>NC_142064.1:97567500-98192500 GCF_059756535.1 Pantherophis guttatus
CATAATATGTATTCAGTATAGTATTCAGGCTTCCAAAAAGGAAACTGTCAGGTCCCATGTAGCTGCCAAATCAAGGAAGTAAGAACAATATTGATCTCAGGAAAAAACCTAAAGGGGCTAACAGGCACTAATTGACTCCATCTCTAAGGATGAGCTGACTGTCTCACTTGCAGAATGGCAAGTGAAGTTTGTTAAATAGTATCCATGGCAAAATCTGTGCAGGATAAAGAGGGGTGGGAAACACCTAAAGACAACTTAAGCCTCCTTAGGAATGGACAGAAGATCAGAAGGCACAGTCAAAAAATAGTTGCTTTTTGAGAAGGTTGGAAATTGGTGGCCTGGTAATTTTCTTTGTTGTTGTTAGTTGTGAAGTCATGTCTGACCCATCACGAACCCATGGACAACTTTCCTCCAGGCCTTCCTGTCCTCTAGCATCCCCCCGAGTCCATTTAATCTCACACCGACTGTTTCACTGACTCCAGCCAGCCACCTCATTCTCTGCCATCTCCTTCTTCTTTTGCCCTCAATTATTCCCAGCATTAGGCTCTTCTCCAGTGAGTCCTTCCTTCTCATTAGGTGGTTTCATCTTCAGGATCTGGCCTTCTAAAGAGCAGTCAGGGTTGATTTCCTCTAGGACTGACCGGTTTGATCACCTTACAGTCCAAGGGATTCGCAGGAGTCTCCTCCAGTACCATAGTTCAAAGGCCTCAATTCTTTGATGCCCAGCCTTCCTTATGGTCCAACTTTCACAACCATACATTGCAACTGGGAAAACCATAGCCTTGACTATACACACTTTTGTTGACAGATGTCTCTGCTTTTTAGTATGCTGTGGTAATTTTCTATACTGCCCTAAATAAATATTTCATGAGAATAATTCAAGTTGTGTAGCAATGGATTGAATGAAAGTTGGATCAATCAAAGAAGTCTCATGTTGCTGTTAAAATGCAATACAACTCCAAAATCTTTGGCCAAAATCAGATTTTGGTGTTCCTGTGATGAAACACAATTCTTTTGCTGTTGTTAAGTGGTCAGTTTGTACCACTAAATCAGCATAACAACATAGCAAGATGTCAGTGTGATAGAATTGCTTAGGTTTCAAACTGCCTTTGTTCCTGGTCTCAGGATCTTTTCTTAGTTTAGATATATGATGAAGATCTAGTTTAACTGTTACTTTCCACCAAACACTAGGAGATAGGAACAGGCCTTTACAGCAGTAATTCAGTCATGAATGAAAACTTCATATTGTCTTCCTTTATCCACAGGAAAACATAAAGAGGCAATAGGCTTTTACTAGCTGGAGCTATACATCCCCAACCTTGCTACAATTGTTTTGTCCTTCAAGGACTGTGTGATATCCCCAGAGTGATGGGTTGACATTGCTTTCATTTTCAAGGAGAGGTGTAGTATTTGCAAAGTGTAAATAAATAATATTTAACATTTTTTTGTTTAACTCTGAGAACTTAACAGGACTGTTTTGTTTGTTTGATTACAAAAATCCTGAAAATTCTGGTGACTGAATTTTAATATACTCCTGTTAAATATTGGTGGCACAACCTTGGGATGCTGAAGAAGCCACAGAAAATGGGTGGGATCCAAATATGGCCCATATTCCACAGGTTAACACCAAGGCATTGACCATTACATAATCAAGGGATTGGCACCTGGTATATAGTAACATTAGAGATAATGACTGCTTTATTTAGATTTTATATCTTTTGTTCATCCCATTTTTATAGAAAACACAGTTTTTATCACTGACAAATGCAACATTCATGTTGTGCTTCTCTCTCATCTCAAATATGATTTGTATGTTTTATTTTTGATATTTTTTTTGTACACTTGCAAAGATGTGAGCATTTGTCAAGCTTTTTGAAACTATCCTGTCTTACAACTCCTTTTTTTCAGGTACGATGCAGCTGGTATGATGCAGCTGCTTATTTTTTCCCCTTTTCATCTGAATGACTTCAGCATTCTTGAATCAGCTCTTAAATCATCACTTGCTGTTCCCTATAGAAAAGGAAGGGTTTTTAAATTACTGATTTCCTTTTTTGCAGTAGAAATATTTTCTTATTATTCTTTGCTATTTTTATGAGCACAATTGTGAAGCCGTGCTCATAAAACGAGTAACCAATTGCTCTAAGTACCTAAACTAATCCATTAATTAAAGCCTTTACTACACACCCCATTCCCACCCAGAAAGTAAGAATAGAAGGCAAATTCCAGGAATGTTGACTTCCTAACTAATTACAGGGAACAGTCAACTTTCAAAGAAAGGAACATCGTGAAAGGTGACTAACCAAAACTAACCACAACGTGATGTGGATCCTTTCATCTAAAGAACTTCCTGTTACTCAAGTGCATGTAAGTCCACTCCTAAGAAATATGAGAGAAGAAAGAAGCAAGGATCAGTGGTGGTGACCCATCCCTCAGCTTTGACAAATGCTGGACCATATCTTCTGCAGCTTCCAGTCTTGACAGGGATTTCCATTCCCATTCTTCCCTGGTGGAATATATTCTTTTTTTGAGCAGCTATTTAGACATTCAGCACCAGCAATTGAGACTTCAGTGGTTGGACATTATTCATAAGTGTTTGGTTCCAGTGGGTTCTTATAGCATCATGCTAGGCCTTGTAGTTCAATTGCCATGCTATTAGTGGAATTTATTAAGGCTGAAATCACTGAACTCAACAGGTCAGTGCAGGCAAATCATGAATGAATTCTTGTAAACGCTACAGTAATGAAAAGACAGAAACAGCCAGAACACTAGTAAATCTTGTTCCTTGTGAAAACAAGGGAAAACATTGAAATACAAATCTGTTTCCTTTGCCGGTGGTTTGCTCAGCTCCACAAGATCCATTTTATAACCTACAGTATAAAATATTAATTAATTGATGCTTTCAAAAAAAGGCCATCACTCATGATTTAAAGGATTTCAGATAAATAATTATAATGGTATTAAACATATAGTTTGGTTCCCTGGTATCCTCTTACATATCTATAATTGCACCTTTGTTTAATTAGGTCTTCCTTGGTACATACATTATTAATTAGACCTGTTAATGCCTTTTGTTAAATTGGAGTCACAAGGGAATCAAGTCTCATGGTTTTTAAAACCGTAGTAATTGCCACAATCAATTAATAATTCATTAATGTAGAACTCATTTGCAATTTTCAATTGAATGGAAGCTTTTTCTTTTTAAAAAATGCTAAAAATTAATTACCTACATGTGAATGAAGCCCTGAATTATGGTCCCAATGGCTCTTGTAAAAAAAAAATAATAATCAAGATTTTGCCTTAAATCTGGACATTACAAAGATCCACCCTATGAAATATGTAGGCACCTTCACTGAATATCAGGTATTTGTGCAGAGTCCTGGCAATTCTTTCAATATTCTGGTCTGTTTTGCATCTTGTATTCTTCCTTGATTAAAAGGAAACTGATCTTCCATGTTACAAGATCTGTTTTCATTTTGTCCAAGCACCCCCAAAACCTCAGCTGAAAATGAGACTGCTTTGTGCTATCAAATAAAAGTGAAACATGCCGTTTCAATTAAAATTAAAAATGGCTGATGAATGAGTTGAGCTTCTGGATGACAACAGCAGGAGAAAAAGAATAAGCTCCAAGTAACATGGAAAGGAAACCAAAGACAACAAACAAACAAATAGCGAAATTCATAAGCAGAAAGGTATTTTCTTCACAGAAGAATGGACAATCATGAGACTGATGATGTTTAGTTGATTTTATACTAGAACATCAACATCTGCTAGATGCACTCAAAATATTGTGTATGTTTAGAATAAAGGAACAGAGTGCCTCTGAACACATGCATAGCTTAATATTTCTTGAGCATGATTTAATCTCATCTCTAGTTTCCGTCCATTAGAAGCAAAACCTAACTTCTGAATTCCACAGAAGTGTTTCCCGCTCCCCACATTTCAACAGCTTAATCCGAGTCAAAGAAAATCCAGATTGGAGGGAAGCTGGGGTTGTTGTTGAATGACTGGAGTCCAAATGCCTTTCCCATCCAGATGCCCTGATATGAGGACTACAGCTCCCACCATCCTCATCCATCATGTTGAATGGCAAATGATGAGAGATATAATTCAAGACTGCTACAGGATGCTATTGGGGAAGCTGATCTATAACAGATTATTTGGAGGTCTATCAGTCATTTGAAGAAGCACATATTCTCCAGCTCTTTTTATTGGGTACTCTTTCAGTCCATTTCTAAAATGGTTTCTAAACTCATATCTATGCATTTTTACTCTATCTACTCATTCATTGTTTCCAAAACAATTAGAATTTATTTATTTCAGAAGTTTTTAATAGGCAGGAGCTAAAAGTTAAGGTTATGATAGAATTATTATCTTTGAATTAAAAAAGATATTTCTCTAATCCACCTTCTCCCTTTTCATATTACACAGGAAATTATAAACTTCTCTGAAGTAATCATCAGGTGCTAAATAAGTCATTCAGAGGACTAACGGGTGGGGGGGTGGGGGGGGAGTGGGATGAATAGGCAACATTTAGGATATTGCCAGGGGCAGCATATTTAAATAATCCTAGGAATGATGATGATTTCCAAAGTAACATAAGAAAAAAAAAGAAGACAGATCTTTGCCCCCAAGAAGCTTACCATTCTCAATTTAGATGTAGGAGAGATGACACAGGCAGATAAAGGAAAATTGAAATGAGCCGTGCAAAATGTGCAGATCTGCATCCTTAACTGAAGGCAAGATTAGCTTTCATAAGCTTTTTTAATCCCGTGCCTTCTAGTTGCATTGGATCACAGTCCTCATCACTGTCAATGACAGTGACAATGACAGTGTTGCCCGGGGGCGAAAAAGGTTGAATTTTTAAGTAAATCTGTAAATATATTTTACATACATTTGTACATGTATATTTTACATATATAGCTGTATACTGCACAAACCAGAAAGAGGACTGAGAAAATAATCTACAGACCAGGGGTGGGTTCTATTTACCTTTACTACCGGTTTGCATCATGCCCACGCAGATCACTTCTGATGATGTCCGGGTCAGTGGGTGGAGCCTCCCGCCGCTTTACTACCAGTTCTTGCGAACTGGTCCGAACCGGGGGCAACCCACCACTGCTACGGACCCCTCAAATCCTGGACGTAAACTGTTTCAACTTCACCCCTCAGGACGCAGCTATAGGGCATTGCATGCCAAAACAACTAGACACAAAGATAGTCCCCCAGCCCCCCCTGCTCCCCCCCATTGCCATCGCTTTGCTGAACACTTAATTCCCACAGCACTGTTTTAGGCCTAAAGATATTTACCCATGTAGTAGGCTGTATTGCTATTATCCTTCTCATCTTTCCTACTACCTTCGCCTATTGGTATCTTATGATTTATCACTTGTTATTTCTATCTGATGATTAATGATTGTAATTATGATTTATGATCTGTGACCTATCATTTTGTTGTTTGTATGTATACTGAAAGCTTATGCACCGGAGACAAAAGCCTTGGTGGTGCAGCAGACTAAACTGCTGTTAAATAGCACCAGCTGCCTGCAATTACTGCAAGTTCAAATCTCACCAGGCTCAAGGTTGACTCAGCCTTCCATCCTTTCGAGGTAGGTAAAATGAGGACCTGGATTGTGGGGGCAATAAGCTGACTTTGTATAAAAAAGAACACCGCTTGGGGGGGACCCCGAAAGCCCTACTAAGCAGGTATATACAAGGCTATTGCTTAACGCATTGTAAGCCGCCCTGAGTCTCCAGAGAAGGGCGGCATATAAATTGAACCAATAAATAAATAAATAAATAAATAAATAAATAAATAAATAAATAAATAAATTCCTTGTGTCTCCAAATTACACTTGGCCAATAAAGAATTCTATTCTATTCTATATCTGCAAAGAACTAGATGATGATTTTTTTTTATTTTTTAAGTGTTATATAATACTTTTTGTATGTATACACTCTGAATCCTTGTTATTTTGCATTCTTTTCATCAACTTTTTTTTAAAAAAACAAAATAGTTTCAGTTTTTGTTTAGAAAAATAATTCAAAATAATATTAAAATGTGGTATTTGGAAATGGCTGAATGGACCTGGAATGAAAAAGGCTACCAGAAATTATTAAAGTAAAATTTTAAGATTCTCTGATTTTTTGTCATGCTATCCAGAGGTGATTGGAAGTGAAGCCTGCCAACGTCTATATGTAACCACCAGAAGAGATCACCGATTGGTTCAGGGTGAGATTTCATCAATATATTGTTTCAATCCAATCTCATTTTCCATCTTCAGTACAGGCCAAGCTGAAAAAGTGGTATTATTTATTTATTTTGTCGCATTTCTATGCTGCCCAACTCCCAAGGTAGAAATCTTGACCTCAGATGTAGAGGCTATAGAGACTGGATGGAGCAAACAAGTTAAACCTGAATCCTAACTAATTGGAGCTAATTGTTTTTCCAAAACCCATATGCATCTGGGTATTTCTGTTAGCTTTAAATGGTATTAGACTCCCCCTGAAAAAACAAGTTACCACAGGGATATTTTTCTGGATTCATAGCTGTTGTTGCAATGGGAGATAGAGATCGTGGCCAGGAGAACATTTGCTCAGCTTTAGCTGGTGGGTCTATAGAGTGGGAGATCTTGACAACAGTGACTCAAGAGTAAGGCCCTCTTCCCTTCAAGACTGTTGCAAAGCACTGTACATGGAGCTGCTTTTAAAGATGACCTAGCAATTATGCCCAATGCAGAATGTGGCCCTTGCATACTGGTTGATGGTTCTGAGGAAGCTGCAATGGCTCCCATTAGATTTCCAAGTACAATTCAAAAGCTAGTTTTAATCTATAAAGTCCTATATGGCTTGGCTCCCAGGAACTTTCAGGACCATCTTTCCCAAATGAAACCTACTTGTCCCATGCACTCAACCTAGAGGAGATGCTTGGGTCCCCACTTGCAAGATTGGGGGGGGAACTCTCCCTAGGGTCTGGATGCTTCTACTCTGAAAAGTGTTAAAATGATTCTGTTTTATAGAGTCTTCAGGACTCAATGAATTGTTCTTTGTCATCGTTGAGGAGCGTGCTAGCATTTTCTTCTACCATTGGATTTTATTTTGATGTGTTAGTATGGTTATAATATTTTAAGATAGCCTGATTTATTTTGTATTTTTATGGTGGTAAATGCCAGAAAATTACTTTGCTGCAGATGACATACTGTTGACATGACAAATGTTTAATAAACAAATTAGCAGTGAGGGCAGCGGTGAAAACTGGCCAGATCTATCTGGCTTGTGTGAGCCGGTAGGGCCAGCGATGGGAGGCTCCGCCCACCTGCCAGGACAACATTACGTCCCATTTTTGACCCTCTGCACATGCATGCTCACATTTCCGATCCGGTAGTGAAGGTAAGTGCATTTCACCGCTGAGTGAAAGGGTCCATAGATTTTATGCTTCTTTGATAAACACAGCTTTGTTGTGTTTTAAGAAACAAGTTTGACAACTTTAGAACTTTAGAAGACCCAAGAAGCCGTACTAAATACATGCGCATACCAAGGCAACTTCTTCTATTCCTGTTACCTACTATATGCTCTCTCCTGTCCAACACCAGCAAAGCATAAACAAAACTTAGAGACATCCAAACAACCTGAGAGTTCACAAATTCTGCTCAGTGCTGCTTGTCCAGGTCCAGTGCAGAAACCAGACAGGGTTTTCTAAATAGGAAATTAAAAAAAAACAAAAAACTGCAGAGGACATTTTTTAGCATATGAAGCACTAGCCTTGTCCCGCTGGATATTTAGAAGGTCACATTGAAAGGCAAGCACACAGTAAAATGGAAGAGTCCAAGGAGATAATTGTGCCAACATATGTGACACTTTCTATCATAGTTATATTTAATCTCTGCAAGATTTGCTGAGCTCTGTTAACTATGTAAAAAAATCAGATCCACTCTTTATAGCAAATCAGGATTTTTCCTTCGGTCCCCTCAAAATGGATCAGTGATCCTAAGAGCCGTTGCTGCTCTTTTAAGCCTTCTGGGAAGGGCCAATCATCTCCTGGTCTTACTCCCGAGTCGTCCTTTTTGCTTTAGCTGCTCTTGCCTTCTGGCAGCTCTTCGCATGCGTGCACTAGGCACAGGCTCCTCTTGTTTTTCTACCTCTCTGCTATCCGCCTCTGGAGGCTCCGGAGTCCACGCATCACTCCCAAATGGCCCTGGCCCCATCTCTGCCTCCGATGCAGAACCCTCGTCTGGGCCTTCCCCTGACTCCAGGACTGGCTCATTGTCCTTCCCAGCCTCCTCACTGTCTGACTCCGCTGCCAGCTCCGCAGGCTGCTGGCGGACCACAACACTTAGAAAGGGCAGTTCTCTAAGCAGTTTATGGTAATAAGCGGTGCATAAGTCTAGGTGCTATTGCTAATGTTGTGCATAAAATCACTATGCCATTCTACTGTGCCGTGCTATTTTCGTATTTGAAGAGTTATAATTCATTTTGCCTTTACTAATGCAATGGGGCTTGATTTTATTATTTGCTATCTGATTGTATATGAGAAGAAGCATGTATTAGTATTCAGCAATGACAGATTTTTCTGTGATTTAATTTTGGCAGGCATTAAAAAGAAAACTAATTAAGACTGGTTAACAAATCTGAAGCATTCAGATTTCAAAGCTGGAGAGAAAGCTGATTATCCAAAATATGAATGTCTTGGAAATTTTACACTGAGTCTGTGAATAACAAAATTTATAAGTCTGGCAAATGTTGAATTGCACTAAATATTAGTTTAGTAATTTATCAGTAATTTATCTCCAACATATGACCTAACTGCATTTTTCACACATTTTTCCTCTGCTGCAACATTCAAGAGATGTTTGAAGTGATGCTTCAGTTGGAACATCTTAAGTCAGGGATTCTCAAACACCATATAGCTGGAAACATGTCACTACTTTTTTATGTTTGTGTGTGCCTACCAATATAGTGTAAATGCAGATTTAAAAAAGAGGAAAAAAGGTAATAAATTTTCACACACTTTTTGCATAGCCAGACTTTTGGCCATTTTATATTGTATTTTTGCTTTAATGTGTGCACATACAAAATGCAAGACCGACTTTTATGCATATGTAAAATAAGGCTTTCTAAGGCTAGCATGCTCTTAAATCAGAATGCTCTATTCTTTCCTGTTTCCTCTCTGAATCAAGCACTATCAAGCACAGAGAGAGAGAGAGAGAGGGAGGGAGGGAGGGAGGGAGGGAGGGAGGGAGGGAGAGGGAGACAGGGATACAGACACAGACACAGACACAGACAGAGAGAGACACAGAGAGAGAAGGCTTAGAGTAGAGCTGTCAGCAACATTCTGAGCCATTTTTTGTTTCACAAGGAGTGGCCACTGGGCCATGAACCATTATTGGGAAATGCTGTCTATGCTCAAGACCAACTGTATTAGGAATGAGCAGCTAGTTGCCTATAGACAGGAAACCCCATCTACACCTTGGTATGGCACCTTGGTATGGGACAGAACATCCTGGCACTGCCATCTTGGCACCACCATTTGCCATGGCTGTGTTGCCATGACCATCTTGGCACCACCATCTCAGTTTGTGACAAAGTGCATGGAAATCTCACCATGGGACAACTTGAGGCACTCCGTCTCCCATGATTTGTTCTGTGCCAAGTTAGCCATGCTGAGGTGGCCATGGCAGCATAGCCATGGCAAGATAGCAGTGCCAAGATGGCGATGCCAAGATGGCACTGATATTACATAGACCCAACTTAGTGGCCTCTTCAGAACATGATGTTTCCATTTCAGCTGTTAAATCACTCTGTGTGGGTGATATTTATCCACTTTATTCCTTTTTTTGGGAGGGAAGGGAAAAGAAGGGAAGACTATTGATCTCCCATTTCCTTAGTGAAAACTATCAAAGTTTGTGTCCAAGAAGGAAGGAAGGAAGGAAGGTGCTGTCAGCCTACAGAATAGACAAAATCAAGAAACTAATGCTAGGGACCTTTTCTCAAATTAGTTTCCTGTCTGAACTCAGTCTGGATTATTTTATTATTGTCTTTGGAGTAGCTCTTCCTTCTGTCCTTTAAGGTAATTGCCTGTGCCCTCTAGAATGACTGCCTTCTGCCCTGCCCACCATTTGGGCTTCCTTTCAATATTGCAGCGTTCTACATAGAAAAAAATGGCTTCTAAAAGCACATGCCATTGCAAGGTCTGGTGCTCCCTAATAAAGACTAGGGCAATGCATATTGTGGCTAGTTTAGAGGCAGGCAAGTCAATGACTTTCCAGTGCTTTGGATCCCTACTTCCCTTGCCCTTGATTAGACTGGAACAATGCTGAGAAAGCAATGATGATTGGCATCTATGGCAAGGGAGAGGCAGAGTTAGCTCTTCAATAAAGGACTTCAACAATGGTGAAGCTCAGCCAACTATTTATTCTGCTCATATTCCATTTTTCCTCAACAACTTTTATAAGCCCTATTTTTTTTCTTTCTCTCTCTCTTTCAGGTTTTATTGGTCTGTCTTTTCTTTCTTCTTCTTCTTAACGTTTACATTCAATCAGGCCCCAAAGGAGGGTTTTTTTAAAAAAAAATTTACAGTCTGCTTTAGATTAATGTCTCCATTGCTTCTTGTTTGTTGTTTGTTTGTTACTTTTAAACTAACATATGGATTAGTGGTTAGATAGACGGCTGACATGGTATATATTGCCCTCTTTGTTTTATTGCCTTCAATGTTGTTATTGAGATTTGTTTTAAAATGCTTTTTATGTACTCTGCTGGAGGAGGGGGGTATTATATTTTGAAAAGCAGCCTCAAAGCCTTTGGGGGGGGAAATAAACAAATAAATTTTGCCCATTGCCTGGGTCTGATGTTGTACTCTGGAATGATATAAGGCCTAAAACGCTGCACTCTTTAGACATTCACATCAGCAAATGCATCGGTGTAAATATATAACTAAAGACGCCTCTGTCATGATCTGTATGCACAGTTTGGCATCGGGTGTCAGGCATTTCTCTCAGCAGCAGGTGAAGGTGAAGGCTTCGGCAAGTCCGACGTCTGTGTTTTTATGAGGCTTTCCCAGCAAGAATATTGAAAGTGATGTTTTAATGGAACAATCAATCTGAAATAAATTAGTACTACAAACTAATAAAAGCTTTTATTGGCCGGCTTGCTGAGATGTACTGAAAGCCTGAGTACTGCCTGGATGGTGAAGAGGGAGAAAAACAACGAATCATTCATAGATCTAAGCTGGTGCCACTGAAGCCATGCAGGCCAAACCGGGAGGCTCCACAGTTCAAAAGGACCTTTGATCCCAAGAACCTCCCAAATGTCAGCATTTTTCAAAGGTTGGAAGGCAGAGGCTGAGATTCCTAGAAAGACACCCTAGGTTTTCCCTCAGGATTTAAACACAATGTTGCTTCATGCCTTATCAGTATGAGAAAAGCTTATCATTCCTTTAGTCCTCAGGGCAGGGCAGGATAATATAGTAATGCTGATTGGCTGAAATTTTCACCAGAAAAACTGAACACCTACTGACAAAAGTTGGACCTCTGGATAGTAACTAGAATTAAATCCACAAGGGAAATTAGTTTGTGAAGTAAAAAAAAAAAAATATTGTGAAGAATATCTGGTCAAGTTTTCCCCAACCCGACATCCTCCAGATGTATTGGACAACTATTGCAATTAGCTAGTAAACCCAGTGGACCTCCAACATACTTGGACTTTCTTGGGAGGAAAAAAAAAAGGCAACCTATTATTGAATTTGTGAAAATAATTTCCAAGTTTGTGATTTCTGCAGAATGTCCTTTTTGGAAACTAAAGTTGCTCTGCTCTGTAGAGGATAGTTACATTTCAGACAATATAAAATGTAACTTACCTATCCTGTGTCATCTCTATTAAATACCACGCTTTGAATTAATCCCACATACCAAGGATCCTTTATTATAACACATTCCGGTTCTTGCTCTGGGAGCCTTTTCATCTGCTTCTTGATCACTTTCATTAGAGATGTTTCCAAAGATCTGAATTATGCCCCTCTGCTCAATGGGAAGTGATACAGCAGATCACAGAGCTCCTATATCTGTGCTGCAAAAATCCTAATGTGAATTAAGTGGCAATACAGAGACTATAGAGGGTATGGAGAAACCTGAAGAAAGAATGCAATAGCAATGAATGCAATTATGTAGACCTCAGCTTGGGTTTGAAAGAGAGGAGAGAATGAGAAAGAAACTCAAGATTGCCCTGCCTTGATTCTCTCAGGTACAGGGTTGGGAAGAGAAAATCTCTGCCATGTCGGAGCGTAAATCAGCCCCGTTTCCCCCCTGGAGTAATTGCACTTGATTAGAGATGGATGGATCTTGTTTTTCCATGCTGTATACTTTAAAGAAAGAAAACCCAAATATATTCTAATAAACTTTTATTATAAAAATAGAAAAAACTAGCTAATTACATTTTTACCAGCAGCTTATCACATAGACGAACAAAGGAAGTATAAATCAGGAAGTTAGAAAAGAAAGAATGTAGACATGCGCAGTAGCTCAATGTTTCACAAGACTAGTCTTATCTCTGTTGCTATAGATACGTGATGAAGTTCTCTGGCAGGCTACCGTAACGCTCAGAATGGACGCTCAGCTGACAAACACATAACGCAATGACATGCCAGACTCTGAAGATTCAGTTATTATACTCTGTGCCAATAAAATAGAGCTCCCATAGTTCTTGATTCTTACTCTGGGACAATAGAGAGAAATAAATATCTAATTATTTGCTACCATCTAATGATCAGCCAGATTTTTGCAACCTAGAAGTGTAATATTGGTGTAATATTTAATGAAAACTGTGCCACAGAATAAGGGTGCTGTCAACTGTACTTAGTAAAGCATATTGCAATCACAACCAAAAGAGATAATTTTACTTTATTGTCAAGCTACATTGACAGAATCTTTCAAATCTGAAAGTACAATTCTCCTTTCCCCCACCCCATCTCCTCTACAGCTCGAGAAACTAGAGAGAGTCCCTTCTGAGCTTCTTGTCCCATCCACTAGCCAGTTGCAAGCTATGCTGTCTCTTAAATGACCATTCCCTAGGCATCATCATCTCTTCATCCAGTCTTTCCCACATATCATTACAGGCAGGGGTGGGTTCTAAATATTTTTACTACCGGTTCTGTGGGCGTGGCTTATTTTGTGGTTGTGGCTTAATGGTCATTTGACAATTATTTAGGATTTAGCAGAGGTACTGGTCTACCAGGCTTTTAACTGCTTGCAGAGCTGTACCGATCTACCCATTTATTTTTGCAGGCACTGGTCTACCCATTTATTTTTGCAGGCACTGATCGATTCATGTATTTTTGCAGGCACTGGTCTACCCATTATTTTTGCAGGCACTGGTCTACCCATTTATTTTTGCAGGCACCGGTCTACTCATGTATTTTTGCAGGCACTGGTCTACCCATTTATTTTTGCAGGCACCCATCTACTCATGTATTTTTGCAGACACTGGTCTACCGATTTATTTTTGCAGGCACCAGTCTACTCATATATTTTTGCAGGCACTGGTCTACCCATTTATTTTTGCAAGCACCGGTCTACTCTTTTGTTTTCTTTTAACACTGATCAGCTGTAGGGCGGTCCTTTGAAGCCCCGCGGCAAGAGTTTAAACAGTTTTTTCCCTCTAGCCATCAGCTGGGACTCAGGAGGCAGCAATAGATTGGGGGTGGGGCCAAATAAAAGGTAAGAATAACATGGGGGGGCAGGGGCCCCCCGAACCAGTTCAGTGACATCATATCGTCACCGCTACCAGCTTGGCGGAACCGGGAGGAACCGGGAGGAACCCACCACTGATTACAGGTGCCCAGTTTGGCCTTTGGCTACCTAACCTTCTGTAGACACAATGAAGGAACTGCCTAAAGTAGTAGAAGTTGGGGGTTGGTGGCAGCTACAACACTTTCCCCATAGCAGTCTTCCTGAGTCTCCCAGCCATGGAACAAAACTGTGTATAATTGCCATATGGCCTGTCCTGTATTCTTTCGAAACCATCTGCTGTCCTCAGAAGTGCTGGAGGTTGCGTTCCCATCTTGAGTATTGAAGAAAAATTAACTGCCACTTCAGTTTGCTATTATTTCTGGAACTGAGAGGTCTTGTAGTATCCATTGCTTTAGTTTGAAAGTATTAAGAGTTAATTTACAGAGACTATGCTGACCTCAAGGGACAGTTAATTTTTGTTCATCAACTCATATAGCAGAGTTGGTTCACTTATGAACCAACTGAAACTTATGAACTCAATGAAATGTGAAAGGTCCAGAAGAAGCTAAGTGGCCCTATCATTCTTCAGTAGTTTCCCTCCAGTCTGTATGTGATCTCATCATTGAAGTGATTTGGAAAGAAGGAAGCATTGCACTATTACAATATACCATAGACATGGTGAAATCATAGCCTAGGTGGAAGTAGAAAATAAAATAATTTCCCACCTTATTTGAGATCAGATTTTAACTAGAGGAGTGAGCCAATCTGCATATTTTTGTGCAGCCCTTGTGCAACCTGTTTTAGAAGAGCGAGATGCAGGGACAGCATTTAGTCCTTATTCTTTTACTCTTCCAGTTCTAAAAGGTGAGAGATTGTGGTTCAGAGCTTGCCAATAATTTGAGTTCCCATGGAAGTAGACATACAAAATATATGGCATTTTTGCAACATTAAGCTTGTTTTATACTATGTGTAGTCCTCACCTAGTGACAATAGCTGGGACTGGCAACTTGACCGTTAAATGAAATGATTGCTGAGTGAAACAATAATTGTACTTATATTATTTCTTTTTTTAATTATGATTTTTATTCAATTTCAAAACATAAATAAAAAGCAATCCACTGGGGGAAAAAAGAAAATGGGAAAAGAAATAAAGAATCAGACAAAAAGCAAGATAAAAGTAGAAATAAAAAGAAGAAAAAAAAAGAAAAAAAAAGAAAAAGAATTAAACTTTATTTGGATAAAAATGACAAATACATCCAACTTGTATTCTAAAATTAACAAATGTCTACTTCTATAATCACATATAATTATCATCAAATCCCAAAATCAAAATTACATTTCTCTTATTTTCTCACAAAAAGTCCACAAACATCTTCAATGAAAACTCATTGTCTCTTAAAATTCAACCTAATTCCATACACTACCTCATTTTATAAATTAATCCCTAAAACTTCATCTCTCTTTATTAATCAACAAAGATCCAGTAAAAATACCTAATATCATAGTATATGATCCCCCTTTCCATTTAATGTTCTCCTCATCCCTCACTTAAGAATCAAAAATTGCAAAGCAGTAATTAAAAACTATTAAACATTAATAAAAATAATTACCCTTTAACAAATCCATCACCTCATTAGACATTTCCAAGAGAAACATCTAATTTAGATAACCATTCAACATCACCAGAAATAAGATTATTTAACTATAATCAGACAAACCAATTTATATTTTTCTTCTTCTTCCTCCAAACCATCAAGTCCCATAAATCAAATTCTATTTTCTTCTAGTATCTTTTCTTTCTCTCTCTAAATTATTATCATCTTTCAAGTCCACTTGTAGTTTCCATGAAGTAACTCCAATAAATCGCTTATGTTTTAATTTGAAAGGGTAATCCACAATGGCTTTTTCAATTTTTAAATGATCATCCAATTGAAATTGTAAATCCAGTGAATCCATCTCAGTTGTCTCCAGTCCAGAGGGATTTGTTTGTCTTCAGTAGTAACTTCTCATTCCAGTAAAGAATTAAAAAGTTTAAACACTTCACAGCCCCATAAATAAAACTTTTCCTTTAAAGTAGCCATCTTGAGCTCTGATAATCAATCTTCAAGGTTTTGTTTTACAATTGATATGTAAACAAGATAGCTTTCCCACAGAAGATGTTCTTTCTATTAACTCTTTCAAAAAGAAAAAAAATATTTCTTTCCATTTAAATATTTTAATCTCTTTAAATCTCAATTTTTTTGCAAGGCAAGCAAAAATATTCTCAGATATTTTGAAATATTATAATCCCGGAAATAACAAAAATCACCAAAGAGAAACACTTATCTGTATCTGAAGAAACTTTCTCTTTAACTGAAGAAGAAATTGTAATCCAAAAAATGCATTAGAAATTAGAAAGTTTGGTTCTAATGACCATAAATTTAGACTGCATCACAGTTAATACCTTGATGGATGATCCTGCTTCCCTTTCAATCAATTTACTAGCTGATAAGGGAAACCTCTGTTTCTGCAATTTGCTTGTGAAGAAGGAAAGTCCGGAGGGCAGATTGGTTGATTTCAAGTTTCTTCCTTAAATCTGGAGGGAAAAAAAGTCCCCACCCCCAAGTAATGGGGTGAAACAAGCTGCAGTACTGTTCAGAGAAAGTCAAACCACCTTTTCCCCCACCAGAAGTGCCTTACAGCTTTACAGCTCATAAATCTGAGATTACTTTTTAACACCTTCCTATCTGTGAATGGTCCCTAAATGAGTCAATTTCTAAACAAGGACTGCCTATAGCCAGGTGTGGGCTTCAAAACTTTTAGCAAGGAGTTCTCTGCCTGGTTAGGGTTTAGGTGTGGCCTAGTTGGCCTCCTGCACCACGGCAAGGGGGGGGAAAAGCATTTTTGCCTTCCCCAGGCTCCGGAGGCCCTTGAGAGGCCAGAAATGCGCCCGTTTCTGGCATTCCCAAACTTCCGGCAGGCCCGTTTTTCACCCTCCCCAAGCCTTTGTGTGCGTCCTGCACTTACCTGCATCAGAAACAGGCCACGTGGGGACTCCTGCGAGGGGCGGGGGAGGGAGGGGCCAGCCAGAGTGGGATTTGGGGGTTCTCCGAACTGCACAGAATCTTAGCTAGAGGTTCTCCTGAACCAGGGGTGGGTTCTACCTACCTTTATTACTGGTTCACAACGGGGCCGCGGGCAGAAGCATTCTGATGATGTCAGGGTCAGTGGGCAGAGCCTCCTGCCAGTTTTACTACCAGTTCTATAGAACCGGTCCGAATCCGGGGCAACCCACCACTGTCCTGAACTCCTGAGAACCCCCAGCAGCCCACCCCTGCCTATAGCACTTGTGAATGTGTTACATACTGTATCGGGGTGGGTTCTACTTATCTTTACTACCAGTTCGCAACGGGGCCACTCATTGTGGCCAAAACGAGGCCCAGGGGGACAGTGCGAGGCCCTCCCGAGCTCCGTTTTTGCTGGCAGAGGGCTGCAGGAGGCCATTGCAGCAAAAAATGGTGCCCGGGGGGGGGACGGACATGCATAGCCTCCCAAGCTCCGTTTTCTCTGGCAAAAGCATCATGGGCCAGGATGGGAAGAGAGCAAGGAAGGAAAGAGGGGAAGGAAGAAGAAAGGAGAATGAAGAGGAAAGGAAAAAGAAAAGGAAGGAAGGAAGGAAGGAAGGAAGGAAGGAAGGAAGGAAGGAAGGAAGGAAGGAAGGAAGGATGGATTATAATGAGAGTTAGGGGGAGAGTCTGAGGGAAGTCCTGTCTTAGCACTTGGCCACCACAGGTTCCCCTGACACGAGTGATGTCAAGCTGGTCATGCCCAGCCTGGCTATTCCCACAACCATAATGTGGCCCTCAGTTAAATCGAGCTTGATACCCATGGAATAGCAGGTTCTCTCAAAATGTCACCATCCAGCTATAGCCAAAGGAACAGCAATAGCACATGGACTTATATATCACTTTACAGTGCTTTACAGCCCTCTCTAAGCTGTTTACAAAGTCCACGTATTGCCTCCAACAATCTGGGTCCTCATTTTACTGACCTTGGAAGGATGATAGGCTGAATCAACCTTCTGGAACAAGATATAGCAAAGGAAGGCATTATCTGGAAGCTGGCTAAGAGGGTGAGTCAAGCATTATCTCTGAACTATATCTGAAAAATCAGGTCAAGTTATCTTTCTGGCCTGAGCAATTAGGAATCCGCTTTCTCTGGCTAGTGGCTTTTGAGAAACAGGCAGGTTTTCTCTGAACATTTTCTACGATAATACAGATGAAGCCAAGGGAGCTTTCCTCATTTGTGTAAAGTGACTCTTGCGGTGGTGATTTTATGAGATAGGTGCTTTTAGCACAGACAGCTGAAGCCCATATTTGTAAAACCCAATGAAGAAAAGGAAATCTTATCTGTTATCAGAGAACCCAAACAAAAGCAAGCTAGCTGCGTTCCAGTCATGATATCATTCAGAGAAGCACACTTTCAGTTTTTCCTTTCTCAGCTGTGATGTCTGAGGTGCCTCCTCAACTTTCAATCTTCTGAAGACGCCCTTATTCCCAGCAGCTTCCTTTTGCTGCAGCAGCACTATAACAAAAGATATATGACCACTTAGAGAAAGGGTTTACATAAGAAGATAGATTCTTATTGCTCCTAGAACATTCAGCATTATCCATTAGAGTGGGTGACCTTGTACATCTTCTACATGTATTTTGGTCTCAATGATGAATCATACTGCCTTGCCTTTAGAAGAAGAATGAAGCTGCATTGGCTGCTATGGACTGCTTGGAGGCCATTCACACCACAAACATTTCTGTTAGCATTTTGTTTGCCATTTCAAAAATATATCAAAAGCTTTGTGGAGCAGTGGTTCAGAATTTGGGTATCAGCAGTGAAACTTCCAGGGTTAGCGCATTCACACCTTTTGGAGGCAAGTTGTTCCACTGACTAATTGTTTTAACCATCAGGAAATTTCTCCTGAGTTCTAGGCTGCTTCTCCCCTTGATTGGTTTCCACCCATTGTTTCTTGTCCTGCCTTCAAGTGCTTTGGAGAATAGCTTGACTTCCTTCATCTTTGTGGCAACCCTTGAGATATTGGAACAGTGTTATTATGTCACCCCAGTCCTTCTTTTCATTAAACTAGACATACCCAGCTCTAGCAACCATTCTAATTTTTTTTAGCCTCCAGTCCCCTAACCATCTTTGTTGCTCTATGCTCAGACACCACAAAAGCACATCTTGTTCCTTATTGGCCAACAAAAAATAGGTCGGCCAGCCCAGCTGCCCTGTTTTCTAGTTTGGTCTATTTGGGGTGGTGGTGGTGATAAGCAATAATTATAACTCTTTATTATTATTTTTTAATTGCCTTCTGTTTTGATTTTTTAAAATCTGTAAATGAAGTTATCTTAACTGATTTCGCTAGTTATAGTGCAGATACTTCTAATTTAGAATATTGAGAAAAATTTTAAAATGGAAACAGTCCAACTATGGAGCCTTGTATCAAATAAATAGCATTTTAGAATAAGCAGAGCCCTTTAAGACTGCAAGATTGGTGAAGCTCTCAACTTTCTTCACATTGTAATTTCCCTCGATCAGATTTTTTTCTCCATGATTTGTTGTCTACTGAAGTCAATGGTCCAGTATACATATGTATGGTGTCTCAAAATACAGGATTTCAATTTTAGTGCCCTGGATGAAACACAGTGATCCATCTAATTGATCCATCTGATCATTACTAATATTTACCATACTTTAGATGGATCCAACAGTGGACCTAAAGCTATGGTCCACATTGACCCCTCATATAAAATTGAAAATACTAAGTCAGTTACAAAAATTGGATACTTTACTTTCTCTTATTAAAAGTTTTCTCCCCTCTTATTTATTTATAATAAGTGTCAAGATTCAAAGCGCGCTTTTCCTGTTGCACCCATTATCATATTTCAGCTTGCCAACAAACCAGAGGGGAGGAAAGGGGGAGATGGAATGTAGGCTCCAGAGTCCAGACATCAAGAAGGCAAGTGTGAGAGCCAAGGACACTCCAGCAGGTGTTTGCCAAAGCCAAAGACTTTTTCTCATAACAATACAATGAGGCTCAATTGGACAATGTGACCTGCACTAACAGGGGGAGGGAGAATCCTATACTTTAATTATGTGGCCTTGTGCAGGAATTAGCTAGATCTGGTTTTGCCCTAATTACTGCTGAAATGATGTACTCAATAAAGTTTTGCATTCAGAGATTGGATCGTCTCGCTCGTGCTTGTTTGGCTGGGTTTGTCAGTCGGAACATGGACAATGAGATTTGATTTCAAATTCTGTTTTGAGCAGGAAACTGTAGCAACCAACCTCATTTAGGGTTGGCCCAAAGAATATGCATCTCCCAAATACATTGTAAATACTGTCCTATTCAATTAAGAAAATATTGTAGATAATTGATGTAACTCAGAAATAAAATTAAATAGCATCAGAAACAAAGAAGAACATGGAGAATCTTTCTCATCCTGAATTGAATCAATGGTTCTTCAAGTTCCAAGGCAGAAGTTCTTTATCCAGAGATCTTTTCAATAGGAGATCTATCTCCGCTTACAGATTAACAGAGTTGGAAGGGACCTTGTAAGTCATCTAGTCCAACCCCCCGCCCAAGCAGACCCTACACCATTTTTAAAAGATGGCAGTCCAGTCTCTTCTTAAAAGCTTCCAGTGATGAAGCTCCCACAACTTCTGAAGGCAAGCTGTTCCATTGGTTGATTGCTCTCACTGTCAGAAAATTTATCCTTATTTCCAGGTTGAATCTTTCCTTGTTCAGTTTTCATCCATTATTCCTTGTCTGGCCTTCAGGTGCTTTGGAAAATAGCTTGACCCCTCCTTGGTTAGTATTTTGATGGAAATCTACCAGGAAATTTCAAATCTGTGAGCAAGTCTGAGAAGTAAAAGAAAGATCAGACTAGTGGAATGATACGACAGCTCCAAAGCAGTTTGGAGTTTTCTGGGAGTGATAAATTACCTGGGAAAATTAATCTGCTTAAATCTACTGGGAGACTTATCTGCTCAAGAAATCTCTCTTAGGAAACTTTTTGAATATAAAAGTGAATGATGCCAGGATGAACAATAGGACTAATCAAGCTACAGTCAAGCAATACTTTACCCAAAGCTAGCATTATGATTTTATGTTTTAGCTAGGCCTGTCAAATTTTTAATTAACGGATCATGATCTACGAAGCAATAATTCTACAGAAATATGACCGTGAGCTTTTAGTAATGTCTGTTTCAAAGTTGCTTATTGATATAAAAGCAGGATATGCTGTAATACAGTTGAAAAAAGAGGAACGTATTCCCTTGTGAAGGCTTTCATCAAAATGGTTGTGACTGGTTCAGCAGACTTGGGGCAGCTATCCATAAGAAAGTGACTGGCTGCGAAAGCTCTTGGATTGAGGCTGAAAGGCGAAAGTGGAAGCAATATGCTCCAACCCATAATTGGGTAGACCAGGTTGCCCTGATAAACGGGAAAAAAAACCACAGGAGAAAGGAGCTTAATAGACTTGAAATTCTCATTACCTCATCATCTATCATCATCAATGCACATCTAGTCTTATTATAGTTTGGGCTTTGTCTTTTTTTATTGTATTGCTTTTGTAAAAATACCGTATTTTCCGGCGTATAAGATGACTTTTTAACACATGAAAATCTTCTCAAAAGTCGGGGGTCGTCTTATACGCCGGGTGTCGTTCTCCTGTAACCAGGCAGACCTGCCCGAAAGACTCTGATGAGCCTTAAATGGCTCTGGCGATCTAAGCTCTGACGATCCCAGCTTTGCCTGCTAATCAGGCAATTCAGCTGGGACCGCCAGAGCCACGGAGAAGGGAAAAACTTTTCCCCCTCCGGTTTGCTTACCTTAGCTCAGTGGTTGGGGGTCAAACAACCCTTTCACAGGGGTTTTGCAGGTGGTGCAATACAGAAAAATGAGCGCAGCCCTCGCCATCCGGAATGAATAGTGCTGTTGTGGCGGTGGGGGAGGGGGCGGCAGAAGCGGGAAGAAGCGGCGTTTGTGATGGCTGGAAGCTGTGGGAGTGAAGCACTACTTTCATTTGTACGGCAACAGCATTCCGCCTTGGTATATTTGTGTCAGGAGTGGCGCAAGGCAGCCCTCCTCTTCTGTTGCCTGGGACTCAGAGCGGTAAATGGCGTCTGATCCGGAGAGCAGCTGGATTTTGCTCTCTAATCCGGATGCCAAATCGGCCCCCTGCAAACTCTCGTCTCTCGAGGAGCGCTCCCTGAAGCGGGGCTGGAAACTTTGGTTGGACTGCTTAAGAGAGGAGAGCTTGCAGGGGGGCGATCTGATGTCTGCAATGGAGAGCGGCATCCGGCTTTTTCTCTCCACTATAAGAGCGCTGTAAGAGTGGCAGCCCTCAACTCCTAATGCTTGGGACTCAGAGCGGTAAATGGTGACTGGTCCGGAGAGCAGCTGGATTTTGCTCTCTAATCCAGATGCCAAATCAGCCCCCTGCAAACTCTCGTCTCTCGAGGAGCGCTCCCTGAAGCGGGGCTGGAAACTTTGGTTGGACTGCTTAAGAGAGGAGAGCTTGCAGGGGGGCGATCTGATGTCTGCAATGGAGAGCGGCATCCTGCTTTTTCTCTCCACTGTAAGAGCGCTGTAAGAGTGGCAGCCCTCATCTCCTAATGCTTGGGACTGCAAAATCCAGCTGCTCCCCGGACCAGTCACCATTTACCGCTCCGAGTCCCAAGCATTAGGAGATGAGGGCTGCCGCTCTTACAGCGCTCTTACAGCGGAGAGAAAAAGCCGGATGCCGCTCTCCATTGCAGACACCAAATCGCCCCCCTGCAAGCTCTCCTCTCTCAAGCAGTCCAACCAAAGTTTCCAGCCCCGCTTCAGGGAGCGCTCCTCGAGAGACGAGAGTTTGCAGTGGGCCGATCTGGCATCCGGATTAGAGAGCAAAATCCAGCTGCTCTCTGGATCAGACGCTATTTACCGCTCTGAGTCCCAAGCAGCAGGAAACAAAGGCTGCCTTGCGCCGCAAATATAGCAAGGCAGAATCCTGATGCTGCACTTTCAGCAGACAGATGAGGGCTGCCATGGCCATCGGCTGGCGCAAATATACCAAGGCAAATGCTCATGCCGCACAAGTTCAAGTAGTGCTTCGCTCCCACACTTCTTTCGGCCCTCAGTCTCTCAGGGAGATGCTTGACTTCCTCTCAGCCCCAAGACACTGGCTGGCCCATGAGATGAGAGAGAGAGAGAATGAGAGAGAAAGAGAGAGAATCAGAATGAGACAGAGAGAGAAAGAGAAAGAGACAAAGAATGAAAGAGAGAATGAGAGAGAGAGAATCAGAGTGAGACAGAGAGAGAAAGAGAGAGAAAGACAGAATGAAAGAGAATGAGAGAAAGAGACAGAGAGAATCAGAGAGAGAGAGTGAGAGAGAGAGAATGAGAGACAGAGAAAGAGACAGAATCAAAGAGAATCAAAGAATCAGAGAGAGAATGAGAGAGAGAATCAGAGTGAGACAGAGAGAGAAAGACAGAGAAAGACAGAATGAAAGAGAATGAGAGAAAGACAGAGACAGAGAGAATCAGAGAGAGAGAGAGAAAGAGAGACAGAGAAAGAGACAGAGAATCAAAGAGAATCAAAGAATCAGAGAGAGAATGAGAGAGAGAGAGAGAAAATGAGAAAGAGGGGGGAGAAAGAGAATGAGGGGGGAGAGAGAGAAAGAGTGGGGGAAAGAAAGAATGAGAGAGGGGGAGAGAGAAAGAGAATGAGAGAGGGGGAGAGAGAAAGAGAGAATGAGAAAGAGTGGGAGAGAAAGAAAGAGAGGGAGAGAGAGAGAGCGAAAATGAGAGAGAGAGAAAGAGAGAATGAGAGAGAAAGAGTGGGAGACAGAGAGAGAGAGACAGACAGGAGGGAGAGTGCCTGAAGGACCCCATCCCATACTGGGAGTCCAGGTGCTTCAGCAAGCGGTGCACTGGATTCGTATTAGTGGTCCGCAAAATTTAAAATTATGAAGTTGGTGGTCCCTGAGGTCCAAAAGGTTGGGGACCCCTGGCCTAAGACCATCGGAAAACACATATTTTTGATGGTTTTAGGAATAACTTTATTGTTGGGGATCACCACAACATGAGGAACTGTATTAAAGGGTCGCGGCATTAGGAAGGTTGAGAACCACTGCCTTAGCTGCTTGCCTTGCTTCGCTTGCCTGAATCCATTCCATCAGCAAGCAACTCCCTGCCTGCAATCAAGCAGGCAGGGAGTTGTGGACTTCAACTCCCAGAATTCCTCAGCCAGCAAAACAAAGCTGGCTGAGGAATTCTGGGAGTTGAAGTCTACAAGTCTTAAAGTTGCCAAGGTTGGAGACCCCTGTTCTATTGGGTAAGTTTTTTTCCCCTTTGGGATCTTAAAAAAAAAAAAAAGTTAATTGGGGTTTTTTTTAGTTGTTCCTTTTTAGACCTAGCCATTTAAAGTTTAGGAAGTTTTAAATTTAGCTTTCATATAAAAATAAAAATAAAATAAAATAAAATAATATTTGTGCAGCTTTCTGAGATTTAGTGTGTTTCTGTAGTGTTTCACTCTAACTACACAAACACACAAAATCTCACAAAGCTGTATGTGGAATTTTGTGTGTGTAAAGTGTGAAAGTTGGGTTTTTGGGCTTTTTGTGGCTGTGTGAGGTTCCTGCTTGTTGCAGGGGCCATTTTGGGTCTAGCACAGCTGCTTTTACATTGTGGATGAGCCAGTTGTGTTGTGTTGTGTTGTGTGTGTGTAAAGTGTGAAAGTTGTTTTTTGTGGCTTTTTGTGGCTGTGTGAGGTTCCTGCTTGTTTCAGGGGCCATTTTGGGTCTAGCACAGCTGCTTTTACATTGTGGATGAGCCAGTTGATGTTTTTTTAATTTTTATTTGGTGTGCGTTGGAAGAGGGGTAGTCTTATACGGAGAGTATAGCCCAAACCCTATATTTTAACAGGAAAATTGGGGGGTCGTCTTATACGCCCAGTCGTCTTATACGCCGGAAAATACGGTACCTCAAAAAAGGCAAGAAAGGAGCAATTGGGCAAACAAGATTACCATGCAACTATTACATTCATTTTTGAAGTTATTTAAGTGCTAACTAACAAATCACATGGACTGAATTAACATATGTCTTAAAGTATGTTCTGCTGCCCTGTTAAGAGAGGCTTGATGAAGATAGTGAGTACTTGGAAAATTTTATCCTCTACTTTAGTAGATGAATTAATATATTGAACACAAGTTACAAAATCATAGCGCAAGAAGATATAATATCAGCCATTTTATCCAAATCCTTGCTCTGTGCAGGATTCCAAACTAAAGCCTTTATAAGAAATAAAGTTACCAGACCTTGATTGAGCAAACCAATACTTTTCAGTAATTGGTTTTACCTCTGAACTGTCCTTATTAAGTTTTTATCAATATCCAACCAGAATTTGGCTGCTTGTAATTTAAATCCATTACTCAATGCCCTGCATCCTATCCAGGTTGATAGAAAATATGTCTTCTTCCCCTTTGTCTCTTTAACATCCTTCCAATTAATGAAGAGTATTCATTTTTTTCAAAGCTAGACATACACAGTGCCCTTAAACAATATTCAGAGAACTTAAGTTCCCAGTTTCCTAATCATCTCTGATGTCTTTCCAGTTGCTAGAAGTTCTCGCTTCCCTAATTCCTTGTTAATAGTAGTGCCCACAACCAAACATAATATTCAAGATAAACTGTGGCCAATGTAAACTAAAGAAAAGTTACATGCAAAACTAGAATCCTGGATAATTTTGTTTCAATTTTGTTTTCCCACACAGAACAAGCCATCCTTCTCTAGAACACCATGAACCATTTCCAGTTTGGAAAATAAAATTTCAGAAAATGATGGGCTCACCTCTGAATGGTCATATCAGTGGGATGCAGAGCAGGGATGAAATCCAGCAGGTTCTGACAGGTTCGAGAACCGGTAGCAGAAATTTTGAGTAGTTCGGAGAACCGGCAAATGCTACCTCTGGCTGGCCCCAGAGTAGGGTGGGAATGGAGATTTTGCAATATCCTTCCACTAGGAATGGGAAGGGAATGGGGATTTTTCAGTATCCTTCCCCTGCCATGCCCACCAAGCCACGCCCACCGAGTCATACCATGCCCACCAAGCCACGCCCACAGAACCGGTAGTAAAAAAAAATTGGATTTCATCACTGACGCAGAGGATGAACACAACATTCTGGAGCTTCCAAAGGACTTGTACATCAATACTTCTTGTTATTTGGAAGTGATGTGTCTGTTGATGAAAATGTATTTTCATTTCCTTTTCTGTAGCCTTGCTATCGTATTAACTGATATTTAGTTTATAATCTGATACAGTTCCAAAGCCAGCTTCATAAACGCTATTGCCATGTTAGGTATACTTATTTATTGTGACCAATTTCAGAGTCATGTAAGTGATATGGGCAGTATAGAAATGTGATTAGCTAGATAGATGATAGATGATAGATAGATAGATAGATAGATAGATAGATAGATAGATAGATAGTCAGACTCCATTCTGTACTAGACTTACATATTTCATATTTTTCCCTAAGTAGAAAAACTCTGCCATTTGTCTCTCTTACGTTTCATTATTTCCAGTCCATTTCTCTAAATGTCAAGATGATTTTGAATGTTGTTGCTGCAAATTTAATAAGCATTCTCCACAATTCACCATGCAAATAATTAATGAAGGGTTGAAGAATAAAGGATCCAGAATGGAATGTTATGTTTCCATGCCTGATATCTTCTTCCAGGCTGATGAGCAACCATTGATGAACTCTTTCCAAGCATGATTTTTGAGCCAGCTGCATATCATTTTATTCCACCCACCTCGTGTTTAAACAATTAACTAAACAGACCTTCACAGCCTACTTTGTCAATTGCTTGCTGAAATCCAGATATACATGAGACTCCTGCAACCTACTATAATTGCTGGTGTAGAGAAAAATGCTATTCAATGCAAATAACATTGAGTTAACTTTTTTAAAAAAAGGAAAATTAAACACGAATTAGTGAGGATTGGCTGGAATCTTAAAGCTCAGGCTGGGATTGTAGTCTTGATTTGGACTTGTAAGAGATCACACAAGTTCACTAAAAAGACTGGCTTTAATGACACTGATACTCCTAAAATTTGAAACGTTCACAAGGCTATTCCATTTTTTAGTTCTATCTATTATAAAGATACTCCAGAAAAAAATACCTCAGCAGTTTCGGGAGGAAGGGAGGAAGGCTGAAAATTGTATAGACTTTTTATAAATCTTAAACTTGCAGGAGTATTTCTATTAGATGAACCATTCTGCACAAATTGCTTCTAAGAAAATAGAGCTGTGTAAAATATAGGTAGTAAATAGTGCCAAATATATGGCACATGTGACATCATTTCTGTATTGATCTGTATTGGTTACTGGTGTGTTGCTGGGTGCAAGTCAAGGTCCTGGTTTAGAGCCCTATATAGCTTGGACCTGGGTTACCTAAGGGATTGTCTTTTTTCCAAGAGATTCTACCCATCTAACATGATATAGCAGAGTGAGCATGCTGCAGATCCTGTCAGACAAAGAGTGTGAGCTGGTGGGGACCAGAAAATGGGATTTTTCCACAGTGGCCCCTGCTCTATGGAACATCCTCCCTCTGGAGATTAGGATGGCCTCAACCCCATTAGTCTTTCATAAATCCTAAAACTAGGGGCCACAGTGGCTCATGTGGTTAGAACATGAAGTCAGAAGACCACTGGAGGTCAACAACTTGGCAGTTCAAAACCTGAGAGTGAGCTGCATTACGGAATGAGCTCCCATCAATTTGTCCCAGCTCCTGCCCACCTAGCAGTTTGAAAGCATGCAAATGCAAGTAGATAAATAGGTAGCACTTTGATGGGAAAATACTGGGGATAGGAAAGGAGTCTCCTCAGGCGTCCCCTGGGCAACGGTGATATTACCGATTAATCTTTTCCACCCAGAAACACTTAGGTGCTTCCAACATGAACAAAACAGTAGGCCCTAAAAACCTGGCTATGTTTCCAAGCCTAAAGTGCTGAATGTGTCAAGGGCCTCATTTCCTGGCTGTTTTATTCATTGTTATATAAAATGGTTGATATAAATTAGATTTATATATTTATCTGGATTTTATCTTATTTATAACTGAAATAGAGCCTATCAGCTTCAATTCAATTGATATAAAGCTTTGCTTTTCATTCTTCACTGGTTTTATGATTGTATTTGTTCATTGAAGAAAAATATGGTTGTTTTATAATTTGAGATAAATAGGATATGTTCAGCTTACAGAGTCATGAAAATGTTATCATTTCTTATGAGTCACTCCTCTATAATTCAAACCTTGTGAGTCATCCACTCCCAGTTTCTATCAAATCCTCTGGTATTCCTCTCATTTGCAATAGAGTTTAGAAGAAATATGAAACAACGGGAAAGTCTCCTGCTCTTTTTTACTCTTTTAGCAGGAGTTTTGATTGGTATAGGAACTTATGATCCTAGAACAATCCCTGTTTTCCCCAATTTTAAAGCAGGAGGATAGGGCAATCTACCAATTGTGCAGTGATTCTCACCGTCTCTGTCATTCTAAATTTAGGAAATAAGGGGTAATGATTGCTAGTTAGTCATGCAATAATAAAAACAATAATATGTCAGTGGGAGGAAGGGCTATTGGAAGCTTAAAGAGGAGAGCATTTTCTAACAGCAGTGCTCAAGTAGGCAAGCTTAGCTGAGTTTTAAAATGTTTTTGGTATCTCAATTGTAATATATTTTTTTGAATTTTAAGCCATCCAGAGGCATTGACTGAGATGGGTGGCTATAGAAATTGAATGAATGAATGAATGAATGAATGAATGAATGAATGAACGAATGAATCAACCAGCTAACCAACCAACCAACCACCAACCAACCAACCAACCAACCAACCAACCCATTCATTCATTCATTCATTCATTCATTCATTCATTCATTCAACAAGATTTCTACTGACTGCCTTCTCCTTCTCTAGTGAAGGGGTGGGCATGGCAACACAGGAGGCAGCCCTTCCCTTCCCCAGTCATCTCATGGCTGCTCGGCCCCTTAATCACAGCCTGCGGATCAGCTGATCCAGCAAGGGCCAGGAGTTCTGTCTCTCCAGGTGCCTGGAGATATTTCCAGCACAGTCTTGCTAGCCCCAGCCCTGCCAATGTGCCAGGCAACCTTGCAGCTGAGGGCCTTCTGTTCCACAGTTCACCTTGTGGCTAGGGAGCAGGCGGTGGCCATGGTTTGAAAGAGTTTCCTCTGTGCTATTTCTCTTGTGACACACTCAATCACTCATGAGTGACACACTCAGTCACTCATTCATCTCTCTTTCTCTCGCTCTGAGCTGAACACGCCGCTGCCGCCCAGAGGAGAAGAACATGAGAAATGGGCTCTCTTGCAGTGCCTCCTCTTCTCTTCCTGGGCAGTGGCAGTGTATCTAGCTCACTGAATCTGGCCTGTTGATCTGGGCTGGCAGTGGCAGCGGCAACGACTCTGACCCACTGCTGATCCTGGCCGGCAATGCTGTGGGCAAGAACTGGCCACGCTGATTCCGCTTCATGGTTGCACAGAGAGAGCCCGCCCTGGCCACTGCTCGGAGCTCTGGCGCCGGTCCCCATCCCCCCAGTCCCAGGTCGACAGGGCTAGGGCTGGCAAGAGTGTGCCAGAAACATCTCCAGGCACCAGAGAGATAGAACTTCTGGCCCTCACTGGATCAACTGATCCGCGGTCTGCAGTCTGCGGTTAAGGTGCCAAGCAGCCATGCGGTGATCGCGCTCACTGCCTTCTGCACCTCAAAAAAAAAAAAAAGACCTCCCTGAAAATAAGGCCAAGCGCTTATTTTGAGGGTCAAAATAAAATAAAACCCGGTCTTATTTTTGGAGAAACATGGTAGTTATAAATGGTGACAAACAGTCATATTATATACAATCATATCTAATTATAGACAGTCATACCCATAATTAGTAGTTGTCCATAACAGGATGCAAGCTCAAAATGGCATGTGCAACATGAAGCTGGGCAAAGAAGGCACTTAATGATAGTTAAATTAATGATAATGATAACAAAAAAGAAAGCAAAGATAGTACCAATAATAATAGGTGCCTTGTGCGCAATCCCAAAATATTTGGAGCATCACTTGAAAGAACACATCAGCATTGAAAGAATCACCATCGGTCAATTGCAAAAAGGCAGCTTTACTTGGAACAGCTTGCATCCTGTGACAATACCTTTAACACCATTAAACATCAACATTTGCCTATTCAAAGTCCTTGGGAAATACTTGATAGGTGAATAAAAATACTAAATCCATTCTAAACATTTGGCTGGCTGTGTGATGGATAATAATAATAATAATAATAATAATAATAATAATAATAATAATACAGGTAATCCTCAAGTTATGACCACAATTGAGCCCAAAATTTATGTTGCTAAATGAAAAATTTGTTAAGTGAGTTTTGCCCCATTTTGTGGTGACTTTTCTCACCACATTTGTTAAGTGAATCACTGCAATTCTTAAATTAGTAACATGGTTAAGTGAATCTGGTTTCCCTGTTGATTTTGCTTGTCAGAAGGTTGCCAAAGGTGATCACCTCAACTGTCATAAATATAAGTCGGTTGTGAAGTTTGGTCACAGACTCTGGGACCCTGCAACCATGATAAATGTGAATCAGTTGTCAAGCATCCAAATGTAAATCACATGACCATGGGGATGCTGCAACAGTCATAAGTGTGAAAAGTGGTCATAAGTCACTTTTTTCATGCCTTGTAACTTCGAAAGGTCACCAAACTGTTGTAAGTCAAGGACTCCCTGCAGTGGTGAAATTCAATTTTTTTTACTACCGGTTCTGTGGGCGTGGCTTTGGTGGGCATGGTGTGGCTTGGTGAGCATGGCTTAGTGGGCGTGGCAGGGGAAGGATACTGCAAAATCCCCATTCCCTCCCCACTCCTGGGGGAAGGATATTGCAAAACCTTCATTCCCACCCCACTCTGGGACCAGCCAGAGGTGGTATTTGCCGATTCTCCGAACTACTCAAAATTTCCGCTACCGGTTCTCCGGTACCGGTTCTGACAGAACCTGTCAGAACCTGCTGGATTTCACCCCTGACTCCCTGTAATAATAACACACATGCCTGATGCAAGAACATAAGCTATATCATTTGCATCATGATCTCATAATCCACAGTTATTGTTTGTTTCCCCTTCACACTTGCTCTTCCTCCTTCCTTTTCCTTCTTTCTCCTCATCACCTGTGATGATAGTCTGAGCTTTATCTAGTTTCACATTATGTATGCAGAGTGTGAAGGCTTCTTCCCCACTGGCTTGTTCAAACATTTTATTCTCAATTCTGAATTCAGACCTTACATGAAACAAGAGCTCAGGGCTACTTACGAAAACAGATGCTACTTTAAGCAGTGAGGTGGTTCAGTGCCAATTTTTTTTTTTTTTCCTATGTGAAAAAGAAAGAAACACATCTATCGTTTATAGCGTGAATATCTGAACTGGAGACACCTGACTGTGAGAAGTCTATTAGCTAAGGCCACTAAGTACCTTCCTTTGAGTCATAAGGCTCCAAAGCAAGCCATGATGCCAAAGTGAAAACGTACCAGAGGTGGTATTCAGTAGGTTCTGACCAGTTCTGGAGAACCAGTAGCAGAAATTTTGAGTAGTTCGGAGAACCGGTAAATACCACCTCTGACTGGCCCCATCGCCATCTATTCTCTGATGGCGACGGGGCCAGTCAGAGGTGGTATTTACCGGTTCTCCGAACTACTTCTCCTCCCGAGTCCCAGCTGATCGGGAGGAAATGGGGATTTGGCAGTAACCTTCCCCTGGAGTGGGGTGGGAATGGAGATTTTACAGTTTCCTTCCCCTGCCCTGCCCATCAAGTAATGCCCACAGAACCAGTAGTAAAAATGTTTGAATCCCACCACTGAAACATATATGTCATGTTTTCAGTGCAGAAATGATGTCATTAGATAATTATGTCATGATATCCGATACAAATATATTAGACACACAACTCATTTGCCTTCTTCCTCCTTGATCCACATCACTGAGTGCCAGTTAAGCAAAGACTTTTAATCAAAGACAAAGGACGGGTATATGATGTAAACGTAGTAACCCTGCTAATTAAGCCCCACAATTAACCCAAAGAGGGATAATTTTAGCTCCAAATAGTTTGGGATCCTTGATGTTCCTGCAAGAAAATGACCATGCTCTGAAAACACCAAGGACACAGCATTCAACCTTGAATCACATATGTTCTGTAAAACTGGAATCTCAGTTGCTCAGCTGCTGCAAAACAGACTCTCATTTCCTTTTCTTCCTTACAAAAAGAAAACAAATTGAGGAAAAATTCTTAATTGTGCAGTCCAGTGGGCTTCCCCACGGACAGAGCTGGTGTTGTACATGATCTGTGTGTTACATTTCAGAGTTAGTTTATGTGGCAGGCTGAGATTACCAGACTAGGGTGGTGATCCATCCAGATTTGTGCGAGGGGAAAAAAGGCCATTTATTCTTAGGCCGTATAAACTTATTTTTTTCCATCACAGTTGGGGATGGAGGGAATGGAGCTCTCTAATTTACTGAAAAGAAACCCTAAGCCAAGGCTGAGTTTGTTCAGATACCTGTTTGGCTTCTGAGATTTCGTCAAACACTGGTTACACATTTGTCTGCTTGCCTTTCCATTATAAAGAGTTAGATACTTGTTTTACTCCTTTGTCTAAAGAATAATTAAATCTCTCACTCTATTATCAAGATCAAATATACTGTTCTATTGTTTTCACAGGACTGACCCACTTACTCTCTATAGCTGTCAATTGACTTAACGCCATGTGTGATCCAATTTCTTGGATCCCACAGAAATCCCACAGGCATGTTCAGGAAATAACAAGATAGCGAAGGTGTGCAAACCAAGATGCTCATAAGTCTTTCCAATCTCTTTGCAGCTTAGTAGCATGGGAGGTATCCTTATTTTTATTTTTTTTAATTTTGTGGAACTTAGTGACTCTGAGCCTATGTGTGTGTTTCTGCTTCTCTATCGTATTATATCTGCATGTGTTCATGCTTGTACATGCTTCATACATATATATGAAGATTTCACCTGAACAGTAATTTCCAATTCTAGATGGCAGTGTTCCTCTCTATTTCTTGGCTAAGGGAGCCAGTGTTGCTTGAAGACACTTTCATGGTCATCTGGCCAGCATGACTATACACCAAGGTGCACGGAATGCAGTTACCTTCCCACCGAAGTGGTACCTATTTATCTATTCGCATTTGCATCAGAAGTGGGATTCAAATACTGTAGCAATTGGTTCCCCCAGCACCGGAAATGTGAGTGTGCGTGTGCCATCCGTGCATGTGTGCAGTGTCATAAAACACGACAATTTGCTTGCGCAGGCTGTCCACATATGCATGCACCATCAAAAACACAGCTATATAAGATGGGATTGTGCCCGGGTTGTCACTACCGGTTCGCCCGAATCGGTCTGAACCAGCTGAATATCACCTCTGATTTGCATGCTTTTGAACTGTTAGGTTGGCAGGAACTGGGAAAAATAACAAGAGCTCACCTTATTGCACAGCATTCGGGTTTGAATCTGGGCTATCAGCTTTCCATCTGATAAGTTCAGTGTCTTTAACCGCTGAGCCAATGTTCTGGAAAAAGTTCAAGAATTTTTTTCCCCCCTACAGCCCTGAGTCAGATATGGGACAAGACTGATGGGATTGAGGGCTTATAGCGAACACTCTGGGATGTTAGGAGAGAAAGCAGGGAACAATTTGATCAGTTTTACCATTTAGTGAACAGGCAAGTCCTCCCCCTCCCACACACACACACACAATGCAGCAATTGCCTTTGAGGGTTTTGTGACATCCTTTCAGAATGGCTAAGAAGTCTCCTCCAAAAAGCTTGGAGACTTCTAATCTATCCTATCAGCTGGGATACTAGATCCTATCAGCTATCAGCTGGGATACTAGATTTGTTAAAATGTTTCAAACTTGGACCTCCAGAAGACTAAGGTCCTTCTCTTCCACCTTTCTGATTTTTTTTTTTATTTCTTAGCATTTTCCCCATGAGTGCAAGTTAATTTTTCCATCTTTGCTACTTCCGTCACTTACACCAGTCATTGTGGGTTTCCCTTACTTACTTTCTGTTTTGAATGAAGTTTTGAGACTTATACACATATGGTCTATGTAGACAAGGTCCAACCTTCGGATAGGTTGAAGTCCCATAATCTTCACCATGCACCATTCCCCAATATGACCCCCCCACAGACTTTTCCATGCACCCATTGTAACAAGGAACATTCTGCAGGAACAGTTTAATCTTGAGAAAAATGCTGAAACTACAGTTGTGGCTGTATATAGCTTCTCAGAACCGTATTTAAGGAACATGCATTATCAGTCATCCTTTTAGGATAATTACTGATGTCTCTGTATGTGTGTTTGTTTGTGCACACACATGGAAGTCTACATGCTTTAATCTGGGAGATTATTAATCGAAAGGCCACTATTTGCCATTCCCCGTTTTCATTTTGACTGATGGCTGCTTTCACTGGCTGGTCTGATTTTTCATCTCCATATATTTCTTTGATGGTTCCCCTTTGCTCCATCATCTATATAAACTCTACAAAGCAGCTGCTTTGTCGGCATGGAGGTACACAAGGTGGCCTTTGATTGATGAGAGGCAGGTAGGGTGTTTCATTATGGAGAGTAGCTGCTGGATAATTTCATTAACCTGATGTGCACTTTTCATATTTCATTTTTAATGTGGCACTTAATCTTAATGGATATTTGGCATTCTAGATTTCTGCTTTGCACGTTGCCCTGTCCCTCACCTTTCCGAAACCTTAGCTGCTAAGACTTTTAATAACACAGGAAGGGGATCTTCCTTCCATTTTAGATGGATTTCTCCTTCTCTCTCTCTCTCTCTCTCTCTCTCTCTCTCTCTCTCTCTCTCTCTCTCTCTCTCTCTCGCTCTCTCTCTCGCTCTCTCTCTCGCTCTCCCTCCCTCCCTCCCTCCTTCCCCTCCTTCTCTTTCTCTCCCTCCCTGCCTCTTCCTCCCTCCTTCTCTCTCTCTCTCTCTCCCTCCCTCCTCTCCCTCCCTCTCTCTCTCTCTCTCTCTCTCTCTCGTGTTTTATTCATGCTGAGTTTTTGCTCCATTGTATTAATTGATTAAATGTTGCAGTTTAATAGTTGGATATCTATCTAAGCCTACTGTAAAATGGTCCAAGAAGAAAAAGCTAAGAAGTATAAACTTTTTAACATCGGTGTGAACTATAGGAGCTCCTCAAGTCATGTTTATCTGTCTGTCTACCTGTTGCTATTTTCCTGGGCAAAATGATTTGCAAAACAAAAAGAATACAAACATAAAACTCTGTTCCAGACTTCAATTCCTGCTCATGTACCAAGATGTCCTGAATTTTCCTGGCATCTGGATTAGCACCAGGAAATTGAATTCTTGGGTCCTTTCAATGCTCACATCTCTTCCTGGTATCATCTTTCAATTATAACCTGTGCAGTGGTGTGATTCAAAAATTTTTACTACTGGTTCTGTGGGCGTGGCTTGGTGGGCATGACAGGGGAAAGATGTAAAATCTCCATTCTCACTCAACTCCAGGGGAAGGATACTGTAAAATCTCCATTCCCTCCCCACTCCAGGGGAAGGTTACTGCAAAATCCCCATTTCCTCCTGATCAGCTGGGACTCGGGAGGCAGAGAATAGATGGGGGCAGGGCCAGTCAGAGGTGGTATTTACTGGTTCTCCAAACTACTCAAAATTTCCACTACCAGTTCTCCAGAACTGGTCAAAACCTCTGAATACCACCTCTGAACCTGTGCCTTCATTTGATCCTTGTAACCCAGGGAAACAGAGCAAAGAGAAGGAAGTTGCCATGAATACCACTTTTTAATTGCAAACAAATGAGAGTGGGAGAACAAGTAACTTCCATTCATCTGTCCCTCTTTCCTCTCTGAAGAAATGATGAGATTTGGGGCCCAGAGGAAAAGAGAAAAACAACCTACAGTATTGAAAGCATCATCCCTGATGGGCCTCCACAGGTCCTTGATTAGTACCCACTGATATATTCTAAAGTAATGAAGACATTCAGCAATTGTTTTTAAAATTCTAATCAAGAGAAATTCAACCTAATTGCTTCTGTCCCTAATATGGTGATTTCATAATCATAATGCTTATGAATTCATACTTCAGCTAGAAAGGTATGTGTTGCCCTTTTGTAATCAATTATGGGTTGTCATATTAGTATGTTTTCAACTAAATGAACAAGCATACCTAATGGAACAGATCCCTGTGTGATATTGATTCTGTGCCACTAAAGGGTAGGCTAGTGTCAATTAATGTCCAAATTGGCATAATTTAACCAAGACTAACAAAGGAGCTGAGAGTAGATAACGTGCCAGTAAGGGGACTCAAGGTGAACAATGGGGTGAAGGCAGGGCTTTGTTCGATGAAGAAAGAGATAATAACAACAGCTACAGTTACAAGAAATTAAAAAGCATCAAAGGCGTCAAATAAAAGAGGCTCTTCACTGCTTTGACCGATGTCTGTTTCTAACCAGCATGGTGTAAAATGACAAAGCATGGATCATTTTGCAAAGCTCATCCTTTCAAATTTGCGTATCTGACATATATACATAAGTCACATAATTTATTTGTCAGGATAATATTCATTTTGTCACCTGCCATGCCTGCCACCAATATTCTGCAAGATACAACACAACCAACCACTTTTTCTCTCTCCAATGATTTCATAGGATGTAATTCAGGGGTGAAATGCTCCCAGTTCGGATCGGATCACCTGATCCGGTAGGGATGGCCGTGGGTGGTTCGGAAAACCGGTAGCAAAAATCCCTTCCCCCCCCCATGCCCAGCTGAGTTGCGCAATCATCAGAGGCTTTTTAAAAAAAATTTAAAAGCATTTTTTCTACAACCTCTTCGGCCGAAAAAATGCTTTTAAAAGTTAAAAAAAACACCTCTGATGATTGCACGGTCCAGCTGGGATCATCAGAGGCTTTTAAAAGCAGTTTTTCTACAACCAGGTTGTAGAAAAATGCTTTTAAAAGCCTCTGACGATCCCAGCTGAGTTGCCTGATCATCAGAGGCTTTTAAAAGCATTTTTTTTACAACATCTTCAGCTGAAGAGGTTATAGAAAAAATATTTTTAAAAGAAAAAAAGCCTCTGACGATCAGGCAACTCAGCTGGGATCGTCAGAGGCTTTTAAAAGCATTTTTTTACAACCTCTTCAAGAGGTTGTAGAAAAAATGGTTTTAAAAGTTTTAAAAAAAAGTTGGCCACGCCCACCCAGTCACATGACACCACCACCCCCCAACCAAGCCATGAGCACAGAACCGGTAGTAACAAATTTTACATTTCACCACTGATGTAATTTCCCAGCCACAGATCTCTGGAAACCCAAAGACAATCTTAAAAAGCCATACCTGAGGAACTAGGTCAGGATTTACTTATTTATTTTATTTGTTTGTCAAACACGTACAAGGTAGCAAGTATAAGTATGAACATAAACATGAACAAAGGAAGTAAATACAGATAAATGGGGACAGTAAGGCAGGGATGGTAGTTACGCTGGTGTGCTTATGCATGCCCCCTTTAAGGACCTCTTAAGAATGGGGTGAAGTCCACGGTAGACAGTTTGAGACTGAAACTGTGAGGGTTTGAGGCTGTAACAACGGAGTCAGGTAGGGCGTTCCAGGCGTTGACCACTCTGTTGCTGAAGTCGTATTTTCTGCAATCAAGTTTGGAGCGGTTTACCTTAAGTTTGTATTGATTGTTTGCCTGTGTATTATTGTGGTTGAAGCTGAAGAAGTTGTTGACAGGCAGGATGTTATAGCAGACAATTTTGTGAACTATGCTTAGATTGGCCCACAGGCGGTGCAGTTCCAGGTTGTCCAAGCCCAAAATTTCAAGCCTGGAGGCATAAGGAATTATATTGTGAGTAGAAGAGTGGAGTAGTTTTCTTGAGAAATACCTCTGAACCCGTTCAATTGTGTTAATGTCCAATATACAGTGTGGGTTCCAGGCAGATAAACTGTATTCAAGAATTCGGTGCCTTCCGCTGTGCCCTTAAAACTTTCTTTTTTCATCTAGCCAGGCTGGCTTAACATATTTTTAAATTTTTAAATTTTAAATTTTTAATTAGTTTGTCATTTTAAACTGAGGCCAAATTAATATATAGTCTTTTAATTGTTTTTAATGTTCGTATTGTATGTTTTTATCTGGCTGTACACCGCCCTGAGTCCCTTGGGAGAAGGTGCGGTATATAAATTCGAAATAAAATAAAATAAATAAATAAATAAATTGGTATGGCATAGGTTTTGTATGCTCTTTAATGTTACTGGAGAAGAAGTTTTGCAAAATAAGGTTAACAACTCCTAAAGCCTTTTTGGCAATGCTGTTACAGTGAGCTCTGGGGCTTAGATCGTTTGAGATAAGTATTCCTAGGTCCTTGACAGAGTGAGGGTCATCTATGAGATTGTTTCCGCCTAACTTATATTTGGTGTTCTGATTTTTATTGCCAATGTGTAGGACAGAGCATTTGTTAGTAGAAATTTGGAGTTGCCAATTATGCGACCATTCTTTTAAAAAAAAGAAACTCTGCAATCTATAGACTAAACTCTAAGGTTTATGCTCAGGGAACCCCCAGAGATGAATGAGCCAGAATTACTTCTGGCCTTGGAAGGAGATCTTTTCTAAGGGAAGAAGTCTCTTCTGCCTGATCTAGACAGGAAGGATAGGACACTTCTTTTCCTATCACATGTCCATATGACACCTGTCAATCCCCTTCTCTCCATCAGCAAATCTGAATTCATACAATAATAAGACCAAAGTGTTCTGAAAATGAAACAAATCTTATAAATAGGTCTCTCTCTTCTCACTTTCACACAGGCATACTGTCAGATAAAATGTCTAACTCTTGTATTTATTCTGCACTCTATGGTTTAGCATGGGTTAAATCCCTTAAACCCATCCCATTCCCAACTCCGCCTTACCTTTAACTCCTCCCTCCGGGTATATAAGTCCTTGTCTGTAAAACTTCTCCCTCAGATTTAGACGAATACCTATGAGATACAGAAGCAAGGTTATAGATGTATATGAATAGGTTAAGTTATATTCTCAAAAATAAATAAGTAAGTTATTTCTGTTGTTGATGAAGTACTGAGAGTTATTGGGCTATATCCTAGAAATTTAACATATACACACGCACACACGCACACACACATTGCACACTCCATTTGAGTCAGATTTCTTTCAAGGTGTTCCCTAGAGCCAGGACCTTTCCTTCTGTCAGCAGCCCTTCTGCCTGGGATGAGGGATGTCTCCATGTTTTTCATCTGAGGAAAGATTAAAGGCTGGTAAATGGAGGTGTCCACTGAGATTAGTCATGTCAGGTGAAGTTACACTCTTATCTCTTCAGTGCTGCTAGCAATAACTTCCCAAACATTTCAACTCATTGTACCTCTCTGATGTTAGGCTCAGGGTAGGAGCTGAAGTGTCCTGGATGTAATTGGCAACATTACAGTAGATAGTTAACATAATTCTGTTTGACATATTTGTCCAAACATCCTTCTGTTAAAGGCTATATATACTTCACTGTATTCGGTTTATATTTAGAGATGAAATGACATGGCACGCAGGGATCAGCCCGCAGGGACTGGTATGCAAGTGAGTTAAATGCTCTCTAGCAACAAGGCATTTAAAAACTATGCATCCCAGTCTGGCGACAGACCTCAAAAATGGGGATCACTGAAGGGGAAATCTGCATTCACTGGGGAGATAGCATTCAGGAGGAAATAGCGTTTAAAGCAATCAACAGTGTTGAGGGGATAGTGGTGAACAATACATGGCAGCTAGTGATGAAGCAATGCATGCAGCCCAGTTTTAGAGAGGCAAACAAGTCCCATGACTGCTTTGTACAAGCTGTTTTTATTGTTAGAAAGACAGAAAGTTTGGAATAAGTGGACTGGGAGTACTGGCAAACATGCTTTAGCTCAGGAGTCAGATGTTCAGCAGGAGAAAGAGAGAGAGGGGGGAGGGGAGGGGAGGGGAGGGGAGGGGAGAGGAGAGGAGAGGAGAGGAGAGGAGAGGAGGAGAGGAGAGAAGAGAAGAGAAGAGAAGAGAAGAGAAGAGAAGAGAAGAGAAGAGAAGAGAAGAGAAGAGAAGAGAAGAGAAGAGAAGAGAAGCCTGCCTAGATATACGACAGAGATAGGGAAAGAAAGAACAAGGGGAAAAAATGAGAAAAGATGCTTAGAAGAGAAAGAAACACTAGATTAAGATGGGGAGAGAAAGAGGAGAGGAGAGGATGATCTACTTTCCATCAAACAGGCTGTTTCTTGAAGCCTCCAGAATTTCAAAGGAGGCAAAGCAAAATATGGGGTCCCTCTGAAGAACCGTCCTCACTTTTAGTTTATCTCAGCATGCTTCAAGCCTTTTCAGAGCCATGGGCTCTGGAAGTTCAGACCAGGGCTGATATTTGTAATCTTGTATATTGCTCTGCTGTCTGAACTTGATCTAGTTGATCAACCCAAGCCAAAGACTGTTCTTCTGAGGTTCAAGGAAGTGATGAACTGGAGGACCGCACTTCAAGTTCCTAGAAGGACCAGAACCTTCCTTGGGATGAAAACTGCAAGGCCAACAAGATTACCATCTGCTCTGTACTCACACTGTCTATACTCAAGACAGTTCCCTTAAAGGAAACTAAGCTCAGTTTCGAGTTGAAGAACATTGCCCTAATATCTTGATCCCAGATCTCTGGGAATTTGTATAGGGGAAATTGTTCTTCCTTCAGACTGTGTAAAACATTGCAAAGAGAGGCACATCTGTTTGAAGCATTACAGCAGGCATGTCTTTTGCAAGATTTGCATGGCCTATTTGGAAAGTTGTTCTGTCATCTGCATCTGCTTATTCTCCCTCATATAGAAATGGGCAACCTGTAAGCCACAACCGCATATGCCTCAAATCCCCAGTGTTCCTGGAAATCAGGCTACTGAAATTTGGTGGCAACCCATAAAAAGGGGGGGGGGCTATGCCTCATTGTTTTTCAATATTTAAAGTGAAGCAAAGCAAAGCAAAACAAAGGATTAAGTTGGGTTAAATTGGGTTAACGCATATGCGTGCGTCCATATATACACATCAACATTTTAAAAAATCCAAAACAAACCTTCTTCCAAATTCGGATACATCTGGATTGTGATTTGCCATCTCATTGATTTGCTTTATCTGCTATGGTCTCCTCACCCCTACCCTCAGACTGGTCATCTAATTTTATTTCCATCTGGGATCCTGGTTTCAATTTTGGAAAATCACGTACTCTGTGAATGGAAATCGAAGCGGACTTTGTAAAGTGCTTTTGCATCTGATGCCAAAATTTCATTGAAATCAGGCCAATGTGTGTGCAAATTTATTTCCACTACTGAGTTTGTAGTTGTTGACCTATGATTATTTCTGCTGGGCTGTACTTAGTGGCATGAATGGGAAGTTGGTGATTAACCTATTAAAGCTAAGAATAGATCTTCCTGTGCTGGAATTCACTTTATTGTTTGTAACCTTCTTTTCGCTTCCCCATTTGCTTGGTGATAGCAGGGTTGACTGTAATGTGAGTGAAGTTAATATTATTTGCAAGCAGTGCAAATTCTTTCTCTGTGAACTGTAGGCAATTATTTGTAAAAAGCCCATCTAGCCATTATGTTTTTCAGAAGTTAATGGCAATATACAGTATCTTGCAGAGGAGGAGTCCATGACATGAAAATGCTGAGCATAAATGGCAATTAAAACCCTGCCTCTTTTTAATGTGTAGGACATTGGTGAATTTATCTTCAACTCTGGACAAAAGAAAAAAAATAATTATAAGCTTGAGAACTTAAGAAATTTGAAACAGCAGAAAGCTAAATAATATTTTTATCTCAGAAAGTTATAAATGCATTAAGAGCCCAGATAAATTTGGAATAGTGACTTTTACTTTAAATTGGAATTAACTGTAAAAAATAGTTTATATGGGAAACAGAGTGCTAAAGACCAAATGACTGCAAAGAAATATGATCCTTCCAACTCCTCAAATTCTGTCAGAACTAATCCTTCTATCGCCCTCACCATTTTGGCAGAACTGATGAAGCTCCTTGGATGAGAAGCAAAACATCTTCTCCCTTGGGGAAAAAACAGTCCAGTTGCTTTTGAAAAAGCACCTTTGAGACAACTATAACTTGGATGATTGAGAATCTCCACAGACATATGGAAAATAGAAACTTCTTTTGGCTATCCTGGCTATTGTAAATCATAACAAAGATAAATGATGTGATAACAAAAGGTAAGTGATAACAGAGATAAATGATGATTTTAGAAATTGGATACCAGAGGGACCCTAGGAAACAATGATTTTAGACTCCAACGTTTCTAAACATATGGCAACAAATACAATCCTGTTCTTGATGTTAGTTAATACTGGGACTTACAAGATGACACAAAACATTACAACATTGGAAATATTAAAGGAGATGTTTGAAGAATGGAGCCAGAAATTAGTAGCCACAATAACACCACTGTCACTAATGATGTCTGCTTCTATGGATAAACTATGTCTAAAGATGCTAATGAAGAAATGCCAGATGTAAAACAAATACTATCTGATATGACAGAGAAAGTACTGAAAGTTCCCTTCTTTTTTCATTATTCCTATCCAAATGTCTTACCATCTCAGGCAATTATCCCCTTAGATACAAACTAAGATGCAAACTAACATATATCAGAAGTTGGAATATTTGAAAAGAGCTTCAAATCCAGAAACAAATTAAGCATCTCCTTTGAACATTGAACAGTGAAACCTGATTCAGAATTCTTCATGCTCTTCCCCCCCTTCCCCATTTCATGTTTAGTAGCAAATTTTTCCTTAGAAGGTGGTGAATTTCAGAAGTGCCACACAAGATCAGGATCTTGTGATGGATGTATTGCAATAAAACATTTTGGTTAACCTAAGAGGAGAAGCAAAATGGCTTGACTCTTTTGTTTCTACACCAGGACTTTCAATAATAGGCAACTTTAAGACTTGTGGACTTCAACTCCCAGAATTCCTCAGCTAGCAATTCCCAAAATTATGGGAGTTGAATTTCCACAAGTCTTAAAAGTTGCCAAATTTGGAGACCCCTGCATCAAGGGTGGGCTGCTGGGGGTTCGCAGGGGTTCAGGAGAACCTCTAGGTAAGATTCTGTGCAGTTCGGAGAACCCCCAAATCCCACTCCTGGCTGGTCCCACCCACCCCACCCCACACCTCCCAGGACTCCCCACACAACCCATTCTGGATGCAGGTAAGTACAGGGCGCACGCAGAGGCTTGGGGAGGGTGAAAAATGGGTCTACTGGAAGTTCAGGAAGGGCCTCCGGAGCCTGGGGCGGCTGTTTTAGTCCTCCTGGAGGCTTGAGGAAAGCCTCCAGAGCCCAGGGAGGGCAAAAATGCCCCCCTGCCATGGTGCAGGAAGCCGACTAGGCCACACCCATCATGGCCATTCCCACCCAGCAACCGGGCAGAGAACCCCTTGCTAAAATTTTTGAAGCCCACCCCTGCCCTGTATTACATCATAGTTTACAACACAGGGCACAAGGAAGGGATTTGAAGGACAGGAGGAAGAACCTCTACTGAGGCACTGTCAGATAAGAGGGGTTTGAGCCTGGCCAAGAAAATAAGTTGAGAAAATATCTCAGACAAAGGCCTTCCCTAGTTCAGAATAGGATAATGGGGAAGGGGGAAACACATTCAGACTAGTAATATGGCATTAGTTTCTTAGTTCAGTCTCCCTTGTTGGGCTGACACATCCACAAGAGAATCAAGGGAAGATGTCAAGTTACTGCATAAATGATGAAGTTGTACTTGGTATCAGACACTGTGATGCCAAGAATGCAAATTCCAATCATTTGTGTGATGACATTTCCAATGTACTTTTGATGTCATTGCAGCTTCTCACAGATGCTTCTATGTTACACACAATCCAAATAAATATAGAAACTAATTAAATGACTGCATAGTCCAATGAATTTGCGTGTGACCCAGTGCTAATAGCAGCAACTGTTCAAGACTAGCCATAACAAGATCAATAGTGTAAATAAATACCTAAAGAGAGACAATTAATTTCTGTAGTGGGTTAGCTATTCCCAGAATTTGCTGAGTTCAAATTCCACCATGATTAATTTGCTAACAAATTCCAATTAAGTGGCTTCATACTTGAGCTTCTCTTTGAAATATGTTTCTTTATGACTTTAAAAATATGCACTGGTATATCCTGGGAAACTGAAATGTCTAATTTCAGTAGTAAGTAATTTAATAAGAGCCGTAGGAGCAAAATTGCCTAACTTTGAAGATAACAGCCAGAATTTATTCCACCTAATTGCCTGGCCGTAGCTGAAAGGTGAAGAATAGGCAGAATTCTCCACATTGTTCTTCAACACATTGTTCTTCATCATATTTTTACAGACTATTTTCTAAAAAAAATTGCTTCAATTGAACAATCATAAACTTCAAAGGCAACCCTTTCATGGGGGGTATCCAGAGTCTAGACACAATAAGGTTCTAAGAATGGGATATGCAATGTATGATCCTCCAGATGCTATTAGATAACATCTTTTCTTGGCCACTGTCAGAAATGATGAAAGCTGGAGTCAAGCAGCCATCTGTGAACTTTGTGAGAAACAAAGCAATTGCATCTTGATGTTATATTTTGCTTAAATAGTATGCACAGAATTAGGAACAGATTAGAATGCAGACATGGTTACATATGGAACTGGCCCGTATCAAATGAAAACACTGATCTGCACCATCTAATCTGATCCTATTCTGACAACAGAAATTATTCTCCATATACTATAGTATATATATATATATATATAATATAGTATATAATAGTATCCATATACTATTGACCCAACTATGTTTTCCCGGATTTTCTATAAGTTCATATTTATACTCAACATTTTGAATGCTCAAAGGCTGTTTAATCACTTTCTCTCCGATTGTGCCACCAACTTCAAGAAATTGTCAATAAACTATACTTACTGTGTGGGGAGATTACAATTTTACAATGAGCAAAATTATCAAGGAATTACAGTCACAGTGCCCATTTGCATATGAAAAACTATTCTCAAATCCTAGAGACTTCACTGCCCAAACTTTTCTTTCTTATGGAAATATGGATAATAAAACAGATACACATTACATCCATAAACAGAAGAAAAAGAACTGGCAATGGGGTGTGAAATTAAACATTAGGAATGCAAAATGAAGGATTGGACTCTATTGCCATACAGCCATATATATTTCCCAGATCTGCAACGTAAGAACTGATCATAAACAGTGTATGAATCCCTAGTTTAAGGAAACATATTTGAATCAACAGTTTAAGGAAACAAATGATGTAGTATAAGTAGTCCTTGATTTACAACTATAACTGGGACAGAATCTTGGTTGTTAAGGAAGATGCCTACATTATTGCTTTACTCAATCCTGGAACTGCAAGGTGTGGTTGTTAAGCATTAAGTGGTTGGAGTGAAAGAACTGTTTGCTGAGTTCCATTCCTCACTGTGCATGGGAAAGAATTCCTTTGGGATCTGAGCTCTGTAATCTGAATTTCTGAATTTTTGAAATCTGAGAGTTTCTGTAGCCTGCTGGAGGAGTTCCCCTCCGGTCTCAAAGTCTGCCTGCTGTGTGGTTGTGGGGGTGGGGGGGATCTCTGCTGCATACATAGCTGAGATTCCCTCCCAGCTAAGATTCCCACCTAACACTCCAAAAATCTGCCTGCCTTAGAAATGAGTTCTTTGGCAGGCGGCAGCAGCTTGCAATCTTCCCTGCAGGCTTTCCCACTGACTTTTTGGGGAAGCTGACAGAGTACAGATGGAAATCACATAGTAGCAGGGCACCTGGAGCCAGTCTTAAATTTGAACAGATTGCCAAGCATCCAGATTGTAATCATGTGAACGTAGGCGGATGGTGTGCAATGTTTTCAATGGGCGGAAGTGCTTTATGGGCCATAAAGCACCCATCCCGTGGCCATCACAATTCTGGACCATTGTTAAATGAACGGTCATAAGTCAAGGACTACCCATAAAAGACAATCTCTGGAAACTGGGCTTTTAAAAATGTCTGGTTGCCTCCAACTGGAACCACAATTCTAGAATTCAATGAAGAATAAAGACTTCCTAGCATCTTTGGATAGCCCATGCTCCTGTCATATTCTGACTAGTGTTTGGTGAAAATTGTTGAGGGACAAATGTGACAATGTTGGAACAGTGAATTACTGACGGATGCTAGATGGGGTTGTTATGTGAAGGCAATGTCCTTGTGTGAGACAGAAACCTTGCCTTGATACAAATTATGTTTTGCAATTTTTCATAGGTAAACTGCTTACTACGTGTAACACACACATACACGGACAGAAAGAAAGAAAGAGAGCATAGATTTACTGCTACTGGTACATAAACTAAGGAATCTTTTTTTCCTTTTCTCATGAGGTAACAACTGGAAATGATATATAACTTTTTCACAGCTATGTGTTTATTCTGAACGAAAAATTTAGTTTTGAAAGACACAAATAAGAAAGAGGTCAGGGCTGCGCTGAATCTAACATTAGAATAGAATTTTTTTTTAATTGGCCAAGTGCGATTGGACACTCAAGGAATTTGTCTTACAAACATACACTGAACATTTTGCTTTTCAGAAAAGCATATGCAATGTCTCCAAATACTTTTGCTTTTTCTTCTAGGGAAGTTATCTCAAAATCTTTATTATTGTGCTGCCTGATCCAGCATTTCTGTTTAGTGCCCCAAAATAAATATGTATCACATATACATTCCTTTCCCAACACCAGTATTTTATAATATAATTTTTTACTCCCATGGGGTAAACCTCTTTCCTGTCCATGTATAAAATGCTAATTTTATTTATTTATTAAAGTATTAATTTAATGGCTGATGAACATTAAATAAATCAAATACGTTTTCCCTTGCCAGTGTTTCAAATAGCTATACACGGGTTTTATTTTAAAAACTTTGCAAGAAGATTTCTACCACTGGAATAAACCAGGGGTGCTATTCAGCAGGTTCTGACAGGTTCTGGAGAACCTGTAGCGAAAATTTTGAGTAGTTTGGAGAACAAGCAAATACCACCTCTGGCTGCCCCCAGAATGGGGTGGGAATGGAGATTTTGCAATATTTTCCCCCAGGAGTGGGGTGGGAATGGAGATTTTTCAGTATCCTTCCCCTGCCATATCCATCAAGTCACGCCCACCAAGCCACACCATGCCCACCAAGCCACGCCCACAGAACCGGTAGTAAAAAAAATTGAATTCCACCACTGGAATAAACCCATCTACTTTTTAAAATGAAGCACAATTGTGAATCAGAACATTGGTAGGTAGCTGAGATGTCTCTGATTTCAGTTGTTTAAAGCTGATCATTGTTAGTTTTGGCTACCAACATAACCTACTAACTTCCTGAGTTTAATCTATAATGGAATTTAGGATAATAGCATCAAATGAATTGTGCATGTTTCTACTTACCTTTTATTTTCCTGGGACAGTTAAGTACTAGAGGAGAGCCCTTATTAAAAATGCCCCACAGGTCAACATTCAGCTAAATGGCTTCCCCTGGGTACCTTCAACTATAAATATGCTTCAGAAGTTATGTTTGGTTTTTACTCTCCAGGATTCAGAAAGATTTAAAAACACATGTCTTTTATCAAGTTCAATATTTGAATGACTTGTTTTGTTTTGTTTTAGTATTTAATGCACCAGACTAGAAAGGAGAAGACTGTGATGGAGATTCTCAGTAATCCAGGTCGTGGTTGTCCCAAAGGTGCTTTTTTCAAGAGGCAACTGGACTTTCTGGTTTTTCTTTGAAGATCACTTCTCATCCAAGAATCTTCTTCAGCTAAAGGAACTGAAGAAGCTTCTTAGATGACACTCACTCTCTCTCAGCTCAACTCACCTCACAGAATTGTTGTGGGGAAAGTAGGAGCAGAAAGGTCTCTTGGATACGTTTGCCATCTTGAGTTATTTGTAAGAGTAATAATTATAAGATACAAATAAATAAAAATAAATGAACTTTGCTTTACATTTTGATGATAATGATTATAGCCTCCTTGTGTTAGAATAATCATATAGGTGGGGAATGAACTGAACAATAAATCATAAAAAATGAATGTTACATTCTATCCTATTTATTTTGTTTACCTCTACCCACTTCACCAGATACTTGCACTTTGTGGGATTTCATACTGGATAACCTGCATACACAGGAAAAAGATAGGGCAGTGAATAGCCAAGAGGGAGAAAAAAGTAGCCCTTACTGAAGAAATGTGGCTTGACAGGTTTACAAGGTCCTCTCTCATAGAAACCACTCAGATTCTCTTTGCATATGACTAAAGAAATACACTCAGGGACCCACACATCCATATAGCTGGACTGATTTAAGTTGCTTTGACTATTTGCAGAATAGGGAAGGCAATGGGAAGGCTGGGACATACAAGCTTGCAAAAGTTTATTTGCCTCCCCCACTCCCACCCCAGTAGCTACCTTGTGAATAGGTAAGTTAGTTATCCATTTCTTCCATATTTTTTTTTCTTTTATTGGGGATACATCATCTCTTCTCTCTCATGGCCAACGTCTGAATCCTGTTCTTAGTCTCTGCCAACATTGTATAGAATCTCTCCTCTCCTTATTTCTACCCACTTCAGCAGATGCCATTTTGATTAAAATAATGCAAAAAAGCAGGCATTGTCAAATTATTATTATTATTTATTAAATTTTTATACCACCCTTCTCCCGAAGGACTCAGGGCAGTGTACAGCTAAGATAAAAACAACAAGATAAAAGTTAAAAACAATTTAAAATTATTAAATAGTTTGGCCAACAATTTAAAATAAAATAACCCATTAAAATAATATTTTAGGCCAGCCCTGCTTGATGGAATAATAGTGTTTTAAGGGCGCGGCGAAAGGTACGAAGGTTGCGAATCCGACGAATCTCTGGGGGCAGCTCGTTGGTACTAACATGGCTGCAATGGGATGTAACAGGAGAGTGGGTGACTTTGCAACCATCTCTTTGTAGCAGTGGCTTAAATGACCGTATAAAGGCATATCAGATGTATATGCAGGAAAGTGGGGGGGGGCAATCTAGTGTTTTATTCCTGTTTACATGGAGTGTGGAAAAAATGACTCTTTTGTGCTCCAAGATCTGCTATAGCCTGGTGTGAAACATTGGTAGAACAAGCACTGTTTGGTTCCTAAAATTCTTCGTCTGTTCTTAAGAATTCCAAGGATGACAGGAATAAAGATAAAGACAGATCACTTTTCAAATTGGTTGGTGACAGATTAAGAAAAAAAAATGCCTCTTCTCCCAGCGGGGTGGTCACAAGAGGGATAAAACCATAAAAGCAGTATTGAGGTCCCACCACAGGCTCTGCCTGTTTCATTCATGCACTGTAGCATTGCATCCATGAACAAAAGGGGCAGAGCTTGCAATACTATAGCAATAGCACTTAGACTTATATACCACTTCACAGTGCTTTACAGCCCTCTCTGAGTGATTTACAGAGGCAACATATTGTCCCCAACAATCTGGGTCCTCATTTTATCAACCTATGAAGGATAGAAGGCTGAGTCAACCTTGAGCCGGTGAGATTCGAACTACTGAACTGCTGACAGTCGACAGAATTATTCTACAATACTGCATTCTAACCACTGCACCACCACTATGCTGCTTTCATTATTTTGATCAGACCTCAGACACCCCTGCGTAATAGTCAGATTTTTGGTTTTAAAGGGACTTAAGATATAAGAAATGGAGTCTTGTTTTATCACTTGGTGGTGTACAGAACTTAATTCTGCACTGATGCTGGGTGGTAGAATTAGAACTGCACCTATAGACGCTAAAGAAATATTGCAGGGTGATACACATATAAAACTATGTTAGTTTTATCTTTGTTTTTTGTTTTTGTTTTTTGAAGAAAATAAGCTTCTGAGGCATAGTGAGCATGCATTGAAACTAATCAAGGAGAGAACCAATCTAGAACTAAGGAGAAATTTCCTGACAGTTAGAACAATCAATGGAAAGACTTGCCTTCAGAAGTTGTGGGTGCCCCAACATTGGATGCTTTTAAGAAGAGAGTAGGCAACAATTTTTCTGAAATGTTATAGGGTTTCTTACTTGAGCAAGCTACTCAAGCAAGCCTCCAAAGTCCCTTCCAACTCTGTTATTCATTTTGTTATTCTGGTCTCCCTGTTAAGACTTCACCTGCAGTGCATGGGAGCCAAAAGTGCCAAGGAGCAGAATGAATAGGTCTGATGCTAACTTGCTATACCCATGGACAGAAGAGGTATTTACAAAACTAGGGGCATACACAATGGATTGGAAGGAACAATCATACATCTTGGTTCTCCAGTCACTTAATCACTTATTTATAAACTGGCTTATTGGCAGAAGGCTTACATGATTTGGCTGGGTTGGTTTCTTAACTGCAGGCAAGAATGAAGCTCTATATACAGAGAAGACAGCAGTTAGGAGTCAGAACCTATGCGCAGAACTAATCTCCCTAGTTAAATTCTCCATGGTTTCCCCCTGCTGTTCCAATAATAAGTAATTTTTGCTCTCTGGACTGGAAAAGTACCTTAGTTTTGTTGATGCCGCAGCTCTATCTCATCTGGGAACCCTTGGTTTCTGCAACTACAGCTTCATTCCTCATACAAACAGGACTCCAACCATCTTGTGAAGTAGCTGAGATATAACTATAATAAAAAATAAGAAAGAAACAAGGCAATCAGCATAGGCCTTAGGCACACCATTGGTTTCCCATCCATTATTCTATAATATAAAGATAGGTTTTAGAGAGGTTACTGAGCTGGGGTATCATCCATGCTGTAGAATGGCACAGAATGTTCTCAAAGGTAGAAGAGATTATATGGAATTTGTCAAATTGTGCTTCATTTGTAAATTCCATTAAGATGTTCCACATGAAACCATTACTGAAAATGCTGCCAAGAAAACTTCAGGGACTAGTCCATATAAATCAATATCAAGACTGACCGAAACACACACACATATAAACACAAAATGGATCTGCACTTACTTTTCCTGAAAAGAAAAGACTGAGTGTATTTTAACCCGAGACAGATTACTGAATAGATGGCAAGGCCCTGCTGCATCTATTGACTTTTTCTTAAAAATATATTACCTCAAAAATTCCTTCTCAACAGTTGACTCTAGGGCCAATTTCCATAATGCAGTGCTGGATTTGACACTAACGTTAATTGTGAAGAAGAAAAATATTTAAGCATGAGTAATGTATGTGCTCACATTTGTAGAACCAAGTAAATTTATTAAGTATTTCCTGAAGACTGCCAGCAATTTATAATTAGCCCATTAGAGAGAGAGGGAGAGAATGGATAGATTCTATTGCCAGGCAGCTTATATATGGGATTTCATTTAAAAAGTCAAACAAATCTGAGTACAAACAGAAAATTAATGCAATAAAGAGAATCCTCTGATTGCAATACCCCACTGGATTATTAATTTCCAGAAAAGTTGTATAATGGAGAGGGAGGATTTGGAAATAGCTATAGCAAGAGCACTTAGACTTGAAGTGATGTCTCAGTGCCTGGAGGCTGTGCGGATCTGGATGGGGAGGAACAGGCTCAAGCTCAACCCTTCCAAGACTGAGTGGCTGTGGCTCCCGGCATCCCGATATAGTCAGTTGACTCCATCACTGACTATTGGGGGCGAGTCCTTGGCCCCCACAGAAAGGGCTCGCAATCTGGGAGTCCTCCTGGATATGCAGCTGTCCTTGGAGGAACTTCTGACGGCTGTAACCAGGGGGACCTTTTATCAGGTTTGCCTGATTCGCCAGTTGCGGCCCTTTCTTGATCGGGATTCCCTGTGCACAGTCACTCACGCCCTCGTCACCTCTTGCCTTGACTACTGCAATGCTCTCTACATGGGGCTCCCCTTGAGGGGCACCCGGAGGCTCCAGCTGGTCCAGAACGCAGCAGCGCAGGTAGTGATGGGAGCAGCATGGCGCTCCCATGTAACACCGCTCCTGCGCGAGCTGCACTGGCTCCCGGTGGTCTTCCGGGTGCGCTTCAAGGTGTTGGTTATCACCTTTAAAGCGCTCCATGGCATAGGGCCTAGCTATCTTCGAGACCGCCTGCTGCTACCGACGACCTCCCAGCGACCCGTGCGCTCCCACAAAGAGGGCCTCCTCAGGGTGCCATTAGCCAAACAATGTAGGCTGGTGACCCCCAGGGGGAGAGCCTTCTCTGTGGGGACACCTACCCTCTGGAATCAGCTGCCCCCAGAGATAAGGAGAATCCAAGACCTCGGTGCCTTCCGCCGTGCCCTTAAAACCCACTTTTTCCAGCAAGCCGGGCTGGCTTAGGAAGAAATTTTTTTTAAAATTTTTAAATGTTTAATTGGTTTGTGGTTTTTTAAATTTTGGGCCAAATTTATATAGATTTTAATTGTTTTTAATATTTGTATTTCATGTTTTTAATTCTGGCTGTGCACCGCCCTGAGTCCTCAGGGAGAAGGGCGGTATATAAATTGAAAAATAAAATAAAATAAATAAATAAATATACCATTTCATGGTACTTTAGAGCCCTCTCTAAGCGGTTCACAGAGTCAGCATATTTTCCCCAACAATCTGGATTCATATTTTACCGATCTCAGCCGTGGTGGCACAATGGTTAGAATGCAGTATTGCAAGCCAATTCTGCTGACTGCTAGCAGTTCAATTCTCATTGACTCAAGATTGATGCAGTATCTTCATTGGGCTTGCAATCGGATTGTTTTTAGTTTGCATCTCCTGACTCTTTCCCCTCCCATGATCTTATTAATGTATCTCATTTGTTATACTGTTTGGCATGTAAGAGCATAATGTCTACTATTAAAGCAGAAGGAACTGTCTTTCTCCTTCTCTGCTGGAAATAGCAATAGCAAAAGCCCGTAGACTTATATACCACCTATAGTGAGTTACAGCACTCTCTGGGAGGTTTATAATATCACCATATTTCCCCCAACAATCTGGGACTTCATTTTACTGATCTCTGAAGGATGGAAGGCTGTGTCAATCTTGAGCCCCGCCAGGATCAAACTCCTGGTTGTGGGCAGAGTTTGCCTGCACTACTGCATTCTAACTCCTGTGCCACCAGGGCTCCTGTGGGCAAGTGTTTAGATATGTTTATATATGCGCATTTTCAAAGGCTGGTCTGTAACCAATGTTGAATGCAGCCATTAGGATTTTTTTTAAAGTCCTCTAGCTTAAAACAGCAGGAAATGAATAAAAGGATGAGACAAATGAAAGATTCTGACAAGAGGCGCTGTTAAGATAAATGAGAGTTGCACAGAAGCAGTCCTGGACTCTGATGCAATTTGACATCTTTTGGTGACTTTTTAGCAGATTGCACTCAAATGTCTAGATAAAAAGAAAGGGGGAGGAAACTAGTAGAAATAACTCTCGCATACCAAGTTGCCTTATTTACTATAAGAATGGATTGCTCTATGTACCTTTATCTCTTCTTCTAATGGATACATATATATGTTAAATGAGTGTTAAGCCTAAATTTAACACACCCTTGACATGATCTAGTCCAGGGCTGTCAAACTCCCAGCCCGTGGGCTGGATGCGTCACATGCTGGCCACTCCCATGCCCAGTTTAGTGAAGGGAAAAAAAGTCCCAGTACGTCACATGATGCTGCCATGACGATGTGAGTTTGATACCCCTGATCTAGTCGATACAAACTAGGTGTCCTTGCTTTGTCTCTGAAAAAAAAGAAAACTTATTTGCATATTTAGAAGTTTAGGTGAAAAAATTAAAGCATAGCCATACAAAAAGTGAATCTGGAAAAGTGCCAGTGCTACTGTAGATACTTATGTCATCTCTGCACAGATGCTGGAGTTTTCCAATCCTTAATCTAGTCCAAGAGTCAGTTTGGTGTACAGTATTGATTTGGTTTCTAGGCTAGAAACCAGGACTTGTAGTCCTACCTTAGGTACAAAACCAGCTGTGTGACCTTGGATTAGTCCTTCTCTCTCAACCCTAGAAAACAAGCAATGACAAACCACTTCCAAAATCTAGCCAGGAAAACAGTAGGGATCTGCCAGGCAGTGCCTAGAGTTAAAAACTGACTCAAAGGAAAAAACAAACTCACCCATTCACAGATATACCAAATCTGGTCAAAACCCAAGTGCAAACATTGCCCTGAAGCAAGGCTACTCACAGTCACTCCATCCAGCTTTAACAGAAAAGTCAAATGTGGACTTCTAATCTTAGAAATTGTTGCCACATCAAGAGGCCTGTAATATTAAAGGTAGATTATTGAGGGCAGGGCTAATATAAGCATCCTTCCCTTCCTCCTTTTCATACTGTATATTTATTTCAAACTTTGGAAAAGAACTGTAAGACAATCTAGGACACTAATGATATTGCCCAACATTTGACTCGAAATAGGCTTTAAAGAGATCAAAGGGAAGGTAAGAAAGGAAGTGAAGTGAACCATTTCTGTGGGTCTAAGAGGATGCCCTATAAAGACTTTGAAAATAATTAACTTCAAATCCCTGTAATTCTGAAAGCTCACTTCATACTGCTGTACCTTAATGTTTTATAACAGAAATATTTTAATTATCCCACTTCTCAGTCCCCAAATACCAAAATGAAAATCAATTTCACTGGATTAAGGCATACCAAATTCTGTGATGGACTGACTGTTATCACAGTGTTAAAATTCAGTTCACGTACTAGCCAAGAGGTGAGATTTGACAGTCAAATAAAATATTAAGGTTCCCATAAAATAGCTGTAGCTGACACATTCCACTATTAACTACATACCTGGGACAAGCCTGGAAACCTGTACATGGAATGAGAAATATAGTATTATTGTGACAAGCGATTTAAGATGCTTTATTCCTTGATTAATAATCTCTTTTAAGATGATTAATCTATTCATAATATTTAAACATATATCTCGGTGTGAATTCACTGTGGGGAGAATTTATGCAAGTGCGGAAGTCTGTGTTTATTTCAACTGAAACAATCCTTCTGAATCGGGGTTTAATTTTCAAGGGCAAAGCAAATGCCATAGCAGATTCTATGACTGTTCCAATAATTCAGTCTTTAATTTACTCATTGAATGAGTGAAATGGGGTGGAGGGAAGACAGGATGAATGAAAAGGAGCCACATCTGAGCTTGAGTGGGACACAAAGAGAGCCAGTGTTGGTCTCTCCTAGATCTACTCTTCAGTTATGCTCATGCTTGGAAAGAAATAGCCTCTAACCTCTCTATGGCAGTTCTACGCCATTGTTGGTTTGTAGCCAGTAATGAACAAGGAAGAAATAGCAGAAGGAAGCCAGATCACATTTTATCTTGACAGACTGAAAGATTACTAATCACTTGGCAGCTAAGATATGTTTATCCTTGGCTGTGCCTATTTAAATACATTACTGAGAAGCCCATCAGGGCTTTTAAATTTATTTCCTTCTATTTAAATTTACTGTCCTTTAGGCAGCACTGTGATTTAACAGCATGTTGAGCTGGGCAAGAAAATCAACAGGAAGAAGAGCTGGAGTCCTTAGCCTCTTCCGTGTACCTGTGCTAATATTTAAGTTGGTTTCCTGCCTCCCTCTTTTTCGAAGGGGAAAATTTTTACCTTGCATACTGGAAAGTGAAAAGGTTTCTGCTTTTGGGACCAACAACATCAATAGCCAAGAAATATTCATCTCCTCAAGATGTCAGAACTAGAGCTAGAAGCAAAGTGAAAGGCAGGGAGCAGGAAAAAGGATGAGAACAAATGTGAAGCATCAGGAAGGATTGCTAGAGGGAGGGATGATCAAAGTAGTTAATTCTACTTTACACAGTGCTTCAATTATAGGTAGGGCTTATCTTTCACAGAGTCTGCTGACTTTGAAAAGAACTGAAATATATAAATTATTTTTCCCTTGCCCCTTTTTGTCCTTGAAATCAGTTGTTTAGAAGATATGCAGCATACATCAATGCTGTAATGATCAGGGGTGTCAAACTGGCGGCCCACGGGCCAGATGCGTCATGCACAGGCCACGCCCACCCCAGCTCTACAAAAGGAACAACTGTTGTCTAACATCACGTGACAGTGAAGTGTCGCCATGAGTTTGACACCCGTGCTGTAATCAAATTGTAACTATTAGGACTGTGCAATGCTAAGGTTTCAATTCCAAGGAGATACTAGGAGCACATGGGAACAACTTTTTAAAACAGCTGCATCTTTTCGTGGGATATGTGACAACTGCAGTAGCTGCAGTAGTTTGTATCTGACTATCGCAGCTGTCACATATCCTAGGAAAAGATGTTGCTGCTTTAAAAAGTTGTTCCCATGTGCTCCCAGTGTCTCCTTGGAATTGAAACCCTAGCATTGCACAGTCTATTTTGATAATGCATTTTCTCTCTTTGTCTGAGTATCATTTGCTGGAAAGGATGTAGTTGCCTTAAAGAGGTGCAAACTGGTGCTGTACTTTACTCTAAAGCATAAAATACGGTATTATTTCCAAAGTTCTGCATATTCTTCATATAGTTATTTATTTACCGGCAGCTTGGTTCATGCTGTGACACTGTTAATTCAGCAACTGTAAATTATACTCTCTAAACTCAGAAAAAGGATGACAATAAAATATAATACTTTCAGCAAATTTGCTGAATTGGCATATACCCTTGTAGTTTTTGCTTGCTTTAGGACTTTCCTGGGTTTGTAATTAAATATTTAAAATTATGTTTTGTTCATCAGTTGGACTAAAACGATATCTAAATGTCCTAGCAATATACAGTTCTGAGGAAGCTGTTGAAATTAGCTGCACTAAAATTAAGATCTTAATTTTCACTAAGCAAGCTAGAGAGGATGCCTGGCAGTTAAATGGACAAACAGTGGAGTAAGTCAACATTTTGAAATATTTGTGCATGTTTCTTCAGAGCTCTACTAAATATGTGATTCAAAATACACAAAAATCAGTGGCAGCAATTCAATCCTTCCACTTTGCCAAGGACACACAGCATATTCCAGCAGCATTATACTTTTATGTGGCCAAGGCACCCATGCAATTTTTGTTTGGTACTTATGTAAGATCATGTTGCCTTACTAGAAAAGGTTCAATCTAAATTCTACAACATTCACTAATCTATATACATTGCTCAAAAAAGTAAAGGGAACACAAAGCAGAAGACATCCAAGATCTGAATGAATGAAACAGCCTTATTAAATACTTTGTTCATTACATACAGTAGTTTTGTGTTCCCTTCAGTTCTTTGAGCAATGAATAAACTACTGTATGTAAAGAACAAAGTATTTAATAAGGCTATTTCATTCATTCAGATCTCAGATGTCTTCTGCATGTGTTCCCTTTATTTTTTTGAGAAGTATATATAAAAGCAAAATCCACTCACTCATCATGAAATCTCCAGAAAGGTAAAGCCTACAAACTTGAAATTTGGCACATACATTCCTCTTAGCTTCTAGGTGCTCGTTAAGAAAGGATTTTTTGAAATGACCATCAGATCATTAGTATTTTATATACAGTATATTCATATACAGTATATTAACATGTTCTGATGCTAAGGAGTTAGACGTTCTACTCGCTCTCCCCAACTGAAAAGTTCCAACTGCCACTTGCCTCACATTCTGTTACCTCAGGTCAAATTGGCAGACTTTCCACTCCTTCACTCAGGAGTGGTCTGGGGCGTCTTACAGTACTAAATGTCACTACCTCACCAAAATGTCTATGCCTTCCACCTATGGAACTGCTTCCAAACTCAAGGTGGCGGGAGAGATATTCCCTTATGTGTTTCAATCACCAACCACCACTGAGCCAATGGATTGTGAACTGAATTTCCCTTGCATAGTGTCCCAGCCCCAACTCACTTCTTACACTGACCTTCTCAGTTCAGATGAATCTGTCCCTTCTACTGTAACACCAGTTAATGGGAAAAAACTGTCTTTCTGCAGCCCAGAAGTACAACAGATGCTTCAAAATGACGTCTTTTGGAGCCAGAGAAGTGAAGGAGGGAAATTTTATGCCAGCATTCAAAGTGCAGGGGCAGGTCTACCACAGGATAGGGAGTATCATGGTGGGGCCTCAGCAGCAGCTTTCATTTCTCCAGATATACTTTGTTGGTGATGATGACAATGAGAGTCTGTCAAGACCATGGAGATGCTACAATGGTCATAAGTGTAAAAAATGGTCATAAGTAGCGAAGCACGGGTATCCAGCTAGTACTGTATATTCGGAAGTGGTTTGACTGAAATAGAAACAGGTGTTATGGCATGGACCTGTATTACTGCCCACTAGTTTTGGGTTATTTTTTCTAAAACATTCAGTCTCTTTGCTCATTGAGGACAGTTATGAATTAAGATGGAAAAGAGCATCTCTCTCAAAACTGGCCATTCTCCCAGACTGCAGGTCAGATCCAAAGATTGACCCCCAATTGGATCAATTTTCTCTGGTTAGTCAAGTAGGCCTCAGCTTATTTGTTTAGTGATTGTTTGAAGTTATGATGGCATTGTAAAAACTGATTTATGGTAGCATCCCTATGGTAAATGCAATCAAAATTCAGGTGCTTGGCAATTAGCATGCATGGTTGCAACATCCCTGGGTCACCTCATTACCATTTGCGACCTTCCCATCTGGCTTCTGATAAAGTCAGTGGGGAAAACTGGATGCATTTTATGGTCATGTGATTCACTTAATAACCATGGTGAAAAAAATCTGGTGCAACTTGCTTAATGATTGCATTGCTTAGCAACAGTAGTTCTGGTCCCAATTGTGGTCGTAAGTCAAAGACTATCTGCATGTTGTTTTAGGGGCCATTCATGATTGTTTTTGTTCTCTTTTTTAACCTGGAATTTTATACAACCCAAAAACATTGGGAGTCATTCAGTTTATAAATTGTTTAAAATCAATAAATTGTATAAATAAAATTGCAACTCTATAAATTGTCAAGAAAGGCCATTCTGGTGATGAGCTATAATGAATACAGTTAGTTGTTGTTGTTGTTTTTTAAAGTGTGCTACAGATTTGGAAAACCAATTGGATCAATCTGCACTACCCAGGAACTTGTTCCTTAGTAGTCAAGACATTTTTTAAGGTAGCAAGATATCTAAATTCTCCCCCAATATTGAAGAGCATTAAAATATTAGCATACCAACAGCTGCAAATATTAAAACATTTTGTGTAAGCTAAGATGGAGAAGAATTTAATTGAATCCATAACCCATGTTCTGTTACAGTGCATCTTGTTTATGGAAGCAAGAGATTGCTTTATAACTATTTGGCTAAGTACCCAGACAATTATGATTTATTTATTGTACAATTACTTTTAACAGACCAGTACGATTTTGTCTCTTTGACTATGTTTGTTAAATTGTATTTAAAACTAGACATAGCCTGATCACCTTGAAGACCGAGTTATAATTTTACATTATTTTATTTTATTTTTTAAAATACAAACTCTTTAATTATTTTATTCATCCACAGAGTTTTGGTCACTAATCACCATAAATGCAATCCCTGATATTGTTTTGCTGCTAGAATTCGGGCAGAGTATTTCTTTGTCACTAAATAACCCAAATATATCTGTAAATTTTGAGCTGTGGGTTTAATTGAAAGACCATCCAGGAGAATGCATCCTTGTGAAACCAAATCCTGCACTATCTGAAAATTTCTGGTTGTCAATTTAGACAACAGAGCAGCATATATATTCAGAAACTGGAGTATTTGGCATTTTGGATGTAGGCAGCATTAGAGTTTGAAGCTTGCTACTTTCTTGTTCAGATTCAAGAGATTTAAAAGAAAACTCGGTGTTCATTTTCAAACCAAGAACAAGGGAGACATTCACCCTGAGGGCTGTCAGCAAATCCAAAGCACTACAGAAGAAGGAGTGCTCAAGTGCTGGAAGTACATTGCATTTTTTCAAAAACCTTGACGGTTATTGCTGCCGTTGGCCCAGAAGCTAAAAACTTTAAAACATTTAGAATCGCAAAGTTATTTACAGAGATTTATATAATGGCTGGAGATACTTTCCTCTTGATCATCCTGCTACTCTCTGGAAGGCATTTGCAGGCAAGGAAATAACACACATTATTTTCATCTGTACTATAGGCAAACAGCTTAAGCATTGATATGGGTATTCAGCAGTTAGATAATGCTTGCAATACAGACTTCAGGCTTCGGTATTTTTTTTTTAAACTTAATGCACTAGGTCCTTAGCAATGTATTGTTTGGAAATGTTTCCATTCAGGTTTTCCCTGACTTGCTCTGTTCAATCTGTCTGTTTTGTCTTCTTTTATGCCCTGCCTCAACAACTCTGGTTCTCTGCCACCATTGAAATTGACAAAGTTATGCCATTTCCACTAACCTATTTAGAACATTTTAGACTACAGTAACTAGTTTAGTAGATCCAGGGTGTTGTGGCCTGCCAGCAGCCTGCGCGGATCATGGCTGATCCCGATGAAGAGGAGGCTGGTGTGGTGTCGCGCCAGCAGCCTGCACAGCCAGCGCTCGCGTCGGACAGCGAGGAGGCTGAAGAGGATGTGATGCCAGAGGCAGAGACTCAGCCAGGGCCTGCAGAACCTCCAGAGGCTCCTTCCAGTGGAGAGAGCGAAGTGGAGGACCCTCTCCTCAACGCAGGGCTGCCAAAAGGCAGGCGTGGCTACTCAGGAGGAGGAGGTCTACTCGAGAGTAGGGCTTGAGGATAATTGGCCACTCCCTTAGCCTATTTAAGTCACACGCAGCTAGTGCGTTCTTGCTGGAAACAACTCGTATTATTATCAGAGTATTTTGGTTCATCATATCTTGTTTTCTGGGCTGGTTGCCAACCTTTGCCGGTCTTGCTACTTAATAAATTTGATAAGGACCGTTGGTGTGTGTCAATATCCTCGGAAATCCGGAGCTGGGGCAGAACACAAGGCTTGTAGAGGATACAGTGTATATTGAACCTAGTAAAAGTGTTTAATAATCAGAACTAAGGAGAAATTTCCTGACAGTTGGAATAATTAGTCAGTGGAACAACTTGCCTCCAGAAGTTGTGGATGCTCCAGAAGTTGTGGATGCTCCAGAAGTTGTGGATGCTGGAGGTTTTTAACAAGAGATTGGACAACCTTTTTGTCTGAAATGTTATAGGTTCCCTGCTTGAGCAGAAGGTTGAATTAAAAGACTCCAAGTTTCCCTCCAATTCTGTTATTCTGTTATAATGTCCAATGTGGTATTTAATAACATCTGCTGTGTTATCCTTGTGGGAACAAAATGAATAAATATGGGCTAGTTTTGTGGATCTATGCATTTTTAACCAGTAAGGGATCCATATTTACTTACATATGGCAATACGGAATTTTCCAAATCTCTGCTTCTGGACAATGATATTCAATAACTTTATAAACAATCTAGAAATTGGAATGGAGGAGATGATTATGAAATTTGGGATTGTCTGACATCTTAGTGGGTAAAATCACAATATAAAATGGGCCTGGTCCAACAGATAATATTCGAGAGTGACTGGTCTTAGGTCCACAATCTAGATGGGAAAAATCAGATATTGGACTGGGAGTGAGACTTAGCAATAGAGCATATTAGAAGGATCTAGGAGTCTTAATGGATCACCAGCTGAGCATGAAGGAAGCAGGGTGATGTAGCAGCTAAAAAGGTGTCTGTGGTTTTAGGCTGCATCAATAGAAGGGTGAGAGATGAGTGAGAGGTAATAATTCTACTACACTTTAGATTCCATTTGTCATTCTGTATGTCTTCTATGTCCAATTCCAGGCACTTAAAAGGTTTATGGAAACTCTTGAATCAGTTTCACAAAACAGGTACTACAAAATCAGGCCTGGAAACCTACCCCTATAAGGAACAACCAAAGGAGCAAGGCACATTTCGCTTGCAAAAGAAAAGATACGACTGTGGTCTACAAACACCAAAGGCAGTCATGTGCAAGACTAGAGCAGGCGAGTTCTCTATTAAAACAAAAGGCAGGACCAGTATTTATGGGTTGAAATTAAACAAACAGATATTAGGGTTTAATGTTAGGAGGAACTTCCTAACATTAAAACTGATGAACATTGGAACAACTTGCACTGAAACAGTGGTAAGCTCCCCTTTGCCAGAGGCTTTTAAAAGGGGAATGGTTGCCCACCTCTTTGAGATGGATTGGTGGATTCCTGCAGCGAGAAGAGGACTGGGCTAATGACTGTAAGATTCCTTTCAAAACATCCTATGATTTGCTTTTCTTCTCTTTAGAAGGAGACAACCCTCATGCAAAGTGCCACGTTGTTCACATTTTCCTTCCTTCCTTCCTTCCTTCCTTCCTTCCTTCCTTCCTTCCTTCCTTCCTTCCTTCCTTCCTTCTCCCCCCCCTCCCTCCCTCCCTTTCTCCCTCTCCACAGAGGTGAAAACAGTTTATAGTATACCATTTTTAAACTGCATTGAAGGAATGGAAATGGCAGTCATGGGGATATAGAAGTACCCAGAGTCTCAAAACTATGGAACATATTCTATGAAAAGCATAATGTATATAAGTGGACTCAAAACTATCATTATAATCAGCAGCCTGGACATTGCGGGCAGAAACTCTGAGCTTCATACCAATTGATGATAATAGTTCCTTTGATGCAACATGTAATAAAATGACTATGATATATATCAACTTAATTCACTGACTTCTTACCATTTACACATTTCCTTTCGGATCACTACCTCCTTCCACTTATACAGTTCCTTTTGGATTTGCATTCCTCCCCTTGGACTGGTCTCAGGCCTAGCTTTTAAAAATATTTTCTTCACTTTTACAAACCTGAGCCAAATATTTCCCATTTCTTTGGAAAGATTGAAGGCAAAAGGAGAAGGGAATGACAGAGGTGGTTAGATACTGTCACTGATGCAGTCAGCATGAATTTGGGCAGACTCCAAGAGACAGTGGAGGACAGGGCCCCCCCGGTGTGCTGTGATCTATGGGGTTGCGAACTTAGCAACTGAACAACAAACATTGGAAAGAGATGGTGAACCTCAGATCCATTATTGTTGGCTAGTCCATTGGCTTTCGGATAACAATTGTAGCCATCAAGACTACCTTCCTAGCTGGTGGGTTAGAGATTTTCACTGGATAGAGCAAGAGCAAATATTGGCAGCAAGCTGAGTTCAGTAGCAAGCCAAATACTTGCACATTCAGCACAGATCTCCATTTCTGTTTGGCCCATGAACAGTAGAGACCACTCATCACTTCCTAAGTGTAGAAATAAATGACATTCCCCTCCTTCCAGCTCATTGTAATGTACTCCACATATTTTTTTCCAGCTTTAATTCAAAATTATCTTTTCTCTGCCCAGGCTGCATTAACCTCTTCAAAGCAGAAGGTTTTCAATCTTCTTCCATAGTAGCAGCCACAGCTCTAAGTGGCTGTAGTGCACCCAAAGCTATTTTATGGTTGTCAGACTGGTATATTCACTGCTGGTCAACCATTGTTTGTTTGTTTAATAATCTTGAAATTGATCCAGAACAGCCCATTAAGTCAGTGAAGTCAACCTAGAAGCTTATATTGATTCAACCCTTATATCTCCTCTTTTGGTTACTGCCTAGCTTGGGCGAAATAAACTTTCCTTGATTTTCCACCCTTCCCACAATACTATAAATCTTCATATCCTTTCCTATCCCTTTGCAGTTGCGACACTGAACATTCCTACCAGTGCTTCGTTTCTGTGAAACTGAACTATGAGGTCTTCCTTGCTACAAAGCTTCCAGGGATTTACAAAGCAACATTTAAATGAAAAGACACTCGACCCCCTACTGCTTATTATAGCATCATAGCAGTGTTGGTCTCATAAATGAGAGGGGGGGGGAGAAAAAGGCTTTGATTTGGTCTCCTAAGAGATAATGTGGGGGAAAGGGTCAAAGGCATCCCTGCATTCAAATATCTAGGAAAGGCAAGGCAGAGGGTCAAGTGAAGAGTAATAATCACTGGATGTTTTTAAGAAAAGATTGGTCAACCATTTGTCTGAAATTGTACAGGGTTTCCTGTCTGAGCAAGGGGTTGGCCTAGAAGACCTCCATGGTCCTTTCCAACTCTGTTATTCTGTCAATCCCTAAAAGGGAAAGGCAGACACTAGTAGACCAGTCCATACAGATCCAGCCAGTGAGATCTGCCTTCTCTGCAGGGATGGGAAGGGCAAGAAGCAAGGAAATGACCAATCATGGTGGTAGTGACTTTGTGCTGAGCACCAGCCTGTCCTGCTTCAATCAAGACTGGCATTTCTGAAGCAGGCTTAAGAAACAGCCAGGAGCTATATGGGAGACAAGAGGCTTAGGCTGCAAAGAAGAACTGCCTTCAGGTTGACATTAGCAGAGCTGGATCATTCCCTAGAGAAAAGCCTGGCTGCCCGAGTGACTCCCTGACGACCCTAAAACATAGCTCCGTCTACAGAGCAATACATTTATAAGCATTTGTCCACCAGGAACTGTGGCTGAAGCCACTGCCATTTCATCCTAATTTGCAGGCTACTAAAACCTAAGCATCATCAATATTCATTTCCTCTTTGCCTAGCTTTCTGAGGGTCAGAAATTAGACCTAATAGACATGCAGTCTAGGCAGTGGGCATCCTCTATTAAGTTTTAACTTTTTAAAGCTGATTTTAATTAAATGTTATATATGAGACACATATCATTACATGCCCTGGGGCTTTGGTATAGGACAGGCTGAAAATTTAAATAAATCATCACCTTGATGATCCCATCAAAGGGAACCATCCCTAAGGCTATAAGCAATGAGCTTACAGTTTCTTTTCTCCTCCTTGGCCAGCACCACTGTTAACCAGGTTACAGGGTGGGCCAGATGTAAAGTGCTGAGGGCTTTCTTTTTGATGTTGGCCTCCCCCCCACCATCCCCGCAGCTAGAATTTTAATGTCCTTTACAGCACTTTATTGGAAAGGAGCTGTCCTGTCCCATCTATCAGAAAATAGATTGGCAAACATCTACTGTTCTCTTTAATACAGAACTGCAAAAGGGGTGGCCTACTTCAAATAGTAGAAAAAAATGACAGCATTGCCACAAAGGATACACAATCCATGGGATGGCTCTCTAGGCCTAGGGCAGGGGTCGGCAAATTTAAACACTCAAAGAGCCACTTGGACCCATTTCCCACAGAAAAAAAACACACCGGAGCCACAAAACCCGGGTGGGCGTGGCCAACTCGATGTCACTCACTCATCCAGTCACATGACCCCCCCAGCCATGCCTACCCAGCCACAAAACCATTCTGTCTCTCTGCCCCTCTCCCCCTCGCTCCCCCCATGTCTCTCTCCCTCTGTATCTCTCCCTCTCTTCCCCTCTCTCACCCCTCTCTCTGTATCACTCTGTATGGGTTTCTATGTCTCTCTCTCTCTCCCCCCATCTCTCTCTCTGTGTGTCTCTCCCCCTCCCTTCGGGTGACCGTCCTCCTCCTCCCCCTCCTCTTGTGATGTCCTGGACAGCTGTGGCTGAGCCAGGAGTGTGTGCATGGGCGGGGAGACCCTCCCCAAACGAGCACCAAAGCACAGCAAAGGCACCCGCAGGGTGAGCGGCTGCTCGATTAGGAGGGTCTTAACAAGATGGGGCTTCTTTGCTGCACTAATGCTCTGGCCATTGCCTAATGCTTTCATCCCCCATCCCCAGCAGCTCTTCGGCTGAGTACGGAGGGTGCAAACTCCAGCCTGAAGGGGCAGGAAGCAAAGGCTGCCTTACAGGCAAATGTGGCGCGAAGGTGGGTACAGGGCAGCTTCTCTCTTGCACTCTCCTCCTCCTCCCACTCTCGTGATGCCCTGGCCGGCTGTGGCTGATCCGGGAGCATGCGCACACGTGGGGAGACCCTCCTTAAGCAAGCCGCTGCCCACCCTGCGTGCACCTTTCCTGAGCTTTGGCGCTCGCTTGAGGAGGGTCTCCCTGCGCGTGCGCATGCTCCCGGCTCAGCCACAGCCGGCCAGGGCATCACGAGTGTGGAAGAGCCACACTCAAGGGGCCAAAAAGCTGCATGTGACTCACAAGCCGTGGTTTGCCGACCACTGGCCTAGGGCAAACGCCAATGCAGTTAATGAGAGTTCCCCGTAATTGATACATCCAAGTGTTTCTTTCAGGATGTAAGTATTTCCAGTTGGTTATGCTTAATGGGATAAAACCAGTGGTGGGATTCAAATAATTTAACAACTGGCTCTCTGCTCTAATGACCGGCTGGGTAGGCATGGCTGGGTGGTCATGTGACTGGGTGGGCGTGGCCAACTCAACATCACTCTCATTGAGGAGTGCCTCGCCTCGCCTGGCACTGCCTCACCCCTCCCCTCCTTTCCCAGCCACTCCTGGGAAGGCCTGGCCTCTCCTCTCCTCAACTTACGACCACAATTTATGTTTATGAGCCCAAAATTTATGTTGCTAAGTGAGAAATGTATTAAGTGAATTTTGCTCCATTTCACGACTTTTCTTGCCATATTTGTTAAGTGAATCACTGCAGTTAAGTTAGTAACATGGCTGTTAAGTGAATCTGGCCTTCCCTTTGACTTTGCTTGTCAGAAGGTTGCAAAAGGGGAACACATGACTCTGGGAGACTACAACTGTCATAAATGTGAGACAGTTGTCAACCATCTGAATTTTTATCACATGACCATGGGGATGCTGCAACGGTCATAAGCGTGAAAAATGGTCATAAGTCACTTTTTTCAGTGCCATTGTAACTTTGAATGGTCACTAAATGAACTGTTGTAAATCAAGGATTACCTGTACAAAAATACAAATAGCTTCTTTGCTTGCAAAAAACTGCCCTAAATACCAATCATTAGATTAGAAATGGGGGAATACACACTGAAGATCAATGAGTCACAGCCGTCATGGAAATCTAAACCATTCTGTCCAAATACTTTCCTTTTCATCAGTAATACCTGCAACCCAGAGTTACAAATCAGGGAGGGTACCAGAGCACCTTGAGGAATTAAAATAGTTTAAATGCAATGATAACTATCAGCAACCAACTCTTGCTCATAAAGTGAAACCCTTTAGCAGATGGGTCATTTAAGCTCTTCAGAAAGTGGATGGGCATACTTGGGCTACAAAATGCCAAGCTAAAGAGACAAATTAACAAAATATATAGGGGACCCGGTTCAAGTCTCTGCCCTCCCAAGCTTGTCAGGATTACAATAAAATTAGTACATGCCACAGATACCTAAATAAACTTCAAGCCTGGTGCCATGTTACTAAGCCTTATTATCAGAGAGAAAACTAAAACAAATTGCTTAATTTGATCAGGCAGGCAGCGGTGGTCTGAAAAGATTACCTCATTGCTTTTCCATCAGTGGGGGGGGAGACCTCCCGGAGTCGTTTTTTTGTAACAAACAAACAAAGAAGCCAAAGACTAGCTAGATCACTCCATTTAGAGAAGATTATGGATCCAGGGAAGAAAGAGGCCCACAATCGCCCCCTCCCACCCTTAATTGGGGATGGAGGAGGCAAGGAATGGCTGGGAGGGGATTCAACCATGTTGGAAGTACACCCCAAAAGGACAGTGTCAGGAACCACTAAAGCAGTGTAAAAAGCTTAAAACAACCCTTCCCCTTTAAAAACGTCAAACTCTGGAATAAAAGTACCAGCAAAGGGGGAAAAAACTCCAGAGAAGCCGCTCAGGCTATAGAAAGTCTAGGTGTACTGCCAAGAACCATTAACAGCTATTACAATGTAAGAAGGCTTAATCTTAAGAGGCAGTTTCTGAAAATACTTAAAGAGGGCAATAAACAGGATTAGGCTAGAAACAACACACAGAGGCACACTAGAATGGCTCCTTCCTGACTTCCTGAGAGGATTAACCCCTTAAGGTGGGAAAAACAAAAGAATGTTGGAAGGAGATTTCTTCCACAGCGAGTTCACCGAACTGCACAGAAAGTTAACAACTGGTTCTTCTGAACCGGTGTGAACTGGCTGAATCCCACCACCGGATAAAACTGTTTCCCATTCCCCCTAAATTTAGATCTGGGGTGCATTTTCAGTTATATTGCCATTCTTATTGGCTAGTTTCCATCCAGGGAACTTGTATTGCATAATTATTTGATTTACAGCTTCTAAAAATTAATGTTCTCTAAATGAATCAAATGAGTTCCCATCATGACTAGCTCAGAGAGATGGGAACTGGTCAGGAGGGGACTGAAGGCAAGACTAGGAAAGGGGGCTTTATATGTGGGTCTAAATCCCTACCTCAGGCCTTGATGGATTGACTGATGATTATGTGCAGGTGCTGAACTTTTAGCAGCCACATAAATTTTCACAAATGAAGGCAAATCTGTGTCCAAGGATCCAATCTGAGTTGGTCACCAGGATCAGAATTTAGTCTTCTGAGCTTTTGGACTCGTGCTGGAGCCCATTCTCGGGGAACTTCTCGCTCAGTTCCCTGAGCACAAGCTCTCTGTCAGAAGTTCCCTGAGGATGGACTCCAGCATGAGTCTGAAAGCTTGGAAGACTAAACCTCTGGTCCTGGTAACTGACCCCAACTGGATCCTGCCACATAAATTTTCTCCAGGATGATTTGTCCCAACTTGGCCCTTCAGGTCTTCCAACAATGCACTATGACCTGTTTAATTGAGTCCAACCATCTTGCTCCTGGTCCTTATCTTTTTCTTCCCACCTTTCCCAATAGTGTAAATATTAGAGCTAGATTTTTGTATTATTACAAAATACCCAGGCTTAGTTTTTACCCATTTGCTCCAATCATATAGCTTGCTGAATCACACAGGTATCACCATTCATCTTGCCTTTTACCTCAGCTGCTCAGATAGGTGTGGCTGGACTGTATGGAATATATAGTTCTAGCGAATAACGAGGAAAAAAATGGAAATACTCACAAACAACTTTCAACCAAATGCTGAGGAAATTGAGGTTTTACCACAGACTTGCCAAATTTAAAAACTACAATAAAGCTTTATTGGTTTAAAGACTGCTCCCACACTCACTTGATTTCCATTCATGTTCCCACTTACCCTGAATTTTATTCCACTCGGCCAGTCAAGTACTAGCTTAGAAGAATAGAAGTCACTGGACTCTGAACTACTCAAAAAATGGGGGTGACTCCAGGACTTCCTTTTATCCTCTAGTCTAAAATCTATTTTTATTGATTTCTAAATGCAGCAGCTGTTGATGGGATTAGGTTTTCCTTGGGCTCAACCCCCAATTTCTCTTTGTTGATCATTTGATGGCATTTCTTGTACATGTCCTTTGGCTCTTAACAATTTGACTCTTTCTTATCTCTTTCTGCAAGCATCTTTTGATAAAAATTCTAGATTTTTCCCCCTTTCTGTATTGGTGCCTAGATCATTTTGGCAGCACATCTCATTTTCAGCATTGTGTTACACCACAACGTGTCCAAAATATCATAATGTGAGCCTTGTCATCTGAGACTCAAGTTTTCCATGATCCATGTATTTGTTTTCTCAGGATATATTACTTGACTTCTCAGATACCAAAATTAAAAAGCATCAATACTTTTTTCCTGCTTCAAGTGTCCAATTTTTGCTCTGATAAAAGTATCACAGGGAAAACCATTCCCTGCAAGATTCTAAACTTTATAGGTTACAGACACATCACAGAATCTGAATATTTTCCCAAGACTTTCCTGGCTACTCCAGTGCACGTCTGTATTGTTTGCGGTGCATGTCTTGACTACTGATTCCTTTACTGTAGATTATTGATCCTGAAAGACAGAAGCTATCCACCACTTTAAGTAATCTCATCTTCAAGTATTAATGGATTGTCCATGATGAATTAATTTTGGATCAACCTCCCATGACTTAGACCCTTACAGATACAGCATTATTGAATTTCAGTTTTAATAATTTCCAGCTAGCAAAGTTGTGGTTTACTGAGTGCCATGTAGAGGAAGCCTGCTCTATCTGATTGTTTGCCAGATAGGGAAAATCCTGTCAGTGACAGAATAATTGCTGATTGGATTATCCTAAAGCCGTGATGGCAAACCTATGGCATGCGTGCCACAGGTGGCACGCGGAGCCATATCGGTGGGCATGCGAGCTCAGCTCCAGCGTGTATGTGCGTGCCGGCCAGCTGATTTTTGGGCTTTTTAGGCCCACCGGAAGTCAGGAAAAATACTGTTTCCAGCCTCCGGAAGGCCTCCAGGGGGATGGGGAAGGTCATTTTCGCCCTCCCCAGCCTCCTAGAAAGGCTCTGGAGCCTGGGGAGAGCGAAAAACGGTCCTACCTTGCCATCAAATGCCAAAAGAGGGGGAGCGCGGGGGGGGGTCCGCACGTGTACGCGTGGGGTGGGGCGCATAGAATTGTGGGTGTGGGAATGCGCATGAGTGACCCCCCCCCCCGCACTCCCCCCCACTTTTGGCACACGATGGCAAAAAGGTTAGCCATCACTGTCCTAAAGTGTGCTGTGCAATATTCCCTAGATCCAAGAAATTGACCATTTTAATAATCCTTCTGGGCTGCAGACCTTCAGGAAAGCTGTGAAAACCCTGGGCCCTGATTTATTCAGACTGATAGTTTATTGCTATAGTCTCACCTCCATCAGGTTATGAATATTCAAACTTATTTGCCCAGCTAATGCAGTTCAGGAAGTCAGGAATATGTGATTATCTTAGTTATAAACCTAAAAATGTTAGCTGCTTTCAAGAAAAGAGGAGAGTGAACAAATGAATGTAACAAGTGAGGATCAGACCCAGAAAACTTTTAAAAAGGAATCAAAAGAAAACAAAGGAGGAAAAATAAAACATAGAGAGCTGAAAAGGGGAAACTGATATGACTGTAGAGCTACTAAATGATGCCTATAAAAATCTAGATGATCACTAGTCCCAATAAAAGTTTTTTTTCTTTAGCTCCTTTCTGCCATCTAGTGATCATCCATATTTCTGCAGCCAGATCTGATAGCTCTATTTGGCAAGCTGGAACAGAAGGAAGTGAGATATGGTTAAAAGCAGTGGTGAAATCCAATTTTTTTTACTACCAGTTCTGTGGGCGTGGCTTGGTAGGCGTGGCTTGGTGGGCATGGCAGGGGAAGGATACTGCAAAATCTCCATTCTGATCTCACTCCAGGGGAAGGATACTGTAAAATCTCCATTTCCACCCCACTCCTGGGGAAGGATTCTGCAAAATCTCCATTCCCTCCCCACTCCTGGGGGAAGGATATTGCAAAATCTCCATTCCCACCCCACTCTGGGGCCAGCCAGAGGTGGTATTTGCCGGTTCTCCGAACTACTCAAAATTTCCACTACCGGTTCTCCAGAACCTGTCAGAACCTGCTGGATTTCACCCCTGGTTCTTGGGCCAGAGGGACGAAAACGGAGAAACAACTAGTAGGAAGAAGATGAGCCATTAAGAAAAGGTTTTGGCTGAGCCAAAGACAAGAGAAGCACATTTTGCTGCTGAGGAATAACAACAAATGGTGCTTTTAATCAGCCCCCATTTCTGTTAAGATGCAGAAAGCCAGCTAAGTGATTTTGGCACATTATGTATAAAATCTCAAAAGTATCCCTGGGAGTAAAATTGCAATAATAACAAATCAAATAATTAGCCATTTATTCTCCTTACATGACATCTAAGATCAGCTGCCTGAAGTGGCTTTCTTTGTTTGCTTGAGAGTAAGATTGGCCCATGGGGAAAAAGAAACCCTGAAAGAACGCAGGCAATTTCTGGCCAGAGACTATTTCTCTACCCGACTCAAGAAGAATAACAATTGTAGAGTCCCAAAGTGATTAGGGAAAATGCTTGTCTCAAAAGTAAAGTCATTTTACTTATTTTAAAATAATAATTTTTATTAAACATTACGATGAAAAAAAATATATATATACAAACTAAAAAAAATTAAAAACAGAAAGTGCAGGAAATAAAAAATAGAAAGAAAAAAAAGAATATAGAAAAAAAAGAAATATAAAAAATTTACTTCCCCTGTCATCATAATAATTCCCCTGTCATCAGTATAAACAATTTGAGTAACTTACCACTCTTTCTTAAAATACAACAGATTATCTCTTCTTCACATATCTCTTCTCCATCTATAAATAAATCCTTCAAGCCTTGTCATTCAGTACTGGTCAGCAAAAATCCATTGAGGGTTATTATAGATAACAGCATATCTATTGTAATCTTGGTCAAATAAGCCAACTTTACATTCCTTTCTTTTAACAATCTTGATCTTTAATCCTTTCAAATAGTATTCTAGAATTTTATTTCTCTTCATTTTTTCTTTGCCCCTTTTCACATAATCCTTCAAAACTTTAATAGGTCTCTTTTGTAAATCCAATATAGGAAAATCACCTTTTTAGTTTGTTATTTATTTGTATATCCCCCTTATTAAGATATGAGCCTATTCCATTTGTATATCTAATGTGGCATCTTTTCCATATTATTCTTGTGGTCTGTCTTTCTGAAATCAATCAGAAATTACAGATGAAAATTTACTTGGACAAAGGTGGATTCCAGGTCAAGGAGTCCAAAATCCAGCCAAAGATTTATGATGACAAAGCAAGGGAAAAACAAGGCATTAGTCAGTGAACAAGCTGGGGTTGTAAATAACTGGATCCCAAACAAGAGTCATGGTACACAAAGCCAGATGCTTATGTTGCTTCTAGCAAGTGAGAACTGTTTCCCTAAGAGTTAAATCCTCTACCTTCTTAGCATGCGTAGCTGTTGGCAATCTTCCCTTAAGCTTTGCTAGTTAGTTCAGTGTCTTGATGCTTGCTTGTGAATCACACATTACTATTGGGTGCAAAGATCCCAAGAGAAATTGCCAGAGGGCAAATGAGTGATTGAAGCATCTTGTGTTGTGGATGAGTCCAACTCCAAGGGCATGACACTTACCTGGTGAATACTATAAACTTGTCAGTCCAAATGATGTTCCTAATACATGATTTACCAACATGATTAAGAAACAAGGTTTGGCTTGTTTAGCAATTCTTGCTAAAAATTGGAAAGGAGAAAAGTTACCTAATGATGAAGAAATTATAAAGAAAATGATGGAATGTGCTGAAATGAGTAAACTGACATTTGAAATAAGAGAGCAGGAAGATAGACAATATTACTTGATATGGGATTTATTTTATCAATAGATAGAGAATAAGAATTGGAAATAATTATAATATAAATGGATGTTGAAACTTTTGGAAATAAGCTAGCATGTTTAACGATAAATTGAAGAGAAGAGAAGCACAAAAATGCCACCAACTGATGCACTGACTAAAATTGTATGGAATGATAATGCTTTTATGTCTTGTTTTGTTTTGTATGTGTTTTTGAAAATAAAAAAAATTCTATTAAAAAAAAAAGAAACAAGGTTTGGCAAACTTTAAATCCATATAGCATTTGACCTTGGTTGAAATTCCTTTTATACATGTTTGGAAAACAGAAATCAAATTAAGAAATAAGAATATAAAGTGAAATTTGATATTAACATAGTCGATATGTTAATGTTACATGGGGCTCCCCTTGAGGAGCACCCGGAGGCTCCAACTGGTGCAGAGTGCAGCCGCGCGGGTGGTAATGGGAGCGACATGGCGTTCCCATGTAACGCCCCTCCTGCGTGAGCTGCACTGGCTCCCGGTGGTCTTCCGGGTGCGCTTCAAGGTTCTGGTTACCACCTTTAAAGCGCTCCATGGCTTAGGACCTGGGTACTTGCGGGACCGCCTACTACCACCAATAGCCTCCCACCGGCCGGTACGCTCCCATAGAGAGGGGCTCCTCCGGGTGCCGTCAGCCAAACAATGCCGACTGGCGGCCCCCAGGGGGAGAGCCTTCTCTGTGGGGGCACCTATTATCTGGAACAAGCTCCCCCCAGAGATACGGAGGATCCCGGATCTGCGCACCTTCCGCCGAGCTCTAAAGACCTTACTATTTCACCAGGCCGGCCTGGCCTAATTTTCCCCCTCTTTTATAAAAGATTTTTAAAATTTTAAATATCTTTTAGTATTTTATATATTCAATTTTAAATTGGTTTTAAAGTTTGGGGTTTTAAATTTGTCGGGGCCAAAATTATTTAATTTGATTTTATTCTATTTTTTAAATTTTGTATTGTATGTGTTTTTATTGTTTGGCTGTGCACCGCCCTGAGTCCTTCGGGAGTAGGGCGGTATAGAAATCTAATAAAATGAAAAATGAAAAATGAAAATGATATGAATGTAAATAATGACCCTGTTAACAAAACAGGTAATTATGAATATTTAAAATAAAGAGAAGAAGCGGGAGGATAAAAGCTAAGAGTAAAGACAAAAGTCGATGCAGAAAGTTGTAAAATTGTATATATCTGTTGTTAGTATTGTATTTTAACGTCTAATGTGTGTGTGTGTGTTTTTGAGGGTTTTTGTTGTTGTTTGCTATTGTGTGTTTTGTTTTAAAATGTAAAATACTTAATTATTATTATTTTTTTTAAAAAAGAAATTCCTTGACTTCCAACTGCTCAACTCACAAATTGACCAAAAGCTTCAGTTCCTGCAGTTTATTCACAAGGAGCAAGTGTTTGGAGTACATATGGGTGATCTCACAATTTCTCCTTTTTCCAGAGAGACATTGCAGGCCAGAATTCACTGTCTGATTGCCAGTTTCTGCTGCTAGGCCATCCCTGCTCTTTCAAGGACATCACAATGAATCCTCAATGGAACTCATTCAAATGTGTTATCTTATATGCAGTACAAATCTAAGAGGCCTGAAATCTCCTGATAACATCAAAGCTGTGAGAGAGCAGGCTGCCCTGGGGGACTCCCTTGTATTCCCCAAAAGTAACACAATATAGTCCCTTAAAAAGGTTCTTTTTCCTTTATAGTGAGTTTGGTCACATTTCTCAAACTTGATTTCAAAGCCTGAGATCTGGCTATTAAGATGGAAAATGAGAGATCTGAGATTGCCCCTTGCCAGATAGAATAGATGGGCATGCTCAAACCAGCAACTTGTAAGAGTAATCAGGATATTTCAATCTGAGACAGCAAAGTACATATGAAATGCAATGGATAGATTCAATAAGCTCTCTTTACCCATTTGGACACTCATCAAAGTGAAAGTGTTCCAGCAGTTGCTCAATTTACACTTGAAGAATGCAAGCTGTGTCTGCCAATTATTTCATGAAGACTCGGTGGTCTTCTTGTGCTATATTATTGAAGAATCCTTGTGCTATAAATTTAATTGAGTCTGGTGTTCTCGATCACTGCTTTCATTCAACAAAAAGCTACCGAATGAGGCCTTTGTGCAAAAACATGAGCTGAAATCTTCTGCTATCCATCAAACCTGTTTATTTGGTAAAAAATGAGAACAAGGCCAAAATACTACTGTGGCTATAATTACTTTCGCTTCTGTGTATATATTTATATTCTGTTTTTCTTCTGCCACAGAGATCAGCATGGTGGTTGGGGGCAGGGGACCAAGCAACTGGCCTCCCATCCAAATCTAGCTTGGTTGCAGACTTGGTTACTTTCAGCAAAATGACTACCTCTTGGGCTCTCAATAATGTTGTGAGATTTATGGAAAGCCAGAAATGCTGAGTTTCCTGCACCCTCAGCATTGTTTCACTGCTCTTAGGAGATCTTGGTCCAGGTGATTGGGGTGTGTGTGTGGAATGTGACTATTTTCACCCAGATAATTCTGCCACTGGAGGAGAATAATCTCCCAACAACCTCTTCTGGCAGCAAAAAGATAGCAGTACTAACAATGTAATAGTTCATAATAGGCCCCCAGGATCGACTGCCTGAGCTGGTTGCTTCACTCAGCCTGATGGTGGAGCTGGCCCTTAAGCATAGCTTTGAAACAAAGTCTGATCTTCATCAGGCTTCGATGAAGTATTCCAAAAATACAGGAAAAGGCAACCACAAGATTAGATTTGTGACTTCTACTAAATTAAAATAACAGACAGCCAGTCACCCTGTCAGATGATATTTAACAAAGCTTTTGCTGACGATTGTCTAGCCTCAACTTTGCCCCACAGAAACCAATGAATAAAGTGATTTGTTAAAAGTCCCATGTCCAATTTAAAGTCACAATATATTACAGACAAATCTTCCACAAAGTGAAAGCTAAAGCATGCAGATGTATTGCTGAATTCTTCGAAGCTGCAGAAAAGTTTGGAAAGTTTTCTCTATTATCAGGGCTGGGCCTTAAGCATCCACTGAATGAGGCCCAGAAGGAAATAGTAGAATAAACTGGAAATCAGATACAGTAAATATTCTTGTTGCCAGAAAACTGGCAGTCTGTTATGCCCATGCAGAAAATAACATTGTTGTTTCAATTGGGAAATTTATTTTACTTTAAAAAAAAAAAGGCTTTCTCGTGTCAAGTTTTCATATCTTTCTCTGAAATAAGTGCACTTCTGTTGAGATTTGCTTTGTGATGCTTTCAGAGTCCAAAATACTGACTCTTCAGTGACTTTCCTGTTAGAAAGCAAACAGATAAGAGCTCAGCAAGTTACAGGCAGCCAGCAGGAGTGGGGAAGTAGTCCTTTAATGTGCTTAAACAATAAATAAATCAGTGGATGAGAGGGTGGGCTGCAAAACCCTTTTCCCCTGGAAAATAGTCAGCAATATAGGAACATTTCTGGAAACCATCAGAAATGTTTGAGACCAGTCTATCATTCAGCCAGAAGATAACTTGCTTCAGGCATAACTATGAGAAGAAGGAAACGAAGGAAGGAACTGAAGTCTGGATGGTGCAATGCTTTTTAAAACATTGCCTATTTTGGTTGGGGACAGAGATATTGGGCTGTATTTCAAGCATCAAATATCTCCTTCCTTCATCTCAAATTCACCTGGTGGTTCTTCTCACCTGCATTGCTAACAAGCTGACTTTAGACTGTTTTGGTTATAAGCAGGGAATGAGATGAAACCGAGATAATGGAACCAAAGGAGATGGTCAAATCATGCTGCAATGACCTATAAGCGGAGAGAGGATCAAAGTCTTCTAGCCAGGTCAGCATCAGCAGAAGACCAAAATGGCTATTGCCCTCTTTTCCAGCCAGGCTGCATCCCTAGGTAATCACAGCGGTACCCGGAGCAGGCAAATGAAATAAAAAATGTGCAAAAGACTTCTGTATTTTGAGAGGAAGAAGAAAGTCGGTGATCTTTTCTTAGCATTTGCTGATGCAGGTGTCTTTCTTTTCAGGAGGACTGTGGGTGCAAGGCAGTGGTGAAATCCAATTTTTTTTTACTACCGGTTCTGTGGGCATGGCTTGGTGGACATGGTGGGTGTGGCAGGGGAAGGATATTGCAAAATCTCCATTCCCACCCCACTCCAGGGGAAGGATACTGCAAAATCTCCATTCCCACCCCACTCCTGGGAGAAGGATATTGCAAAATCTCCATTCCCACCCTACTCTGGGGCCAGCCAGAGGTGGTATTTTCCGGTTCTCCAAACTACTCAAATTTCCGCTACCGGTTCTCCAGAACCTGTCAGAACCTGCTGGATTTCACCCCTGGTGCAAGGACCCCCACTGGGCTTTACAAATCCTCTTACCAAAATACTACAAGCAGAGAAAGAGGAGAGCAGGCAGGCAGGGAGGCAAGCAAGCATCCAGTTATAGAACTTCAACTTGTACTAAATAATCTAGTATGGTCTGACAAAAACAAGAAAGGTGGAAATAACAATAAGAGGCCTGAGAGATTTCTCCCACTCCAGCTCTACTTCAGTTACCATTTGCAGAATCTGCCTATCCTGGGCAAAGATAGACAGTTGTGATACTGCAAATGAGCAAAAGAAGCCCATTAGAACAACATCTCACCTACTGAAGGGTTCAGCTCTCAGGATGTTACCCCCAAGAGTCAGATCGAGGATTAGAAACCTGATGGCAGAAACAAAAATAGTTATTACTCTTAATTAACATCTCATATGTAGTATTGAGAGGGGCGAGAATAGGATCATTTTTTTAAAAGTTTTATTGGATTTTAAAAAATATACATCAATATTAATACATGAACAGTGTGGCCTCTGGGTATAATTCATTTTGATACAAATAGTAATAATAGTAATAATAATAGTTGTTGCATTAATCAAGCTTATGTAATCCTGGTATTGATATACATGATTGTTTTTTAAAGTAGTTATTCAATATTTCAATGTTCCATTTTAATGCCAATTATATTATTAAGCATACATAGTAATACTATCTTTCAACCTCTAATCTTTCCATCTAATTATTTCTTATATTCTATTATATAAAGAATTATTGGGTTAGGGATTTTCTGTCTTCACCGTGAGTTGTATTGTGTTGGGAGGGTGTGCGCGCTGAGGGAGCTCGACCAATCTCATTGCACATATGTTATGCACTAACAATAAAGATTTGAATGGAATAGAATTCGAATTGAATGGAATTATATCTGCTAATATCCCCCCTATTTCTTATTTCTACCTCTATTCTAACTTCTAATCAGGGTCATCTTGAATATTTGCCTCCATGTCCAGTTGAGGAAAAAGCGAGGTGACTGGATGGCAACTGCTAGGTAGAGAAGCAGAAGAAGAACTGGTATGGAACAGCCACCATTTGAGCAGAAATAATAGGAGATACAGTATGCGGGCAGAGAGGAGGAGGGTAGCCTAGTGAAGGGCTATAGAAGGGTAATGAAAAATAAAGGATGATGGAAATTTACAAATAATTGGGTCTGAGGAAAAAAGTGTAAATGGGATATGAAACATTATAAAACAACCTCTGAAATTAAATATACACCCCACCCCAAACCTATATATAGAGGACAATTCTACACCCCGATAAACCCACAACATCATTTTTAGTTTTTAGTTGAGCTGATCTATTCCAGCTCTCTCAAGGCACATCCAGAACTACTATATGTTTTCTACTTTAAATGCTAGAAGTCCATAGAGCCTGGGAATGGAAGGACTTTCCTTTGGTGGGAAATCTTGCCTCCTGAGCTTTTTGTACTGTCACGAAGAGGGTCAACCATGGTACCATTTCATGGTTCTTTTAAATAGTAAGTGACAGATTAGTGCCATTGTGGATTTTCTCTTAGCGATTTCAATGATTTTTGACTAATTTGATTGAATAAGTACCATCAAGTCACTGTTGACTCTTAGTGACTACATAGATTTTCCTCCAAAAATATCTGTCCTCAACCTCGCCTTTTGGGGGTCTCAGTGGTGCAATTATTGCTGTTATAACCGAGTCCATCTGCCTTGCTGCTGGTCATCTTTCTCTTTTCTTCCACTTTCTCCAGCATTGTGGTTTCTCAAAGAAGGTGGATTTTTACATAATGTAAAAATCCCAAAAACATAATAGCTTGAGTCTGAGGAGAATTCTCATTTGTTCTATTCTCATTTTTCCTTCTTCTCGGTAATTCTTGGTATTCTCTCCAATACCTATATGCAGAAGTGTCTATATATTTCTTAACCTGCTTTTTGTCTATGGAGATTCTCAGTCATCCAGGCTATGGTTGTCCCAAAGGTGCTTTTTCAAAATCCAACTTTCATATCCATTGAAATGCATTCCAGTGCAACCAGAAAGCCTGTTGTGTGCATTATTCTATTCTTTGAAGGTGCTGACCTATCACAAAATTTGAATATTTTTTTCACAGCTTTTTCACATGCTATTCTGCCATGAGCTAATATCTAATATATTTCTTGACTGCTGGCTCCATTGATGTTGATCCTAAAAGGCAGAAGCTATCTACCACTTCGATGTCTTTAATTCAATTCTAATGTTGGTTGCTGTACCTGTTGTCCTGTTTGGTCTTCTTTCTATTCAATTTTATTTCCATTTTTCTTCCCACTGTGCTTCTTGACATTCATTACTAGAACTTGTAGATATTTGCATTTTCAGCATCAAAGTAGCAACATCAGCATAGCATAGTTTATTGATGTTTCTTTCGCTGATTTTAAAATTATGTGCATCTTCTTCCATTTCTGCCTCCTTCAATATATATTCAGTATATAGTTGAATAAATTAAAAAAGGGAATACAAACCTGCCTCATTTCCTTGCCAATGTGGAACCATTTTGTTTCACAGTGTCTAGTCTGGACTATGGTTTGCTGTTCTGTCTATAGACAATGAAATGTTCTATGATTCCCATTTTCTTAGCTTGACATGGTTAACACAGTTAAAAGGCCTTTCAGTGTAGCGTCAGTCAGTTGACGCACATACAGAATTCCTTTTGACATCTTTGGCTTTCTCTGATATCCAGCATATTTCAACAATAAGATCTTGTGTTCCTCAGTCTTGAGTATCTGGCATTTCTCTTTCCCTGTAAAGCTGTTATCTGTATGGAATAATGCCAAGTTTTATTTTGCTATTATATGAAATTAAATATTTTTGTACAGTTTGCAGAATTGTAACTTTGTTTCTTTGGTATTGATATATAGGTTGACTTCTTCCAATCTGTTGGCCACTGTGTTGTTCTCCAGATTTGCAAGCATAATTTGATTAGAACCTTTATTGCTTCTTCTTCTGTTGCTTGCCAAATTTCTGTAAACATTCCATAAATTTTTGTACCCTTACAATGTGGTAATGATTGAAGTGTTGCTCAAACTTAATCTTCTGATACTGGAGGTTCTTGTAAATAGGGAGTATATTCTAAGATATCTTAGATATTGACATCCCTACTGTACAAAATTTCAATACACTCTTTCCCTCTCTATTTGATTGTCTTTGAATCAGTGTCCTTTAGTATACCAGGTTGAAATTGGAATTATTTATTTATTTGTTTGTTTGTTTGTTTGTTTGTTTGTTTGTTTGTTTGTTTAAATTTCTATACCGCCCTTCTCCAATATAGGACTCAGGGCGGTGAACAGCCAAAGTAAAAAACAAGACATACAAAATCTAAAAACTGTTTAAAATAATTAAATATTCTGGCCGTAATTAAAAAATTCCAATTTAAAATCAGTTTAAAATTTAACTCAAGCCAGCCCAGCTAGCTGAAATAAATGGGTTTTCAGGGCCTGACGAAAAATCCGGAGGTCTGTTATTGTACATATCTCTGGGGGGAGGTTGTTCCAGAGGGTGGGCGCCGCCACAGAGAAGGCTCTCCCCCTGGGGGTCGCCAGCCGACATTGTCTGGCGGACAGCACCCTGAGGAGGCCCACTCTGTGTGAGCGTACTGGCCGGTGGGAGGCTATTGGTGGCAGAAGGCGGTCTCGTAAATACCCCGGCCCTGAGCCATGGAGCGCTTTAAAGGTGGTCACCAACACCTTGAAGCGCACCCGGAAGACCACCGGGAACCAGTGCAGCTCGCGCAGGAGAGGTGTCACATGGGAGCGCCTCGTTGCCCCCATAATCCCCCGCGCGGCCGCATTCTGGACCAGCTGGAGCCTCCGGGTGCACCCCAGGGGGAGCCCCATGTAGAGAGAGTTGCAGTAGTCCAGGCGGGAAGTGACGAGTGCCTGAGTGACTGTGCGTAGGGAGTCCCGATCTAGAAAGGGGCGCAACTGGCATATCGGGCGAACCTGATAAAAAGCCCCCCTGGCCACGGCCGTCAAATGATCTTCTAAAGACAGCCGTGCATCCAGGAGGACGCCCAAGTTACGAGCCCTCTCCGTGGGGGCGAGTGATTCACCCCCAATGGCCAGCAATGGAATCAGCTGGCTATATCGGGATGCCGGAAGCCACAGCCACTCGGTCTTGGAGGGGTTGAGTCGGAGCCTGTTTCTCCCCATCCAGGCCCGCACAGCCTCCAGGCACTGGGACATCACTTCAAGGGCATCATTGGGGTGGCCTGGGGTGGAGATGTACAGCTGGGTGTCATCAGCGTACTGGTGGAACTCCACCCCGAAGCCACGGATGATCTCACCCAGCGGCTTTACATAAATGTTGAACAGAAGGGGCGAGAGGACCGACCCTTGTGGCACCCCACAAGCCAGAAATTCCCTTCTAAATCTAGAAATCTTTTGGAAAACTTTTCAAGTGAACACAGTGAAGAGGGAAGGAGGAACTGTTGGGCATCATTTTTATATTCTCCCATTGGTTAGTAGCAGGAGACACTGGTGACTCAGATAATATTCTCAAGTGTTTTGAGGACAGTTCCAATTAGGACAATTATAGATCAGTAAGTTGGAAAATATTTCCGAGGAGTTGGAGACTTAAAATCAGGGGTGAAATCCAGCAGGTTCTGACAGGTTCTGGAGAACCGGTAGCGGAAATTTTGAGTAGTTTGGAGAACCGGCAAATACCACCTCTGGTTGGCCCCAGAGTAGAGTGGGAATGGAGATTTTGCAGTATCCTTCCCCCAGGAGTGGGGAGGGAATGGGGATTTTGCAGTATCTTTCCCCTGGAGTGGGGTAGGAATGGAGATTTTGCAGTACCCTTCCCCTGGCATGCCCACCAAGCCACACCACGCCCACCAAGCGGGTAATAAAAAAATTTGGATTCCACCACTGGTAAAAATGGTAGTCAATATCATTTTGGGGGGCCTAAAACCAGTGTAAAGTGTTCCATGTAGTTGTTCTCCTTAGTCACATATATTGTCCTTGCTCTATTTGTGTTTCAATGTAAGACAATGCATTTGTGAAGTCATATCATTGGACAGTTCATTAATTATGATTTATGTACATCTAATTAATTTTAATTGCATCATAAAATATAGAACTTTAATGCTCCTTGAGACCCTTTGCTACATGGAAAGTAGGAAGACATTTCCAATAACTATAATGAGTAATAAATATTATGTCTATTCTCCCTTCTGTTTCGGGCTTAAACTACTATGCAGTTTTTTGCTCCAGACCAAAAGACAGACAAACATTTTCTTTAGTTAGTTTTCTTACTACCTTGAGTTAGTGAAATTAGCTAAAGATATTCCTAGTCATTCTTCCAGATTGAAGGAAGGGAGTGAATGACTGGGTAGGTAAATAGAGGTAGTGAATATTTTTAAAAACTTTTCCTATCTAAGAAATGTTCTAAGCGCTACTTACCTCTACTACCAGTTTGCAATGGGATCATGTGTGCGCACTCGTTTCACTCGTGTGCATGCCTTGCTTCTGCGCATGCGCAGATCGCCGATGATGACATCCGGCCAGTGGGTGGAGCCGGGCCAGTGGGCGGAGCCTCCCGCCGGTTTTACTACCGGTTCTTGCAAACCGGTCCGAACCGGGGGCAACCCACCACTGTTCTGCACATGCGCAGAGGCATCCGGGCAGTTGGGCGGAGCCTCCCGACACCACCGCTACCGCCCGATCTGGGATGAACCGGTAGCAACCCACCACAGGTTGCATTGGAATAAACTCACACATTATCCTGGCTCCTGGTTTCTTGAGCCTGACATCTCATCTTTTAAGATTTCATAAACTAAAATCCCTACAGGTCTTTTGCTTCGGTCAATCAAGAAAGAATCATATTTGTTTTGATCCTTGGAAATTGTTTAAATATGTTCATGGATTATTATGTGCACAAAAACCTCAGGTGGTCCTCTTTTACATTGGCAGCTGTATCAAGAGAACTAACCATAACACGTTCCATGAAAGAACATCATAGATCTTTTGTTGCTGTCTGCAGATGACAATAAGCCATAAGTATTCAGCAGAGGTAAATCTTGATTTCTTACCTTCTAGTATAGTGCCTTTATTACGGTTTGGCTAAAGTTTATGTGAAACAGTTGAAACCTATTTTCCAATCTTCAAGCAATCCAATATCAATAGGTGGCTATTTGTTTCTAGAGACGAATCTCTCTCTGCCCTTGATTTTCTTCTCTTTAACAACAGAAGAGTTCCTGGGGAGGGGGGGGCAGTTGCAGTTATAGCTGACAACCAGATAGTAATCTCATCAGAAAATTGGACTTTATGCTGATGATATAGCTTTCTATTTATTGCATCCTAGAAGATCATTACCAGCAGTTGTGCTTGGACTTAATCAATATGGTGCAATCTCTGCCCTCCAAACAAATCACTCCAAGTCAGAAATATTGAACGTCACTACTCAGATTGAGATGCAGAGGGGGGTGTGCAGCCGCAATTTTCCTTTCAACTGAGTATGAAGCCGTTGAGCTATAGCATTAACATAAGTACTTTAGAATCTCAATTATACGAAAAGAATGATGGATACTGCTCTCCTCTATGTAAATAAAGATTTAGTTGCTTGCTCAAATTATCATTTTAATTGGTATGCCAGAATGACTTGTATAAAAAATGACTGTTCTATCAAAATTCAGCGTTCCGCTCTGGATATATAATGGTGTGGTTTGAGTCAAATAAATAAATACATTCTAATTGGCTGGGGATGGCCTCAGTGACTTAACTAGCTAAACAGCACCATTTGTTGATGAAATGGATTTGAACGCTAACTAAGGAAGAGAAGCAATTGAAAGACTGTAGCCTTTTCTGGCTTGGTGCCCTTCAGATGTGATGCCTTTCAACAGCCATGCTAGCTGGGAGTAAGGGGAACTATGGACCACCACGTGTAAATATCTTTTGTTTCGCCTAGTAGCTGATTGGCTCATTTTATATCGGGAATCCAATTTGGTGGACAGATTAAATGGATGCAGTTGAAAGATCCTGATAGTTGCATAAGATCATACTAAGATCATTGTTCTGGGCAGTAGTGGGTTTCAAATCCCATCACTACCGGTTCGCCTGATCCGGGGTGAACCGGTAGCAACCCACCACTGGTTCTGGGGGTAGAAGAAAGATGGGACTTCCTTTGGCAAGTAGCATCCTTTCATTAATGTGCTTTCAAAAACAGGAATAAATGGATAGAATATTTTATCTTACACTTTCACATTTATAGCTACCCACTCATTCCCTCCTCCAACATAAAGGAGATCAACATTTAAACAATTTGTCTATTTATGTAATCAGGCAGTCTTTGAGTTATGGCCACTATTGAGCCTGAAATTTATGTTGATAGTGAAATATTTGTTAATAGTGAAATATTTGCCACATTTTATGACCTTTCTTGCCACAGTTGTTAAGTGAATCATTGCAGCTGTTAAGTTAGTAACCTGGTTGTTAAGTGAATCTGGCTTCCTCACTTTGTTTGTCAGAAGTTTGCAAAAGAGGATCACATAATCCCTGCAACTGTCATAAATATCAGTCAGTTGCCAAGCATCTGAATTTTGATCATGTGACCATCGGGATGCTGCAATGGGCCTAAGTGTGAAGATGGGCATGAGTCACTTTTTTCAGTGCCTTTGTAACACTGAAGTCACTAAATGAAGTGTTGTAAGTTGAGGACTATTTGTATATTTATATATTATGTATATGAGGAAAAACAGTTGGATGACAGATTAAATGGATGGAAAACCAAAGCTCTGCATGGACATCATTTGAAAAACATTGAAGGAAAGTGTGATAACAACTTGACATGAGCATGACTTAAGAGAGGAACCATCAAGAAAGAAACAGAAGGTTTAATACTTGCTGCTCAAGAACAAGCACTACAAACTAATGCCATGAAAGCGAAGATACAAAAATCCACTGACATTCCAAACTGCCGACTTTGCAATGACAAAATTGAAACTGTTTCACACTTAATGTGTGAGTGCAGCAAAATCATGCAAACTGATTACAAAGCTAGACATGATAAAGTTGCTAAATTAATCCACTGGTCATTATGTAAAAAATACGCCCTACCTGTATCCCATGAAAAATCGTGGGAGCATAAAGTGGAAAAAGTTGTCAAAAATGAAATGGTGAAGATCTTGTGGGACTTTCAAATACAGACGGATTGTCATTTGGAACACAACATGCCAGATATTATGGTTATTGAGAGCCGAAGCGTACAATTTATTGATATCGCTGTACCAGGAGATGCCAGAATCAAAGAAAAAGAACTGGAAAAAAATCATGAAATATTGTAACCTGGCCATTGAAACTACATGGTTATAGATGAAACATGTAACAGTGATACCCATTGATATCGGGGCACTTGATACCATGTCCAAGAATTTTACAAAACACATCAAGAAATTGCAGCTTCCTGCAATAACACCAGAGGAACTGCAAAAAACTGCGCTACTCGGAACTTGGTATATTTTAAGAAGATACTTCATTGATACCTAGGACACTGGCAGCAACCCATATCAACCATTAGCACAGGTCAATGGTATTTATAATACATTTTTAAATGTTCAGTTGACCAAGTTTCATGTTTAATGAATAAAAGAAATAATAATAATAGAAAAGGAACTGGAGAAGATAACAAAATACAAAGATCTGCAAATAGAAATTGAATGTCTATGGTAAAAGAAAGCAAAGGTAGTCCCAATAGTCATAAACCTCTTAGGTGCAATCCCTAAGCAACTAGAACACCATTTGAACATGATCTTCATTGACAAATTCACTATCAATCTAATGCACAAGGCAGCTCAACCTGGAACATCTTACATCTTACGATGGTATTTCTAACACCATCAAACATCCACACCTCCCTATCCCAAGTCCTTGGGAAGGACTCAATAGGCAGACAAAAATGCCAAATCCAGTCTGAACATCTGGCTGACTGTGCAACCAACCATAATAATCAAGGTAGCTACTGTCATTCTCTCTCTCTCTCCCTTACCTAGCTATCTACCTTATCATCTAGCCACTGAGCTATTATTTATCCATCTGCTGTAATTCAAAGTAATCTGGATTCAATTCAGCTAAAATATAGGGCACGGAAATAAAGAAAGAGTATATTAGAAAAAAATGATAAAATTATTACCTTTCCAGTAAGTCTCTCAGGGAGATGGTGTTGAATATTAGAGACACAATGGAGTGGGCAGGGCAACATTATAAACAGGCACTCTCCTTCCTATGATACTTGTAATTACTTCAATGGTAAATGCCACACATGGCTCTTATTCAGAACTCAACCTCTTCACTTTTAACCTCTGTTCTGCCTCTCTCATTTTCTTCTCCTCTGCACAATAACACTTTATGAGAAAGCAAATGAGATACCGTACAAATTGCAGGGTCCTGGAGGGGAAAAATGTGTTCTTTACGTCTTTAGAGTTGAATCTGAGCTTTTTCCTCCCATCAATTTAAGATATTTCCATTTATCTTTTAATTAGAAAATTACACTGACATAAAATTACACTGGTATTCTTTTTGACCATCTCTATTCTTTTTCTTATTCCCCTGTTCCCTGTGGGCTAATTTCCTCCCAGGGTGACAAAGCTGAATATATTATTACAGTATATGCAATTCAAGACTCCCCTTGGATGGTATCAAATAAGACTGGGTTAGGTGGCACAACTTACATTTTTCTCATTTACAGGCTAGGGATGAGATGAAGGCAATGTCATGGCACAGAGAACCATTTTTGGTGTGGAATTTATAGTATGGTGTGGTATGGCATGGTATAATGTTAAGGTGATTGAGTGGAAATCAGGAGCTGATGAGTTCTTAGCTATGGAAACCAACTGGGTCATTTGCAACCTGACTCATTTTGCTGGGTTGTTTGGGGAAAATAGGTGGAGAGAGCACTGGTATGCTGCCTTGCTCCATATGAAAAAGGGAGATATAAGTTAAATAAATAAATGAAACAAGGGAGAAATTAAGAGTTGGTGGGCTATGACAGTATCCTAATTAGGTACAAGTGTACCTTAAGCTGTCAAGCTATCTACCTCCCAATCTACTTACTTAGCTACATAGCTAAGGTATCGTCTATTTTTTAATCAATCTAACAATTTTTTTTTTAAAAAAGAAAACATTTGCAGCAAGATAAGTATTAGTAATGAGAATTTTCTCCCTATATTTGCCTAAAGCCACTAAAAACATGCTCTGTTTTAATGAGGGATGGTAGGTATAAAATGTAGGCAATTCGATCACCCGTGTCTCTCTCTTATCAACAGTACAACTGCAGGCTTCTCTGCCTGATCATCTCTGTAAAGAAAATGGATGAAAAGAGGTAATTAAGGAGTTCATGGTCTCAATAGTCTTCTCAACAGTTCATCACGGTGTGATCCCCAAGAAGGAGTAAATGGGCAGGCTGTACAAAGATGAGGCTTTTAATTAACTGTGGAAGAACTCATGGTGAATGGGACTCGCTTCTCTGAGTAAACAGTTTAGGGGGAAAGAGTGTGTGTGGGGGGGGGAACGGCCTTCAGGAAATTAATTACTGCAGTTCTTTCTTTTTGATTTCCCAGGCAGTCTTCTCATTTGGCAAAGGCCTCAAGGAAATAATTTGGAAAGATCAGTCACTTTGTGGCATGTTTGAACAGATACATATTTGAGCAGGCAGAATGTGGTTGACAGCTAACATCTTTAGGAGAAGTAGGTTGAATCAGTGTCAATGAAATTAAGGAACGTGAGTGAGAAAAATGGACATCGCAAACAATAATGTAATGTAATTTAATGCATTACCAGCATTAAATATAAATATAAAGAATGGTTGCTGGAATTGGGTATGCCTAGTTTAATGAAAAGAATGACTAGGGGGTGACATGATAGCAGTGTTCCAATATCTCAGGGGTTGTCACAAAGAAGAGGGAGTCAAGCTGTTCTCCAAAGCACTTGAGGGAAGGACAAGAAACAATGGGTGGAAACTAATTAAGGAGGGAACCAATCTAGAACTAAGGAGAAATTTCCTGACAGTTAGAACAATTAATCAGTGGAACAGCTTGCCTCCAGAAATTGTGAATGCTCCAACACTGGAAATTTTTAAGAAGATGTTAAATAACCACTTGTCTGAAGTGGTGTAAAATGACCTGCCTGAGCAGGGGGTTGGACTAGAAGACCACCAAAGTCACTTCCAACTCTGCTATTCTGTTCTGTTCTGTTCTGTTCTGTTCAATAATTTAGTTTAGATCCAGATGCTGAATAGGAGCCATTGAGTGTAGATATTCTCATCCAGCAGCCATTCTCAGTCTTGTACTTTAGGGAGGAAAATGATCTTTACTGTCTCTTTATAAGCATGAATATTTAAGTTCTCACTACAGGGCAGTTAAAAATAAAATCCCAGTAGGCATCTTCCCTATTTAGCAATCACCGCATTTTGATGAAATCTAATGTTACAGTTAAAGATACTACGAAATACAGTATCTTTACTTTACAATAAATAATATTGTATTTGTCATGATAAATGCCTAACTACTACATCTCCCTGACCACCCGGTCCTTCAAGGGTTAACTAACCACGTATCCCATAATCCCTGTAACCACTCCTTACCTCTTGGCCCCTCCTCCTGGGTACAAAAGGTCCAACCACATGTTCCACAAGTGATTCCAGATGTATACCTGAAAGAGAAAGGTACAAGGTCAGTGACCTCCAGTACCAACAGATCAACAATAAAACTACTGAAAAGAATTGGGCTATGTCTTTGAGTTATTGGGCTAGATCCAGTTTCTAACAAATTGGTAGCAGAGGTCGGTTGCCCATAACTCCAGACAATGACTGAACCCAACACCTACCCAGAAGAAGCAAACAGAGCACAGACCAGAGCTCTTACCAAGAAGATGGCTGAGAAGCTTCCAACCAAAGCCACAGCCATGGAGGAGACAGAAGCTGGAAGCGAGCAGGACTCCAGCCTGGACTCACAATCAGATGAAGAGGAGCCATCCAAGGAAATCACCGCCCCGGAAGAAGAAACAGCACAAAAAATGAAAAAATTCAAACTCTCCATCCTGAAACTGATGGAGGGAAACAGCGACAAAGAAAACCTCATCGCGGACCTTCAAAGCCTCTTCGAGCAACAAGAAGCAGCGATCGAGGCCCCAAAGACCACCGAGAAAGAAAAACCAGCAAAAAAGGGTAAGCCACCCCAACCTGATGATCCTGAGCCGGCAGAACCCATTTCCGTGCCCCCTTCCCGGCAGCCATCTTGGGACGAGCATCAACCAATGGGAAGCCAGGATTTGAATCCCTTGGCGCGAAAATGCCCGAACCCCGAAACAGACGAGGGGGGCTCAGAAAGCGACTACGAAGAACCCAGCTCTGAAAGCGACCACGAAGAGATCGCAATAACAAAAAGAAAAACGCCTACCGATCTCGAATTGCAAAAGGCAATCGAGACCATCACCGCTGCCCTAGGCTCCGCTTTCGAGCCTCCTGCAGCACTCAACAAATCAAAGAAAAATCCTGGAGGGCACAAGAAGGCCAGGACAACCAACAGAGACCAGGCAACCGAGTCACAGCATACAAAAAACTCCGCGCGCACCAACAACCGGCACAAAAGACCGCCCACCTGCAGGAAAAATCAACCGCAGAACTCGAACTCACCACCCGCTACACCGGCAACGCGAGGCCCGAGGCAGAAGAGAAGAACCGGCTACTCACCAACGCCACGACACCCATCAGGCCAGTCCACGCGACCAGGGACCAGCGACCACGAGGGAGGATCAGCCGCCGCCGCCGCCATTGCCGCCGAGCCGCTGGGTGCAGGGAATCCTCAACCTATGACCTCCGCTGCTGCCGCGCCGCCGACCCGTGAAAGTCCTCGACTTGCGACCGCGTCGCCCCCTCACCTTCTCCCCTTCTTCGCCGGGGATCCGGCCATCCAGCAGTGGTGTCCAGCCTCAGGGGGGATCTTCGGACCCACCGGGGGCGGGTCCAGCCTCCCACCGACAGGCCTAGGCCTAGGCCTGGGAGCTCCAGCAACAGGAACCTCACCCGATGGACTCCAGCGCGGAATGAGCTTCGCGCATGCCCAGTACCTGCCTGTAATAAGAGAAGCAAGTTACATAGATCCAAGCAAGTACAGAAGGGCCACAGACATCCCAAAGCCTTATTGTGAGTTTAATCACAACTTGGACCATGGACAGCTCCCCCCAGTAAGTAACCTTACTAACATTTCTGGGGCAAATTATGCCAATTTGCCAAAACTGCAGTTAGATGGGGGTAATATTATAGAATGGAGCCAACAATTAAGAGTTGCTCTCATGAGAGAGAATGCACTGTTCCTAGCTAACAAACCTCCCCAAAAGCCCTGGTCACTGGAAATTGACTGCATTCATCACAGGGCATTTTGCATCATGTTAACCTCCATTCCATCTGCTATGTATCCATCTATTGAGGACAATCTAACTGTTTATGATATTATGCAAAAACTATGTAACCTGTTTTATAGCCAAAGCAGAGCCACCACCACTAGACTATCTAGGGAGTTCCACTCCACCAAGCATAAGGCAGGGGTCCCCATGAGTGAGCACATCTTAAAGATGAATGCTGCAAGGACAGAACTCATGCAGAGGGGGGAAATCATCACTGAAGAGAGCATGATAAGCATAATCATAAACTCTCTTGATAGCAGCTGGGACATCTTCATGACCCAACTAAATAGCCTCAGCTTGCAATACCTCACACTAGGCTCACTGACCAGTCAGCTCGTTGCAGAGGACACCCTGAGGAGGGAACGCCAACTAGCCAAGGGGGACCCTAGACCCACAAAGAGGGTGGATTTCCAGGATAGGGCCAGGGATACCTCAGAATGTTATTCTTGTGGATCGAGGAACCACTTAAAGAAGGATTGCCCCAGGAACCATAGGGACAGGGGACAGCACGACAGTAGAGGGGGAAGGTCACCTGAATGCAGGTACCCAAAGGAAAGGGGGCGAGGATGGTCACCCAACCCCAGGAAACACCACGAGCGCAGAGACCACTCCAGGGAGAGTAGCTCTGGCTCCATGTACGGGATCAGGCACGATGACCCAAATGACAAACATAAGATAGAGAGAAACTCATGGCTTCTAGATTCAGGGGCCACAAGTCACACTACCTGTAATCCAGAGCTGCTAGACTCACTCACAAAAATAGACTCAGAAATAAAGGTGGCAAACCAAAGCAAGGTCAGAGTAGTGGGGAAAGGAAACGTACACATCACACAGGTAGGGGACTTAAAAGAAGTACTGTACATACCAGAGATTCCCCACAATGTGCTAGCCATCACAAGGCTAACACGAGACACAAATATAGAAATAAAATTTAAAGATGGAAAGGCACACTTGATCAAGCAAGGGAAAGAGATAGGAAAGGTAACCATACATGAGGGACTTCCCTACTTCACACCCAACGCAAGGGAGGAAGAAGGCATTGATACCAGCACAAACCACAGGATAGATAAGTATCCAGAAACAGAGGGGGTGCAGCAGGAGGCAGGAAGTAGCCATGAGAAGACAAACAAGTCTGTATCTATCAGCAAGCCATTACATGATAACTGCGCCCACCTCCTCCACAGGAGACTGGGACACATAAGCTTCCCCATTGTAAAGAAAATGACGGAATGTACCGAGGGTCTCAAAGTAAAGAACTGCGAAAACTACTTGGAGTGTTCAGTTTGTAAGCGTTCTAAGATCAAGGTTAAGGCCATCCCCAGGGGATCCAAACGAACCACGGAATACCCCTTTCAACTGGTGCATATGGACTTGGTAGGGCCAATGAAACCCTCTGTAGGACATAGGAAGCGGTTCTTCCTCACGATCGTGGATGACTACACCAGATACGGGTATGTCTACTCCCTCAGGCACAAAAATGAAGTGTTCCAAAGGTTTAAAGAATTCCACAGGAGAGTAGATATGCAACACAACATGAGAATAAGGCAGATAATGACTGATAGGGGCTCAGAGTTCATGGCCAAAGAATTCACAAGGTGGCTGAGGGAACAGGGCATAGCGCATTACACCTCTTCACCTTTCTCCCCCTTCCAAAATGGAGTCTCAGAGAGAAAGAACGGGGTGTTGCAAACCATGATGAGATGCGCCCTGGAGGATGCAGGGATGGGGCAGCATTTCTGGTCAGAGGCATTACACTACGCCAATTACACCCTGAATAGACTGTGGTCAAGCTCTATCAATAAGACGCCATACGAGATGCTATACAACAGAAAGCCTAACATTGCTCACTTACACATATTCGGCGCCCCAGCTGATGTCCACATTCCCAGGCAGCTAAGAAGAAAGGGGGAGAAATTATCAAAAAGGTTAAGGTTCGTGGGTTACGAACCGGGCACAAAGGGCTACAGATTTGTCGACAACAATAACCGTTTTGTAGTTTCCAGATCAGCCAGTTTCCACGAAAACGCAAACTGGTCGAGGGTACACTCCAATGACATCCCAACCAATAGGGTCACGTTCGAGCATGACCAAGGGGAAAGGGAGGTCAGAGAGGTCACAGGGCACAAAGCCAACCATCGCAAGGCGAGCGTCAAAGGTTGGAAAGAAGGGCACCCTTCACTGAAGATAGATGACCTGACGGACAATGAGGCAGACAACATGCAGGAAACCGAGCCAACCCCCAGCAGGCCAATCAGAGAAACCAGAAACAAGCTACCAAAGAAGTTAGAGGACTACGTTATGACCATCCACAACACCCATTTCACGCCCAGCTCATATGAAGACATCCTCGGGCTCCCCCAGGAAGAAAAAGAAAAATGGATGTCTGCCATGGAGAAGGAGATGGAAAGCCTAAGGAACCTCCAGGTATACTCACCTGCCCAAGTTCCAGAGGACAAAAAACCAATAGGAACCAAATGGGTGTTCAGGGTTAAGACATTAGAGGACAACAAGGTCCTATACAAGGCAAGATTAGTCGCGCAGGGCTTCGCCCAAAGATACCCCGAAGACTATACGGACACCTACTCGCCAACCGTCAGGGCGGAAAGCGTCAAAAGCGCCCTGGTGGTGGCCACCATCCTGGGCTTGGAGGTCTTCCAGTTCGACGTACAAACAGCGTACTTACACGCCGAGCTGGATAAAGAAATATACGTCAAAGCGCCGCCTGGGTACAACAGAGGCGGGGACCAAACCTGGCTGCTGAACAAAAGCCTGTACGGGCTCAAGCAGTCAGGCAAAAGGTGGTATGACTGCCTGGCCAAGGCCCTCAGATCCATGGGCTTCGAGGCCACCTCAGCCGACAAATGTTTCTTTACGAGGAGAGAAAACAACGCATTCGAGGGTGTGCTCGTTTACGTGGACGACATCTTGTACATCAGCAAACACAAGGACAGATGTGACAAGTTCGCCACTGACCTGGGTAGCCACTTCTCCCTAAAGTCACTTGGAAAGATTGACAGATACCTAGGGGTCCAAGTGATAAAAACCAACAAGGGCTTCCGCCTCTCCCAGAGAGAAAAGATCATCGAGCTGCTGTTCAAATGCAACATGTCCGAAGCAAAACCCAGCGAGACCCCCATGCAACCTGAGTTCCTGAAGACCATGTATGAGGAATCTGAACCTTTCACAGACAACAAATTGTATAGATCAACGATAGGGTCACTGCTGTACATATCCAACTGGACCAGGCCCGACATCGCCTTAGCCGTCAATCTACTGTCCAGGCATGTAAGCAAGCCCACGTTAACACACTGGAACGCCATCAAAAGACTACTCAGATACTTAAAATTCAGTGCGGATGCCCTACTCTGCCTAGAACCAGAAACATCCGAGAAACCAAAGCTAACCTGCTATGCTGACGCTGACTGGGCTGGGGACATAGGTTGCAGAAAAAGCACCTCTGGCTACGTGCTACTACTCAACAATTGCCCCATACATTGGTACACTGGGAAGCAAAAACTGGTGGCCACATCAACTACGGAAGCAGAATTTGTTTGCCTGTCAAAGGCCGCAAACAATTTAGTATGGTTCGATGACCTGCTCTGCGACATCTGGGCTGAACCCTCATATCCAATAGTTATCCACGAAGACAACAAAGCAGCAATAGAGATCTCTAGGGCCGATGCCATAGGTCAGCGTTCTAGGCACATTGACATTAAATACAAACACGTCAGACAGTTTTCAGAGATAGGCTTCATTAGAGCAGTACACTGTGACACAGAGGAGCAAACAGCAGATATTCTCACTAAACCCCTACCACATAAACAACATGCTTACCTAATGTCAAAAATGCGTGTTTGCTTGTAATTCATATCTGTACTTGTGTATTTCCTGTATGTATGCAAACATTGCCCCAGGTACCCAGTTAGGCATTTAGAGGGGGTTTTGTCATGATAAATGCCTAACTACTACATCTCCCTGACCACCCGGTCCTTCAAGGGTTAACTAACCACGTATCCCATAATCCCTGTAACCACTCCTTACCTCTTGGCCCCTCCTCCTGGGTACAAAAGGTCCAACCACATGTTCCACAAGTGATTCCAGATGTATACCTGAAAGAGAAAGGTACAAGGTCAGTGACCTCCAGTACCAACAGATCAACAATAAAACTACTGAAAAGAATTGGGCTATGTCTTTGAGTTATTGGGCTAGATCCAGTTTCTAACAGTATTTTAGAATTTTGTCTGGGAGGTGCACCCATAGATGCAAAAATAATTGATCATTAGCTCTAAAAGTAATGAAGGGTTCAGGAGAACCAAAGTAAAATCTCCAAGTAACAGTGGAAAACTGGGTTCTCCCTCTTGTATTTCAAGGTCATTCCTGCCTACCGTTATGTCACCATCTCAAGACGCCCGTTGAGAGCTGAGGCTGCACACAGCTCCTCAGTGCTCTATTCAAAGTGGGAGATGCGGGGAGATTAGCACAATAGTAATGAAGTTATAATCAGGTAGAAAAAGACAATTTTAATAAACCTAGAAAGTTTCTTTGGCCAGGCTTCCTAACTGATGTTTGCCCCCTAAGCTAAGTGATAGCTAAAGCGGTTACAGAATTTTCAGTGAAATCACAGTCAGAGGGAAAGATTAAATCCTCTTTCTTGCACATCCTAATCCCAGTTCTGATTGGATGCCTCTCTGTAGAGTTAGTACTTAAAATAGATACCTATTTTACTAATGTATTTATATAGCTAAGTTCTCCACAACCAGCAGTCTTTATATACTTCATAAGCAAATACAACATTAAAAAACCATTCAAAATGATATAACCCATCAAAATGAAAACATGTTTTAAACACAGCTTTTATAAAGGAAGACCGAGACTTTATAAAGTCTAGATGAATAAAAAAATTAATTCCTGGAACTAAAGGGATTACGCTTCTCTCTGGAAAGGACATTTCCTACCTCGGGTGCTGCCACCCGAAATGCCTTCTCCCTTGTGATAATTTTTCACATTCTGTTCTGAAACAGGCTATAGACTTGAAGTTCAGCTTTAGAGAAGATCTAATGCACGGGTGTCAAACTTGCCGTGTCACATTGCCGTCAGATGATGTTTTGCAACATTTTTCCCATTCCCGTTTTTCCCAGCTGGAGTGGGTGTGGCCTGTGTGTGATGCATCCAGTTCACGGGCCACCAGTTTGACACCCCTGAATGGCTTCCTGTGGAAGAAGAATAACCAGGCTACAAGCCATAAAGAAAAGGTAGAAAGTCTGAGGTTGGTAGATGTAACTCTCATTAACCTCCTGCTAGAATTAGTAAAGATATTGTAATGGTATGTGGGGACGACCTTGGGAGACATGAGGAAGAGCCTCAGACTAGGCACAGAGAGGCAGCTGAAGCTATAGAAGGGATGGGGGTGGGTAAATATCTCAGGAGAGACCCTCCCTGGCTCTTTGGACTGTAAAAACAAGAGGGCGGATCGGAGAGATGTACTTCCAGACTTCCAAGTCTCTGTTTAGGTAACAATAAATATAGAGCTTATATTGGGTGTTATATTGGATCATATAGTGGCTAGCTGTCATCTGAGAGCTTATGCAGGAGGATAAGCAGACTTCCTCCAATTAAAAAGATAGTACACTTAATTGGCTAAATGGCCTAAATATTAATATATAGAACACTTATTTCATTTTTATGAATCAATGTGTTTTATAATGTAACTTAATGTATAACTTCTTGAGTCTCCTACGTCTTACAAAACTGACTGCACATTTTCATCTTATGTGCATCATATTATTATGCACTCTTTCCATATGTCTTTACTGCTGCTATCCATGTGGTAAATAAACAAACAAACAAACAAACAAACAAACAAATAAATAAATAAATAAATAAATAAATAAATAAATAAATATATATATATATATAATGGGTGTGTTTCTTGTCTGGACTACATAGCTGACAGATATTGGAAGTTTTAATCTTAGCTCGCTGAAGGAAGATTTTAAGGTTTAAAACCAATTAAATTGGACCCAAAAGCAAATATAACTCAATATGACCTATCCAACATCAGACATGAGAAAGATTCTGATCTTATGGATATGGAGCATCACTTTTATTTTAATATTCCTCCTGACAGGGTTCCAAGTAACACCCCCAATGAAATCAAACTCCAAGGCTTGAAGTTCCTCAAAGCTAACTTTTATTAGAGATGTCATATTGGCACATCTGGGAAAACCCGAATCTGAGAGCTTCCGGGTTTTCCACACCCAAAAGAAAGTTCAAGACCTTGCCCCTCTCCCACATGTCCACCACACATCCAATCAGATACTGTCCAAAACCTCCTCATTCTTCTCAACGCAGCTGCAGAGCATCATGGCCTTGACTTTCTATAAAGAATTTTATTGTGACTACATATCTTCTTCCCTCTATGCAATCCCTCCTCAGTAGGATTTGTTGCAGGCCTGAAGCCTGCCCTTTCCCACAGTAGGATTTGTGGCAGGCCTGAAGCCTGAAGGCACAAAGGTAGAAAGATGGCTTCCAGGTCTGATCCCAGGGAATCAGGGCTTCCAGGCCCTTAGTCCCAGGGAACTCAAGCCTAGGATTGTGTACCAGCCTTTGCCAGAGCCTCCAACAATTGAGAATGTAATATATTCATGCCATCTTGAGGAAAGATATGCATATAGTACTTTACAGCAAAAAAGTACACCAGCTTTTTTTTAAAGCATCTCTAGGGGCAAGAGAACAAATTAAAAGTTTCTAAGAAAGCAGCCAGCGGACTTAGTTACAAAGATAATTGGGTTGCTCCATGATTCACATGAAAAATCTTCTTCAGCTCTGGGTGATGGTGGGGAGGGGGAGGAAAGAAGAATGATCTCAGTGACAAGTTCTCTTATTCTGCTAAAAGAATTATTGCCAAGCAAGTCTCAGAGTACAGCATCATTAATAAACTTCTAGGATGAACATAATTCACCCAAGCACTGATCTATAATTGCTAGAATTCCTGATGATCTGGTTTTGCCATAGGAGGCACTACAACTACCACCGTTTATGCCACTCTTCCAAAAGTTTATGCACTCTATGTGTGTTAAAAAATACTTTCTGGGAATTATGGAAGGTGTAGTCCAACAAAGCAGAAAAGCAGCAGGCTGGCAAAGGTAGATCTATGCTAAGTAGAAAGATTTTTGGATGCAGATAATCTCAATATAATAACAGAACCGAGGAAGCATGAGAAGAAGGAAAATGGAAGGAAGACAGTAGACGTTTACAAAATTATAAATATAGTGAAATTTGTCTGCTGCGTGACTAGGACTCTGAGGTCATTCAGAGGAAGTGACTGGCAATATGAACTTCTTTAACTTGTTCACTTTTAAAATCAGTCCCCATACAGATGTGTCTTCAGAATCCAGCACTATTGTCAAAATGACAAAAGCCGACATGTGCCATTGTGGTGACATCACAATAAACCTTCCAAAAAGAATCGCAAGATGAAGTTATTAAGAAAATCATGGAATGTGCTGAAATGAGTAAATTGACATTTGAAATTAGAGAACAAGAAGATAAACAATATTATAAGATATAGGATTTATTTTATCAATGGCTAGATAATAAAACATGGAAATGAAATATGAAACATGAAATGAATGTTATAAATATAATACTCAAAAATAATTTTTATGAAGCGATAAAGCCATAGTTAAATAAATGATAAATGAGGATGTTTATTTGTTTGACAATATGAGAAATTAGATAATTAGTAAACTTTGAATATGGGGATGAAGCACAAAAGACTTGTAACCGACCGACACACTGTTTGCAATTGCAATGGATGATGGATTTATGTTTTATGTTTTGTTTAAAAAAAAAAAAAAAAAGAACCTTCCAAAAGGGAAGAGTTTGCATCATGCCAGGTGCCTTGGTAAACAGCAAGCTCCACAGATCGGAAAGAAGTACCTTTTCACAGAAGGGATAGTTATAAAATTCACTGGCTCAAGATTCAGTTATAACCACTAAGGCAAATAGTTTTAGGAAAACTTGTGGAGAATAAGGATTATTTTTAAATCATGGAAACTATGGGCCATGCCAATTAGCTTATTGAATGTCATTAGCAAACTATATACCATGTACCTGTTCACTAAACTCTAAACCTGGTTAATAGTTGAGGGAATAATTAACCCTGAGCAACCAAGATTTCAATCAGGATGATCCACTACAGAGCATTTGCCTAATACAGCAGGCAGAAAAATATACAAATCCTTATAATCTGAATCTATATGTAGCCTTCATTTGTTTCAGGGCAGCTTTAGATAATATCTCAAGGGTTAGAATCTGAGACATCTTCTCTAGACAAAAGACTCTTGCTCCTAATTCGTAACCTCTACTGTAAAATTAGTTTTAGAGTAAAATGTAACCAGGAATGGGAGTTTCTGATTTTATCCAGACTGTCAAGGAAGAGAAACAAGAATAGATTTTAGCACCATTGCTTTTTAGTATATATACCAACTCTGATTAAAACCCTTCAGAGAGTTAATATCCATGCACTTAAATTGGTTGATAGACATCTCCCAATTATACTCTGTGTTCACAATGCAATTCTCCTGTTGTTGTCTTCTGCATGAAGCAAGCACTAAGGTCCCTGCATGCTCCATAATGAGGAATAATATGATAAATCTAATGTTTTACTCCCCCGCCCCAAAAAAAACCCTGAAGGCACAAGAGGACAACTAATTCCCATGAATCAGAGCAAGTCAGATGCTTTAAATGCTTGGGCATAATATTTCAAGCCTCTAGGAAATTAAATTCCCAGGTAAATTATGCCACTTCTATTGTTCCAAAGAGTGCACTAACAATAACTAAATTTTACATGCAACAAATGGCAAATTACATTCCAGCAAATTAAACATTGCCCAGCTATTATATGGGATGTAATTTGGCCCATATATGAACCTAAGGGCTTATGAAACTCTTCAACTGATTTTCCTTAGAACTTCATTCAGTACCCTAAATGCATCCCTTGTGTAGTCTTGAGCTTGAAGCTAACATGCCAAGTATTAATGCTCATGCCTGGACCAGGATCTCAGGATTTAGAACCATATTTGATCCTACAGGCCTTTGATGTTGCCAAAGTAGCTATCAAGTTCATTGGCCTGGTGCCTGTATAGAAGAATTTTGCAGTTTTGGTCTCTCTGTTGAATATTTAGGCCAATTCATCTTTGAGGAGGCCAAATCAATAGTCAAAGAAAGAATTAGGGAAATTGGTTGCCAAAATGTTAGATAGCTTGTACTTCAGGGTACCTATGCAATCTAGCTCTAAGCAAACATAGATGGGCCTTTCCCAGAGCCCACTTTGATCTCTCCCTTCAGCCCTGTTGATGGGAAGATTTTATGGGACTCCCTGTTTACAGAGATTTTGCTCTTATGGATTGAGGGAAGTAGAAATTCTTACCCATACAGGGTCCTTTTTAATGTCAATAAAAAAAAGCAAAGACTGGTATGCTTTACAGTTACAGATACAAAGGCTTGAAAATTAATGTGAGTTATGGAAGGCACATTGTCACCAGTACAACTACAATTTGGAAATTCAAATGAAAAATGGTAAAATGCCCAAGAAAATAAGACAGTGTTCTCAAAGTTAGAAGAAACTACAACAGCAAACTTTGCTCTTTAAACAAAAGGTCCCTCTCTGGTGAAATGCTCCCGGTTCGGACTGGATCACCCGATCCGGTAGCGATGGCAGCAGGTGGTTCGGAGAACCGGTAGCAAAAATCCCTGCATGCCCCCCCCTTCATGCCCAGCTGAGCCGCGCGATCATCAGAGACTCTTAGGCTGAAAAAATGCTTTTAAAAGTAAACCGGTAGCAACAAATTTTACATTTCACCACTGGTCCCTCTCCTTCAGTGGTGAAATGTAAAATTTGTTACTACCGGTTCTGTGGGTGTGGCTTGGTGGTCGTGGGGTAATGTGACTGGGTGGGCATGGCCAACATTTTTTTTTTAATTTTAAAAGCATTTTTTCTACAACCTCTTCAGCCGAAGGATCTGCGATCATCAGAGACTTTTTTTTTTTACTTTTAAAAGCATTTTTTCAGCCGAAGAGGTTGTAGAAAAAATGCTTTTAAAATTTTTTTAAAAAGCCTTTGATGATTGCGCGGCTCAGCTGGGCATGGGGGGGGCAGGGATTTTTGCTACTGGTTCTCTGAACCACCCGCCACCATCACTACTGGATCGGGCGATCCGGTCTGAACCAGGAGCATTTCACCCCTGCTCTCCTTCCTTAGATGCCTTTTCATACCCATCCAGAACTTAGTGCACTTTATTCAGTGGTGGGATTCAAATAATTTAACAACTGGTTCTCTGCCCTAATGACCGGATGGGTGGGCGTGGGCATGGTGGGCATGGCCAGGGGGTGTGACAGGCAGCACTCAGCCTCCTGCACCACCCTGGGAGCAAAAAGCACCGCTTCCCCACGCCCCATTTTGGGCCTAGGATGCCTCCCTGAAACCTCCTGGGAGTGAAAATGGGCCACGAGGGGGGGGCACCGCAAACCCCCGTGCCCCATTTTGGGCCTAGTAGGCCTCCCTGTACTTACCTGGGAGCCAAAATGGGGCACATGGAGACTCCTGGAAGGAGCAGGGCTGGGCCATCCAGCAATTTAACTACTGTTTTGCTCGAACCGGCCTGAACCAGCTGACTCCCACCACTGACTTTATTCCTGTATCTGAGACCTTAGGGCAATTTGCCAATTAGGGCAAAGAAGAAGGAGGGTTTAACCTGAGAAGCAGAGCAATTGTAAATGGAGATGAGTGAACCAATGGGACAGGTCTCCCATTGCCATCACCCATTCCATCATCTTCCCAATCCAAAGCTTTCCAGTAGGATATGGACTACCATGCTCAGTCTCTGATTGGCTCAGATTCAGAGAGCTATAGCCAATATATTTGGAAGATACTAGCCTGGGAAAGACCACTTGGCCAGCAGACAACATTTCCACAGCTGGCCCAGCAAAATCTTGTTCTGGACTTTCTTTTCAAATATGTTTACTTTTTGAGTATTCAGTTGGAAACAAGGGAGCCATTGTGAGAAATTCAGATTGTACTGATAACAGAGACGTAGCAATGTAGTCGTTCCCAGTTTATTTAGCTGGAAGGCTACATCTAGAGAACACTTAAGACTGGGGTTAGGATTGTGAGGGGCAGAAAGATGGATGAATCATGCACAACCCATGCAAAACCAAAGGAATGAACATTTAGTGTGAAGTAAAAGGGTAAAATTCAGTCTCCAAATTCAACCCAGATAAGAAAATAGGCTGACACCAGGAGTGAAATGTTTCCGGTTTGGACCGGTTCGGAGAACCAGTAGTGATGGCGGCACAAGGCTCCGCCCACCTGCCCAGTTGTCATTACTTCCTGGTTTTAACCAGGAAGTAACCTGTTTTTTACCCGCTGCACATGTGCGGAAGGGTTTGTGCATGCACAGAGGGTCCGCACTTGCATGTGCACTTCCGAACTGGGGAAGGTAAATAGATTTTACCCCTGGCTGACACTATAGACAGTAAATTCTAGCTTCATTTTGATGCATATCCCCCCTTCCCTATTGGGCATTTACTTAATTGATTTTAGGACATTTTTATATCCCCACCCCACTCTATGCACACACTTGTAAATGACAGATGAGACAACAAATACTGTCATATAGTCTTAGGAGATGGATTCTTAGCTGCTGATTTTAAAGTTAGAGGCATTGACAGGTGAGCTTCAGATATATATTAAGGCAATGCTTGATTCTTCCGTGCTGATTTTTTTAAATGCGAAAGGGTTTACATGCCTCCAGTGATATAGTTCTGAGTTGAAGCCAGTTTGGGTGATACTGACAATCTCTGAACAGATGTTCATGGAAAACATGTGGCAATCACAGCATGAGTCATCCCACAACAGGGACCTTAGTTCTTGGCAAACGGAGTTGATTATCGTCAGGAAAAATGAATACCCATTAGCTGAGATTCTACACCAGGCCAAACACTGATCTAAACATTTACATATTTCACACAGAATCTAGGCAGCCAATGCTAAGATCGATCCACAGAGAATTGTGTTTGCCTCAGTAATAAATCTCTTTCAGTCTTAAGCCACTATGCCTCAATAGCTTCCCACCTGTGATACGGAGTGATAGCACTGCTTTCCTAACAGGATTATCCAACATTTTGTGATGCATTTTTTGGGTGTGTGTGAATTTTTGCATTTGTCTTTTTCTCTTCCTAATTCAGCATGGAAGGAAATGGGCAGCACTAAGACAAGATATTGATACTTTCAAACATGGCAGGTACCAGTATCTTGTCATGGTGTTGCTTACTTTCTTCCAGAATCCCGCCTGCAATTATGGAAAGTGGATGCTTTCAAAATCTTGCTCCGAACATCATTTTGGGCCCTATGGCCAATACCAGCCAGTTTTAAAGGACATGGTCTTATGTGTAAGTATCAGCCTTGATGATGCCAAAATAATGAAATGTTTGTCATGGCATCACAGTATTCCTCTTTTTCTAATTCAGGTATTTCTACAATCTACATTTGTTTAAGGAGGCAAAAATTTCATTGTGATGTTGCAACATGCATTTTGCCAGTGTCCTTCTTTGTTTCTCATTGCATGCTAAATGATCACATGGGGAGGGCTGTCCAATACTGTTGGGGCAATAAGGGGAAATGGGAGATCCCCGGTCCCCAGAGTGACTATCAATTTTTCAGACCACTTTGAAACATAGAGTTAACACTCCAGAAGAATGGCAAAGAATAAAGAATAGTAAACTCATCTTTAAAAAAAAAAGTTTAAAACCAGTTGACAGGTGATAGAGTAGAAGCAAGAGTTGTGAGGTGACAGGGGAAGAAGCTTTCATCCACATCAGCTCTCTTCCATCCCCCCAGGGGAAATAAATAAGTGAGGCACACTCTCAGTCCGTCTAGCCTGTCTTTCTCTTTGGTATATTATTATTATTATTTTGCACAAAGCTTCTCCCCTATTGTGCCACCGTTTCACAGTATATTCAGACATTTAAGCCCAAATTTACAAGTCCAATTGCTACAATCCAGGAATATTACTTGATGTTGCTACTTGTATAAATCAGCCAAAGAAAAACACCATCTGTTAGTGAATCCACAATTGTTTTATTGGGCTTAAACAAGATGCATACAAGAAGCAGATGTTAACCATGTTGATTAGAAGAAAGAATAAGAAATTTGTTTTCAGTCAATAAGTTGTACCTTTGTAGGCCGATTCAAAATCACTAAAAAGCACACCAGGTTTTTTTTAAAAATAAATGATTATTGAATAGAAATAAAAACTAAAAAGTGGGGAGAAATGATGATTTTTCACATCATGTGTTTGACTTACCCTAAGCCATCATGTAGTCTGGATAGTTTTGTTTACCAGATAGAATAAGCCCAAATGTAGCTTAATTGTTAGCATGATTAAGAAAGCCTGTCTTGGTAATATATGGGAATGCCCTTTAGAAATCCAAATTAGTCTGTATGTGACATAATCTGAGAAACTCATAAAGTTAGATAACAGAATAGAATGATAGATAGATAGATAGATAGATAGATAGATAGATAGATAGATAGATGATAGATAGATAAATAGATAGATAGATAGATAGATAGATAGATAGATAGATAGATAGATAGATAGATGGAGACAGAGAGCTGGATAAATAAATGGTTAGAAAACCCCATCTACAGCATTATAGTTTCTTGATATTCAAAATATGGCAAAACAGAAAATCCAGTTGCCTCTTGAAAAAGTACCTTTGGGACAACCATGACCTGGATGACTGAGAATCTCCATAGACATTTGTGCGTTTGGCAAATGTCACACAGCCACATTTACAGCTTTTTGCAGGCTCCCATAGTCACATGATCAAGTTTGCTTATGTTTTTTTTTAAAAAATAGTATTTCCAGTTTTCAGCAAAACCATGCCCATAGCAAACCATTGATTTGCTTAATGACCATGGCATTTACCTAATGACTGCCACAAAAAAGATAATAAAATCAGGTCTGTCATGTGACTGATCCAATTTACAACCATCACAACTTACGACCATGATGGGCTCCATTACAGTTGTAAATCAAGTCGTAGTCATTTCATCAATGTTAGTCACATAATTTGGTAGCTGTATTGATCTGATATCTCATTTTCCTTCTGAGAATAAATACAGTGCAATATCCCCCTATTCTATGAATAAATGCATCAGGAAATCAGATTGTACATTTTTATAGAAATAAAACCACCTTTTATGAATTTTCATTCATTGAAGAAACTTTCTTCCTGCTTATACATCAAAATCTGTTCCTGAGCACTGGGGACCCTTAGAAATCTGGCACAAAATTATCAGTTGGGAGTTGCAGATGAAGGCAGGAGTTGGCAGCCCCTCCCCTTTTCCCTCCCCCATTCCATCCTGTTATGTGAACACATAAATAACAAGATTGAAGCCATATCTTTTTTCTGAAGAAAAAAATCACTATTTTTAGGGGTTTTTTTTATCAATGTGGCAGAAGAAATGGAAAGAATATGGCATATTCTGTGTTAATCAATTAAACGATCCAAGAACTAGTGTTTCCCTTGCTGCTCCTTACATAGGGACTCCCACACACATACAAATACACATGTATGCATATGCAAGCATATCTATTTTGTCAAAAGGGCAGTATAGGTACCATGTCAAATATAGCAATACTACATACCAATACAGAAAAAAAATATATTTTTTTTTAAAAAAATAAGCTATTTAAAATAATAGGCAGGTTTCTTAAAGTCTTTTCTCATTTGAGTCTTCTTGACCCAGACCTAGAGTAGATATTTAATCAAAAGGCTTTCAAGGTAGCAACAGATGGTTGAATCTATTTGGATTCAGAAGTTAAGCAGGGTCAGCCTTGATTAATATTTGGATGGGAGACCATCAAGGTTGTAAACTAGATTGGGAAATCAAAAAAATATCCCAGAAGAAAGTAATGGCAAGCCACTTCTATGCAGAAATCAAAAAATTTGCAAAGTTAGAACCATTTCATCATCAGGAGGGACATCATCTAGACATTGTAGGCAGGACAAGAAACAATGGATGGAAACCAATCAAGGAGCAAAGCAACCAGGAATTAAGGAGAAACTTCCTAACAGTGAGGACAATTAACCAGTGGAAGAGCTTGCCGTCAGAAGTTTTGGTGCTTCACCACTGGAGGTTTTTAACAAGAGAGTGGACAGTCATTTGTTTGAAATGGTATAGGGTCTCCTGTTTGAGCAGGGGGTAGGACTAGAAGAACTCCAAGGTCCCTTCCAGATCTATTCTGATTGATTGATTAAAATCTTTGAGCAATGAGAATGTACAGTAGTCCTTGACTTATAACCACAGTCGGGACTAGAATTTCCCTTGCTAAGCGAGATAGTTGTTAAGTGAGTTGCATCCACTTTTGTGACCTTTTTTGCCATGGTTGTTAAGTGAATCTCTGCAATTGTTAAGTGAATAAAATAATCATTAGGCGAATTTGACCTTGCTTTTCAGAAATTGGCATGGAACGTTGCAAATGGCAATCTATAACTGTCATAAATGCACGCCGGTTGCCAAGAGCCCAAATTTTGATCATGTGACTGCAGGGATGCTGCAAGGCTTTTGTAACTTCAAACAGTCACTAAACAAATGCTTGTGAATTGAGAGTAGTGATCTAGGTCAAGTCTCTCTCCTCAATAACCTGGGGAAGAAAACTCCAGAGATTAAGGCAAAGCATCACTTGAAATAAAGCATTCCAATTCTTAGAGGGCCCAACCTGATGTCCTGTGGATATTGTGTCAATGTAAAGGAGTGCAACCATGTCAATTTTAGGGATGGTGCAGAATTGGAGGAATCAAGAGGTGACTATTAACCTAAAGTATAAACATTTTTCTTTAACTTGAAGCTTAAACTTAAAGGGGATCAAAATATCAATACTCTTCCATTTTTCTAACTTAACAAAGCCATGGTGGCACAGTGGTTAGAGTGCTGTATTGCAGGCTAATTCTACCGATTGCCAGCAGTTCGATTTTCACCAGCTCAAGGCTGACTCAGCCTTCCATCCTTCCCAGGTTGGTAAAATGAGGGCCCAGATTGTTGGGGGTGATAGGCTGAGTCTGTAAACTGCTCAGAGAGGGCTGTAAAACACTGTGGAGTGGAATATAAAGCTAAATGTTATTGCTATTGCTATTTACTCAATGGGAAAAACCTGACGACAAGAATCCTGCTCTGTTATCCTGGCAGACTGGTAACTTACACTACACAAACATAGCCTAAAATCTAAATTCCCAAAACTTTCTTATGTATGTGGTTCAATGTTCCCATTGAGATAGGGAGCATTTCCTATGATAATCCTTTGCTGATGTGCCAGTTCAACCCAGCCTTGAACAGCTTTAATGTGCCACACAAATTTGGCAGGAAACAAGGAGCTGTGAGGGACAAGGTGAGTTGGAGAAGAGGACTAAAGAAGTGCCACTGAGGTTGCTGACAAATATAGCTTCCTCTTCTGGATGATTACACAATATCTGTTCACAGAGGTTAGAGGCAAGGACAAAAGATATTTGCTGGATCAGGTTAATCATACACTAGAATCTCCTTTGTTTCCCAATCCACTTGATAAAATCTGAGTCATGGTGCTGAACTCTGCATGTTGGGTGAAAAGAAACTCAGGGGCAGACTCTGAATCTCACAGCGGTTACCTGGCACAACCCCAGCCAGGCTGGCTGCAAATGCTTATTTCAGAAAAATGTTCTGAAAGTAAGAGTGTAATGATGGAAGGCACTAGAAAAGTAGCAATAGCCAGAGTTCCTTTGTACTCTAATAAATCACTTGCACCCTTGGGTAGCATTGGCTGAATTGGACGGAAAAAAATTACTGAACAAAATTCATTCCACTTTCTGGAAACCACTTGTTTTCAGAGGATTGAGGTACCCAGCAGACTTACTAATACTGAGATAAATTCAGAGAGTGTTTTTTTCTAAGAGGCAACTGAAACAGATTTAAAAGATTTGCCCTGAAGTTTATTTTTTACACTCTGCCAGTATATGTCCTTGAGGCTACAAGTTTTACACTTTGTCGGTAATTAGCTACTGAAAGCGCTAAAAATACTTCAAAGAGATCCACAGTGGGATGGATTAATTAATGATGGTACCATGCAAACCCCCTCCCTCAAAACCCCCCAACCCAAAAGGCAGACTAGACAAGGCCAAAAATGCATCATATAGTTCCTCAATTTTTGTTGCTGTATGAAACTAGACAACCTATGGCCTGTTGGGTCATTATTTCAAGGATATTTCCTTACTTAAACAGAGAAACAGGATGATCATGGGCAAGCAAAAAAATCAAAGGGAGCAGGAGCAACCTCTGATTTTTGCTAGCTTCCCCATTGCATTTCCTTGTGGAAATCAATAGCAGAGAGCATGAAATATCTTCCTTCCTTCCTTCCTTCCTTCCTTCCTTCCTTCCTTCCTTCCTTCCTTCCTTCCCTCCCTCCCTCCCTCCCTCCCTCCCTTACTTCCTTCCTTCCCCCTTCCCTTTCCAAAAGACAGGTAAATGCTACTGCCAGAAGGGGCTCCAGATTTCACTGGTGGCCAGGAAGCTGTCAGGAAATAGTTGATCGCAGCAGCATGGTGGTAGCACTGAAGCAGCCACAACTTTCCCAAATTTTATTCCACCCATAGCAATGGTCACAACATTCTGTAAATTAGTCCATTTGAGGTACTTTTGTTGACAAAGTTTTGCTCTATGATGCAGCATTTTTCCCAGTTGAAGGTGATAAAATATCAAACAGACACGAGAGTTTTAGTAGATCATCTATGCACTGTAGAATATATAGACATTGGCTGCTTTCCTGATAGACTTGCTTCCCCCCCCTCCCCCGCCCATCCCACAATAATCATCACTCTGCACTGGGGCACCTGGAAAGTTGAAATAGAACATTATCCACTACTCCTTTGTTGCCTATTCCTCAGGGTTCCTTTCATAGATACTATGAGCCCTATCATAAGGTGTAATATAATAATATGCCAACAGGTGAAAAACCATATGAAGATAGTTTAGAATAACTGACAGGAGTTGGTACCCAACCTTTGAAGATTGTCCATTCAACCCTAAAGAACCAGGAAAGAAAGTGTCTGAAAAAGTGTGATGGAGTACAATGAAGTACAGTGAAATACACTGTATGATTTATGACCACAACTGAGCCAAAAATGTATATGGCTAAGTGAGACAGTTGTTAAGTGAGGTTTGCCCCATTTTATGACCTTTCTCGCCGCAGTTGTTGAGTGAATCCAAAAAGAGGAGTGAGACAAGGGACAAGGAAGCCCAAAGCAGGTGTTATGCTTTGGGCTACGTGTTATGGCCCATAGGCTGCCAGCAGAGCTAGCAGCAGAGTCAGATTAGGATAGTAGATAGAGATTAGGATAACCACTTCTTAAAACCTTCCAGTGTATATCCATTGGGGTGAGAATACTACAGATAGTCCTTGACTTATAACCATCCATTTAGTAAACATTCAAAGTTACAACGGCACTGAAAAACTGACTTTTAGAAAAGTTTTTCACACTTACAACCATTGCAGCATCCCCATGGTCACATGATCAAAATTCAGGTGCTTGGCAACTGACTCATATTTATGACGGTTGCAGTATCCCAGGATCATGTGATTCCCCCTTTGCAGCCCTCTCACAAGCAAAGTCAACGGGGGAGCCAGACTCACTTAAGAACCGTATTACTAACTTAACCACTGCAGTGGTTCACTTAACCACTGTGGCCAGAAAGGTCGTAAAATAGGGCAAAACTCACTTAACAACTGTCTTGCTTAGCAATGGAAATTGGACTCAATTGTGGCCCTAAACTGAGGATTACCGGTATAGGTTTAGTCTGGCAAGATTCTGCATATACGATCAGTGGTGGGTTTCAAATTTTTTTCTACCGGTTCTGTGGGTGGGCGTGGCATGGCTCGGTGGGCGTGGCAGGGGAAGGGTACTGTAAAATCTCCATTCCCGCCCCACTCCAGGGGAAGGATACTGTAAAATCTCCATTCCCTCCCGTATCCAGGGGAAGGTTACTGCAAAATCCCAATTTCCTCCCGATCAGCTGGGACTCGGGAGGCAGAGAATAGATGGGGGCGGGGCCAGTCAGAATTTTTACTACCGGTTCTCTGAACTACTCAAAATTTTCACTACCGGTTCTCCAGAACTGGTCAGAACCTTCTGAAACCCACCTCTGTATACGATGCAAGCAAATAAAGAACTGGATTTCGGCTGGATTGTACCATGTTATTCTTGTGCTGAGCTTCACAAGAACAGGCTGGTGGGGAAGTGCTCCCAAACTGCCAACTTTATTTTATTAGGGATAGCACAGTTAGGTCAAAAGAAACTAAACAGTTATGCCCGTGTCGCCCGATTGCTGTCTTCCAAGGCCCAGCTCTTCTGGGTCACTTGAATGCAGTTAGAATAGTTTAAAAATCTCCAACATTCAAATATGAGTATATGAAAACTGGAGCCCAGATCTAAAACGAAGCAAGAAAGAACTATTCTAGCAGTGGACCAGGATGAGCCCATCCTTTTGGTTGATGATTAAATTTAGTTTGTTCCTTTTAAAAGAAAGAATGAAAATCAGGGCAGGCATCAGCACAAAAACAGGAATCGGGTTTCAAAATTATACACTCCCTGCCCAGCTGGAAGCAATACTATCCTGTAGAACTTAAGCACTCTGTCAAAATAAGAAAATAAAAAAATTCTCAGTAGATCAAACCTGAATGCTCTCTACAAACTTTTTGTAAAAACCAGACACCAAGAATTATTTGTAAGATTTTTAGCCAGCGGTTTTTAGGGTGGAATAAATCTGAGACAATCAGACTCCATTTGGGAACAATTCGTCAAGAAGAAGACAAGCCGAGTGTGCAGAATAAATTACTCTTCTGGTCTGGCGAAGATGGGTGACCCATAAGGACCTTCAGAAGAAAGCAACTGGACTGGGACCATATGAAAGCCATCACGGGGAGCCACAGATTACTACAAAAAATGGAATTTCCCCCTTTTCCTTTCTACCCTGTCCCTGCTGTGTATTTGCTGCACTTTAGGAGAACCTCTGTTTGTGCTTTCTTCACTTCCTCTCTATAGAATACAGCACCGTTTATTGTAAACATTTCTATATTGCAAGATCTTTCTTCATATTAGAGAATCCATTTATCTTCTAAATCAAAAGTGGAACTACACGTTGTGAATATAATCGTTATTATTTACCTTCAGAAGAACTCACATTGCAATTGTGTAGATCATCAAGCCTTATGTGTTAGTATCAGGGGTGGTTTCTACTTACCTTTACTACTGGTTCGCAGCGGGGCCATGCGCGTGCACTTGCTTCGCTTGCTTGCTCACGTGGGTGCATGCGTGCGTGCGTGCGTTTTGATGATGTCAGGGTTGGTGGGCAGAGCCTCCTGTCGGTTTTTCTACCAGTTCTATAGAACCGGTGTGAACCGGGGGCAACCCACTACTGGTTAGTATGCTCAGTGAACTCGGTCCATTGTGGCCGAGTCACAAACCATAGTTCAAACCATGGTTAAGAAAATTGTGTGAACCCAGCCAGTGTTTCCATTTGCATATTAGCAATAGCACTTAGACTTATATACCACTTCACAGTGCTTTACAGCCCTTTCTAAGTCGTTTATAGAGTCAGCATATTGCCCCCAACAACAATCTGGGTCCTCATTTTACCAATCTCAGAAGAATGCAAGACTGAGTCAACCCTGAGCCAGTGAGAATCCAAGGAATCAAACTCCTGGCAATGTGAGCAGAGTTCTAATCAGGGGTGGGTTCCACTTACCTTTACTACCAGTTTGCAGAAGCTTCTACGCATGCGAAGATCACCCATGATGACATCGTGGCGGGTGGGCAGAGTCTCCCGCCGGTTTTCCTACCGGTTCTATAGAACTGGACCGAACTGGGAGCAACCCACCACTGATTCTAATCCCTGTGCCACCATAGCTCTTATTGTGTCAAAGTTGGATGTGGTTTGACTCTAGCTTGATGTATGATCCCAGCCTCTATAGCTTGTATGTCATGATTTATGACTTATGTCATAAGTGCCTTTCCCAAGGCCCTTTTTTTCATTGTAACTACAGGTACTCCTTGACTTAGAACAGTTCACTTTGTGACTGTTCAAAGTTACAACGGCACTGAGAAAAGTGACTTGTGACCATTTTTCACACTTATTGCAGCATTCCCCACCTCACCCCCCCTCCCCGCCCCACCCCCATGATCAAAATTGAGATGCTGGGCAACTGGCATGTACTTATGACAGTTGCAATGCCCCAGGGTCATGTGATCCCCTTTTGCGACCTTCTGAAAAGCAAAGTCAATTGGGACGCCAGATTTACTTAACAACCTTGTTGCTAACTTAACAAATGCAATGGTCCACTTAAGAACTGTGGCAAGAAAAGTCATAAAATGGGGCAAAGTCACTTAACAAATGTTTCACTTAGTGACATAACTTTTGGACTGTGGTCATAACTTGAGGACTACCAGTACACCTCTTCCACTTCACCTGCCAGTACTTTGTGCACAGCCTTCTGTCTTCTAAACTTTGGCTGTGGGCCATTCCCTAAGGCAGTGTTTCTCAACCTTGGTAGCTTGAAGATGGGTGGACCTCAACTCGCAGAATCCCCCAGCCAGCAGTGCTGGCTGGGGGATTCTGGGAGTTGAGGTCCACCCATCTTCAAGCTTCCAAGGTTGAGAAACACTGCCCTAAGGCTTTATTTGCATTGAAACATCATCACCATCTCCTCTTAGGACACCATTATTGTTCAGCCCATTCTTGTTGGGGGTTTCCTTGCTGCTATTAAAACCTAGCAAAATTATAAATAAAGGTTCTACCAATGCCTAGAATATCCCAATGGTCAAAATCTGCATGCAACGAATAAACAAATCAGTAGCTGCAGAAGCCAAGAAAAACCAACTGGAGGAACTTGCTAACAAGCCAACGTCGCAACCCATCCCAGCCAACTGACCTTGTGCTTCAACTTGTCTTTGTTTACTTCAGGCAATTGCAGGCTCGATGCAAATGAAATACAACTTTTCCAGGAGCTCATGAAAACTTTCCTGCAAAGGTCAATATCTCTTTGTCTCCAGGAATCCTATAAACAGCAGGAACTGGCGCTGGCTGAGCGTCGTTTTCAGCAGGGAATGGATGGTGTATTGACCTCCTTGATTCAAAGGTGACCAAGGTTCATGGCTTTTCTTTGGTAAGCAAGGACTCCTTCTAACCTTTACATAATGCAATCTATTCCTCAGTATTTAATTAAATGTCTGGGGCGCTTTCAGATGAAGGCTTGTATCAAATTGGGCAAAGGGAAAGCCATCAAGTTGATACCATTATTGAGAGCAATTTGAGATAAAGGGGTGATGGGAAAGAGTGTGTAATTCATTGAGAGGTAACCCAGTAATTCACTTAAATTTCAACACTTCTGATAAAAGCTAATTTATGAAGAGGAAAACAACTATCTGCTAGCACAGCCTGGTAGGAGATCTCGTTCAGTAATATAACTTGACCTTGACAGACAGCTAGGGCTGGATCTGAATAGCAATTGTTGTCCTTCACAGCAGTCAGTCTGATCAGAGAGGCGGCTAATCTTTTAGGACAGTTGCAGTCCAGTGCCAGCATGCTCCCACTGTGTTCTAGCAAGACCAATAGCTCTTTTGGTTCATATAAGATCACCTGGCCGGTTCCCTGAAGGAACATTAAAAAACCAGTTGCATTTATAGTCAGTTAATAAATGTTCAAAAAGTTCAACTGGGAAATAGATCTATCTTGGTCCAATTTTCAACAGAATCAGAATAAGATAGGCTCAGATGTCCAGTTACTGCAATAATAATGAACAAGAGAAGAAAGCACAAGCAAAGGATGCATTAACTGCTAGTTGAACACGCCCAAGTCAGTTGCTAACTGGCAACTCTGGGATCAGGTTTTGATTGGCTCATGTCAGATGCACGGTTTTCATAATATCTGAAGGGGATGCTTACAAGCATACCAGCAAAAAGCAAAACACCGAACAGTTTTGGCTCCAGGCTAGATTCTATTGGCAGGCAGGCAGGACATTGATCTCATCCAGTGTTGACTGCTTGTCATGTCAGAGGCTGTCAAATACTGACCACCGGGGTGTGGCAGTTAAACCTTAAAAAAAAAAACCCCTCCATCATAATTGAATATATACATCTTTTTCAAACCAGCAAATGCAACCTGGTACTGTTGTCGCCTGTTGGCCACCGGCCCCTCCAGCAGCCAAATCATATGAGGAGGAGGCGTGGGAGTCAGGGTCAGCATCAAGGCAACCTGAGAGCTCAGAGGGGGAAGAGGAAATGGAGCTGGCAGAGAGAAAGAGACAGAGGCAGAGCCTGGGCCTGGGCCATTCTTCAGCCCTCAGATGGAGAGTCAACAGGCCCCAGGTCTGGAGGTGGCTGATGAGGAAGAGGAGGAATATCTGGATCCAGTATCTGATGCGCAGATGCGCAGAAGGCAGAGGAGAGCAGTGGAAATCCGTGGACTGATCCTTGGGAAGAAAGAGCCACCACTGCTAGCGAAGCCCCACCCTAGCTCTGGGGAGAAAAGGCAGAGGGCAGAGATGAATAGATGTGGCAGACAACTTTCATCTCCCTGCCGGACAGAGTTGTTAGTCTGTGGTGAGAGAGAAACTTTTTGCCAGGGCTGCTGGCACTCCTAATAAAGTTTGACTCAGCCTTCCATCCTTCTGAGGTAGGTAAAATGAGGACCCAGATTGTGGGGGCAATAAGCTGACTTTGTATAAAAAGAACTCCGCTTGGGGGGGCTGAGAGCCCTACTAAGCAGGTATATACAAAAGTATGAAGGCTATTGCTTAACGCATTGTAAGGCGCCCTGAGTCTCCGGAGAAGGGCGGCATATAAATCGAACCAATAAATAAATAAATAAATAAATAAATAAATAAATAAATAAATAAATAAATAAATAAATAAATAAAGGAATCATTGAGTTAACTTCAGAGGGTTTGTCATTTTTTGGGGAGCTGGGTCAGAACAGGTACTACTTGGTGCTGCTAGGCATGGCATGATAGTTGTCAAATGCTCTAAAAAACCATGGGCAATTGTGGTATCTTTGTGACTCAAGGATTAATTATAAAAGGGGAATGGTGTATCCATCCATACCGAAGGAAGCTGGTAGAAGAGGCAATCCCTTTAGCTGCCCCATTCTTGCTCATGCTTCTCTCTCCTCTCCATTGTAGACTTTTAGTTCTGGTTCAGGGATTCCATCACACAGACCTTATTTGTTACAGAGTCTGAGCTGCTCTCTGTGACCACACAGTTATCCCCCATGTATGGGGGAGCTCGGTTTGAAGGATAATCATTAGATAGGCAAGGGGTTACCACTCAGTCCTTTCCCTCCCTCCCTCCCTCCCTCCCTCCCTCTCTCTCTCTCTCTCTCTCTCTCTCTCTCTCTCTCTCTCTCTTGAAATTCAGGCCAGGTAGATGAGAGAGTTTCATCAAGGTCTGGCATGAATGAGGGTCACTTTGTTTTCTGTCCTTAATCAAAGAACTGGAAGATCTTATACAGAAGAAGAAGGAGTGAAGCCTCTGGGCAATTTGAACAGATAAATGAGCAACTAACAACAAGTTGAAGTCATTTAATTAGATCGGCTGCTCACTCAGAGACAAAGAATTAAACCTAGATGAGCTGTTTTTCAACTAACTGACTTTCAAAAGCCCTCAGCTTCTCTGCATGTTAAATGTACTGAAAGAAATCACTCACATAATGTCATCTACACAAATCCTTCTTCTGAAAAGGCTACTGGGAAGGAAAATCGCCCAGATGTCAACAAGGCCAGAGCGATCAATGATGGAATTCCAGTTTCTTTGCTGATAAACTGCTTTACTTTCATTATCGAACATAGAAGGTTAGAAGGTATGGGAGACATTCATAATCCAGACCAGCGTAACAATTATTGTCATGTGGGTTCCTTGGTCCTCCTTGAGCTTGGGGGAGGGTTTTTTTTGCAGATGTTTAATTGCCAAACTAGGAAACATCATCAATGATATTGTAATGTTCCTGTTCTTCAGTGTTGTGACAGCCTCATCTGATGCTCACTCCTTGGATGAGAAAGGTGGGAGAGTTAACCCCACCAAATCCTAGGAACAACTGGTGTAGAATCAGTTCATGCTAGCTCTGCTCTCTGCTTGGGACCCAGAGTTGGGTTTATCAAGGCCTCCAGAATGTCCACAGGAATGGCACCAACAGCTTCAATCTGAAGGCAAAGAAAAAAGCAATCCAATATGCCTGGATGGCTTTGCAGCCAAATCAGACATGATAAGCAAAAGTAGGCTGGAACAGCTGGAACATTGATTTTGCCACTCTTGATTTTTAATCTCTCTCCCCTCCCCAAAATCAGGAACAATGTTTGAAAGACCAACAGTGAAGCCAATATCCACTGAGTCAGAACCCATCTCCAGATCCTGCAGCTTTCAAAGAAGAACTCCCTGCAGATGACCTAAGGAAAAGGAGATGAGACTTGATTTCGCTGCTGCAGTCAGATTTCTGACTTTTTGATGGACAAGAAAGTAAGCTCTACTTAACACTCATGTAATCCCAGAGAGATGACAAAAGTCACACCTTTGCTTATGGTAATGCTGAATTTGCTGCTGTAAGTCAGTGTTTCCCAAGGTTGGCAAGTTGAAGATGTATAAACGTTAACATCCAGAATTCCCCAGCCAACCATGGGAGTTGAAATCCATGCATCTTCAACTTCCCAAGTTTGAGAAAAACTGCTCTAACCTATGTCTGAAGAATGGAGCAAATAATTTGAACAGAAGGGGAGGTCCTCTATTTCATAAAAATAAACAACTGAAAAATGTTCTCTTTATGACATCTAAGAAGCTACAGAAAGACAACCCTTCTTCAGGCAGTTTCCTATGTTCCACCTTGATCAGAAAAACATGTGTATAAGGAGAAGAGCGAAGAAATGTACTTTAATCTGAGGCAGCCTTGAGCTTTGAATCTATTTGCCTGACAAGCTAAAATTGAAGCTTTGGGAAGCAGTGAAGTGCTTTTAAGGAGATGGTACTGCTTTATAACTAGAAAGTAGGCCTGTTTGCTTCATTTCTGCTCCAACTGTGCACTTACAAATCACCAGTTAATATCAAGTACCACCCAAGACTCCAGTCATCACTATATAAAAATCAACTTGACTTTTAAAACAAGCTCTGGAAACTTTTAGTCCTTGGGGAAGGTAAACAACATCATCATAAAATCGAAGAACTGAAGAGTTGAAACTGTGCTTTTAAGGACTTTCAAAATCTGATGCATGGTAAATCTGGCTATGATTCTGAATGCTAAAAGTTATTTCCACTACAGCAAGTGGCCTCAACAGGCAGATAATATCAAAACTCAACTCTGCAGCAGTCAACAGTCTTGAGAAAGTTGTACTGCAACTTTCCAAAGTTCTCTTTCCTAAGAAAGTCATTCTGTACCGCAGGTTGCTTTATACTATTGTGCAGAGAATAAATTGCATACACTAGCCGGTCAGGAAAATTATTCTCCCCTTTTCATTTTTGCCTGAAAATATTTTCTTTTATGCTACTTGAATCTCATTATTTAAATCAGCCTTCTCTTCTCCAAAAACTAAGCATCAAAGCTGGTGGCTTTTCTTGTGACTAGTTTCAAAAATTTAATTTCAGCCTTGGTTCTCTGGAATCCACTGTAAAGGATGGGACTATTAAAAATGGCAATAATCGTCTGCATTGCAGTTAGAAAATACCCAACTGTATTAGATTGGCTGCTGTTTTGAAGCTATTTCCAAGTATTTCAGGGAATAAGTGGTGATGAAATGCCAACATTGAAAGATTAATAAGAACATGTTGAGGAACAGAACTGAGAGGTATCTTTCAATGTACATTGGTGAGAAGGCAATTAAGTAATTTCAGTGATTTTCAACAAGGGATCAATATCAGCATGGCTATAGTTTGGCATCTAAGTCAATGGCAGCAACTGCCTGACTTTGTCTGGACTCAGAAGCTGTGTAGGATCAGACCTGGGTGTAAAGAATCCCCACTGATTATAGTAGACCAAAGTGTCTCCAATGGTGTTGAATGAATTTGGGTTTGAATAAAAAAGTGTGTGACAAACTAAGATGGTAGTTTTAGATGGTTTAGTCATATACAGCAGGGTAGAATGAAAAACGGTCAAATCTCCAAACAAATACACACAGAAAAAATAAATGGGTCAAGAGCAGTGGTGGGATTCAGCCGGTTCGGGATGATTAAGGAGAACCAGTAGTTAAACTGCTGGCTGGCCCCACCCCTTCCCACCCGCCCCTCCCAGGAGTCCCCACGCACCCCATTTTGGCTCCCAGGTAAGTGCAGAGAGGCCTCCTAGGCCCAAAATGGGGCAGGGAAGCGGCATATCCCCCCACGATCTGTTTTTGCTCCCAGAGGGCTGCAGGGAGGCCTAGCCTGTAAGGCTGGGGCACCCAATTGATCTATTCGCTGCCTCCCAGCCTCCCAGCTGATCAGCTGGGTCTTCTTTTGTTGCCTTGCAACAGAGTTGGAAAGCAGGTTAATGGGGAGGGGAGGGAATGAGGATTTTGCAGTATCCTTCCCCTGGAGTGGGGAGAATATGGGGATTTTTCAGTATCCTTTCCCTGCCATGCCTACCAAGCCATGCCCACAGAACCGGTATTAAAAAATTTGAATCCCACCACTGGTCAAGAGGAAGGAAAAGATTGAATAATTGATTGGATGGACATGGTGAGATTCTCAAAAAGGGAAGAATGAGAAATTTGAAGAACAAATACCATATAAAAAGTGGATTCATGTGGTGGAACCAAGGATGGTTTTCAAGGCTAGAAAGATATGGAGAGGTATGTGGAAAGCCATTGATATAAAATACATTTAGCAATGTTTCATTTTCTTCTTATTGGCTTATTATTACATGTTCTTATCAGTGGTGAAATCCAAATTTTTATACTACCTGTTCTGTGGGCATGGCTTGGTGGGCGTGGTGTGGCTTGGTGGTCGTGGCTTGGTAAGCATAGCAGGGGAAGGATACTGCAAAATGTCCATTCCCTCCCCACTCCAGGGGAAGGATATTGCAAAATCTCCATTCCCACCCCACTCTGGGGCCAGCCAGAAGTGATATTTGCCAGTTCTCTGAACTACTCAAAATTTCCGCTACTGGTTCTCCAGAACCTGTCAGAACCTGCTAGATTACACCCCTGGTTCATATTTTAGTTCCCATTATATTGGTAATGGTAATAAAATAATGGGTAAGAATGTAGCTAGAGGTAGATGATGTACATGTAGATGTGGAGAGCTAGTTGGATGTAGTGTTTTAAGGCACCAGGCTAGAAACCAGGAGAATGTAAGTTCAGTCCTGCCCTAGACACAAAGCCAGCTAAGTGACCTCAGGCCGGTCACTCTCTCAGCCCTAGGAAACAGGCAATGGCAAACATTTGTGGAAAAAATCTTGCCAAGGAAAGTGCAAGGGCTTGTCCTGGCAGTCTCTGAGCATCAGATTCAATTGAACAGAAGAAGTAAAAAGTATTATATATGATTGATTTTAACTGTTTGAATCAGATATTGTTTATCATTATCATCATCATCACCTGTCAGAAGCAAGACCTGTCTGGAATCAGATCATCATCTGGGAGAAAGAGGAGACATTACTTGAAGAGACATGTATAGAGGACTTTTAGGACCAGATTAAAAAAAAAATCTGTAACCCATACTCCAGGGTTCCCATCCACCTGCACCACAGACGTATTGTTCTTTCCTCCACCACTATCACAACCCCACCACTATTTTCCCACTCCTTCCACTTGTGCATTGTAAATTCTCTCTCACATACACACATACAGCCAGCATGACAGCGCCTGTCACATTAAAAAGAAATTCTGCTGATGCAGCAAGTTCCCACAGAACCCCTCTTTCCCTCGTTCATCAAAATAATTAAACACTTTCAAGTTTCACCAGGTTCCTTGTGTTTAAATGTGTTTATTTTCTTTCCCCCTTGAAGACTTGGATACATAGGGGTTTATTGTATTTCTGCACTACAGTCTCCTTTAACCCTGCCCAAAGGAGGCAGGATATTTAGTCGATTTGCTTTACTTTTCATCAGTGATGTTTGTTATTGGATTATTCAGGTGATGTTCATCCATTATGTATGGTAAAGTATCGCTTTGGAGGGAACTGTCTAGCTGTGTATGCATCATCTAACCCTTCCCATTCTAACTGCCTTCCATTGACCCTGAATAACATGGTAAGTGCTCGAAAAAACCCATCCTTTGATCCAGGAGAAGACTGGTACTAAATGGACAGACAGGATGTATCATTACATCCCACAGGAATGGTAGTAGTGGGAAACAGAGCATATCATTACTTATTGACATGCTATGACAATTGATTGCTAGTGAGATGTGTACAGATTTTAAGGCTCTTTAGGATGTTTTTACAGTAATAAATTGCTAATCAGCCAATATTTTGTTCATCTGACAAGGGAAACCAGACTTTGTTTGGGTCCTATATTACATTCACTAAATTCTGCCCCATATCTCTGTTTAGGTCAGCTCTATTTTTGAAAGTAAAGCTGACAAATTATACGGGCAAACCTAAGCTTCGTTCTGTCATAAACATTTTCTCCACTGTGTAAAACTGAAGAATTAAGTCCGGCAGAAATCATTAATCCTCCATTTTGTTCAGCTTGGCTTCTTCAGAGGTGTAGAAAGTGTTAGCTTGAAAAATATCGAGAGGTGTTTATTTTACCCAACTCCACATTTATTCATTTATTTGTAAATTTAAATATCTTACATATGTGACTCTGAGTGGCATGCAAAGTTACACAGATACAAAAACACACAAATATGGTAGACACACTAGAAAAGCAATCACCACATCAAATTGTATTTCTTTGAATTGGGTTTAGATTAAATACTCAATCAATTCCTGTCAGGATAGTCACCCAACCAGCTACCTTCTCTAAAGCAGGGGTGAAATCCAACAGGTTCTGACAGGTTCTGGAAAACCGGTAGCAGAAATTTTGAGTAGTTCGGAGAGCCGGCAAATACCACCTCTGGCTGGCCCCAGAGTGGGGAGGGAATGGAGATTTTGCAGTATCCTTCCCCTGCCATGCCCACCAAGCCATGCCACGCCCACCAAGACACACCCACAGAACTGGTAGTAAAAAAAAATGGATTTCACCACTGCTCTGAAGTAATGATTGTAGGCATCTTTAGGACAGCAACAAGTGATGAAGTATACATCACATCACAGTACAAACTCCTGTCCTTTTGTACTTGTGTTGCAATAACATATACAAATATTATAAGGGCCAGAGTTTATAGTATTACATTGGAACACACCTCTAATCAATCAAACAAAATCTTGCCTTGCTATAGATGCCCTGGGTGATTATTCTTGCAGTGCCAAAGATAATAAAGTTGTTTTAATCCAATACTGGACTTTATCATCATCATCATCATCATCATCATCATCATCATCATCATCATCGTCATCATCATCATGAAAACGCAAACTTTTTGCAAATGCTGAGCAAGAAGCAGGTTAAAATTCCTTCCAAATTTCTCTGCTGGCCTCTGATCTTTGCAATAGTAATTGGATTTTCTTGCATCCTCTAACAGCAAAATTGTTGCACTGAGATTCTCTCTCTCTCCTTCCCTCCCTCCCTCCCCCCCCCTCTCTCTCTCCTTCATACATTATGGCCAATGACTCTCCTCTCTGTGGTCTTATTATTGCCTCTGAGGATGTGCCTCAAAAGAGCTGGCCATATGTTAACTTTCTCTCAGACACTCTCTGGAATCACCACCCATTATTCATACACATTTTTATACAGCTCAGTTTTCAAATCACTGTATTCCTAATTTTTTTGAACAAAATGTTCATATTATTTCATCTTTTATTGGTAGAAGTACTTCGGTAGAATGCAACTAAAACAAGAGCGTATCCATCAAGAAATGCTAAAATTAAGTAAGTAGTGAAACATGTTGCAAATACATATACATATCTTCCTTTTTCTTTAAGAGAATTTATTTGGACCAAAACAATTTGGAAGACATGTAGGAGAAAGCAAGTAATATCAAATATCTCCAGTTTTAGTCCTTTTGTCTGACTTGAAAAACTGAAAGATGGCTGAGTGGGATAAAAGTTATAATCCAATTTGTTTCTTTCTAGTATATCTATTCTAATGTGTCTAACTGGGACACCCCATGGGGTGGAACAAAATGCTGCAATTAAAGCTATTTGGAAAAATGGTACTTAATATGATATTTAAAAATATTAAAATATTTTAATCTCCTCTTTTAGCTCAATATGTTCAGCTAATAAATATACTGTATGGTTTTAAAATTAATCTGTTTGTTAAATATTTATATCATCTTTTTTCAAGGTCTCAAATAAGTACTTAAGCAGCACTCCCTTCTCCGTTTTCCTTCATTTTAGGGCCCCGCAAAGTTTTTCTTTCTTGGATTAATTTAAATAAAACTATTATTTTAATCTGAGTCCTGGAGTTGCTTGTTTCTTTAGCATAGACTAGGCAATGAATCTGGTTTTATCCAGGTGACCATAAACATTTTGTCTATAGTAAACTTTTAAGAAGCATAAGAATGGCTATCAAAATATCTGATCTTTTCCTTCTCTTTGAATTCCCAATGGATTACATGCTAAAAAGTGAAAGGCTGTAGCACAGAGTAGGAGTCTATGAGGTAAAATGAGGGCTGGGAAAAGAACTGAATAATTAAAGGTTTATTTCTAAGGCTGAGAAACAGAGAAGCTAAAATGATCACAAACAGCTTATGTCTGTGCATATGTCTATACACACAGACATAAGCTATTTGTGATCATTTTAGCGTCTCTGTTTCTGAGCTTTAGAAATAAACCTTTAATTATTCAGTTCTTTTCTCAGCCTCCATTTTTAAATGTATAATAGAACTAACATGCTATGAAAAATGAAAACAAAAATAGGATGTTATAATATTTCCTGAGCACAGGAAAAGAAACTGGCATTGGACAATTAAGATATTCAAGGGACAACTATTCATCGCTATTTCCAGTGGTGTGGTAGAGCTCTGGTTTTCATTCCACGTCCAGCTAATTATGAAAAAGCAATGATTCAGCAGCATTGGTGAACAGCAACCAACTTCTGTCTAACCATTCTACTTGCTCTTATTATTATATGGGCATTTTTACTCCAAGCCATCAAATCACTGCACGGCAGATGAACATTTAAGTACAAAAGCATCAAACTATTAAAGCTATGAAATATGAAGGACAGTATCAACCTTGAGTGTCCTACACTGAAAATGCTCCAAGATCGGGGACTTCTGGCAAAAGAAAGATTGGACTAAAGATGGGACTGCCCATTTGACCTTGCATATTTGCAAGTGGAATGAAGACTCAGTTAGCAGACCAGCTCTTTGAAACTTCTCCAGACAAGGAGAAGACTTGAAATTGTCCACAAGTGCTCCACATGGTTGATACTCATGAGAAAACTGCTGGATAGTAGACAATCCAGCAGGTTTAGAGTCTGGAGAATGAAGCAATAGCCGTCTTGCTCAAATTGCAATTGGTGCCTTTGAAAGGACACCAAACTCACATATTACCTTTACTAATCATTTTCAGAAATTGTTTAACTGCTTTTCAGCCATTAGAAACATGTATTAATTTTTATTGCTGTGATTATAATATTTAATACAATTACTACAGTATTTTGAAAAAGAAAATGCTACATCATTGTCACATAAGTTCTTCCCTTGAAGAATTTTTTTTTTCTTAGAAAGCCAACCCGGGTGAAGTTAGTTGCTTCAGTATCAGAGCTCCCCTACATTTACTAGGGCTTGCAAATGAAAGACCAGAGATGAAGAGACAACTGTGCCTACACAATTTTTATACCTTTGCTATGTAGCAAATACAATACCCTGGAATATGCTATTTATTCCAAGGGAAAATAAAAGAATTGGCACAATACAATACCATCCCAACTCATTCCCAACCCCCAAAGCTGATCCTGAAGGATACCTTAATCAATAGTATTGAAAGCTAGTGAAAAATCAAGAAAAATGAGGATGGATGTACCACCCAGTTCAGCTCCACAGGTCATTTACAAGAGAGTGTTCAATACTATTTCAGTTTTAAAAGCCCGTGCTTCAAACCTGTCCTACATATTTGGGTCCAACATTGAGTTTTGGGGAGAGGGGGACATACTTCCAAGTCATCCAGGGACAATGAGACCACTCCCTTTCTCTCAAGGCAGGATTGACCACTGCCAAAACACAACCGCATGTCACCTCAGCGAAAGCCTTAGCCAGCCAGGAGAGATATTGGTTAATATGGAAATGACCAAGTTTGTGGTCTCAAGAACCCAATCTATTTTATTGGGAGTAACAAAGCCAAATTCATTCCAGTTAATCAAGCTAAACTGAACTTCAGTATCTTCATCGGTCTTACCTCAAGACCAGATCCTAATCTGGAGTGAATCAAGCCAACTTTATCCAATAAACGTCAAGCCTATTCCTCACAGCAGCCCTGCAAGCAAGCTTTCAAATCAGTCCCCCTCAGTTGTGCCCATGTTACCTTTAATGGGATCACCAGTGTCTATCCATGGATGCAATATGGACAGAGAAGTACTGGCATTATGCCACCTTCACCACAACAAAGTAAATCCAATAGTGATTGTAGTTTGTACTCAATCATGTTCACTCCTCATTTCCCCCAGCAGCATTCTAGATTCCCTTTGATGATTTCATCTCCCTCAGTCACTGTATAAACCATAGGTACTTTGGAATCCATAGGAGGAAAGCAAACATATGGTCACAATCAGAGCCAACGCCCCTGCTGTCCTTTCATTCCAGGCAGCAACCAAAGCTGTGTACCAGAACTTCAAGGACAATCCTAAACTCCTTCTGGAAACATACTGAATCCATCAGTTACCTGGCAGATCAATCAAATAAGTCCAGCATCTCTGCAGTGATGGGGTCAACACACAGTGATCTGACCATGACAGGATAGACAGGAATCTCCCTCCACTTATGATCACATTATCACTTGTCCAAGAGAAAAATTAACATCTGACCACTGTCATGTATTAGGCTCTTGATAATCTGGGTCAGGTCCATTGTTGGCATAGTGGCTATGAACTCCTGAGCCACCTCTGACTCTGCCCTTAAATCAGATTGAAGTCCTGAAGGACCAGGACTATCCTAGGGAACTCCACTGCCAGTCTGGCAACAAACTTAAGGAGCTCAAGCAAGGAGGTTGTCACAGCAACAGGGGACTAGTACAACAACAACAACATCCCCAAATTTCTTTGACTTCAATGGCAGAAGAAACAAAGGATGTACATTTATTGAGCAAATTAGTAATTGCTTAGTTTATGTCTTAAGTTCTCGACATGGGTGCAAATGTGGAAGCATTCAGAATCTGACATGAATAGAAAATTCATAAGCTGTGCTTAATTTACTACTTTACATATAATCAAATTATCATGTTTATAATTCATCATTAACGGGTGGGGGAAAAAGTAAATGGGTCGCAGAGAACTAATTTCTCACGGTTACAAAGAAAGCGGAAGATTTATTTTTCTTTTGCTTCAAGCTCCAGATTGTGAGTTTGTTAAATGTAGAAGTAATCCAGGGTTCTGGTGTACCGTAGTGAAATGACAACTTCACTGAAAGAATGAAAGAAACAGGAAGGAAAGCAACAGAGAACAGAACTAATAATGAGCCGTTTGCAATCTATTTTGAGGAATCAATTGTCCCATTTTAATAAACATTCTACTGTACCAAGGTTCACATAGTCACCTACTTGATCTAGCATTGCACCATTTATAGATAATGTTTACTTATTATTTTTCCTCTGAAGCACAACTGCTTTGATCTTTGATATATGAATTTTCAGCTTCGTGCACATTTTTGCATCAAATGATCTACCTAATATTGTCAATCATTTGGGTTCTAAGCCAAAAAGATGACATCAGCTGCATACAAGAATCCACATACATTCCCATCCCCAGCTAACAATAATCACAAGCACTTTACACAATTATCCGCAAATATATTAAACAACTTTATCCCACTCCCTCATCATTGTCCTCTCTTTTACCTGTATATTCAGAACATCTTCCCAGGTAGTTTTAACCTACTAATGAGACATTTATTTCACTTGGGGTGGGAATAAAAGTACCAAAAGGTCAGGAGAAATGATGTCTTCCTCCACTTATGGCATCAGAGAGGAAATGAGGCAAGCAGACAGAAGGTGGAGAGAGAAAGAAAGTTGAAGCTTTAGGTGAGGTTCAGTGGACCATTTCCTTGGTTTCATTGATTCCTTGGCTGCCTGAGAAACAGAGTCAGTTATGAGCTCATATTTTCTTAAAAGTAGAAGGGTTGCATCTGAGGACATTTGAACTGGCAAAACACCTGAATGCCTTGTTTTTGACCTGTTGCTGTGAGGCTCATGCAAAAGCCGAGTTGATCATCTGTCCTTGCCTTCAATGTCAACGTCCCTTTTATTTCCAAAATGAAAAGGGAAAGTATTTTTCACGTCCTTCTTATTTGTGCAGAAAAATCTGTCAGCCTGATAATTATCAGTGTTTCAAACATTGCACCTTGATGCAGAAGAAACGGAAAGGGAAAAAAAGCACATTCTGTCCATCAGAAAGAACAGCCATGCCTCTTGGCTAAATGCTCTCAGAAGCCACTTCTCCAAGGGCACAAAGCTTTTAAGCAGCAAAAATGTGTCCCTCTGCCAAAGTCAAAGCAATAGGGGTAATTGCATTTTGCTGATGGTGATATGAGATATGGTGCACTGAGGGCAATATGGGATCTAATGGGAGGACAAAAATCAATATATCATCTCTCTATGATGCATACCCATGCTTCAAGAACAGATGTGCTCCAAGAACTCTAAATACTGAACTGTGCCACACCATTTCCACTCACTTTTCAAGTCACTCCTAATGCAAGGCAAACCCAACTCAATTTTGCTTCCCTTGCTGCACACCAAAGGTTTGTATGCATATTTCTACACCTAGAAGTTTTGTACTGTTGGAGTTTAGATTTCCCCCCACCTCTTTAAGTATCCATTCTGTTCATATCAAGAGGCTCATTCTATTCCTTTGTATTGCTGTGTTTGGACCAGTGGTGAAATCCAAATTTTTTCCCTACCGGTTCTGTGGGTGTGGCTTGGTGGCCCTGGTGTGGCTTGATGGGCATGGCTTGGTGGGCATGGCAAGGGAAGAATACTGCAAAATCTCCATTCCCTCTCCACTTCTGGGGAAGGATACTGCAAAATCTCCATTCCCTCTCCACTTCTGGGGGAAGGATATTGCAAAATCTCCAATCCCACCCCACTCTGGGGCCAGCCAGAGGTGGTATTTGCCAGTTCTCTGAACTACTCAAAATTTCCACTACCAGTTCTCTGAACTGCTCAAAATTTCCACTACCGGTTCTCCAGAACCTGTCAGAACCTGCTGGATTTCACCCCTGGGCCAAAATATATAAAGAACAGGTTTTTATAACAGATCAAGAGAATAAAATGGCTAGTTTCTATGAGGAGGATTATAGCATTAAGGCCATGTCTACTCCAATAGAAGAAAATTTCAACAGAGGGGCAGTGATTCAGAGTAGAACCGCATGCCAATTCCCAGAGTGTGACATATGTCAATGACTCATAGTCCTGAAGGAGATGCTATCTGTTCTCTGGTATATCTCCTGTCTGATTCAACACATTGCATGCCTTCTCACAGGTAATCCTCAGCTTTTCCTCATTTGATACTGAATTTGTATCAGCCTTTAAACAAGGGAGGGGCTGGGATAGAAAGAGATTACATTCCCACAAATGAACATCCAGCATCTGCGTTTTTAAAAAATCTTATTTCAGATGAGCACTATGTTCACATCAGGGGTGGGTTCTACTTACCTTTACTACCGGTTCGCAACGAGATTGTGCGCGCACCCTTGTTTTGCTCGCTCGTGCACCTTGCTTCTGCGCATATGCAGATCGCCGATGATGACATCCAGGGCAGTGGGCGGGGCCTCCCACCAGTTTTACTACCGGTTCTTGCAAACCGGTCCAAACCGGGGGGCAACCCACCATTGGTTCACATGCTATAGTGAACCAATGATCAGTTCTCCAAAATTTTCAGCGTACATCAGGGGTGGGAAATGATGAGGGTTTTGAGGTTTAAGGATGAAAATACAGTTGTCTGAATATTGAAATAAAAGTGAGTGAAGCTATATTATGTTTTGAGCATGTTTTCTCTTGAGCAAAGATTGGAAGATTTGGGTTGTTTAGCTAGCTGCATTAATCCTGGTTTATGGCTTCTACTCATGGGCTTTCCCTCTCACAATGTGACCATGGATTATTAACAACTTGCTTGTAGAGGTCTCCAGAGGTTACAAAAAAACCTCAGGGCCATATACAGCTTCTTGTAAACAAAGCCAACTTTTCAGGCATTACCAGTATATTAAAGGTTGATTTGTTGTAATGATATAATTAGAGAGCCAGCAAGAATGATCCAAAGTTATCAGTTATTGTGGGGAAATTAAAATCATGATGTGCAATGGCTATTTGCTTTCTTGGGCAGAAAATGGGATAGAATTGTCTCTTTTCTGCAACTTCTGTGCTGATTTGGGTTTCTGCTTCCACTGTGAGTAATTTTGCTTTAGGGCTAGTTCAATTGTTTTCCCTTGGTGGAGGTATGTTAGCAGTGCCGTGGATTTAAAGGTTTTCCTGTTTGCTTCTAAAACTTGTTTCAAATGTACCTTTCCCTTGTACCGGGGTGAAATCCAGCAGGTTCTGACAGGTTCTGGAGAACCGGTAGTGGAAATTTTGAGCAGTTTGGAGAACCAGCAAATACCACCTCTGGCTGGCCCCAGAGTGGGATAGGAATGGAGATTTTGCAATTTCCTTCCCGCAGGAGTGGGGAGGGAATGGGGATTTTGCAATATCCTTCCCCCAGGAGTGGGGTGGAAATGGAGATTTTACAGTATCCTTCCCCTGGAGTGAGGTCAGAATAGAGATTTTGCAGTATCCTTCCCCTGCCACGCCCGAACCACGCCCACAGAACCGGTAGTAAAAAAAATTGGATTTCACCACTGCCTTGTACCAATGGTAAAACGTAATTTGTGGTGCATGGGGAGATTTCTACCCCACCATCGTAGCCATCAAGCCACTTTCCAACACTCAAAGTCATTGGATGTCAAAGTCAGGCAAAAATATCTGATGCTGTTGTAGCCTCAGTAGGTAATAAAACCAATTATGTAAAGTTTCCACTTTCAGTATAAAGTAATGAACCCCGTTCTCAAGAAGACCGCTGGAAAAGACCGCTGCTTGGAAATTTATTGAAGGCAGCAAGAAAGGCAGAATGACCCCTTTGAATCTTCCTCTTGGTTGGGTGGTTTCATTCTAATGAAAAACACTGAGTTCCGATCGTAGACTTTCTGATGGGGAAGAAATCAGAGGCGTGTGTGACACTAGGTAGCAGCCATAAACAAGCTTCATGCAAAGTAGGTTTTCAGCCTGGAAGGAACCATCTTCTTCAGAAACCCCTTAGCATTCCTACGTGACCTGTAGGAGAGGGAGAGGTTTTCTCCTAAGGTATTAATGACCAATTATGGATGTGTATTAAATAAACAAAGCTGACATAAATTCAAGGGAGAGCTTAAAGCATGTAATACTCTTTGCCTCGGAATTCACTTGTGGCAAATGCAGAGAGAGAGAGAAAGAAAAAGAGATGGTCGTTTTACTTATTCAAAGTGTGATTTTTTCCAAAGGACATCCTTTCCCAATGGAAATTTTCTCATCCTCATGCTTGACTTAGGTTCTTAATTACCGCTAGGGAGTTCCGTTCATTATCTCTTCTTCTCTGTAGGCCTCTAATAAGAAATACTTTGAATAATCTAAGCTTCTAAAAGTGAGCAGGCTTTAAAATTATTCTCATTGTTATTCTTGGTTGCACAGTCAGGCAGATGTTTAGACTGGAGTTGGCATTTTTATCATCCTGTTGAGCCATTCCCTGGGACCTCGGATAGGCAGATGTTGTTGTTTGATGGTGTTAAAGGTATCTTCGGAATAAGCTGTTCCAAATAAAGCTGCCTTTTGCAATTGACTGATGGTGATTTTGAAATGTCGATGGCATTCAAATGTTGCTATAATTATTATTGCTACTACTATAATGCCATGATAATGGCAATTACCCTGTTTCCCAAAAATAAGACATCCCCTGATAATAAGCCCAATTGGGCTTTTGAGCACATGAGCTAAACTAAGCCCCCCCAAAAAAATAAGCCCTCCCCGAAAATATTTAAACACATGCGCAGCTGGTCCCCATCATTTCTCCTGGTTAGGATTAGGGAGACAGAGCTGGAAATCAGGTAAGATGGAAAGAGGAACCCCGTCTTGCTCCACGCACCCCAAAATAATAGGCCAAGCACTTATTTCGTGGTTCAAAAAAATATAAGACAGGGTCTTATTTTCGGAGAAACATGGTAGTATTTATTACAGGTGGTCCTCGACTTATGACCACAATTGAGCCTAAAATTACTGTCGCTAAGTGAAACAGTTAAGTGAATTTTGCTCCATTTTACGACCTTTCTTGCCATAGTTGTTAAGTGAATCACTGTAGTGCTTATGTTAGTAAGAATGGTTGTTAAGTGAGTCTGGCTTCCCCGTTGACTTTACTTGTCAGAAGGTCCCAAAAGGTGATTGCATTATCTCAGGACACTGCAACCCTCATAAATATGAACCAGTTGACAAGCATCTAAATTTTGATCACATGACCATGGGGATGCTGCAGTGGTCGTAAGTGTAAAAATGGTCATAAATCACTTTTTTCAGTTACATTGTAATTTCAAACAGTCACTAAATGAACTGTTGTAAGTCAAGGACTACCTGTATTAAAAAACTATAGTATTGTTCTGCCCCAGCTATGGACCCCAAAGAACATAGCACACACAAAGTCTGTACAAACCTTAGTTTACTAAATTAAATCAGTCTCTTTCAAACAAAGGCTGTTAATTAACTTTCTTAACAGCCTACCAGAATCCAAATAATAAATAATCATAATCTTACTATGGTTGGCAGAAAGCCCAGAAGCAATTTGCAGAGAACTAAGATCAAGACACGAAGGAGAGTGAACGAAGTTGTTCCCTGCAAATTGCCTCAGTCATCGTCTTTCCTTAAACAGACTAAGGGAGTGGCCAATTAGCCCCAAGCCTTACTCTCAAGGAGACCTCCTCCTGAGGAGCCACTCTTGCCTTTTGGCAGCTCTGCACACCCATGCATCGAGAAGAGGCTCTTCCTCTTCTTTCTCTTCACATATGGGAGCTTCTGGAGGATCTGAAGGCCCTCGCTGAATCCCTGCCTCTGGCACAACATCTTCTCCAGCCTCTTCATTGTCCAACTCGAGCGCCAGCTGCACAGGCTGCTGGTGCAGCACCACACCAGCCTCCTCACTGTCGGAATCAGCTACTAGCTGCACAGGCCACTGACGGGCCACAACAAGTATGTATCAGGTAGTTAGAATATTTTGGACATGTGATGCAACACCCAGAAAAATATGGCATCCTTCACTTAATCCTCCAGGGAAAGATTGAAGGCAAACAAGGCCCAGGCAGAAGAAGAACATCATGGCTTCAAAACCTAAGGGACTGGTTTGGACAAAACTCGGCAGCGCTTTTTCATGTGGCTGTTGACAAAAATAGGATTGCCAACATGATCGCCAACGTCCGATGACAGATATGGCACAAGAAGAAGACGACGATACATCAGTGACTGATTTTGCAGATTCAGAAATATCCTCTTCTGAAAACATTTCACTTTTTTTAAATCAGCAATGGTCAGGTTATGTAAATTAATAATACTGATCCTTAGTCATCACTATAGACAGGTAGTTCTCACTTACCAACTGCCTCCTTTAACAACTATTTGAAATTATGGGGTTACGATGTGCAGTAATAAAATCATCAGATAGGAAAAGAGTTTTTGACTGCTTCCTTTCTTAATTCAGGAGAAGACCCTCATTTGTTTAGGTGACAATTTCAATCCACAGAAAATAATGTTTTGGGTCCACTGCAGCCCTAGTATGCCCATTTTAATCATACGTTGCCTTATTTGCTATGTATAAATTCTGTTTGCTCAGATGTTGTTTCTATTTCCATTCCTATTATATGCAATGTTTTCGCTTTCTGAATGTCGCACTGGTTCAATATTCACCAGGAATATATTGATTAGTTTTCTGTATATATTAACTATTGTTAGGGAAAAGAGATTGGTTGACTTCCCTAATTTTTTTGCTCTTTTATCCTTGGTCTGTGGTATAAATAGGATTTTTTTAAAACATTTATAGCTTTGTAATAACAAACTCTGAGATGATTAATATATTAATCATTAACCATCGTGTCAGAGAGACATACAAGTAGTTCCCCTTACTGGCTGCCTCGTTTAATGTCCATTTGAAATTACAAAGGTGTAAAAAAATAGCTTTGTGACCAATTCTCGCATTTACAACTATGTCAGTGCCCCGCAATCATCTGATCGCCATTTGTGTGCTTCACAACTCGCTATCAACAAGCAGAGTTAATGGAAAAATGAAGAAGTAAAATTGCAAGTCAAAGTCACATGATGTCTTGCTGAACTAGCATAGAAGTTCGCTTAATAATAGAATGGGAATTAATGTTATAAACCCAGTGCAGTTACGTAATTTTCTTCTTAGATACCCTGATGTTTATTGATGTTTATTGCAATCCCAGTTGTGGTCGCTAGGACTGTGTGTAATTATAATTGAAAACTGGAAGATCAACATGGAGGGTAAATAATCCCTAGTCATCCTATAGGAATTAAAACAGAGACAGGTTGCAATGAAGTGATGGAGGTTACAAAGAAAGAGGAAATAGTCAGGGAATGTCCCAAGTTTTCACCCACATGAAAAGTATCCCAGTTCAACAGCTTCTCAAGTATAATTATAACAATATTTGTTAATAAAATCAAATACATTAGCAGTATTGATCATGCTAATTGCATAGTTTAGCCTCTCAAACCAGTATTGTTTGATATTTTGGTTAGATTCCATACCCAAATCAAACTAATAAATTACAGAGTGAATCAAACAATGAACTAGGGTTTTTTGACATAAAGGTTGGCAAATGACTATTAGGACTATAATAGTCGTCATTATGGTCAATAAAGATTTATAGTAATATTGTTATTTGGTAGCTGCTCGTACCTACGGCTGGCACAAGAGTTAGTCCACCCCACCCCCGACAATAATTTGATGAAGTAAATTGGACTGAGAGAGAATTGACCGACCCAAAGTCATCCAGTGGATTAGAATCTGGAACTCTTAATCCAATGTCTTCACCACTGCACCACACTGGTTCTGTTCAGTTAGCTGATTTCCTTAATGCCCTGGTTCAATGCCCTGGTTGCTGATGAAACGGGTTTCCTGGCACAGGTCGTAGTGCTAAATCTTGCCTCTAACAACACTTCAGTTTTCAGCAGCTGCCAGAATCAGGCCATTATAAAGAACGGGGATCCTATCGCAGTTTAAGCTATCAGTTTCCTATCATGAGCAATTTAATGGTGACCTTTGAGGCTGATGCCCAGCAGTGGGATTCTCCTTGTCCTCAAATCAGACTCCTTCCCATTAGTTGAATAGCAAATCATCTGTTCCTTGCTCTGCATTTGAAGTCAGCCAACTCCAGGGTTATGCAAATTCACAAAGCAGATGTTTGCAGCTGAAGTGTATGCATGTAACTAAACAAAACATGAAGTGGAACATTTGAATACCAGCCCTGGCAGGAAAATGCCTTTGTTTGAATTTCATATTTTGAAATGTGATAGACAACAATGTCTCATACATTCGACAGGTAAGATTGGGGATCTTGTTGGGTGATTATGGAAAGAGAAATGAGGCTGGGAAATTACTTTCCTATCAGAGATTACTGATAGTCACTGGAATGTCAAAATAGGCTTCTGCATCAGCAAACTGCTGATGGAAAAATTAGGAAACTAACTCAGGATTTTACAAGTAGGCATGTTGCAATGGTATTGGATATATAGAGAATGGCATACCGTAAATCTTTATTACAGAGTCAGTGCTTTTAGTAGTAATTCTATTTAATTTGAATGCCAGCATCAATTATAACTGAATCCATGGTGTTGAGCCAGAGAGTTCTAACATATTAGCTGTAACAATGAATTGGACAGTTGTCCAGCAAGGAAAAACATAGATCTGACATAGGGTGGACTGGAACAAAGGGTCACATTACAACTCGCCACAGCCAACTTGCCATGGCCAACTTGCCACAGGTCAACTCATTGTGAGACAACTTGCCGCAGGACAAGAGTTATACTAATATTGAAGAAATGGTGGAATAGAATCATTAAAGAAAGGATGCCAAAGAAGTGACAAATGAAATGTGAATGGCAAAAATTAAAATAATATTGAAATTATTTTAAATAACTAAATTGCATTGTTGAATTCACATGTGGTGAGTTGTCCGAGAGCGAGTTGCCTGTGGCAAGTTGGCTATGGTGAATTGACCGTGGCAAGTTGGCCATGGCATGTTGGCTGTGGCAAGTTGTCCCATTCCGCACTGACACATCAACAACAAACAGAGATCAAGGAAGGACTTTATTGTTGTTAGTCCTGTTGACTCCTTCCTGCGATAAATATAGGAAACATGAAATACTAAATAAAAAGCAGACATCTCACCCACTGGATTGTTTTACTTGCTTCTAAAATTTGTCTTTGTGTGTACTAGAATACCCAGAGTCAACAATGGAAGCAACTTATCTTTATCATGGCTGTGTTCTAAACAGACACATTCTGCTCCACAGCAGGAAATAGAACAATTCAAATTCATAGCAAAGTATAAAGGGACGCACTTAGGATTTTCTGCTGGTGTGTTGTACAAGTCCAGTAAAATATTTGGAGGGGAAAGACAATCTTGTTCAAATGTGTCCAGGAAAGTATCACAACTAAAATTATATTTAAATCAGACCCATGATCCATCTTATATATGTAAGAATATATCTACTTTCCTCCCACAGATCTAAGTGAAATCACTGAGAGTCAAGATAGTACTAATGACTAATTTTTGTACTTCAAGTACAGCTTTGTATGTCTTTTGTTTCTGATCTGTAAGGGCAATCCTACATGTCTTATTGCCTTCCAAATGTATTGGACCAGTGGTGAAATCCAAATTTTTTTACTACCAGTTCTGTGGGCGTGGCTTGGTGGGAGTGGTATGGCTTGGTGGGCATGGCAGGGGAAGGATACTGCAAAATCCCCATTCCTTCCCCACTCCTGGAGGAAGGATATTGCAAAATCTCCATTCCCATCCCACTCCGGGGCCAGCCAGAGGTGGTATTTGCCGGTTCTCTGAACTACTCAAAATTTCCGCTACTGGTTCTCCAAACTGCTCAAAATTTCTACTACCAGTTCTCCAGAACCTTTCAGGACCTGCTGGATTTCATCCCTGTACTGGATCCTCTTCCCATAATCCTCCAACTAGCATAGTCAGTGGAATGGGAATCTTGCAAAGTGAAATATATATCCAATATACATGTGCATATACTCACATACACATCATCCACCTGCCTATCAGTCTAAAGATAGCTGGTGTGAATTATTATTAAGATTTGACAATCTTTCTAAATTTAGCCACGAAAACAAAGAACTGTCCAAGTCCAGAGTTCTAAACCTCAGTATTCCTGGTCCACATCCAGGTCTCTTTTATTTTGTCCTGTTTTTCAACCATAATAGATCAATTCTGTGAGGTTTGCAAGTCACAATGGGTGTATTTAGTTTGCTGACTGCACATCAAAGGTACACTGGAGCCCCTCTACTGAAAAAAGAGGTCCAGATGTAGTGTGCATTAATAATGTAGAGAGGGAGGTTCTTAATAATCATAATTAGAATATGCAGCAGATGGTTCTAATTGGCCAAAGTTCCAGATGGTGAAGCTGTTCTATAAATTAGACTTCTCCAAAGTGATGCTCTTCAAACTGCTGCAGTTCTTTAAATGAGTGGCTGGAGATTTTGGCAATTGTGCTCTAATACATCTGAAAGATCAACAGGTTGGAGAGCTCTGCTTGGGCAGCAGCTAAAATTCTAGCAACACCTCAGAACCAGTTTGGGGAAAGTTACAATAAACTGAAAACTGATTAAAGAAAAGTGTTCCATTTCCCTATGAGATTTATCAGTTTGTGACAATGGAATGTTCTCAGAATTTTGGAAAGAATTATCTTCATTTTTAGAAATAGTTTTAGAGGGACTTAAGGGACCACCTCAATAACCTCTTAAGCATGCTGATACTTCCGTTCCTTTTTGCCCTCAATTTTCTCAACACTTGCCACCTGAATACTCTACTAGAGGAACTGATAAATCCTTAAATTAAACTTACCATTTGTTATTTAGCAATAAAGCTATTTCTAACCAAATGTGCTTCTTTTAAAAGTGCCTTTTTAAAAGAGTTTCAAAAGTATATAAACATACCCATCTTCAAACAATCAGATTAGAGCTGGAAGCGACCTTGGAGGTCTTCTAATCCAAACTCACTGGCTCAAGCAGGAGACCCTATATCATTTCAGACAGGTGTCTGCCCAGTCTTCTCTTAAAAAACCTCCATTGATGAAGCACCCACAACTTCTGAAGGAAGCTGTTCCACAGGTTAATTGTCCTCACTGTTAGGAAGTTTCTCCTTAATTCCAGGTTGCTTCTCTCCTTGATTAGTTTCCAATCATTGTTTCTTGACTTGTCTTCTGGTGCTTTGGAAAATAAGTTGACTCCCTCTTCTTTGTGGCAGCCCCTCAAATAATGGACTACTGCTATCATGTCACCCCTAGTCCTTTTTTCTAGACTGGCCATACCCAATTCCTGCAACCATTCTTCATCTCCAGGCCCTTAATCATCTTAGTTGCTGTTCTTTGAACTTTTTCCAAAGTCTCAACGTCTTTTTTGTAGTGTGGTGATCAAAATTGGATGCTGTATTCCAGGTATTGTCTTACTAAGGATTTATAAAGTGGTACTAAACTTCACATGATTTTGATTCTATGCCTCTGTTTATACAACCAAGTATTAGCTTTTTTGGTGACTGCTGCTGCACACTGCTGGCTCATGATTAATTGATTGTCCACTAGGATTTCATTATCCTTCTCACAGTTACTCCTATTAAGACAGGTTAAACCTAATCTGTACATCTACTTTTGCCTTTTGTTGCCTGTGTAAGACTTTATTTTTCTCTATATTGAATTTCATTTTGTTAGATAGGGTCCAGTGTTCAAGTCTGTTGAGATCCACCTGGATCTTGAGCCTATCATCTAGGCTGTTGACTATTCCTGCTAGCTTAGTATCATCTGCAAATTTGATGAATTCCCCTTCTATTCCCTCATCTAAGTCATTTATGAAGATATTGAAGAGTACTTGGCCTAAGACAAAACCTTGTGGTACCCCACTGCTTACTTCTCTCCATGTAGATGTAGTACCATTAAGGATTATTCAATGAGTATGGTTTGTCAGACAGTTACAAATCCATCTGATGGTGATGCTATCTATCCCGCTTTTTTCTAGCTTACCAAAAAAGTAGGTTGTGGTCTACCTTGTTAAATGCCTTGCTGAAGTCTAAGTATACTACGTTCACATCATTTCACCGGTCTACTAATTTAGTCACTATATCAAAGAATGAAATAAGATTGGTTTGACATGATCTGTTTTTAACAAACCCATGCTGACTTCTAGTTATTATTTTATTTGTTTCTAGATGTTCACAAATCCATTTTTTGATTATTTTTCCCAGTATCTTCCCAGATATTGATATTAGGCTGATAGGTCTGCAGTTTCCTGGGTTGGTTGGTTTGTTTTTCTTTTTTGAAGATAGGAACCAACATCAGCTCTTTTCCAATCCTCTGGTAGTTCCCTGGTGTGCCAGGATTTTTTAGAGATATGGGACAATGGTTCTGAGATAACATCTGCCATCAACTTCATAACTCTGGGATGTAAACCATCAGGTCCCAGTGATTTTTATTCATCAAGATTAGACAGGTGTTCTCTTACTATTTTCTTGCTTATTTTAATTTTTATTTCGAGTCTGTCTTTTAGAGTTATGTTTTTGGTATAATATATTTGGGCTATAGGTTCTTTTTGCATGAAGACTGATGCAAAAAATGAGTTAAGCAGCTCTGCTTTCTCTCTACTGACTGTTACTTCCTTGCCATCTTCTCTTTTTAGTGGGCTGACCATTTCCTTGACTTTTTTCTTGTTATTTATGTGTTGAAATAAACTTTTTTTATTATCTTTGACTTTTGTTGCAAGTTTTTGTTCATTCTGAGCCTTTGCTTTCTTGTCTATCTGCTGATATTCTGCCATAGTTGTGTGTCCCTCTTTCCAATTTTTGTACTTATCGTTTTTGTCTTTCAGTTTATCAGAGAGATCTTTATGCAACCATGCTGGTTTCTTCTTGGATTTCTTGTTTTTATTTTTTAGTGGTGTTGTGTTGGACTGGGCTTTTATGATGAAATTTTTTAGGGTTTCCCATGCTTTCTGAGTTATTTTCCCCTTTAGGATTTTTATCCATGGAATTTTTTTTAGGCTCTCTCTGAGCTTGTTAAAATCAGCTCTTTTAAAGTTTAAGACACTGGTTGAATTATATTCTTTTGCTCATGTTTACATTATATTGATTTCCAATATAACATGGTCACTCTCGCCCAAGGTTCTGGGAACTTCAATTTCCTCTATCATTTCTTCTCTATTAGTAAGAATTAGATCCAGTATAGCTTTTCCTCTAGTTCTCTCCTCTATCTTTTGGATGACAAAGTTGTCAGCTAACTTGGTTAGGAATCTGTTTAATCTCCCACTTGCTACAGAGTTGATATCAGGGTAGTTAAAGTCTCCCATTACTACTGCCATATGTTTCCTACATATATTTGTTAATTGATTAGCAAAGAGTTCATCTATTTCTTCTGCTTGGTTGGGTGGCCTGTAGCATAAGCCTATAATAATTTCTCTTTTTTTCTCCCTTTTATATTGACCCATATGGATTCTAGGTGGTTTTCATCCTTGGTTCTATAGAGATGTAGGGATCTTTTTTATATAATGGGACTCCATCTTCTATTTTGTTAGGTCTGTTTCTTTTGAATAGTTTGTATCCTTCCATCAGTTCATTCCAGTCATGAGTTTCATCCCATCAGGTTTCAGTAATGGCAACTATATCATATCTGCCTTCATGTACTAATACTTCAAGTTCACCCTGTTTGTTTCCTAAACTTTGAGCATTGGTGTAAAGGCATTTGAGTCCTTTATGAGTCTTGGGTATGTTTCTTATATCTCCTACTTTGTAACTGGGATTTCCATCCTTCCCATCACTCTATAAGTAGAGTAGTCCATAAGTTCTCAACGGCATCTATAAGCAAAGCCAGTAAGCATTCTCTAGCATTTCCAAACTCCAATTGCATTTTAGAAAAAAAGCAAATAGAAGATAACTAACTGCCAATCTGACCTGCAGAATTAAACTTTTAAAATTTGCTAACCCATATATTTATTTATTTGTTTGTTTATTTGTTTATTTATTTATTTATTTATTAGTTTGATTTATATGCCGCCGTTCTCCTGAGCCTCAGGGCGGCTTACAATACGTTAGGCAATAGTCTTCATACTTTTGTATATAACTGCTTAGTAGGGCTTTTTTGGCCCCCTCTAAGCGGTGTTCTTTTTTATACAAAGTCAGCTTATTGCCCCCACAAACTGGGTCCTCATTTTACCTACCTTGAAAGGATGGAAGGCTGAGTCAACCTTTGGTGAGAATTTAACTCACAGTAATTGCAGGCAGCTGGAAGCTAAATACTACTGTTAACAGTAGATTAGTCTCCTGCGCCACCAGGCTCATTCTAATATATGGTACAGTATATACTGTACCACCCTATATATGGTACAGGCCCTGGTAATTGATGATGACTTTTCCTGCCTCGGACACTTAGATGTGTTTTCAACCATTTCATTGGCAGTTGGAGACCATCGAACACATATAAAGTAGGATTAATTAAAGAAACAGACCAGATGTCAGAATCCTGAGACAGGACCATATTTAAGTACCAGATGTGATGCAGTGTTGACTGACTGTTGATCAACATGCCCCATGGGCTTAGTAGTGACATTAGCCCCAGGCACAGGCAAACTTGTAGGTGCTCATTAACTCTTGGAGAGGGGGAGGCTATTGCTTCTCAATTCCATCCAAGCTGTTTGTGTAAATGAAGGTGGAGTGAATTCCAGCAGAGCCAACAGGGCAGGCAGCCTTACTATATGTATAAACATTTTGGATTAAATATGGTGTCTACTCTGAATTTAACTTTTCTCAAGTTGTTTCCATTATAAACATATATAAACAGTTTTCTCACAAATAGAACGTTGGCCCTGGACAATGTTCATTTTAAAGTCTTCACCTTCCATGTAAGCAATAAAAGAGGATGGGTTCTTGATGGAGCTGTTTAAAACCCCATGGAAGTGACACAAGAGAAATAGAAAGTGCTCGTGTGGAGGACAAGTTTGATCACTTCCCAAATGAACAGTGGAATGGCTGCTGATCAAAATGATTTACTTCAAGAGGAGCCCAGCAGCTGCAATTCCCAGCCTGGTCAATAAAAAAAACCAAACTCTCCATAGCTCTCCTTCAGACCTTTGCTAGATTGATTCCTATAGACCAAGTAATGTGGGGTGGGGTTGCCCACAGAATGGTTGAATGAACCATGGCAACATTAATTTCTGTGTAGGCCTATGGATATTGACCTTTCTCTAGTGACAACTGCATTCTTTTTCTCCAGATAAAATTCCCTCTGTTCTCTTCCTAACTTTCCAATTTAAAATTATATGGAACAGACCAGGGGTGGGTTCTACTTACCTTTACTACCGGTACACAATAGGATCACATGCACGCATTTGCTTCGCTTACACACGCACCTTGCTTCTGTGCATGCTCAGAAGCTACTGCGCATGCGCAGATTGCCGATAATGACATCTGGGGCGGTGGGCGGGGCCTCCTGCCGGTTTTACTACCGAGGGCAACCCACCACTGGAACAGACCCAGAACCCCGGTTTTAGTAGTAGTAGTAGTAGTAGTAGTAGTTGTTGTTGTTGTTGTTGTTGTTGTTGTTACAATTCTGAGTATTCAAACAGGTTTTTTAGGGCTTAGTAATCATCATACTCATCTCACAGAATCCTTCAGCATTATTCCTGGTTTTTCAGAACATTTAATTGATTCCACTTGTTAGTATGGCTTTTTTTAAAAAATACCACTTCTGTTTGTGTTTTCAGCTCATCTCACGTTCTATTTACACTTCTGTGGCATTGCAAATGTTTTCATTTTCTTCTTCCTGCTTAACCATCTGCTCATCTTATTTTCCATGCCTCTTATCTCTCTCTTCCTTTCCTATCATTCTCCATCTCTTATGGGTCTAATCCTGCATACACTGCGCCCATAAAGATCTTCCACAACACAATCTGATGTTGCATGCATTGACAGACACCCAATCCCTGGCTTGCAAATTGCACCGTTGACAATACATGTCATTTTTGTATATGTTATAATTAATGGTTTAAAAAATAGTGGTCAGAATGCATATATATATATATTTGTTCTATAACTGAAATGATGTTTTATGCTGTAGGCATTTGAAATGCATATATACATGCACGTGTATGTGTATGCGTATACACACACACATATATATTTTTTGTATGTTTGTGTGTGTATATGTGTGTGTGTGTATATACACCTACATGTGCATGTATATATGCATTTCAAATGCTTACAGCATAAAACATTTTTTCAGTTATAGAACAAATTTATTCATATTTAATCTCTTTATATAGTCAGCTTTGCAAGTTGGAGCAAAACTTTGATTACTTTTCTATCACATACAAAATCAAGGTGAAGCAAAATAAAAATTATCTCCAAAGGTTAGGTTTTTTTTTTTTTTTAAAGACCCGACTAGATATACTTACAAATGTTAAGGGTATAGTCTTCAGTATTAGCTTCTTAACTCAGAATAATTCTCTTTCAAAATGAAGATTCAGTTGTTTTTATATACAGAAAGAAGGAAAGGATACATAAAGGTAAAGGTAAAGGTTCCCCTAGCACATATGTGCTAGTCGTTCCCTGCTCTAGGGGGTGGTGCTCATCTCCGTTTCAAAGCCGAAGAGCCAGCACTGTCTGAAGACGTCTCCGTGGTCATGTGGCTGGCATGACTAAATGCCAAAGGCACACGGAACGCTGTTACCTTCCCACCAAAGTGGTCCCTATTTTTCTAGTTGCATTTTTTATGTGCTTTCAAACTGCTAGGTTGATAGAAGCTGCGACAAGTAACAGTAGCTCACCCCGTTAGGTGGCACTAGGGATTCGAACCGCTGAACTGCCGACCTTTTGATCGACAAGCTGATCGTCTTAGCCACTGAGCCACCGTGTCCCTACAAAGGATTCATAGTGCTCCACTAATGTAGAAAATAAGTATATTCAAAATAGTTTCCTAGGACAGAATCAGCACTGGAGTCCCTTTAATAGATTTCGCCCTGGAGGCGGTATTCCTTAAAAATACATTTGCTGCTCAGTAACCGCCTTGAATAAGTATAGCACACTAGATCTATTTCAGATTTGGGCATAGCAGTGTTGATGTGACACTCTGAGAATTAAGAAGTTCCAAAAAGACCATATGAGATTACATCAGCCTGGGCTCCAATTGCTAACATTTGTTCAGTGTTTTTAAAAAGCTTAAAAGCATAAAAAAAAATGTAGCTCCACACTGGAACCATTTAAGCAGTTAAATTGATTATTTAATGGTTCACAGTTTCTTACAAATCAACCTGGAGTTGTTTTCATTGCTGGTGGTCTTGAAAGCCATGGAACTTGCTGAGGTCACCTTCAGCCAGCCAATGTTCCCTCCAGCTGATTGGCAGGAAAACATGAAAAATAGTATTAATTCATTATTTTATTCAGGCTCCCACTCACTGAGCTGCTATAGCTTCAGATGAAGCAAAAAACTCCTCTCCCAGGCTTTACTCTACGATTAATTGCTATGTGAGGGGTGATGGTTCATAAAAACAAAGACGAAGATCCAAGCAACTTTGTCATCATCTTTACACAGCATATAAAAGCATCTCAAGATGTAATGATATCATATTGACAGTTTTGTAACCCTAACCCTAACTCAGATGTATATCCTATGCTGCTATGTGGCTAAACAGTACAGACAGACTCCAGGATAACACTGCCAAAATTAAGCCTGACTGTTTCAAAGATTCTTTTCACTGGACAGTAACTTTTCTTTTGAGCACAGTAGCCCAATAACAGAGTTGGAAGGGACCTTAGAGGTCTTCTAATCCAGGCGTCTCCAACCTTGGCAACTTGTGGACTTCAAATCCCAGAGTTCCTCAGCCAGCTTTGGTTGGAGACCCCTGTTCTAATCCAATCCACTGCTCAGGCAGGAAAGCCTATACCAGTGATGGCTAACCTTTTTGCCGTCACATGCCAAAAGTGGGGGGAGTGTGAGGGGTCGCTCGTGCACGTGCCCAAACCCATAATTCAATGCGCTCCATCCCCCTTGCATGCACGCATGACCACCACCACCCCCTGCTCCCCCCGCTTATGGCACGGTAGACCCGGTAGGCCTGTTTTTTGCCCTCCCCAGGCTCCAGAGGCTTTCTTGGAGCCTGGGTAGGGCGAAAACAGCCTTCCCCACCCACCCACCCCCCGGAGGCCAGAAATGGCCTGTTTTCCAACTTCCAGTGGGACTGGAAGGCCTGTTTTTCACCCTCCCCAGGCTCCAGAGGTTTTCTAGGAGCCCGGAGAGGGTGAAAACGACCTTCCCCACCCCCCTGGAAGCCCTCCAGAGGCTGGAAGCAGCCCATTTTCTGACTTCTGGTGGGCCCAGAAGGCCAAAAATTCAGCTGGCCAGCGTGCGCATGCACGCTGGAGCTGAGCTACGGCAACGCTCGTGTGCCCATAGATATGGCTCCACATGCCACCTGTGGCACGTGTGACATAGGTTCGGCATCACGGGCCTATACCATTTCAGACAAGTGGTTGCCCAATCTCTTCTTAAAAACCTCCAGTTTTGGAGCACCCACAACTTCTAGAGACAAGTTGTTCCACTGATTAATTGTTCTAACTCTCAGGAAATTTCTCCTTAGTTCTAGGTTGCTTTTCTCCTTGATTAGTTTCCATCCAGTTGCCAACCAAAGAGGAAATTGACTAGTGTTTTCTAAAGCAGGGGCTCAGCCTGTGTATAAACTATCAGGTTGCTGGGGGATTTGAGAAGCAAGCATTATTTTGTACCATACTGCCCAGAAGCTCCAAACATTGCAAAAGAAAAGCCCGGCTTTGTGTTGACTTCATATAAACTGAAAGAAAAAGGAGAAGCCACCAATATAAGTCACAAAACAAGCAAAGTGTTTATGAAATACTCAAAATAATCCTAATACTAGCAAAATAATCATCAAAAGCCAGATTGAACAGGCACAAGCTGAAGTTACCCTCATAGTCCCACTATTCGTTCAACTCCATCCTTAAGTAACCAAGTTCTTTTCTGCCCATTAACACAGGTAGACTTTGAAATGGGTAAAATATTTGACTGTAAGATGTAAACCAGCGGTGAAATCTGGCCGGATCTATCCGGCTCATGCAAGGTGGTAGGGCCAGCGTCGGGAGACTCCGCCCACCTGCCAGGACGTCATTACATCCCGTTTTTGACACTCTGTACATGCACAGAATGCTCTGCACATGTGCAGAGAAGCGCACACTCGCGCTCACATTTCCAATCCGGTAATGAAGGTAAGTACATTTCGCCCCGATGTAAACATACTGTACAAGTAGACCTGCACTTACAACCCTTCATTTAGTGACCATTCAACGTTACAACAGCACTGAAAAAAGTGATTTATTACCATTTTTCACACTTATGACCATTGCAGCACCCCCATGATCACGTGATCAAAATTCAGATGTTTGGCAATTGACTCATATTTGTGACGATGGCAGGGTCCCAGGGTCATGTGATCCCGTTTTGCGACCTTCTGACAAGCAAAGTCAATGGGGAAGCCAGCTTCACTTAACAACTTTGTTACTAACTTAACAACTTCATTGATTCACTTAACAACAATGGCAAGAAAGGTTGTAGAATGGAGCAAAACTCACTTAACAAATATCTCGCTTAACAACAGAAATTTTGGGCTCAATTGTGATCGTAAGTTGAGGGCTACCTGTATTTGATACATCATCACCCATAATAAATATCATTAAACATAGACATACATACAATGCTGAGGGGAATGGAGGGGGCTGGAGTTTGTCTTATTCGTGAGTCAGAAATCAAATGGTGGAATAAAACATTCTGTAGTTTTACCCTGGTCTTAACTAAAGATGACTTTTTGTATATTTGGCCGTTGCTGCAAAATGCTTTGCCACAGATAAGAAGGAAAATGATCAAGAAATATGACTGCAATCTGAGCTGAAATTAAATTTCATCCAATTGTATGCCTGAAAATTTCAGAATGTAAAGTTGGCATTTTGAATTTCAAATATAACTGATGTAGATGTTTATTTAGATATTCACATTTGTCGAATAAAGCCTGGAACTGTAAGATAACAGTATGACAAGGCATTGGGGGTGGGAGGGGAGTGAGGCATCAATTCCAAAGCAATTCTTTAATCCCTCATGCCATACTGCTTCCCACCCACTACCATTTGGAGCTTAAAATATAGATAACCACCCAATGCTCATATTTGCACACACACACACACAGACACAAACACACTCGTGATAGAGAGGGAGGGAGAAAAGGAGGGAGAAAAGCAGAACTCAAGAAGATTTAGAAAAAGTATATACTATATTGATACATATTCCATTGTTTTACAGATGAAAACATACTTATCATAAGATAGTTCTCCCCTCAATGTAGTTACTTCAGCTTAGATAACCAGGGAGAATTTACAGTAATGAAAAACGCACCGGCACTTTCCATGACTCCTAATAATGAAATGATTTCAAAAAGGCCACCCAGAGAAATTTGGCAGAAATGTCTCAAACTTCCTGAGAATAAAATAGAAAAATAGGGACCTCTGTTTCAGGGCAAGAAAACTTTTTGAGAAATGACAAGACTGTTTCAGGTCAGTGTGATTGCCACAGCCAGGATTCGCTAGTGCTAACTACATATGTTTACAATACTTTTATGGATGTTCAGGTAGAATGTGTGCAGGAGAATGTCTGCACTCATAAGTTTATTTTATTTGCAAGTAAACTGCATGGTGTTAAATGCAGCAGATTTTAGATAAAAATGGAATAAAATTTCAGCCTCAGTTTTGTCAGTATTAACCTGACTGTACATAATATGGCAGAACTGCTATTAAACCATGCTCAGCAACACCTATTAATGGGAAAAGGCATAATATTAACTAGGTAGGGCAGCGATGGCTAACCTTTTTGCCATTGCATGCCAGGAGGGGGGCGGGGGAGGTTTGCGTGCGCGTGTCTGCCCACATTCATAATTCTATGCGCCCCGCCCCGTGCATGTGCGTGCGAGCTTCTCTAGGAGTCTCTGGAGGCTGGGGACAGCAAAAAAGTCACTTCCTGTCCAACCGGAAGTTGGGAAACAGGCCATTTCGGGCCTCTGGAGGGCATCCAAGGGGGTGGGGAAGGCTGTTTTTGCCCTTCCCAGATATATAGAGAAGATATGGAGCCAGGTGAGAAAGAAAAACAGGCATTTCCACCCCCCCCCCCCCAGATCCTCCGGAGGCAGGAAACAACCTGTTTCCCTACTTCTGGTGGGCCCAGAAGGCCTGAAAATCAAGCTGGCGTGCCCACTGATATGGCTACGTGTGCCACAGGTTCATCATCACGGGGGTAGGGCATAAGATAGAAGATATAAAGAACAAAGGGAGGAAGGGACTGGTATGCTAATAATGCACAAATGGTGAAGGTACATTTGTCCTTCAAATTTTAAAATTGTAGCTCATTTCCAGAATTGTTTCATACATATATTTGCACTTCTGTAACATGTATCAGTTGCAAAACTGAGATGCCCAATAGATGGTAGCAGAGAAAGACAGAAAAATGTAACTCTTTCCTGCCATCTTGTGGTTGTCTACAGTTTTGCAGCTCAAATATCATAGCTCTAACAAATATACAGTGGTACCTCAGTACATGACTGCTTCAAAACTCATTGAATTTGGTACTTAATGCATTTTGATGTGAAAATGTTGTCCCAGTACTGAGCCATCGTGGCGCAGTGGTTATAATGCAGTACTGCAGGCTACGTCTGACTGCAAGCTGCCAGCAGTTCAAGTCTCACTGGCTTAAGGTTGACTCAGTCTTCCATCTTTCCAAGGTCAGTAAAATGAGGACCCAGATTGTTTGGGGCAATATGCTGACTCTGTAAATCACTTAGAGAGGGATGTAAAGCACTGTGAAGCTTTACAATCTAAGTGCCATTGCTACTCATTGGTTATTTGGTACTCAATACACTGTGTAGAGAATGGACAGGAAGTCACCATGCCAGGAAGGTTGTGACAAAAGGAAGAGGGGGGATGGCCAAAGAGGGTGGACAGAAAGTCAGCCATATTGAGAAGGTCACTGACATAGGAAATGCGACAGATAGGAAGTCCTTCCCAACTGAAACAAAGGGTCACATGGTAAGTCACATGGTTTATTTGGCACTCATCATTTTTAGTACTTATCATGCTTCCTAAAACAAATTGATGTGTACTGAGGTACCACCGTACATGGACACATTTTTAAAGGCATATGTTTTTCAGAATCTCCCTAGCAGGGGGGAAAAGGGCAGGGTAGATTGTATCAAGGACAATTACTTGAAAATAGAGCACACCTAATGAAAATGTTATTATGTCATTATTCAAGGATTGTGAAGTGTGATTAATTTGAACTGGTTAGATCATATAAATCAAGATTTATATGATCTAACATTTTACATACATCGCCACCATTTAAAAAAGATGTTAAGACTCTAGAAAGAGTGAAGAGAAGAGCAACAAAGATGATTAGGGGACTAGAGGCTAAAACATATGAAGAACGGTTGCAGGAACTGGGTATGTCTAGTTTGATGAAGAGAAGGACTAGGGGAGACATGATAGCAGTGTTCCAATATCTTAGGGGTTGCCACAAAGAAGAGGGAGTCAAACTATTCTCCAAAGCACCTGAGGGTAGAACAAGAAGCAATGGGTGGAAACTAATCAAAGAGAGAAGCAACCTAGAAATAAGGAGAAATTTCCTGACAATTAGAACAATTAATCAGTGGGACAACTTGCCTCCAGAAATTGTGAATGCTCCAACACAGGAAATTTTTAAGAAGATGTTGGATAACCACTTGTCTGAAGTGGTGTAGGGCTTCCTGCCTAAGCAGGGGGTTGGACTAGAAGATCTCCAAGGTCCCTTCCAACTCTGTTATTCTATTCTATTTTATTCAAGATGTTCTGGAGAATTTCATGGGTTTTTTTTTACCTTCTTCAGAAAGAGAACATTAACTGTCCAATTCCCTCAAGTACTTACATGATCTTTTTTTTTTTTTCTTGTGAGTCACATCTACACGGAGAACACTGGATTTGGTCTAGGTTATGTGTTTTATCTATACAAGATGACCTGAAAATCAAATAGACTTAGTCTCCAATGGCTGGAATGCAAAGTTGTACACAATTCTCCAAGTCTGCCCCAAAATTCTTGGCCTGATGCAGCTAGACAGGGATGTTTTCAACAAACAAGTCAATGTCAAAAGAATCCCTAAAGATAGAGAGTTCGAAAATGGCTTGATAACAAAACCAATTGCCAAAAGCCTGACAGCATTTTGACGAGAGGGATACTGAAAGTCAGAAAGATTTCCATACATTTAACAGCCTGAAAGCAAACATGCCAAGAACAAACAACGTTTGTATTTTACAGTCCTCAAGGTCCCTGGCCCAGTTTCCTCACTGTTTGCCAAAAGCTCTTTTGTGTACTTTCATTGAACAGTTCAGGCACATGCCTCCATGGGGAAAGAGCTGTTGTGTTTTTGTTTCACTGCCAAATATTCATTATAGTCTAAAGAGTGGTTGGTTGACCGAAGCAGCTGCACAACTTTCAGGATTGTCAAAGAAGCATGGCGTTGACTCACATCTGCTACCATCAGGCTGTCTTTATGTCAAGCCAAAATCTGCTTTAAATAAATATTGTATAGCCGGGCTTTATGAAGCTCAGCATCTGGCCAAGCTACCCCATTTTGAATGGCTCTTTGCCAGTCACACTTCAGACAACGTAATAAAAAACTCAGTCCCTCAGAGTTTAAACAAGCAGACACTTCAAGCACACTTAGAACATTAACAATCAGATTGCAAGACCATTCAAATAATCTCCTGGCTTTCCCAGTTTGGCTGCTTTTGATAAGATGAAAAGGCTTTTAAACATTTTTTTTAAAAATGATTTTATTTTTTTTAAAAGAAGGCATAAAGAAAAAGAATTGAGATGACATTTCTTCTGTGGTGTTCCCAGCTTTACTTAGAAAAACTAGAAGGGATAGAGAATTTATCCAAGCTTCAAACCAATTACTGTGATTCCTTTGGCTATCTCAAGCAATTCAAAAGGCCAAGAAGGAATACAGCAAGAGTTCACCTTCCTGCAAATATTGAGGTCTACGGAAATGATGACATTGCTAACAATGCAGTTAAGATTGACAATCCCATTGTTTGTTAGGTAGCCTTGTACTCTGATCCCTATAAGTCCCAATTGTTCTTGACTGACAGCTGTAATAACTAAACATTTAATTGGGACGCTATATGTCCCAATCAAAACTCCAATGGTCAAGAACTATGGAAGTTGTGGTCCAATTATATCCAAAGGTTCTTTCTTGATTTGGAGCAGAGCATAAATCTTAAGTCTAGTCTAGATTTAAATCAAGAAAGAGGCAAGATGATGAGGGATTATTCATTCACTTGTTCATTCATTCAGTTTTTAGGCTGTGGGGTAACCTGAATTGTCTAAGCAATAATATGAACACTGAAAACACAAAGCAGAAACAATTACATAAAACAGCATATTATAATACCAAAATAAATCTATCAGCATAAAAAAAATAAAGTAAATCTAAGAACAGTACAAAGCAAACCTCAAAAGCATTAAACAGTTCTTGAAATGCTTGGGAATTTAGAGGAAGGCCCTAGATGATACAGAGGTCAGCAATACTCCTGCAGGAAAACATGTCCTAGATTGCTGGAGTTTTTAAACTTAAAATCTGTAAAACGTACATGAGTTTTCCTTAGCAATGGAAATATAGCTAGTGCAGATGGCAAATAACTAGCAAATTAAGATTTTATTGCCAATCCCCATTTTGGATTAGCTGAAACTGATGGAAAATTTTCAAAGGCAATAAATAATATTTAATAAATAATAACAACATTTCAGTAAAATAAACAGAAATTACAAGTCTATGTAATAAGTGTCAAACAACAAACTTCTTACTCGGAAAGAATGAGGGTTACTATACCAACGGAACTGATAAAAGGCCTTTCAAATCATTGGCACTTCCAGATCTGGGATACAAAATTTTAAAAGATCACTAGATGGAAACAGGAACACAAAAAGCTTTAACTCTTTGCTGTTTTCTAGTGGTAAAATTTTGTAGTCCTACAAATCTCGAAAATAGATGTGACAGCAACCCTCAACTACTAGACATCTGATAGCTACCAAAAGAGAATAAATTTATAGAACTGGTGAACCACCCACAATCAGCATTCTCATTTGGTTTGGACTTAGTTTATGACCAAGGAATGTTCTGTCCTTCCAACAGGCATTCCTATACAGTAGCATACAGGAGGGTTATTATTTTTTATTCAGTGTAGGTCTTGTCAGTGTATGTCTTGTCTTTTGAGAATGTTCCATAATTTTCCCTTCAGCAGCAATCCGGGTTGGGCAAAAAAGAAATCATCCAGTGAAATTTCCTGGCTGAAGATAGATTTGAAAAGGGCTCTCCTCAGACTTAGCCCAAAGCTTTAACCACTACACATCATTGGCTTATGGCTTTCCACACACATCTTTACTATAATGATTCAAATTGTTTTAATGATTGCAGTGATTCAGATCCTGTATTATTACCCTGCCCATTTTGGGCATTTACCTTTGAATCGAAATAAAGTACTTTTTGACTCAAGGACTCAATTTCACTTTCTCTTTCTTCTCCTTTTTTCTTTCTTTGTTCCTTTCTCCTTTCCCCTTCCCCACTTCATTTGATTATTTATTTATTTATAACAAAGATATAATTTCAAAAGATATAATCTTGATAAATGGACAAAGGGAATTACTAAATTTATAAAAGTAATGCTTGAAATAATATTAGTAAAAGATTTACCATATCAGAACAACTACACTGAGTTATTTTTATAGTATGAAAACCAGTATAAATCTTGGAGCTTAGTGCCAAAATCTGCACTGAATTATTTGTAAATACTAAAAAAAAATCTTTGTCTCTTGTTCTCTCCATATATGTATTTATCTATTCATACACACACACACAGAGTAAACTACTTATGAAACAAATAATGTAAAAGCATTACAGCAAATAATGTAAATGTAAAAGCATTGAAGCACTAATTAAATAATTGATCTTTCCAGGCACTGCCATTTCGGGTAATGTTTTTCTACTTCTAATTCAATACTGCAGATTTACAGCTTTGATCCAAATCAAACGCTAAACATTTTTGACATTACATGAATCAAGCATTTCTATCACAGAGAAAAATTATTTAGCACTAATTAAATAATCTATTTCTTATAAAGACCCAGGGGGTGGGATGGGAGAGAGATTTTTAAAATGGCCACTTAAAGGTGAATTAGATTTTCTCTACCCTCAGCAACCAGGGATGTGAAACACAGTGAAATATAGATGTAGCAATTTCAGAAGGCTCCTAAAATGGCTGAATATCAGTTCCAGTCTGACATTTTTTTAATTGTTATTTATTTATTTATTTTGTCTAACATGTACATGATAGCAAGTATAAGTATAAACATAAATATGAACATAATAAATGTGTACAAATAAATGGAGACAGAAGGACAGGGACGGTAGGCACGCTGGTGCTCTTATGCACGCCCCTTACAGACCTCTTAGGAATGGGGTGAGGTCAACAATAAACAGTCTAAGGTTAAAGTTGTGGGGGTTTTTTAGATGTAACAACAGAGTCAGGTAGTGTATTCCAGGCATTGACCACTCTGTTACTGAAGCTGTATTTTCTGCAATCAAGTTACCTTGAGTTTGTATCTATTGTGTGCTCATGTATCACTGCAGTTGAAGCTGAAGTAGTCATGTACAGGTAATACATTGTAGCGGATAATTTTGGGTGCTATGTTTCGGTTGGATCATAGGCAGTGTAGTTCTAGGTTGTCCAAGCCCAAAATTTCAAGCCTGGTGGCATAAGGTATTTTATTGCAGGCAGAGGAGTGGAGTACTCTTCTCGTGAAATACCTCTGGACTCGCTCTATTGTGTTAACATCCGATATACAGTGCAGATTCCAGGCAGACAAGCTGTATCAGCGAAGAGGACGCAACTACTTGTAATATGATCAGAAAGGTCAAGTATAAAGAGTGTGGGCCCTAAAACACTGCCTTGAGGGACACCACTGTTAACTAGTGCAGGGTATGATAAGGCACTCCCTATTTTGACTATTCGTTGCCTATTTGACAGGAATGCAGCTATCCACTTCCCATATTTTTCGGAGTATAAGACGCACCAGAGTATTTTCCTCCCCTTAGTTTTACCCCCAATCAGCTGTTCCAGAGGTGAATTTTAGCAAAAGGTTTCTTGGTTGTGAGCTCTGTGCCTTGCTTTTTTTTTGCTTTTTTTTTTTTTGCCTCTGAAACTTCTGAAACTCCATTTCAGAAAAAACTTTTTTCCTGCCTCTGGAAGCCTCTGAAACAGAGTTTCAGAAAAAAAAGTCTCTAAAGGTCTGTTTGGGGGCTTCTTTTCTGAAGCTTCGTTTCTGATGCTTTTTTTCAGTCTCTGAAACCTCTGTTTGAGAAGCTGGGCGGGGCTGCATTTGGAGTATAAGAAGCACCCAGATTTTCACCCTCTTATGGGGGGGAGTTGTGTCTTATACTACAAAAAATATGGAATGCAAGGATCCGGAAATGCCGTAAGAATTTAGTTTTAACAGTAGTTTGCCATGTACCACTGAATCAAAGGCTTTGCAGAAGTCTATGTAAATTGAATCTATTGTTTGCCCTGGTCGAGTTGTGGAAACACTGATGTTAAACGCAATGAACAGCCAAATTTTTGAGGTCCTAAATTGCACTTGTCGATCCTAAGACTTGCTGGAAAACCAAATCTAGATAATTAGCATCCCTATATTTTTGTGATGCAGAGGTACATTTTACAATGTGTATACCTATATATTGCTAAACCTTTCCTGTTGTTTGGGACCTTCAATTGGGTGAAATGGTACATCATAAAGCAACAGTTTTTGAATCAAGCTACCTTAAATGGGCTAACTTAAAGAATGCATCCAAAATCTAGGACCCACTACTCCCATGGGATAGAAATTTCAATGTTCTTCAGAATAGTTGTATTGACAAAGTTGTGACCATTGCAGCATCATGTGCCATCGCAAGAACCTGGAGATATGTGATTGTGATTTCTAATGCTCCCTGCCAGGTTCCCATAAGCAAAGTCAATGGGGAAGGCAGCAGGTAGTCAGAACTCATTCCTTCTCCCGCTGCTATTTTGCCCACCCATGGTCATTCTGTTTACTGATTCAGGTAAGGGAATCTGAAATGATGACCTGACAAGTTGTGGGTTGCCTAATTAAAATATAATGCTGTGCTGTGGGCAGAGAAATGTTTCTTCTGTTGATGAATCCTACAATAAAAACATTGAAAACAATGGAATCAAATGCCGGGCCAAAGTCTGACAAACTTCCTACTGCAAAGTCCTATGTTTCACATCTCTTTATCCACAATGATTTGTTTCTTGACTGAAGGAGAAGATGCTGGACACGATTACACTTTTACAGTAGAATCGATCTACTATTTGGGCAGGGGTAGGGGATGGTTTTATTTGGTTGGTTTAGAATAGAATAGAATAACAGAGTTGGAAGGGACCTTGGAGGTCTTCTAGTCCAACCCCCTGCCCAGACAGGAAACCCTACACCACTTCAGACAAATGGTTATCCAACATCTTCTTAAAAATTTCCAGTGTTGGAGCATTCACAACTTCTGCAGGCAAGTTGTTCCACTTCTTAATTGTTCTAACTGTCAAGAAATTTCTCCTTAGTTCTAAATTGCTTCTCTCCTTGCTTCTTTCCTACCCTCAGGTGCTTTGGAGAATAGTTTGACTCCCTCTTCTTTGTGGCAACCCTTGAGATATTGGAACACTGCTATCATGTCTCCCCTAGTCCTTCTTTTCATTAAACTAGGCATAGCCAGTTCTCGCAACCTTTCTTCATATGTTTTAGCCTCCAGTCCCCTAATCATCTTTGTTGCTCTCCTCTGCACTCTTTCTAGAGTCTCAACATCTTTTTTACATCGTGGCGACCAAAACTGAATGTAATATTTATTCATGGTTTAATAACCATGTTGTTTATGTAACCCAGGGAAGGAAGGAAGGAAGGAAGGAAGGAAGGAAGGAAGGAAGGAAGGAAGGAAGGAAGGAAGGAAGGAAGGATGGATTTCTGGCTTCCTTGACATTTAACTTTCAGAGCAGAGCTGAGAAGCTGGACATAATCTTTTATCAACTGTCTTGTAACCGAATTACATTGGTGCTGATAATTCCTAATTAAAAAAAAAAAAAGACCGAGTAAGCTTTGGTGTCTCTGGGGAATGGTACAAAGTGATTTGTTATCTAATAGCTCATGAATAAAAGTGAAATCTATTGTTTAGTAAAAGATTAAGTACTAACAAGCTGGCTGGGAACACAGCTATGTGAGAGATAAAGTAAATCTCCATCCCATGTATCAAGGCCAAATATAAAACAGCTGACACATTGTCCTAATCTGATTACACTGTAATTATTTAAATTGTAACCTAAATGAAAATTAAGTCTAGCCTGACACTGAACATATAGTTTTCAGCAGCTGAAAAGCAGGGAGAGGAGTAGGGGTCACGTTAAACTGGATTAGCAGTGGGACATAAAGTTCACAATGTCAGTATCTTTCCCCATCAGCTTGATCTACAGGATCAGAGGCTTGCAACACACACAACACACACCATCCAGTTTTCTTACGCATGATGTTTGGAATGAGATGGACATTTTGTTTTGTTGTTTGGCATTCAGCAAAATTGCAATAGTGTTAGGTTTTACATACAATCATTTATTCTATATCTGATGAAGATGCTTCTTGCTTCCCGCAGTCATGATGATCTCAAACTGCTACACTGGCCCATTGTCCTAGCTTACTCATAACACTGAGGCAATGCCCTAAACTGTAGCCTTGAAATAGAGTATAAATGTTCTCTGGATTTCTGGCATGGCAGCTGAAGCAATAAGGCCACAGCTATTTATTCTGTTTTATCTAATGTACTCATTGGAGGAAGGATAAGAAAAACTCTGAAGAAATAAATTTCTTTTATTTCTTTTTATTAGGTAGGGCATGAAAAGGGATATTTAGGTAGGGTAGGGTATGGTGGTGGTAGTGGTGGTGGTGGTGGTGGTGGTGGTGGTGGAGGAGGAGGAGGAGGAGGAGGAGGAGGAGGAGGAGGAGGAGGAGAAGGAGGAGAAGGACGAGAAGAAGAAGAAGAAGAAGAAGAAGAAGAAGAAGAAGAAGAAGAAGAAGAAGAAGAAGAAGAAGAAGAAGAAGAAGAAGAAGAAGAAGAAGAAGAAGAATCACTATTCTGACTTGCTTATGTTCCCATAAAAGCAAATCTTCATACTGCCCTAACTTTGGCTTCTTTGGTTACTAAATGGTTCTGGAAAAGTTGAAATACACATAACTATCATTGTTGAATCTTAATCCTGGATTCATAAAATCAGATTTGAAGGATCACAGAAGGAGGCAAAGTCCAATTCAAAGGAGAAGTCGTACACAAGCACACATATTCATTAGCTTTGTTGTGGTTAGGCTGTTCATTTGTTGACCACTGCGATAACTTCTATTCAAATGACTACCATGGATGAAACGCCTCAGAATTGGTTTGTACTTTTGAACCACACAGCTGCAGGACTGAGAGACACCTTATGTTAGTGAAAGAACCATGAACATACAACATTTTTATAATAGGTTAGAACAGAAGGGTGGGGAGGTAAAATGACTGTGGGCTATAGAAATTCCATCTTGTTGATCAGCTGCTCCAACTGAAAACCAGCCAACTTTGTGGGCATGCTGCTGAATCTGGCTGGTTAGGACACGATAGCTTGATCAATCTCTTTCCCTGAAATAGCCAGGAGTCTTGATCATGGTCCAGGATTACCTTAGGCTTCTTGCCCAGGAGATTTCGGTGTTTATACTGAGGATATCTTGTTAAGAATGATTCAGAAATTTCTATCCTCCATAATGTCTAAGGAATTCTCCGAACTGTATTTGGCTTTATCCATAAAGCAGGAATTAACATGCTATTCAGAAGCCACTGCAAATTAGGGTAGCTCTCTGCAAATCTTGACCTGGACAGTTCACTCTCTGGTCAATTGGCTGCCAGTATACATTTGTGAAGAGGAGATGGTGTCAGGCCGAAGCCCAAAGATGATACTGTGCAAATCCAATTAAATCCAGTTCTTTATTTGCTTACATCAAATAGACAGAATCTTGCCAGATTATAGCTGTAACCTTCTAACCTAATTAATATGCTCTGAAAGATTCTAGGGCAGTGGTTCCCAATGTGGGGCCCACGCCCCACAGAGGGGAAATTTGATTTTTAATGGGGGCAATTGGAACCTTGTTTAAACCAAGTTAATGGCCTTTTAGGCTTCCTCCACGTGAGTAGGAGTCACTTTTTGAATAGTAAGAATTATATGTCACGGGGGGGTGGGGGCATCAGGATTTTAGAGAAGCTTAGGTGGGGCATGGCCCAAAAAAGGTTGGGAACCACTGTTCTACGGTGTGGCTATCCTAAACCTTGATAGTACAGTGGTTTAGTGCACACTGTCATTAACACAGCTGCCTGCAATTTCTGCTGGTTCGAATCTCTCCAAGGCTCAAGGTTGACTCAGCCTTCCATCCTTTCTAAGGTAGGTGAAATGAGGACCCAGTTTGTGGGGGCAATAAGCTGACTTTGTATAAAATATACAAAAGTATGAAGGCTATTGCTTAATGCATTGTAAGCCGCCCTGAGTCTCCGGAGAAGGGCGGCATATAAATCAATTTTTTTAAAAAAAAAAAACCTCTTCCTTCATCCCCCATCCTGTCCAGGACTGCACAGTCTCTTATGTTGGGCTGCTCTCTGGAATGTACTGCCTCCTCCCTAAGAAACCATTATGCTCTTGCCAAATTTTCCCACCACTCCTTCTCCAGGTGCACATTCCACCACTGATGGCTGGTTAAAATGCTCCGACCCAAACACCTGATGGTTCCTATCTTGAAGAACTTCCCGTTTTGTCTGTCAGTCCTATTTTTGAAATCCAGGCTGATCTGTGGAATAATGGCAGTTGCCATTTTCACTATCTTGCCTCTTCTTGCAGAATCAGATCAGCATCTTGATTTAAGAGAGAGCTGGAAGCAATGAAACAAACAGAACAATTGTCAGAGTGCAAGTGAAGAAACTCTCAGGAGAGATCAGAACAAGGATCGTGTGCCATTTTAGGGTTCCTTCACACAATGTTTGAGATTTAGGTTGTTGACCTATGGTTTTCGATAACATTTCACTTTGTCCTCTAAGTTAATCATCTTCTTCACAAAACTTTGGAGGAGGTTTTCAGTTTTGAAAGGAGGTACCATCAGTATCTGATGATCCCAGATCTACATGTCTTTCCCATTCAAGAAAGTAATTGATACACTTGGACATTACCTAAGTTTGATAATGTCATGACATTCCTAAAACAGTCAGATTTGATAAAAGTAATATTTGCCATTTATTACTATGACTTCTTGCAACATGACGGTTGGTATAAAATACAAAATCTTAGCTGGTTATTCAAAAAAAATCATATGAAATGGGCTGAAAGGTCTGTAACAGTTGCTTAACGGACATAATTTAAGGTTTGAGTATTAATATTTAAATCTACAGTTTATAACTTAAATATTTGAGAGTCACGTCTTCAGTTATGAATGTATTGGCCATTAACATCTAGAAGAGAGGCCCTTTGGAAGATGCCAGTAGTTAGAGTCTGGTTAATTTGCATCCAGATTCCAGAAGATTATTTTCTTCCAGCTAGAGAATTTATTTATTTATTTCAATTTATATGGCTGCCCATCTCAATATCATGACTCCAGTGAACACCAGTTAGAAACACAATGTAATAGCAATTTAAAATAAATGTATAGAAAGCATCAGCCAAGATGAAACTGATAGATAGATGATAGAGATAGAGATGATAGAGTTAGAGATTAGAGATCTCTAACCTTTGGGTTTGAAGAAGACACCCTGTTGATGCAGATCATCTGTTAACATGGAGGTGGCTCTGCAGTCCCAGTTTGGAAGCACAGTGTCCAGCAACAATAGGGGCACTGGAAGTCCATTGTTACAATAACTGTGGGTGTTATTTTGTGATGCTGCTCATGATTTTCCATCCATTTTTGGCAGTGCTTGTTTTCAAAGCTGATATAGGCCTCAGAGCACAAGGCTTGCCAGCTGGTTCTGTCAACAACCACAACTTCTATTTCTCTTGACTTGATGTCACAGTGGAATAGGCTTTCCTGCACAGAGATTTGTAGTGCTTGCTCCCTTTCTGGTCTCCACTTCACCATAAAGCAACACAATTGTTATCTATTCTGATGACATGTTCCACCCAGTACATGTGGATCTGATAATTAGGGATTCGGTGGTGATAGAGTCCATGTGATCCAAGACCTTCAGGTTGAAGACAGTGAACGCCAAGGATGGAAGCAGAAGGCACATATATGAAATTCCTCCAGTTGTTTGATGTGTCATTGATACAGAGTCCAGGACTCACATTTATATAGGAGAGAAGGAATAACCACAGCATTATAGACTTTCAGCTTTGTGAAGATATGGACATTGCACTGATTGAATACTCTAATATGCAGCCATTCTAGAGTTTGGCTGATCTTACTGATCTATATCTATAACAGAATAGGCACTCTTTTTTGCTGAATCCTGTCAAATGGCTCTCTTTAATATGGCCTTCTAGCATGGCCCTCCTGGCAGCTTGATGGGACAGGTAGACACAATATATACAATTACTCTAAATGTTAATTTAGTTTTTTAAAAAAAAAAACATTATACTATATTTGGGGGGATTAGGCTGATTCTGTTGATTCTAGTAGCCATTTTGAGTACTTACTTGCACAGGAAAACTCAAAGATAAGTTTTTGCATCCTCCAAATTTTATTATATATATATTTTTAATGTGCCAGTTCATACTGAAACATGATGACATGAATGTGTGAATAAACTTACACAGTCCAAATAAACTGATTTATTGCTAAACAATCTATCTAGAGCAATATACCATATTTTTCCATGTATCAGATGATACTTTTTCTTAAAAGTATTTACCTAAAAATTGAGGGGTATCTTATATATGGGGGGGAGGGCGAGAGGAGACCCACAGTTGCAAAACTGCCAATACTTTATCTCTGCAAACTAGCCTCACGAGCGAAACTTCCAATTGCTTAAAATATTGATTTCTGAATTTTGGGTAAGAAAAGGGGTGGGGTTTTCCTATACATGGGGCCGTCTTATAGATGGAAAAATACGGTAGTTAGTTATCACTGCTAAGTATTAGATAAGGGTCAACAGCATTCAAGGGGGGGTCAGGGTGGGACTTAGCTCACTTATGGCTATGTAGAGGTTCTAGGTTGATCCAGTGGTGAAATCCAATTTTTTTTACTACCGGTTCTGTGGGCGTGGTTTGGTGGGCGTGGTGTGGTGTTGCTTGGTGGGCATGGCAGGGGAAGGATATTGCAAAATCTCCATTCCCACCCCGCTCCAGGGGAAGGACTGCAAAATCCCCCTTCCCTCTCCACTCCTGGAGGAAGGATATTACAAAATCTCCATTCCTACCCCACTCTGGGGCCAGCCAGAGGTGGTATTTGCCGGTTCTCCGAACTGCTCAAAATTTCCACTATTGGTTCTCCAGAACCTGTCAGAACCTGCTGGATTTCACTCCTGGGTTGATCCCACTTTAACTCTACCATCAAGTTCTGCCACTGCTTCCCCCACATAAGGCTAGTCAGATGCCCTGCAATAATGTGATCTCATGCATTTCAATGGCTCAGGTATTCAGTTTCCTATCTTCTCACTGGTTATCATGAATCTTTCAATAAATCTAAATATGCCTTTCCAAAATACTGGAGTAATAATTATTTCATAGACCAGTAGGAGGAGCCATAAAGTAAGGTGTGTAACATATGTGAAGAACAATCTCTCTCCTTCTTTGGATTGCTAATTAGATGCAGTAACGTTGTCTCCACAACCTGCTAGGACATTATGAGTAATTACTCAGGGGAACATGCTGGAGAGTGGTAGTTTCAGCCCTTATATTTTTATAGGGTTTTACTCTTATTATATTCATATTGTTGCATTGTTTAATTCTTTCTAACATTGTAAGCCGCCCAAAGGGTTACTTTGTGGTTGAGATGGGTGGCAAATAAATTCAATAAGTAAAATAAATCATTGTCACTTCTAAGGGCCTTTCTTTGCTTGTATCTATCAAGACAAACAAGCCCTGGCAACAACTGTGCTATGCTCCCTATGAACATGGCTTCATCTCACTCTCATTTATATAGCTGCCTAAAACCATTCAGGTATATACTTATACTTAAACTGGGGTTTACTCTGTGAAGCCAAAACAATCTACAGAAGTTTCAAGATATGTAAAATCTGGTGTACTACACCAGCTATCTGTCAGTGACCCAATAGTGGTGGGTTGGTTGCTGGCCACTTGAGGCTCGTGCATGCACTCTCCTCACCTCCAAGTCCCAGAAACTATATTTGATTGCCGTCTTAATGTTTTGTTTTGGCTGTTTGCTTGTTTGACATAGAATATTTACTGTATTCAGTGGAATTATGGGTATGCAAAGATCCTAAGCCCATACTCTCGTGAAAGCTGAAAAAAGCAGGAGTATAGATTGAACAAGTTTCCATTTATAAGTAACTCAGGACACGAACATACCTGATACAACTTCCTCCTCCTATTTTTCACACCTCATCAACCACTCTGTGAGGGAGATGGGCAGTTAAACGTCAATTGATTGATAAATAAATACCGTACTTTTCAGAGTATAAGACACACTTTTCCCACCCTAAAAGAGGGTGGAAATGTTGTTGCGTCTTATACACCGAATATGGCCATTTTTGGCCTCCCGAAACCCTGCCCCACACGTCCCATTTTTGCCAAAAACAGGATGCTCAGAAGGTTTGGGACGGGGTGAAATTCATTTACCTTCCCTACCAGTTTGTAAATGTGCACGTGCAAACCCTTCTGCGCATGCGCAGAGGCTGAAAACCGTTGCAAAAAAGGGACGTCATGACATCTGCGTTGGTGGGTGGGGCTTCGCGCAGTCGGCCCTACTGTATCGCATCATCTGGATAGAACCGGTTGAATTTCACCCCTGGTTTGGGAGGCCTGCAGAGTGCTCCTGGGGGCTGGGGAGGGCAAAAACCAGATGAGTGGAGGCCAAAAACTACTTTTTTTTTCTTCCTTTCCTCTTCGAAATCTGTCTTATACTCTGGTGCGTCTTATAGTCTGAAGAATACGGTACTTGCTATGAGGTGGGTTGGGCTGAGAGAGAATTACTAGCACAAAATCACCCAGCCAGTTTTTATACATAAAGTGGGACTAGAACTCATGGTCTCCTGATTTCTAGGCCAGCACCTTAACCACTATATCAAACTGCCTGTATTTATGCCTATTTGCATAATTCATCTCTCTTCATGGAGTGAAAGAAAAAGAAAACAAGGGCCACAAAGGATATCTCTGCCTGGAGGGATTCAAAGTCAAGAAAGTGGCCATGGCCATGTGATTGAAGCCCCACTCATATTTTTTACTGTCCTCAGGATCAGTTTGGTATGTATTTTCGAGCTAATGGAATGCACTTACTATGTTACAAGCTGCTCCATCCTTTCTTCAAACGGCAGTTTCCACTGAGATTTGGGGTAATATGAAAAATTGAAAATAGGTTTTAAAAAGTGATTATCTGATAAATGTATTCGAAGGCAGATGAACCAAATAAAATATTGTATCTTAATTAATCAACACAGGCCTTAGTTCCGCTGTGAAATGTCTTTAAATAGTTCCGCATCATTTTGAAATGCAAGGTAGCAAATAGCATTTATAGGTGATTTACAAGAATGTCCTCTCAGCTTCAACGCTGTTAGCCCTCAAGTAAGGCATTTAATTCTGAATGACATCGTCCCTGCATGGTTGACTTGCATTTAATTGAAAAACCTGAACCTTACTGTTGCAGGATGAATGATAGCTGTTTACATATTTCCAGCAAAAGTACATTTTATTTCTACGTTGTCCATTGGCAGTTTTTATAGTAAAAAAAATATGCTGTATGGTTTTGCCACAACCTGTCTTTTAACACATATGATAAACGGTGTTTCAATCCTCTTTCAAATAAGAAAGATGTCTTTATATCTTGGATGTGGCAACAGAAAAATAAAGACAATATGAAAATTAAAATCTAACTGAGTGATAAACTGCTTTGATTCGAGGGTGCAGTGGAATAGTCACTTCATATCTCTGTGGGAAGATTTTAGCAATTTCAGAAATCACAAAGAAGTGCCCCAAACAATATCCCTATAAGATTACCACCACCATAGGTAGTCCTCAACTTACGACCTCAGTTGAGCCCAAAATTTCTGTTGCTAAGCGAGACATTTGTTAAGTGAATTTTGTCCCATTTTATGACCTTTCTTGCATAGTTATTAAATGAATCACTGCAGTATTAAGCTGGTAACATGGTTGTTAAGTGAATATGGCTTCTCTATTGACTTTTTTTGTCAGAAGATTGCAAAGGGGATCATATAACCTGGAACACTGCAACCGTCATAAATATGAATCAGTAGCCAAGCATCCGGATTTTGATCACGTGACCACGGGGATGCTGCAATGGTCATAAGTATGTAAAATGGTCATAAGTCACTTTTTTCAGTGCTGTTGTAACTTTGAGTGGTCACTAAATGAACCATTGTAAGTCGAGGACAACCTGTACATCAACTGTAGGCAAAATAGTGACATCACTACAGGAAGGCAATTACTGTACATCGTTAGCTACATATTTCCATTCCTTCATTTTATACTTTCTCCATTTCTCCTTCCCCATTTTGTGGCATGGGAATGAAAGTTATCCATGCTAACTTCAGAGTAACCACACTTCATGTGGGAAAGAGGACAGAGCTTATTAGAGGTGAGATCTTCAGTCGAAACATTATTTCATTCTGTAATTGCTTAGTGATGATCTAGCTTCCTTCCACACAAGGACAAGATTGTGAATCACGGGGATAAATTACAAAGCTGTTTCAGGATTTTAATTTTTTTTTCCATGGGAGCTATAAGAAAAAAGACCTTTAAAGATTAATGGTGATTCTAAAATGCAAAAGACAAGGGAAGGGCATGGCAGAATTACATGCAGGCACTTGCAGGTTTGTTAAAAAGCTGATCTACAGATGGTGTCTGTCAGGTGAACTCCAGGGAAGTCAAGAGAGCTGAGCGGAGTTGTCCTAATTGGAAATATGCTTCTTGACTTTGCCAAAGCGGAAGACAATAAAAGGCTTGTTCAGAGGGGACAGCAAGATAAAGAAAATGTTTCTGACCAAGGTTCCTGGTTTCTCTTGCTGGCTTCTGCCCTTTGTCCCATTCCATTCTTTATAATGAGGCACTCTCTTCAGTCACAAGCTTATTAACTCTCGCCTCACTGGCTGGATTTAAGATCCACAGACATCTCTGTGGCACATTTTGAAGACATAAATGCACCTTAACCCCCTGCATGAAACCCAAGGGGGAAAAGATTAGGCGAGGTCACACATGGGTACTAAAGTGGAAACCTTAGATAGGCCCTTAAGGAACCATGTGAAAATAAAAAATAATACCTCAAAGCTGGTGGTCTGTTTTATAACAAGGTGTCTTGCTTCAAAGCAAACAAGCATATGCCACTACCCCAAACTAAGCCAAAGTTAAATAAAATCAAGCATAGGAAGAAGTCTGCTGAGCAGGGGTGAAATCCAGCAGGTTCTGACAGGTTCTGGAGCAGAAAATTTGAGTAATTCGGAGAACCGGCAAATACCATCTCTGGCTGGTCCCAGAGTGGGGTGGGAAGGGAGATTTTGCAATATCCTTCCCACAGGAGTGGGGAGGGAATGGGGATTTTGCAGTATCCTTCCCCTGGAGTGGGGAGGGAATGGAGATTTTGCAGTATCCTTCCCCTGCCATGGCCACCAAGCCATGCCCACCAAGCCACACCACACCCACCAAGCCACACCCACAGAACCGGTAGTAAAAAAAATTTGAATTTCACCACTGCTGCTGAGTCTCAGGGAAGATATAACAAGGCACATTGGGGTCCCTGAACACCATCCTAGAGAACGAGGCTATAGAAATAAAAGATAGAAATAAGGCCTTGTCATAAATAAGCCTCCAAAGGCTCCAATCTCTGTATGGTCTCTGTTTCTATTGATACCTATCTCATGAGGGCTAACTACCAAGGCTATGGGTAAGAGCATCTTCTGAGCAGTCATGGTTTCAGATGTCCTGGAGTAAATCCATTTATCTAACCTCAAGGAATATGGTTTCCCTTTTAGAATGGACTTCAGCTTGGCCAACAATATGTTAGCCAAACGTTCAGCTCTATAGATTACCCTATTGCCCTCTATTTAAGACATTGTCTGGAGTCTAGGATATAAAAGACATTGTCTGGAGTCCAGAGATTTGTTCAGCCCAAGTCCAATATTTAAAGAATGTTAAGACAAATGAACAGGAAAAGTCAGTTGGTTCTTCATCAACAGACTAAGCAAGCACTTGACCGTCATCTTCCCTACCAAACTAAGTGAACTGTTTTGCTATTAATAGTCATTATTTCTCAATTTGCACCTAAGCAGCTACATGTTTTTGTCTTTCTTTCTCCTATGTAACTAAGTCACTCTGCTAATTTATTGCTAGGAGCTTGCTTTTATTCTGAGATTCATGGAAATTCCGCACAGCAGCCTAAATTGCTTCTCTCCAATGCTGCCGCTGGCTGATTCTTAAGCCAACCTCAGAAATTCCAGTCTGGGTTTGCAGTGGGTTGAGCAAAGGGGCTTGTTGGTTCTTTACCTGGACTGCAGCCATTGTGAGAGCTGATTAGTCATTCTCAAGCTTCTTGCCCTTCCCATCCCTGCAGGGAAGGCAAATCTTGTTGGTTAGCTTCTGTATCAACTGGTCTACTAGCGCTTGTCTTTTCCTTTTTGGAATTGTTCTTTCTTCACTAGCTCCTGTGCTTTGCCCCCAATGTTTGCACACCTCGATGCCTTCAGTCCCCCAATCAACCCCCACTTCCCTCATTATCTCATTTGGCACTAATAAAGAGTCTTCCATTTTTTTACTTTTTCTCCTCTCTCTCCCATCCCATGTACCAATATAGTTCCATGCTTCAATCATCAAAGCAGTAGACAATAGATTCACTTGTTCTTTCTTACTTTCCTCTTTAGGTGTACGAAAACTTTGTGGCAAGGAAGAACTGGTCTTTTAGGTTCATAGAAGCAAAGTAACAATGTCACTTAAAGATGTTTTTGAAAATTAAGGAACAAGAAGGGAAGCTTTGCAGGACTCTGGGTAGATAATAGAAAACAAGGGGAACATGAATCCAAAACGGTACCTGCTGGGAAACATGACAGCTGAACAGAGCATAAGCTTCTAGAATTGATGATAAATCTTTCACATAACACATCATTCTTGGATCAATCATAAGCTTGGTGGTGATGGTTTGTTCTTTGAACTTGATGTTTAGTTTCTGAATGTTTCATCACCAGGCTAGGTAATATCATCGGCAGAACTTCAGTTGAAGTGTCTTATTTCAGTTCTCTTTGGCTTTTTAAGGTCTTATGTGGTCAATTGGTTACCTGACCAACTGGTCACACCACATGAGGGTCATCTGGTGGTGAGGTCACCCTGGCTGGAGGTCATGTGAGTCAGCAGGTGGTTGATGCCATCATTGGTTGATCACTGATTGATCCGACTTCTTACAGACTCACAGACTGGTTGCTGATCAAAGCTTAGTAAATAAAAACAACAAACAAAACAAAAATCAACAATCAACAATTGATGACTAGCAGAGAACATAGAGACCAACAACCTCAGTCAAAACAGCTGGACAAGAGAGTGACCATATGTTGAAAGGGAGACTATGCCAGGCATTATAACCAATCAGAGTTGAGGCTGCTCCTAGAATGCAACAAAGCTCTGGAGACCATCTACTTTGAAGGACTTAACAAAGTTGGAAAACACGGCATGGGGCATGTTATCAATTGGCAACTGATAGTTTTTCTTTCACTGATTAGTTTAGGAAAAGAAAAGTGAAAAAACCACATCATTTTAAGCTATCTATTTAGATATGGGAGGGTATGAGTTATGATAGGACAGGAAAAAATGATAAAAAAAATAAAACACTGGACTTTTTGAGCAAATTCCTCCAATATCATTATAAATACGAACTAGACAACTGGGACTTCTTCCTGACTCTCAGTTCCTTGGTGGTAAATATTAATGGTGAAAGATAAAAGTAAAAATCTATAAGTGCCTAAGATAGGAAATTTTAAAAGGCTGTGCATGAAAAATAGAAATAGTACAGCAAATGATCTTTATATAAAACATCACTCTTTCATTCTGTTAGCCTTAATGATGGATGGAATAATTGGATGAGGCAACCAAGAGGCAATATGTCAAGTTACTTGTGGAAATTTGTGCAATGGGTTAGCTCCCTCAGACAGTTATACACATTTGCTCAGAGAAAAAACCATTAATGGTCAAACTCAGTTTTGATGGATTTGCCAAACCAAGTACCACTCTTCTTCCCAATTTCTGGCACCAAGTATTAATGCCTTGCTGAGTCTCTGACATGCTATTAAGGAGACAGGGAAGAATGGCAGATATTTGCCCTTAAGCACAGAAAGATAACAGAGCTACCAAACGGAGCACATTAATAAGTTTTACAATACAGTTATGCAACTGGGAGTGGGGGAGAAATACACCTATCTGAATCTGAAAACAGAGCATATGGCATTGTTTCATGTTGTAATATAGACTGTACCATACTTGTTCAGATTTCAAATAAAAGTAGGCTTATATTTTAAAACATTTTTCTGCATAAAACTCAACTGTCCATTTAAAAGAAAGAAAGAAAGAGAAAGAGCAGACCATAGAACTGGAAGCATACAGTATTGCTTTAAGGATGTTTCGCATGAAAAGGGCCATTAAAATGATGTGCTCAAGTTAGTTTAATTCCCTCTATGATGACCAGGACTTTTCAACATAAGGACAGGGCAGGGCAGCCATCTTGGGTTGTTGTGATGGTGATGTTATTTATTGCATTTACTTAATGTACGTATCCTAATAAAGAACTATGTTGCTCTCCCTTATGATCCTTTTATCTTCATCTTTCAGGTTTCTCAGCAAAGCTCTAGTCTATGGTATAAGCATTCGATGTCATTTAAAACCAGGAGGGCCATTTTGATGGGCTTGTGTATATCTCTGAAGAACAAGCAACTTTCCTCTGATTCCCATGGGCCCTTAATTTCATTTCTTCACATACATTCTCTTAAGCTTCCCCTGACTAACCCTGGAAAACAACTTGGGGGCTTTGCTTCCCATCAGTTTATACTAGTGAAAATACCCAAATAATAATGTAAACTTTAAACTGGTCTAAACATAGTTTTTAACAAAGCAAAACCTGTAAACTCCTTTCTCTCCCCCAATCTCCTCCAATATGTTTCTCTTAAAGAAAAGCCATGGTTATAACTGAGGTATTGTAATCCTGGATCCACATGGGAATGCACCCTAAGACTAATACAGCTCACCACAGCATTATATTTTAGTCTTTAAAAAGACTAAAAAAGTTCATCATCCTGTGCCCCTAACCATGGCATGGAAATACTTCGTGATGCCTCATAATGAAAACATATCATGAAGGCATCCACATGATGACACTTCTTTCTCTTCCCTAGCCTGCTGCAAAGGCAGCCTGCAATCCTACTTGTTGTTCTATCATTGGAGTGATCTTTCCCCCTGTTATCCTGATATAACTTTCCATAAGATAAATCTACAACACTGCAGTGATGAGACTAGCAATGGCAAAGTCAGGGATAAGGATATGCCAGTTCCTACTGGCTGTTTAAATTTGCTGGCTTTCCCTCCATATGGTCTCTAGACATTGTAATTCTATTACTAGTTTTAATTCTTTAAAAATGATAGAACATTTGAAGGTTGGACAGGAGAGGGAATTAGTAAGAGCCAAAGACCTCAATTAAAGGGGAAGAAAACTTAAATTTGACTTACTAATACAGAATGAAATAAAATATTTTAACATTTGACATATTAAATGATATTTTTCAAAAATTGAGTTAATTTTAAGAGTGTCTGCCTCTAAAGATTAAAAGATGTTTAAAAGAGGAACAAGTTTTACTGGACAAAACTTAAACTGGACTTGGATTTTAAAATGGACTTTAAAAACACAGGCTAGAAGAAAGATATGGAAAAAGATCTTACTCCGGACATACAATAGAAACCATCTTATGTTTTCATAATTAAAAGGTACTGTACATACAAATAGCAAACCAAGAGAGTGACCTGGATAATCTTCCTATATTGGATTTACAGAGGAGGCTTGTTAAAGTTTTGAAGAATGTTATGAGAAGGGACAAAGAAGAAATTAAAAGAAACCAAATTTTAGGATATTATTTGAAGGGAGTAAAGATGAATGAAAGAATACAAAGTTGGTTTATTTGATCAAGGTTAAAATAGATTGTTGTTATCTTTAGCAATCCGCAATGGACTTTTGCTGAAATGACAAGGTTTTGTTATTTCAGAGGTGAAATATGGGAAAAAGAGATCATTTGTTATATTTTTTTTAAAAAGGTAATAAGTTACTCAAATTGTTGATAGTATTGTGATGAAGGAGGAAGTCATTTCTATATAATATTTCCTTTCTTTGTCTTTACTATATTCACATTTTTTCTTTTTTCTTTTTTTCTATTTTCTTTTTCTTTTCTGTACCTTCTATTTTTTATCTTTTAAGTTGTAATTTTTAATAAAATTACTATTAAAGTAGTCGACTGCCAGTTTTCCAAACAGGATTACATCAGCCACAATTTTTACTTTATTGTGTTGCTTTCAGTGTGTGGAATGATGTTGCATTTCATACATTCCATAGGATATTTCTGGTTCTACCAGTCACAAGGTTACTCCTTTGGTATAGTTTTATACCAATACCAAATGTTAACAAAATAAAAGTTAAATTTTAAAGTTATATTGGTTTGTTGATTTCCACATAGCTACTTTAAACTCACAAAAGTATCTGAAATACCCCTCTCACAGGAGAGTCATTTCATAGCTCTATAAGAATAATACAAGAAGGACAGAATGAAACTGAAAAGAACATGTAAGTCACCCAATTCCACCATGCCACATATTATGGAGAACAGTTGGTTGTTTTCATACTGATTGGTGATGCTACATGGAAGAATAAAGGAGACCGAGAGATCCTTCCATTGATCAGATTGCTAAAGTGCTTAAAGCTCAGTTGCGGGGTTACCACAATTTATATGAACTTTTTTTTTTCTGCCAATGCAAGAGAAAATTGTATTAATATAATCATGTGGAAGACTTTGCTATCAGGAGAAGGCAATCATGGTAAGCCACTTCTACATGGTTGCCAAGAAAACAGCATGTAGTCAAGAACAGGAGGAATGAGCTCTTAAAACGAACTGGCAGTGAAGGAAGGAAGGAATTAATTAATTTAAAGCAGGTCTTTTTAATAGCTCCTTAATCTGTAGTCATTGACTGATTATGTGTCATTAAGTTCATGTTGACTCTTAGCAACCACATAGATAGATTTTACTTTGTGACAATCGTTCCCGTAGGTGTACCCATTGTCACTCTAACTGAATCTATCCTTCTTGCTGCTGGTCATCCTCGTTCCTTCCACCTTTCACAGCATTAGAGCCTTCTCTAGAGAGCCAGGTCTTCACATAATGAATTTGCAGGCAATAGAAGAGTGTCATGCTTAATTCCATAGCATGGTATCAGGTCCTCTCCCCCTGACAAATGGGAAAAATTAGTATTGATGTATGCCTGGTAATTGGAATTTAGATGGCCCTCTGGAGGTGCTTGACAGGCTGCAAGGCAGCACTATGAAGCTGGGGAAGGGGGAAAAACAGCATACACTTGCAGTTTGTTGCACAGCCGACTGAGGGTCTGCTAGGTGCCCTCATGTCAGACTGATGCAGTGCTACTGCAGTCCTAAGACTACTCAAGGCACATAACTGGTGGACTCCCCAAAGCACCCTACTGCCACACTGGTTATGTATCACACTACGAAAGACATTAGAATGCCTAGGTGGGTAGTAGTTTCTGGTTGTTCTAACTGCACATTATGGAATTGCTGGAAGCCCTACCTACTTTTTACAAATACCATCAGTGGTGAATATCCCTGCTGCTAGAATAGAATAGAATAACAGAGTTGGAAGCAGTGGTGGATTTCAAAAATTTTTACTACCAGTTCTGTGGGTGTGGCTTGGTGGGTGTGGCTTGGTGGGCGTTGCAGGGGAAGGATACTGTAAAATCTCCATTCCCACCCCACTCCGTGAGAAGGATATTGCAAAATCCCCATTTCCTCTCAATCAGCTGGGACTTGGGAGGCAGAGAATAGATGGGGGCAGGGCCAGTCAGAATTTTTACTACTGGTTCTCCGAACTACTCAAAATTTCCGCTACCGGTTCTCCAGAACTGGTCAGAACCTGCTAAAACCCTGCTGAAACCCACCTCTGGTTGGAAGGGACCTTGGAGGTCTTCTAGTCCAACTCCCTGCCCAGGCAGGAAACCCTACACCACTTCAGACAAATGGTTATCCAACATCTTCTTAAAAACTTCCAGTGTTGGAGCATTCACAACTTCTGGAGGCAAGTTGTTCCACTGATTAATTGTTCTAACTGTCAGGAAATTTCTCCTTAGTTCTAAATTGCTTCTCTCCTTAATTAGTAATGCTAATGACACAGAAACTAGCAATTCTAAGCAGAGTTATTGGGAAGGAGAGTTTTTCTCCTCTCCCCACCCCTCCCCAGGATCTTGCTCCAGAACATCAGTTCAGAGGGTTGGGTGAGCTAATAGGCTAATGCCATTAGTCTATGAGGCAGAGGAGTGAGGGAGGCATATATGGTATGATTGTACCGATCATCAGGTGAGACCATTGGAACTAAGGTTCTTAGATATCACTCAAGGTCATTCACAGCTTGGTAAGGATTTTAATCTGAGACTTCCTGCCTGAGCAGGGGGTTGGACTAGAAGACCTCCAAGATCCCTTCCAACTCTGTCATTTTATTATAGTTCCTCATTTGTTCTGAATTCCACAAGTGGGGAACCCAGTTGGAGCTGGAAGATGCTGCCTTTCAAGAAGAGGGGATTAGTAAACTCTCATTTCTGCTGTCCCAATTGTACCCAAGCCCATCAGCACCTCCCCCCCCCCACAATTAAAATGTGTTGGGGAGGTTGATATGCCATTATTTATTTATTTATTTATTTATTTATTTATTTATTTATTTATTTATTTATTGGTTCGATTTATATGCTGCCCTTTTCCGGAGACTCAGGGCGGCTTACAATGCTTTAAGCAATAGCCTTCATACTTTTGTATATACCTGCTTAGTAGGGCTTTCGGCCTACTAATAATGATAGAGAGCTTCATCATTCTTCCCAATCTTCTACCAGCACGGTTAAAAACTTTAGGAACAAAAAATGTACCATTTATAAGAAAGAGGGATTGGCTGGAGGCAGGTTTTACAACATATAATTCAAATATATAATTCTCAGTCCCGGGCAAGCTCTGCAAAAACTGGTTCCACATCTTTTTCAGAGTGACTCATCGGAAGAGAGAAAGATTGCCTAGAGATTGCTCTAATTGGTTAGCACCTTACACCATCATCCTTTCTCAGCTTCTGTGCAACTCGGTGTTAAAGATTTGCATCTTTAAGGTGAAGGGGAAGGCTGCAAACCTATGCTGCTTCCCTAGGAGTACGGCTTTTTGGATGTGATGGGGCTTATTTCTGAACAGACCAATGTAGATTTGTATTGTAAATGATGAAGTATGTAAATCTCTGTTGGAAGAAATATCCTTCTGGGTTCAGCTCCAAGTGGGGAAAAAGACACTGGAAACATGGAGACTGCTTGGAAAGATGGTTTAATGGTGGACAGGATCACATGGCTTGAGTTTCTGAACAGACAAGGGCAGATACAGTGAGTCTCCAGGTTTTATGCTTTCTCTGGCTTTGAACTTCCTGGGGCCCAGAAAGAGTATCCTGATTGGTTGTCAGACTTCCAGGGGGTGGCGATCTTAGCTAGCCCTGCTGGCTGATGTAATCTTCCCAGGTGCCATGTGATGAGTTTCTGTTTTAGATGGGTCCCATTGTCTTGCAGATGAGGTCCATTGACAAAGATTGAGTTTCTGCCTCTGGCCCATTAACAAAAGGATGGGGGCAGGAAGGTGGGAGGCAAGAAGCTGCTTTGTCTTTAAAACATGTTTCTCCATTTCTCATCCAGGGAAATATAATATTCTGCCTTTTTAATATTTCCCAAAATATTTCATTCTTCTAGGAAAGGGGTGGGTGCTAACTTCCTACATCTCGTACTGTCCTTTAAATAGAAGGGGAAGGAAGAAAAAGCCTAAAAGTCCAGTGGAAGCCCAAAGAAAGGGAGACAGAGAGAGGGGGGGGTGATTTATATGATGAGAATATTGAAGCCAGGGGGGAAAAAATGTGTTACAATCTGGATTAAAATCTTCTTCCAATTTTCTTGCTTACTTTCTACTTTACATTATAGCCTGAAAATCCAGGGGTACTTTTGTCCTTTTCTAAAAGATGCAATTGGTTGGGTTTAGCATATGTGAATCCAGTTATTATGGTATACAAGCCATGGCTGCTGGGCCACCAGGATATGTGAACAGAGCTCAGTAAGCCATTAGTTTAGCACAAAATGTCCTATCTGTTTCCAAATCAAGCGATACTGCAAGGGATGATCTGTAGGACTTTTTTCTTCTCCAGGCAAAGGGGGAGGTGAAAACCACTTCCTATAAACCCTGCTTTTGGTACCAGTTAATTATACACATGCTTCAAATTCTCCAGTAAACCTGGGAGGTTCTGGGGTGCCACTCCCCAGGCTGCGTAATACACCACAAAGTGATACTTATTAACACCGGGGTGTATCCTCATTAAATTAGCTCCATTAAAAAAAATACACACTACGGAAACTGAGAACAAGGGATATATTTTAGCTTTTTTTTTTTTTTTTTACTGTTGTCAGAAGCTTGGAAGGCTTAATGCAAATGCTTTTCAAATTATACCTCTTGGCCCCCACTGTCATGTTTGATCTTGGATAGCTGGAATGTGGCAACGTAGGAAGAGCACTAAAATGCAAAAGGATTGACAAGTGGAAGGAAGGTTGGGACCTGTTTTGGGAAGGGGAGTAGACCAGGAAAGGGAAAGATGGAAGGAATCTTTTCAGCACTGGATTTTCATTTGCAAAACAATGCCAGGAATCACATTTAAAATAAAGCGGATTGGAATCTGGATATTCCTTTATATCATTCCTGGAAATCCTTGTTCAGCTGATATTCTGTATATCTAGCTGCCCTTTAATGAATGCAACCTGGCATTACTTGAACAATGCATTGGAACCAAAGGTGTTTTTTTCAAGAGGCAACTGAACTTTCTTGTTTTTCTTGGAAAACGTTTCACTTCTCATTCAAGAAGCTTCTTTAGAGCTGAAGAAGCTTCTTGGATGAGAAGCAAAAGGTCTTCAAAGAAAAATAAGAAAGTCCAATTGCCTCCTGAAAAAGCACCTTTGGGACAAATATGACCTGGATGACTGAGAATCTCCATAGACAAATGCACTGGAACATTAGGACTGAATTCATGCATCATGCTAAGTCATGGTTGAATGATCTGCAGTAACAGTTGTCTGGCTTCACATTTCAAACTAAGCTACTGGGCTGGCTTACAGCCAATGGGCTGAAAGAGCAACCTTGAAGAACTAGAGTAAGAGCCTCAGCCAAGACAACAACCAGATAAAAGAAATTTGAGTCTAGGGCAGAAATTTAATTTGAGAAAGTGTTTCAGGCATGACTCTCTCTTTCACTTTCTCTTTATGAAATAGACAGAAAGAGGGAGGGAGGGGCAAAGCACATTGAGACTTGTTAAGATTTTGTTACTGTAACCTTATAATAAAAGTTGTTAACAGTTATAATTTTGGTTTCCTACTCTAGTCTACCTCAAACAGTTGACAAGTGTGAGCCAGTTTTGGATCTCCCATTCTGATCAAGACAAGTGCTGTAGCCTCTAGTGATGTCCCATGAGATGCAGCTGTGTGTGAGTCACTGATGCTATTCTTCTTTGTAACCACAACTTTCTTTGAAGGAAAGGATAACTGTTAAGGTTCCATCTTGGAGTTTTATGGAATCCATTCCTAAAATGCTCTGAGAGATTTTTCCTTGTTTCTGTGTATCTGTTCAGGCTTTAACAATCCTAGAGATGTCACATTTGCCAGGGATTCTCTATGAAGCCAACAAGGTGAAATGGTTCTTGAGTCCCTACATTCTCAGTAGGGAGGGTTGATGCTAATTCTGTTTTTATCCCCAGACAAAAACTCTTTGCTCAGCCAGGATTTTAATAAACTGTAATTGTGCTGTACCTTTTGCTGCTCTTGTTCTACTGTTGTCCTAGTTTTTAAAATGCTACAAAGTGTAGCATTTAAAAGTTTTAATCCTATTGAGTACCTCCATTTGGGAATTCATATCCTGATAAATAGCTAGGAAAATGTTGCTTAAGTGAGGGTACTTTACTTGTGTTCTCCACAAGAAGGGGATTAGACTCAGATGAAAAGAAAAGCAGTTCCAAAAATCCAATATCCAGGAAAGCATTGCAGTTTGCTTTGAAAATAAACTTTCCTCCAGGAGGACAATTATGTATTGGGAGGAAACCAAAGAGCTAAGCAAAGCCCCGTCACTGTCTTCATCACAGTTATTGTCATTGTCATAGTCACAAATGGGACACGGTCGCTCAGCGGCTAAGACGCTTAGCTTGTCGATCGAAAGGTTGGCAGTTCAGCGGTTCGAATCCCTACTGCAGAGTAATGGGGTGAGCTCCCATTACTTGTCCCAGCCTCTGCCAACCTAGCAGTTCGAAAGCACGTAAAAAATGCAAGTAGAAAAATAGGGATCACCTTTGGTGGGAAGGTAACAGCATTCCATGCGCCTTTGGCATTTAGTCATGCCAGCCACATGACCATGGAGACGTCTTTGGACAGCACTGGCTCTTCGACTTTGAAATGGAGATGAGCACCTCCCCCTAGAGTTGGGAACAACTAGCACATATGTGCAAGGGGAACCTTTACCTTTACCTTTTCCAGAAAAAGGCTACATTGCAAGACTCTACCCTCCCCTCAATGTTTCTCGGGATCACCCCAGACAAAGCATCCTTCTGGAGCACTCTGGACCTTATCTTCATGATCTGAATTATGTTTGAGAAGCCCTGCCTTGTATTTTAAAGACTTCTTCTACTAAAGGGCTTTCTGTTTAAGGAGAAAAAGTTTTTGTCTCTCAGTCCTGGGGAAAAGACAGTGGCAAACCACAGAGAGAGAGAGAGAGAGAGAGAGAGAGAGAGAGAGAGAGAGAGAGAGAGAGAGAGAGAGAGAGAGAGAGAGAGAGAGAGAGAGAGAGAGAGAGAGAGACCACATTTCTGTTTCTATTTAAAATCAAGTGATGATTTTTAAACATGTTTCATACAAACTTTTTAAGAACAATGCACATTTGACATGTGATTCTGCATCCACCTGCTTCGCCTTCTTATTTGGTAGTTAATTACTTTTCTTTTTTTTTCATTAGAAAAAGATCATTCCCTAAAATAGTATTTTAAAACAGTGTTGATGTTAGCACTGGTACCTTGCACCAGCTAAACATACCAGATTGGCTCTGGCATTATGATGTTTCTGGGAGGCAGGGAGGAAAGGAAGGGCCTTGCTTAGGACAAGTCAACCATCAATCTTTTTTTGATTCAACTGCATTTGCCTTTGAAAAGACATCTGCCATCCTCTTTAAAGAGCTTGGTACAAAGCCAAATGTATCTCAGTCTCCCCTAGAGAATGTAACATCATTGGTTCCATTGCTATTTCTAAGCAGTATCTCCAATCTCTTCATATAAATACATCTTTCAGTACATTTGACTAAGGAAAGTATATAGCTCAAAATGCAGTCTTTAATCATTCTGTCTGCTTTATAGCATTGCCAGGAAATGATCTGCCAGGTGCTAAATTTAGTTAATGAGTTAATTAATCAAGTTATAGTTATATATCCTTTAGGTTTGAAACAATCTATATCCTGGCCCATATTTCAAGTTCAGAAACAAAATTATTACAATATTTTTAAACAGGTTAAGGGAAGGCCAAAATAAATATGTTAAAAAATAAAAAAAAGGGCTAACCAAAGGCGGATGTTTTCAATCCAATAGCTTCCATGGAGAGATTTATGTGTGTGTTGAGTAAACTTGAACACATACTTAATCATACAATGAAATCAATGGAACTTTTTTAAAAACTGTACCAATTCCGTATGGATATATAGCTTTTAAATATATAAAAATTGAAATAAGCAAACTCAAGCTCACCTAATTTTGGTTAGATTATATCAAATGCTTAATGTTTTAAAGCATATTTAGCCCCACCATGCTAACTTAAAGACGAAATAAAAATTGAAACGAAATGTTAGGAACAACTATTTGTAGGTGAAACGGCCCATTTCGTAGGCCCAGAAGGCCCGAAAATCAGCTGGAGCTGAGCTAGGGTGATGCTCGCGTGCCCGCAGATATGGCTCCACATGCCACCTGTGGCACGCGTGCCATAGGTTCGCCATCATGGGCCTAGATATTGCTTAGGGTTAAGCTCAGGGTTACGGTTTCATTCTGTTTGAGTAAAAACTAATAGCCAATCTAGGCCTTATGAATTGACAGGGTAAAGGAATACCTACATCTGTGGTTAAGGGAGCACAATGGCTCAGCGGTTAAAGATGCTGAGCTTGTCAGCTAGAAAGCTGATGGCCTGGGTTCGAGATCCAAGAGCTGTGCAACCGGGTGAGCTCCTGTTATTTGCCCCAGCTCCTGCACACCTAGCAGCTTGAAAGCATGCAACTGTGAGTAGATAAACAGGTACCATTTTGGGGGGGAGGTAGCAACATGCCATGTACCTCGGCATATAATCATGCAGACCACATGACCACAGAAATGTCTTTGGACAATGTTGGCTCACCTGGCTAAGAAATAGAGATGAGTGGAAACTTTCCCCTAGAGTTGGAAACATGGGAAACTTTTACGATTACCTTTAAATCCACCCTTAATACCTTTGAAGATGCCCTTTTTGGGCCTCCAGACTTCAAAGCAATGTATCTCCAGGAAATTCTGTTTGCCTTAGTGCAGGAATGTCAAACTCGCAGCATTGTGTTGTCACGTGATGTATCGTGGCTTTTTCCCCCCTTCACTAAAATGGGGGTGGGCTTGGCCAGCGTGTGATGCATCCGGCCCATGGGCTACAAGTTTGACACCCCTGCCTTAATGCAACTGGACCCTACTTTATCCGAGGTCCTCACTATGCAAAATACTCTATTTATGCTTTTCCAGTAACAAGCCAATTTTGCTAACTTTTATCCATAGCTATGATGTATAGAAGTCATTGGGCACTTTCTTCTTTAAGGTTGTCTTTTCATTGTTCATCCCTTAATCTATTTTTTAATCTGTGGTATTCAATGTATTTTTTTATTATTAGTCTTGGTAAACAAATAGACAACGCTTGCTGGGAAGGAGAGAGTTATATATTTGTAATTTATACTAAATTTGGTTTCTTCATGTCTTCAATGTTCATCTCTTAATTTATTTTTTAAGCTGTGGTAGTCAATGTATTTTTTTATTATTAGTCTTGGTAAACAAATAGACAATGCTTGCTGGGAAGGAGAGACTTATATGTGTGTAATTTATACTAAATTTGGTTTCTTCATGTCTTCTAATAAAAAGTATTAAAAGTTTATATAAAAGGTTCCCTCTTCCCCTTCCTTATGAGAAAGTTTGCAATCTCCAACTTGAAGTCTGAGATGGCACAATCCAGGAAAAATCTCAGGTCTGCTGAAGGCAAGCATAGCATCTCGGCCAGGGGTGCTATTCAGCAGGTACTGACAGGTTCTGGAGAACCAGTAGCAGAAATTTTGAGTAGTTCGGAGAATCGGCAAATACCACCTCTGGCTGGCCCCAGAGTGGGGTGGGAATGGAGATTTTGCAATATCCTTCCCCCAGGAGTGGGGAGGGAATGGGAATTTTGCAGTATCCTTCCCCTGGAGTGGGGTGGAAATGGAGATTTTGCAGTATCCTTCCCCTGCCATGCCCACCAAGCCACGCCCACAGAACCGATAGTAAAAAAATTTGAATTCCACCACTGATCTAGTTTTATAGCTTAATCAGCATGTTTTATAAAGGGAATTAATTTTTCAATGCAGATTATCCTGTAAATATTCAACTATCAACATGGAAAATAACCTCTCAGCCCTGTTCATCGTTGAAGAGGACGAACAAACTAAAACTCTATGCAAGCATTTGTATTGATGAGCTGTGGGCTCCACATTGTTCCTTTTCTGGGAGAAAAAAGGAACTTAATTTGAAAATGGCTCATTCAGCACTAGCCTTTCTACATGAGTAACTTCACACTTTATCTTCCTTTTGTGTATCAGCTTTTAGATTTCCAAGGGCTAAGGCAAAAGACAAGCCACCAAGAAAATCAAATTGTTGTCTCCAAAGAACGGTGCATGCATAATAGCTTGGAGTCTTTATTGATAGAAAGTGCAATCTGTGTCTCGCTTCAAACTTTCAAGTCTTCTCAGATAATTTATTGAGCCTCTTCTCTTTGCAGATGAGAAATATATTAATGCCTCCCAGGTACAATCCTTTTAAATAGTTTCACAGAAAAAGGAAAAGGAAGGGCCTGAATCTTTGCTGGCTGCACAGGAAAGAACCACAGGGATCTGCATCCAAATTAACAAAGACAGTCTTTGCTCATTGTCCTATTCCTCCCCAAAGAAGCCACTGTGCATAAACCATAGAAGACACTGTGAAGCAGAGAGATCTTCCAGCTGAAGGTGCAAAGCTGAAGGTGGTCATGAAGTTAGATGAGTTAGGAGCAGTGGTGGTGTAGTGGTTAGAATGCAGTCTTGCAGGCTAATTCTGCCAACTGCCAGCAGTTCGATTCTCACAAGCTGAAGGTTGACTCAGCCTTCCATCCTTCCGAGGTCAGTAAAAATGAGGACCCAGATTGTTGTGGGCAATAGGCTGACTCTTAGAGAGCGCTATAAAGCGCTATGAATCTCCAGTCTAGTGCTATTGCTAGTGCTATTCCTGTTGATCCCTTGACATCATAACCCAAAGGTAAGTGACATTGTGCAATATGTGCAACTGACAAAAACCCTTTTCCAGGCAGTGAATTTTTTTCCGCCATAAATATGGAGGTATATAACTTTAAAGCCTTGTGCTTGCAGGGATGATCTGTGCTTTCATTTCAGGGGACTCATGTTTCACTCTGACTACCAGTTCCTGGGGGTCCCTTCAAAGCAACAAAATGAGGTAAAGGAACCCAAATGCAGAATTGCTGGTAGACCAAGCCTAGGAATTTGGAGAGCAATGGAGACTTGCCAAAATGCTAAACACAGGAACACAAAGCAATAGAACATAGAATAATGGAGTAAGAAGGGACCTTGGAGGTCTTCTAATCCAAACCCCTGCTCAAGCAGGAGACCTTATACCATTTCAGATAAATGGCTATCCAGTCTCTTTTTGAAAGCCTCCAGTGATGGAGCATCCACAATTTCTGAAGGCAAGCTGTTCCATTAGTTGATTGCTCTTACCAGTAAGACATTTCTCTTTAGTTCCAGGTTGCTTATCTCCTTGGTTAGTTTCCATCCATTGTTTCCTGTCTTGCCTTTTGGTGCTTTGGAAAATAGTTTGACCTTCTCATTTTTGTAGGAGTCTCTCAAATATTGGAACAGTGCTATCATGTCTCCCGTAATCCTTCTTTTCATTAGACTAGACATACCCAATTCCTATAACCGTAATGTTAGCAAGTTATTTCTATTTATTTTCTTGGACAGGAGGAGAGGGAAAAAATTACTATTTTATTGTTACCAATATTTGCAATGATCAGAGCAAAAGGTATCAGGTAAGATCCAGGTAACATTAGTTTGCAACATAGAAGATGTTACAAGCCAATTTTAATTCATGCATCTATTTGGTAAGATTTCCATCTGTGGTTCCTCTATGCAGACTAATATCACTGCCTAAAATACTTTGCAGGCTATCATATAATCTAAGGTTCAGTTATGTGGCACCCAAAGAATCCTATAGGACCACTGGAGAGGGAACACTTCATTGGGCAAACACCAGTACCAAGAATATTGGGGAAAAGGTGACACTACAATATTGGAGTTCTGGATCTGAAAGGACATTAACCCTGACCATAATCAAATGCAGAATCTGATTGTGAAAAAACAAAACAAAAAACACCAGATCTTTGTAAGCTTAGGCCAACAATGAGCCCATGGTCAGAGAAATCAGTGGGAAAACTAATTAAAGATGGGTGAGAAGTCATAAAGAAAGAGGAATTAAAATTATCTATATATCAATATCTATAGGGAGGATTTGGAAAGCAAAAAACATACATACAGGAAATGAAAAGAAGGCCAGGTTACTGGGAGAGTAGAGATGGATAGTTCAGAATTGTAGAATTGAATAAGCTGAATTTAGCAAAGGGTATTAATTCAATGTAAAGTGCTTCTTATATGTACGCTAAATAAAAGGGAAAAGGGGAAAAATCAGCTAATAAATGAAGGTGGCAAAATGCTAATAGGTAACAAATAAAAGGCAGAGGGAGCAAATTAATTCTTAGTTTGGTTTTTCTTCAATAATTTTTTTCTTTTCCTGAAAGATATTGATAGCAATAGCACTTAGACTTATATACCGCTTCACAGTGCTTTTACAGACCTAAGTGGTTTACAGAGTCGGCATATCGCCCCCAACAATCTGGGTCCTCATTTTACCCACCTTGGAAGGATGGAAGACTGAGTTAATCTTGAACCTGGTGAGATTCGATCTGCCAAATTGCAGGCAGCCAGAAATAAGTAGAAGTAGCCTGCAGTACTGCACTCTAACCACTGTGCCACCATGGCTCTTGATAGGAGAAAGATTAAGGTGCAGGACTGAAATGTGATTTTAATATGGAATATCTGTTTATATCTTGGACCGGAAGAATAGTCAGTCCTCATGTGCTGAAGGAACTGGCTGAAATTGTTACCAAACCATTCTGTATTAATTATAAGAAATCCTGTAAAAATAGTCAATACTAAAATGCCTGGAAGAAAGTAAATATAGTCCTCTCTTTGAATAAGGAAACAGTAGCATCTGTGGCCAGGGTGAGGGGTCAAAACAGAAGAGATTTCAGATACAACATCAGTGGTGGGTTCCTCCCGGTTTGGCCGAGCCGGTAGCGGTGACGATATGACGTCACCGAACCGGTTCTCTTTGTTCGGGAGCTGGGCCCTCCTGCGCCCCCCACGTTATTCTTACCTTTTATTTGCCCCCCCCCAATCTATTTGCTGCCTCCCGAGTCCCAGTTGATCGGCTAGAAGGAAAAAAACTGTTTAAACTCTTGCAGCGGGGCTTCAAAGGGCCACCTTTTCAGTGTTAAAAGGCAGTGTGGTGGTAGACCAGTGCCTCCAAAAACAAATGGGTAGACAGGAACACTCCAAGAACAAATGGGTAGACCGGTACAGCTCTGCAAGCAGTTAAAAGCCTGGTAGACCAGTACCTCTGCTAAATCCTAAAGAGTTGTCACATGATCATCAAACCATGTCCATAAAATAAGCCACGCCCACAGAACCGGTAGTAAAAAATTTTAGAACCCACCCCTATACATCATATTCCAAGTCCCACACCCACAATAATACTACATCTGTCATCTTAACTTCTCCTACCATGAACAGCACTGTAGGTTGAAAAGGAAGACAGAGATAATCCCATGGGAAATAAGCCACAGCTATTAAATAAGCAAAAAAGGGCTGAAGCATTCCTTAAATCTTGGGAAGCAAGATAGTATTTGGAATCAACTCAGGCAAATGCCTCCTTAATTCTTTGGCCTATAAGAAAAAAAGAGATATAAAAGGAAAGCACAATCAGATTGTGTTACTGTAGCTTATCTCAATAAATTATAGCTTTAATCTTCCTGTGGAGTCAGTTTGCTGATCTGCTTTGCCTCATAGGGATAACAGAAGATGAGTGAAGGAGAATATGATAGCATCTTAAAATACCTAAAGGAATATTATACAGATAACTGTCAAGACGTGTTTTCTCACCCATTCAAAACTGCAGATAATAGAATAACAGATTGAAGTCAAAGGAAGGCATATTCCAATGGAATGTTAGGAAAACGTTTCTAACAAGAATGAGCTATATTGACCCAAAAATGGTTGCATGTCTCTAGAAAACATTACACATCATTGATGAGGGTTTGCCTTAGTTTTCTTGACAAGGTGAGATGTTCCAGTCCTTCTCCAATGCATTAGATCTCTGGCATGATTTTGCTCTTGATATCATTCCCCATCCAGTCTGCTCTTCGACTTTTAGATCCATTCATGCAACTGCAGTGAGACATTTTGCACATTAAGTATATTGGTGCTCAATTTCTTAGATATTTGGTTTGAAAACTGGAGACTTTTTAACTTGAGATTGATTTTTTGGAGCTGCATTCAGACTCACAATCGGATGGTATCTTCATGTCTAGGGGTTTCTTCCTTTAGGCTTAATTGTCCACAAGTTGATAATATTGAGTGAAATCTCTTTTTCAACTTGGATGACTCTCAAATGAAGGTGAATATATGTGTCCCAGGACAATGTTGCAGGATCCAATCTGGGTCAGTCACCGAAACCAGCGGTTTTGACTTCCGAGCTTTCAGACTTGTGCTGGAGCCCATCCTCAGGGAACCTCTCACTAGCCTAATTTCTAAAGAGAAGTTCCCTGAAGATGGGCTCCAGCACAAGTTGGAAGACAAAACCTCTGGTCCCAGTGACCGACCCAGATTGGATCCTTGGATGGCTCTACTGTGCTTAAAAAAAGAAACCTCAAAGCAGTAAGTGTTTCCTATTGCATTCTAAAAGCAACACAATTAACAAGACTAATGTCAGTCTTGAACACACCCACACAACCATCCATTGTTGCGAAAGAAAAGTGCCATGTTCTCACCAGTTCCGAGTCTCAGCAGGAAGGGAAGGAACAGGAGTATAACCCACGCAATCTCTTTTGAAACAGCAACATCCTCTGCTGAAAGCAGTGAGACTAGTTATCTTTTTTTTTTCTGACCTCATAACTGAACAATCCTCTTCCAGGATGGTAGTCTTCTTCCCTAATACTATTAATCAGATTTGACAAGTTAATTTCCAGGCGATGACAGACTGCAACACAAGCTTAGCCTCCCTAGAAAATGAGTTGGCTTCTCCTCCAGATATTAATTGAGACTCCCCTTGTTTAAATGAATGTTGCTTCGATTCAAGCAGCTGATATTAACCCCAATCCATGCTTAGACCCAGTTGAGAAATATTTCAAGCAATGGGACCTGCCAAGTATTTTAGGACCCAACAACAAGAGAGGAACTGATAATTATGTTCTGTCTTTCTTTCACTTAATCCAGGCGTGGGCTGCTGGGGGTTTGCAGAGGATTGGGAGAACCTCTAGCTAAGATTCTTTGCAGTTCAGAGAACCCCCAAATCCCACTCCTGGCTGGCCCCTCCCATCCCGCCTCTCCCCTCCCAGGAGTCCCCACGTGGCCCGTTTTGGATGCAGGGAAGTGCGGGGTGCATGCGCGGAGGCTCAAGGAGGGCAAAAAACAGGCCTACTGGAAGTTCAGGTCCATTTCTGGCCTCCAGAGGGCCTCCTGAGCCTGAGGAGGCTGTTTTCGCACTCCCAGAGGCTCAAGGAAAGCCTCCGAAGCCCGGAGAAGGCAAAAATGCCCCCACCCCACACTGTGGTGCAGGAGGCCGACTAGACCACACCCACCATGGCCACACCCACTGAGAAACCGGGCAGAGAACCCCAAATTTTTGACACCCACCCCTGCTCCCATCTCTCCACTCTACTAAAAATCAGGTAAGTGTAACCTTCCCTTCCACCAGCTAGAACTGTCTTGCAATTCTGGAAACTAGCTAAACATGGAGCATTGCTTTTTATAAAAACCCCAAATCTTGAAGCTCTGCTATTCTGGGTAAGAGTTTCAGGGCCAAGCCAGATGTTACATGCCACTGCATCTGATACCACTGCCCAGATGTCATTTCTGAAAGCAGAAAAACTGATTAAGGCTAGAGAAAACACAGAAACAGAGATCCATGTGAAAATCATTGTCCCACTCTTTCTCGTCATCCTTGTCCCACACTCTGGATTGAGTGGCCTACAGGGTAAGATGGAAAGTATGCTTAAACTTAAAAAAAGTATTCTCTCATATAGTGTTCAACCAAATTATGTCCACTAGAAATGGCTTTAAAATATCATTTTTATTCTAAACATTCAAATTTTTCACCAATTTCCTTTGCATCCATAGTCTTTCAGTTTTTGAGAAAATAATGTACAGGTAGTCCTCAACTTACAACAGTTCGTTTAGTGACCATTCAAAGTTACAAGGGCAGTGAAAAAAAGTGACCTGTGACCATCTTTCTCACTTATGACCATTGCAGCATCTCCATGGTCACATGATTTACATTCGAATGTTTGACAACTGGTTCATATTTATGATGGTTGCAGTGTCCTGTGGTCATGTGATCACCTTTTACGACGTTTTGACAAACAAGGTTAATGAGGAAGCCAGGTTTGCTTAACAACCATGATACTAACTTAACAACTGCAGTGATTCACTTAGCAACTGTGGTAAGAATGGTCATAAGATGAGGCAAAATTCACTTAACATCTTTCTCACGTAGCAACAGAAATTCTGGGCTCAATTGTGGCCATAAGTCGAGGACTACCAAGTGTACACTTGGTGTAGATGTCAAGTTATGCTATTTGCAATCTTATACTTCCTTACTGAGAGTAAGTCCTATTGAACTCAACAACATTCTTTTCTTAAGTAGCCACTTGCAGAATTGCATAAGAAAGGAGAAGAAAAACAAATCTCTTCTTTTTGCTGCTCAAGGCCCCTGAATCTTTAGCACACAATAAAAAAGAGAATGGATAGAAATAAAAGCACACTTAGAAAAAAATAATAATGGAAATTTTATAATTTTATAAGGAGGGGAAGTTTTTAATGATAATTTTGGTATGGTTTGGTTTAAATTTCTACTGATAATGAAAGTGAACATACTAATTTTTTAACCAGTAATCAAGAAAGGAATGAAAAACCAGAAATGTGAGGGATGGAAGATCCATCTATCCTGAACTGACTATACAAACATTTTTCCCTCCAGTTCCAAACAATTGCTATGCATTTATGGTACTTGGGTCCATTTTAGTGACTTGCTGCTTATGATTATGTCAAATATATGACATGATGAAATTATCCCAGTCTTCATTTATAATATGAAAATATCTGATCTGGTAGCAATAATTGTCATGGCTTTTCTCCAAAGTACCATGGTATTGCAGTTAAGCGACAAACATGAGAACTATTCAACACTGTCCTGGGTGGATGATCAAAATCCATAAAATGGTAGACAGATCCTCATGGTGGAAGCCCTGTGCCTTTTGTATATGTGTTGTCATTGCACATGTGTTCAAATGGGATGGTGACTACATTGTGACATGCTGACCACCATCTTGCCAATTTTGACACACATCTACATATAACCCACATACACACACCATGGATACTCTTGGAATGTTTTGGTCTCATTCCTCATGTATCTATGGTTCCTTCCACATGAACATGTAATCCTTACTAGTCCTTGCTCTAAAGGGTTGCAAAATGAATGGTTTGGAAACATTTGGCCTATACCAGGGTTCAGCAACCTTAAACACTAAAGAGCCACAAAGGTCCTAACCAGAAGCCCCCTGCTCAATTCTGGAGCCAACCGGAAGTCCAGTTCCCCCACCATAGAGTGTCCTTCTAGTGTGGCGTTATTTTTCCTCTGCCAACAGGAAGTCCGGTTCCTCCACCATAGAGTCTCCTCCTAGCACAGCATCCTTTTTCTTCTACCTGTTCTAACTGAAAGCCCTATCAATTGTGCAGCTGACTGGCGATAGGGAGCTACAGCAGAGGGATGAAAGAGCCACATCCGGCTCCAGAGCTATGGGTTGCTGACACCTGGCCTATACCATTGTTGCTGCTTATATCCTGACTGATTCAAACCAATCCAAACAGGTTAATCCATGAAAATCTTTAATTGCAAGATAAAAATATACATATGGAAAGCTCCAAGTTGTAAAGAAACAGTTTTGAAAAAAGTTTGAGAAAAGAGGGTTGAAAGTGTGTACATATACAAAACAGAATGGGACCACCTACCACAGCCAACTCACGGTGGCCAACTTGCCACAGCCAACTCGCTGCACTCAGCTCATTGCAGCCAACTTGTTGCAGCCAACTTGCCATGGGACAATTTGCCATGGTCAATTCACTGCAGGACAACTCACTGCAGGGTAAGAGTTATACAAATATTAAAGAAATATTGGAATAGAATCATTAAAGAAAGGATGCCAAAGGAGGGACAAAATGAAATGTGAGTGACAAAAAATAAAATATTTTTAAAATTATTTTAAATAATTAAATTGAATTGTCGAATTGTCCAGCAGTGAGTTCTCCCATGGCAGGTTGGCCGTGGTGAGCTGTCCTATGGTGAGTTGGCTGGGGTGTGTTGGCCATGGTGAATGGACCATGTCGAGTGGACCCTGGTGAGTTGGCCATGGCAAGTTGGTTGCGACAAGTTGTCATAGACCCTATAAAGAACCTCAATAGAAAGATAACAAAAGCAAGCACTCTTCTGTGCCTCACTTTGATTACACTTTATAATCAGAGCAAAACTTGTTTATGGGTAAGAGTCAGTGGTGGGTTGCTCCCGGTTCTGTCCGGTTCTATAGAACCGGTAGTAAAACCAGCAGGAAGCTCCACCCACCTGCCACAATGTCATCATGGGTGATCTGCGCATGCGCAGAAGCTTCCCGCTGTGAACCGGTAGTAAAAGTAAGTAGAGCCCACCCCTGGTAAGAGTCCATTGCCTATTCAAAACAAGAGCTTTGAAAGGAGTGGAGGAAGAATAAAATAATTTTACCAAGCAAAGTAAAATATTTTCTAGACTGGTTACTTCCATCTGGTTCACCCTACACAATCTTAGATCTTCAACAGACTGAACACCTGCATAAGCCTGGTATGATTCTTGTGTCTTCCTGTTTCCAAGTTTTTCACCTCTTGTCCTTTGAGATAATTAATCCCACCCTATGCGTCATACCTCTTTCATTAAGAGTTCTGCTAGTTTCCTGATTCCAATTCAAAGCTCCTTTTATCTATTAATGTAATTCCTCTCTTTAACTATTTAATGTTATTTTTCACTTGGTTTCATTTCCTACATACTGATGCAAGTTGACAAATTGCTATAGCTGAAAAAATCCAGCTTCTTTTCCCTGGTAGTGCTTGTTTTCCTTGTACGTTCTGGAAATTGAATGGCAAGATAATATTCTGATGTTTTAATTGTCAAGATCAAAGTTTGGCTTTACAACCAAAAGCAGTCCAGAACAATAGCTTATGCTGTCCAAACTGTGTTGTGATTAAGTATTGGATTTAGAAGTTCGTAGTAAAATCCAAGTGATGAGTAGCAATAGAATTCCTGAAGCTCAGTTTTATAAAATAAAAATAAAAATGAGGAGAACATGACAGCCAAAGAGGAAATGTAATGTAACATTTTTGGAATAATATTAGGACTCTTCTAACTCCTTTCAGCACAAATGTTACTTTTCTTCTCCCTGTTGATCTCACACTCTTCCCTTTTGATTAAATCATATTTATTCTGCCTTTGGACACAAAGCCATCCTAAGGCAGTTTAGAAATTTAAAATGTTGAACAATTTCTAAAAAAAGCCAGAGAAACTAACACAGAAGGCACAGTCGTTCAAACAACAGCAGTAGGCAAACCTTCAAATGCAAAATAAAATTGCTCATTTGTTCATTTAAAAGCAGGTTGGTATCTAGATCTTTAGATACCATTTTAATAGAGCCAGGGAAGGAACAGTGCATGCATCTCACAGAAAACAGAAGAGGCCTATAGTTCTTGTTGGGAGATAAATTTACCTATGTACAGCTGGTTATGCAAGCTGGCTGCAAGCTGTGTACAACTGGAACACACACTCACTTCCAGGGTTTGAGTGGCTTGCTGGAGGCCACACTCCAAAAAAACCTAATTACATTACACTAATTCATTAGAGTTAATATGATCACTGCTGTGTATTTAATAATTTCCTCCCTCCTTTCCTATTGAAAATTACTATTTGATGGGAACTTTCAGGGGGCCTTCAGAGACTATGCATTGTGCATCCCTGGACTAACGATCTTAAAGTGAAACTCGAGTGCGTTCATTTAGGCTCATAAATTAAAAGCACAGTGGCACATTTGCAAGGCATAGTGGATTAATAGGCTGTGTTCATCTAGGCTTGGAAAGTAATGGGCACCTGCCATGAATTCATAAGCCACTTCTGCAAGACTGCTTTGGAGTCCCACAAGGCCCCTCTAGTCCATTTGCACAAGAGTTCTAGGCTATTTGGTTGATGTCAATAAAATCCCTTTTCCACCTTGAGGCTCTTTCAAACCTGATTCATCTTGCATAGGAAAGGTATCTTGTCACAGAGATAAAATCAGGGGTGGGCTTCAAAAATTTTACCAAGGGGTTCTGTTGCTGGGTGAGCGTGGCCATGGTGGGTGTGGCCCAGTGGTGGGTTCTAACCGGCTTTACTACCAGTTCTCTTCATGCATGCGCTTTGCTCCGCGCAAGCGCGTTAGGAATATGCCCAGCTGAGGTACGGCAATTCACTTTGCCGCGCCTATCAGCTGGGCTAAAAATAAGGAAATATAAGGTAGGACTAACACAGGGGCGGAAGGGAGGGCCCAACTCCTGGACAAAGAGAACCAGTTTGGTAACGTCATAACATCAACGCTACCGGCTCGGCCGAACCGGGCCAAACCGGGAGGAACCCACCACTGGTGTGACCTAGTTGGCCTCCTGCATTATGGCAGGGAGGAATGTTTTTGCCCTCCCTGTGCTCTGGAGGCTTTCCTCAAGCCTCCAGGAGGGCAAAAACCCTCTGGAGCTTCCGGTAAGCCTGTTTTTCACCCTCCCCAAGCCTTTGCGCATGCCCTGCACTTACCTGAATCCAAAACAGGCCACGTGGGGACTCCTGGGAGGGATGGACGGGGCCAGCCAGGAGTGGGATTTGGGGGTTCTCCAAACTGCACAGAATCTCAGCTAGAGATTCTCCCGAACCCCTGCGAACCCCCAGCAGCCTACCCCTGGATAAAATCCTCTTAAAGCAGAAATAGGCAAGGTGAGATGGGCCGAGAGCAATGGTGGGATTCTGGGGGTTCTAGGGGGTTCGGCCGAACCCTTTGTTAAATTGCTGGCTTGCCCCGCCCCTTGCCCCACCCCTCCGCACTACTATTTATTCCCAATAAATGGGGCGAGCGAGCCAGCAATTTAACAAACGGTTCAGTGTTTTTTTGTAATTTATTGGCCCCGCAGCACACCGAACCATTTGTTAAATTGCTGGCTCGCCCGCCCCTCACCTCCCACCCGCGCGGTGCCAGCCTACCGTAGCCAGGGGTAGGCAATTGTGGCTCTTTTACAACCTGTGGACTTCAACTTCCAGAAGACAGCTTGGCGTTGAAGGCCACAGGTTGTAAAAGAGCCACAATTGCCCATCCCTTCCCTAGCCTGAGTTCTGCTGCCTGGGATCCACGTGGGCTGCCACGTGGTTCCCCACCGGCTCCGGACGCAAGAGAGCAGGATGGAGAAAGCAGCTTCCACGCCTTCACTCACCCTCACTCTCTGCTCTGTTGGATCGCCTGCCGTTCGCTTACCCCCCCACTCCCAATCTATTGCTGCCTCCGATGGCTAGAGGAAAAAAAAACTTCAAATTCTTGCTGCGGGGCTTCAAAGGGCCGCCCTATAGCCAGTGGTGCAGCCGAACCATTTGTTAAATTGCTGGCTTGCCCCGCCCCTCCGCACCACTATTTATTGCCAAATAATAGTGGTGGGTGAGGGGCGGGTGAGCCAGCAATTTAACAGACGGTTTGGTGTTTTTTTGTAATTTTATTGGCCCACGGAGCTTCAGCATAGGCTAATTAGCCCCTTGATTCTATTGGCCTCCCGGCTCTCAGCTGATTTGTCTCAGCTGTTTTGCTCAGGGCTCTGCTGCTTCCTTGCAAAGAGTCCTGGAGCAGATTTTTTTTCCCTTAGCTCTGCTGAAACACGAAACTGAAACTGCTTTGCTGTTGCTGCAACGTTGGAAAATTAGGCAGGCAGAATTCTTTTCTTTTTCCTCACCAAAAAAGGTAGGTGCAAACAATGGGAAATTTAGGGAAAGATTTTAAAACACAAAAGAAAAAAAGCTCTATTTAACTAGGGAATTGTAATAATTGAGATACTATTAATTGTATATTTCTGAAAGCAGAAATGGTTAAGTTGTGGTTTGGAGGAATATATGGGGGAAATTATTTGGTTTATTATTATTGGTAAATATAATTAATTGATTTGTAAGAAATTGGATTGCATGGAAATAATTGGAATATTCATGTTCATATTGATTAATATACAAAAAAGGTAGTTATATAACTAATTGATTTATATTAAAATGTTGAATTTATATTAAACAACTAATATTACATAATTAACCAATGTGAGGATGGATATAAAAATAGATGACAATGGGAAGGGGTATAATATAGAATAGAAGGGAAAAATTGAATTTGATTAAGATTAGAGATGAGGATGAAGGGTAATATTGGTTTTTTACAAAAATAGATGAGGAATAAATATGGCAAAAAGGAAATATAGAAATTGTAAATTTAATTGAAATGACTAAACACTGTTTAAATTTGTGAACCGGCCAAATATTCTGTTCAAAGAAAATACATTGTATGTTTGTATGTGTGTTTCTAATTATTGCTATTTATTCATATTTGTTCTCTTTTATTCTTTAAAGTTTAACAATTCATTCTTTATCTTAATATCTTTATATTTGTTTGAGGTTGGCTTTCTTCCCTTTCATCTTTTTTATTGTACAGCAATCTTTCTCCTCAAACCTACCACCTTTTCTTTCCTTCTTACTTTCTCTTCCTCCCCCTCTTCTTCTCCTCCCTACTTCCTCTTCCTTTCTCCTTCTTCTCCTCTCTTCCTCCCTCTCTTACCCTCCCTCCTACTCTAATTTCCCTTCCCTTCCTTCATCCCTCTCTATTGCTGTATCCTTTTATGCATATGGACTACTCAGAGGGCTGAAAAAGTTATTTCTGACTGGTCCTCACACTTTTGACCAGTCCTCGAACTTACGACTATCCTCACATTTTACGTTTTTGCCCTATCTTGTCACCATAGTGAAGAGAAGCAGTTGTGAAATGAGTGACATGGTTGTTAAGAATGCTACAATGGGCATAAATGATGACCAGTCATAAGTGCGAAGACCGGTCAAAAGTGCGAGGACCTGTCAGAAATCACTTTTTTCAGCCCTCTGGGTAGTCCTTTTGTGCATATGGACTACTCAGAGGGCTGAAAAAGTTATTTTTGACTGGTCCTCGCACTTTTGACCAGTCCTCGAACTTACGACTGTCCTCACATTTTACGTTTTTGCCCTATCTTGTCACCATGGTGAAGAGAAGCAGTTGTGAAATGAGTGACATGGTTGTTAAGAAAGCTGCACTGGCATAAATGTGAGGATGGTCATAAGTGTGAGGACCGGTCAAAAGTGCGAGGCCCAGTCAGAAATGACTTTTTTCAGCCCTCTGAGTAGTCCCTATGCACATAGCCACGCCTACCCGGTCACATGATGAGCTAGCCACGCCCACCCAGTCACATGATTGCCAAGCCACACCCCCAACTAAGCCACGCCCACAGAACCTGTTGTTAAAAAAATTGAATCCCACCACTGGCCAAGAGTCACATCTGACATGCCAAGAACTCCCTTTGAAAAAGGAAATAGCATTAAGTGAAAAAATATTTAAGAAAAACAAAACAAAAATGCTCTCTTTCTACCTCCCCCCCCCCCAGAAATCAGTGGCAGGTCCAAAATGGGGGTGGAGGGAGCTTAAAGCTGAACATGATCAATTCTCAATGATGTGATAAGAAGGAAGTTCTTGGAGCCACATGTATCTCACGTGTCCATAACTGACCTTTCTTTTATAGACTAAGCTTAGTTCATCCCTTGATTCAGCACTGAAAAACAGATGGGGTGGCCATATCTGGGGAAATCTGCCACTTCTTCCTCCCATTGGCCATGTTTCAACTACATTTGTCAGATCCACACATCTTCTCAAGATTAGGTCATACACTGTTATTCCCTTTTCATGATTTGATATGACAACCATCAGCATCTTAGGAGCTTAGGAAAATATCAGGCAAATCCAGGAGAGGTGATACCGGGTCTATTCTAGATGGCAACAGAAGCTCTTTGGAAAACAGTGATACCTGTAGAGGTGGCTAGTGCTTATCAGCTAGTGAAAAGAGTTACTAAGGCTGATAATGGATTTAAAGTAGAGGTGATGCCTACATAGTGAATCTCATCTTTCACTCTTAACTTTACTTCCTACTACCATAGTTCTTTTGTTTCTTTACAACTGCCTTCTTCCCAACTGAATTTATTTCTTATATGCAGTAATTAATTGTGTGCTATCAAGCCACAATCAATTCCTAGCAACCACGTGTATAGTTTTCTCCATGATGATCTGAACTTAAGCAGTTCTTTTAGATCTTATAATTGTTGCATTCATAGCTGCTGTAACTGAATTCATCCAACTTGTTACTGGTCATCCTCTTGTTCTCTTTCTTTCTACTTTTACCAGCATTAGAGCCTTCTCCAGACAGATAGTTCTTCCTGCCATGTGTCCAAAGAATGATAATTTGAGCAGCAGCATTTGTGGGTCAAGTGATAATTCTGGTTGTTTTTTTTGATGATCCGTTTGCTACTGTTGTTGTTGTTTTTTACTTTTCATAGCATACTCATGAGTCTTCTACAACAGCAAAGTCCAAACGCATTAATACTTTTCCTATTGTGTTTCTTTAAAGTCCAATTTCTGCTGTGATAGCCCCATCATCAACCAAATCAGCAATTCAATAAGGAGACAGACAGTTCTTTGAGAACTAAACCTATTGTCATAACTTCTCCACAGGTGAATAACCTGTCTGCCATCTCAGCTAATAATCGCTATATTCTTCAGAGAGACGGGACCACATAAAATTCCCACTGCTCAAGGCTGTACATTTGCAAATTGAATCATGTGTGTATCAATATGGAGACTTTGCTTTGAGGGTCAATTGGAGGATTTAGAAATATCCTAGTTTAAACTTTATTCCACAGTGCAGAAAAGAGACATGCCATTTTCCCAACAGGGAAGCAGCATTATCGATCCAATGTTGAGAAGTTAAAAAGCCAGTCTTCATTTCTGTTGTTTTGGCAATCTGATTGTTGGATTATTCTAATTTATTGGATTATATCTGATTGTTGGATTATTCCTCGCTTGTAGGAATATGACTACAGAACAGAACCCTTTCCCACATTCCTGGCCAGCCACTTCTACAAGGATTGGTGTCTTCCAAAGAGCTTCTGTTGACAACTAAAATAGACCCAACATCACTTCTCCTGCGTTTCTCTGGTCCAATTGTGTCCAGTCCTTTTGATTGCATCATTATTTTCTTCTTTTAAAAAACCTTGAGGAATGCTGTAATTCTACAACCTATCAGGACTATAGGTGGCAAAAGGATGTTCTTGCCATTACACTGTGCCAGACTGGGCTTTTAGGTTATCATGATATGCAATTTGTGAGTTGCCAGTCTCAGATTTAGTCTTGAGGGTAAATACAATTGAAGACATTTAATGACATAGGTAGTTTAAATTCTATCTCTGTGTGTTACGTGACTGGGCAAAGCTCTGTTCTTTGTTTCCCCAATGTTGTTTTGAATTGCTGCTTGCAGGGTTTGATGCTAGACCCATCCCAGAGTATAAGGAAAAGAATTCTGCGTCACCAAGTATAATGTTTTTATAATGAGTTGTGAAATTTCTATCTGTTGATTGGTATTGTAAATATTAAAACAACCAAAACAAAACAAAAGAACCACTCCATTCCTAAATCAAAAGGTCAAGTACAGTTAGTGGGGTAAGCTAGCCAACTAGCTATCTTACCCCACTCTGGAGTGGGAATTTAAAATCCATTAGTTAGCTTACCCCGCTCTGGAGCAGGAGTTTAAAATCCACTTTGCTATGAGAATAAATCTCTTACAATATCTTCTAAAAGCCAGTGATGGGGAAGGTTATGGATTTCAACAGGCTGAGGAACATATAAACTCATTGTAAACTGTTAAAGGAGAGTATTTGTAGCTCAGGGTTGAAATGAGGGGTCCTTGGTGCTCTCTGAGCTTGGTGGTTTCCTTACAGGCATTTCATTATTCAAACTATGTAACATCCTCAGTGAACAATTGTAAACCATGGTTAGTGGGTAAGAACAATGCGTAAGGCCCCAGCTATTTGATGCCCTGGAAATTCTTATGGAATGGAAGCCTTAAGTGATAGAGATAGAAACACAAACCAGGATTAGTTTGTGGGAGAGAAAGCAGTCATGTGAATCCCCCCACCCCAGATGTATATTTCAGGAGGAGCTAGAAGCATCTTCCACTTTAATCTTATAACTTCAACATCCTCTTCTTTCTAAAATATACTTTGCATCTCAATAAGAATTAAGTATAGTGGATTAAATGGAACCTGCAGGTATAATTTATTTAGATATTCAATCAAACTCCTTGCACGTGGCCATTAGAGGAAATGAAGTCACTCTGGAGTGGGAGTTTAAAAGTCCTTGGAGGGATTAGAGTTGGGTTAAGAGAAAGGCTAGAAATAAATGGCTCAAACTTCTCAGAAAGAAAGGAGACCCATAATGAGCAAAGCGGCTTGTGGGATCAAATTGAGGAATGCTGATACTCCATAGCAGTAATAACCTCTCAGACAGAATGAATAGTGAGCTGGCCAATTTTTGCTGATCATGTGAAATTATCTAGGTTACTTTAATAGGGGAAGATTTAGAGGAAATCCCAGAAGAGCCAGCAAAACTAGGCAACCTGGAAAAGAGAAAGTGGGGGGGAATGTTTTGGCAACTTTTGGTATCCTGGTTCTGAATCTCAGCAGGCTTTATAGTTATTTTCCACACTGGGCACAAGGGAGGAAGGAAGAGAGCTTGCCAGTCGTCTGGGCAGAGCAGGGCTGAACTGAATTATTTGCCATTGAAAATCTCTTTCCGTAGTTAGCTCTTTCATATCGATAGTTAGTGTTTCCCTGGATGTGTGTGATGCCTAAAAGTAGGAATATGATTAGTAGGCAATGCAGTAGTGGGTTCCACTTACCTTTGCTACCGGTTGGAATTGTGAGTGTATGCTTGTGTGCGGGGCTTCTGTGCTTGCGCAGAACCTACCAGAGAGTCCATGATGATGTCCAGTGGGTGGGCAAAGCCTCCCACCGCCACCATTACCAGTTCGCACAAACCAGGGTGAACCGATAGGAACCCACCACTGAGGCAATGTAGTTTCTCAGGGCAAATCTATTCCATTTTGGATGTTCTGCAGCTCTGGTATATCAGAATAGTAATCTACAAGCAAAGAAGGAAATAAGATTTCCAAGAACTGAAAGCAAATCTCTTTGTCAAGGCTAAAACTGTTTCAGCATGACTTTGGAGAAGTAAACCAAAATGGATTATAATATTTTCCATATAACTATACAGAGATGTACCAAGGATGGGTATGTGAAGATTAATAACAAAAAGTGGAGAAAAGTGACTAGTTTTTAAAATAACGTTTCTCGTTCTGTACAATAATCAAGTGATACTCTTGGCCTTTATCATTATCTGTATCTGTTAGTGCTTTTATACACTGTATGCTTTGTAAAACAACAAATCTCATTTTTTTTAAAAAAAGGAAACACTTTATATTTTGAGAGAGGGAGAGGGAGGGAGAGAGATTAGTTGTCATCTATGTTCTGGACATGAAACACTTCTCGGGGAGAGCTATACAATTTCTGGAAATAAAACACTTCACACTGGGCTTGAACTGATTCTTAATGGAACTCCAGGCAGAGCTCACACAAATTAAGTGAGCAGGAGAAAAAGAATAAAAATGTAAAGTATATTTACATATGTATTTGAATATGTGTGAACCAAAGAAAAGGAGTGAAGGAGGACATTTATAAGATTCAAGTTCAGCAATTCCCTCCTGCCTTTGATTTCACTGCTATAAACTGCATTTTCCTCTTCTCCCAAAATTTATCAGAAGCGGGCACCACCATCCCTAAGAAATACAAAAGCTAAGCTTCATTTCTTAAAGAAATCTAATACTCTGAAATCTGTTTCATTAACCAGATACCCGAGTTGGTGTTTTGCAGATTTCCCTTCACCACCATCATCTAAGATGGGGTTAGGAGAGATGTTTGGCTTTACTGGCTGAAAAAAGGGCAGTACATTTTTTGTTTTAAAATATAATTGTAAAATTTATTTTAAAATATAATTTTATTTTATTAAAAAAATATTTTCTAATACATGTACAATTATTGTAAATAACTTGGAAATGGTTTTATGTCTTTCCTGACCTACTTTGTGTTGGGTGCTGAAACTGGAGCTGTTCCATGCATACCACCTGGACAATGCACCACAAGAGAAAGGAAGAATTTGCAGTACAATATACAATTAACAAGTTTTGTTAAAAGTTGGGCCTGCAAACCACTGTAATAAGTGGGTTGTGTTGTAATTTGTGTGCCACCTCCTTAAGCAGTCACCACAAGTCAATGCGTTGTAATCATATCTATATTTATATTCAGGGACATTTCCATATCACACCTGGGAAAGATAGCATCTTGGCATTATATGTGCGATTGTTGAAACAAATCAGCCTTGCACTTGTGGTCTCTGCCACACTGTTCTTACAGCAGAGACAATTTGTAGGAGGCAGACAGGTTGTTTTCCAATTTCATTTTCAGTAGGAGCGTCAGGATATACTCAGAAAATAGTCATATGTCATTATGTTCTTTATCATCAGATGGAAAATGAGACAATTCCAGCTTCCTCCTACCTATTTCTTTCTGGGTCTTGTGAGTCTTTTGTTCTCTGTCATTTTCTGCAAAAAAACAAAAAAAAAAACAACAACCATGGAAACAGAGAAAGAAAAAGTATATAAAAAGATGAAAGATGAGAAACAAATTAAAAACTTTACGTGCAGATTTGAAGTGTTATATCCTGGTATTCTAAGTTTTAAAATAGGCTGTGTACAAGTCTTGTTCAGCTCAGAGCCCTCCAGATGACTTGAACTACACTCCCCATCATCCAGAGCCAGCTGTGCTGACTATAAATTATGGGAAATAAGATTATTGAGATTGTAGTCCACAAATCTGACAGATGCTGAGTGGGAGAAAACTATGGGGCAATGTAGCATATCCCTGTGATTCACAAAAATATTTTGCTTTCAATTTAAAATTCAGACCACAAACCAAGCAACCATCAAACTGTCCATTATAAAGATACAAACTTGTACAAACAAAGATATGGTGCTTGCAAATTGCAAGCAAGACTTCATGGTTGCCCAAAACATCTATTCAACAGTTTGAAATAGACCAAATAAACCAATCCATAGGTCTTAACGAATAAGGAATGGTCAGATAAGAACTGGAAACACTCAGGTTCCAGACTTGTTCAGCCGTAAAACTCAGTGGATCTTTGTGCCAGTTTGAGCCCACTTACAACCCACTGATATTTTCTGCAATCAGGAGGAAAAAACCAAAAGGTGCAGCATCCGGTAGCTACATGAAGATACTCATATCATGCTACCATGGCTTTCTTGGTAGCAATATAGCTGGCTTTTATTATATCTTGTATAGTCTTATATCTTGTATCTTATATCTTGGCATGGACTCAAGCCCCCTTATCTGTTCCCTTGATAATGGTTCTTCCTACTTTCCTCTGCACTCTATAGATAGTCCTTGACTTACAACTATTCATTTAGTGACCATTCGAAGTTACAATGGCACTGAAAAACTTATGACTGTTTTCCAAATTTACAGCTGGTGCAGCATCCCAATGGTCAAGTGATCAGAATTAAGACACTTGGCAGCTGACTCATATTTATGAGGGTCATTTGATTGTCAGGCCTGGAAGCCATCTTTTTTGTTGGATCTTCAGGCCTGCCACCTTTGCTACTGTGGGAAACTGGGAGGGGGGAATTGTGTGGAGCCAGGGTGATATATAGTCATAATAACATTCCTTTCTCAGAGAGCGAAGGACATCTTGCCCTGCACCTGGAAGGCTGGAACTGGAAGGCATCTCCAGTTGGGACGGTGCTTGGATTGGACTATGTGATGGACACGTGGGTGTTCGGCAGGGACTTGAACTTTCCTTTGGGTGGGGAAAACCTGGAAGCTTTCAGATTTGGGTTTTCTCAGGTGTGCCAATATGACATCTCTAATAAAATGGAACTTTGAGGAACTTCAAGCCTTGGAGTGTTATTTCATTGGGGGTGTTACCTGGAACCCTGACAGCGATCACCTTTTGCAACCTTCTGATTAGTCAATGGGGAAGCCAGACTCACTTCACAACCGCATTACTAACTTAACAACTGCAGTGATTAATTTACAACTGTGGTAACAAAGTTTGTAAAATGCATCAAAACTCATTTAACAACTGTCTTGCTTAGCAACAGAAATATTGGGTTCAGTGGACAACAAAATAATTCTATATTTAGAAGGCTTTGACTTAATAAGAGGATGGCACGCTTTCCTATGGGACAGATCGGACAAACGACACATGTACTTCCAACGTCATATAATTCGAGCTTCAGTATTCAAGATCTGGCAGGATATTAAGAGAACTCACTATACTAGAATACTAAAATGGTGGTCCCCGATAGAAGCATTGATATACCCGAATACTCTCGAAATAGGAAAGATGATGCGGTACCAAGATTTATTGAATCATGAAGGCGAACTCATCTCAAGACAGCAACTCCAAAACTCTGGCATAAATATCGATTGGTGACCCTATACGCAAATACACTCAAGACACACAGCAGACAAAAAGCAATATGGAATCTCGAATAATTTGAACGAATTGGACAAGATTTTACAAGGCCCAGAACAAAAGATGATAACCAAAATATATAACTATCTTCTTAGATATAAATTACTGGAAGAAACAGTAAAAGAAAATATGATAAGGTGGGCCAGGGACATAGGGCACAACATTCAATTGGCAAACTGGGAGAAATTGTGGAAACAGAACATCAAAATGACAAGAGCCATACCCTATAAAGAAAATCTCATAAAAATATTTTACAGATGGCACTTAGCACCAGCCAGATTAGCCAAAATATACCCGAATGCCTCCCCACACTGTTGGAAGTGCAAAACAAAAAAGGGGACATACTACCACACCTGGTGGAAATGTATAAAGGCCCAACAATACTGGAAATGAATGATGTAATGATAACAACACAACACAACAAAGAGACAAAATATCTCATCATACACATTCTGACAGCAGCACGGTTACTGTTCGCGCAAAATTGGAAATCAGACCAACTCCCAACCAAAGACAAATTAATCTCAAAGATAACAAAGTGTGCTGAAATGGATAGATTGACACTGGAACTCCAGGATAAGGAAGAAAGTGAATACTATCTTGTGTGGCACCAGTGGTATCAATGGCTGGAAAAGAAAATCAGTACAAATATAGATGAAAGAAAATAGGGTAGAAAATTTAAAATTGGAAATGAATAAAGAAGAGATGCAAGATTATTTCTAATTTAAAACACCTGAATTGACAATGTATCATTTATATATTAACGTACAAAGCAATATATATTCTGATGATGACCAAAACATATATGTAAAATATGGTGTGGGTAGGTAGGTGGTGGGAATCTGTTTGTCTTTGTAATGTCTTTGTATTCTTTGTATTGTCTTTATATCTTTGTTTAAAATCCAATAAAAAAAAAAAGAAATATTGGGTTCAGTTGTGATCTTAAGTTGAGGACTACCTGTAGAAACTCATCGCCAGCACTGCCATAATATCTGAAGTGATTTATGCACATGAGCTGAAGCCTGGTAAAAATCCCACTTTTGCTATGAAGTCATTAAGCGCTTTAACAGGAGCCCTCCTTCAATCATCAATTTCCTATCAGCGAGGGACTAATGGCAGAAACCAGATGTATATTGTTCTTCTAAGATTAGTGGGATTAAGTGATTAAATCTATCATAATTAATAAATAATGGATTCAATGCATGGAAGGTCTTTTCTGCAACAAGATTGTGTTTCCACCGATGGCATTTTGGAAAAGTTCCATCAAACTTTTGGGACAGCTTTTCAGAGGCTTCAGAGCATAAAGAATTACCTAAAACTGATTTTTTTTTTCTTTTTTTTACTCTGTTTCATTGGGCTGTGGCCATTAAGCCAACTTTCATGTGGAGGAACTGGATTTAAGCCAGATCTTTACATACAAAAAATGATACAGGTAGTTTTTGACTTGCGACCACAATTGAGACCAAAATTTCCGTTGCAAAACAAGACAGTTGCTCAGTGAGTTTTGCCCCATTTTACAACTCTCCTTGCTACAGCTAATAAGTGAATTACCGCAGCTGTTCAGTTAATAACACGGTTGTTAAGTGAATCTGGCTTCTCCTTGTCAGAAGGTTGCAAAAGATGATCACGTGACCCCAGGACACTGCAAACATCATAAATACAGTTGCCACGCATCTGAATTTTGATCACATGACCATGGGGGAAATGTTGCAAGGGTCTTAAGGGTGAAAAAACGGTCATAAATCGCTTTTTTCAGTGTGGTTGCAACTTCAAAGGGTCACTAAATGAATGGTTGTAAGTCGAAGACTACCTGTATTCGCTTCATTTACTTCCAATTCTTATTTCTTGCCAGAAATGCAGGGCAAAAGCATTTCCTCTCATTATATATGGCAAAATACTGGCCTAATGGGAAAGGTAAGAATGATTTAAAAACTTCGCTGTCATTTAAACCCTTATTTTTCCGCCTAGCTACCACTGGCATTTTGAAAATCCAAACAGCATGATATTTCAGAGATTAAGTCAAAATATTTTGATTTGCTGTCTCGGTGTGTGCAATTAGCCTTGCTATATTCTCTCTGCCTTTTATATTGAGTAAAGATAGCCTTGGCTTGGTCTGATTAACACTGAGCGTGATCTGTATATGTAGCTTTTTTTTCACCAGCCAGCTCAATTGTGTTTCAGAATACAATAAAGCATTTCCTCTGTGTTCGCCCGTTTATGATGCTAATAAACAATGGGGAACCCACAGAACGTTTAGACAGCAACTAAGAATCAGTTTACAACAGATTCTTAGTTCGTTTCAAATAAAGTTGGGGATAAATATGATATGGCTAAACAACAAGAAAAGGATGGGATGCAGTTCTAAAGATAAAAATGGGCAAACAGAGGTGGTTTCAGATTACCAGAATAAGATTTAATGCAATGCTAGAAATAATGTTCATAATATACAGTCCAGGTAGTCCTGGATTTACAACAGTTCATTTAGTGACTGTTCCAGTGGTGGGTTGCTACTGGTTCGCCTTGGATCGGGCAAACCGGTAGCGGCAGCAGGAGGCTCCGCCCACCCACCCGGACGCTTCTGTGCATGTGCAGGAGTATCATGGGCGCGAGCACATGAGCGCCCACAAGCAAACTGATAGCAACGAGTTTTGAAATCCACCCCTGGGCTGTTCCAAGTTGCATCCTTGAAAAAAGTGACTTATGACCATTTTTCACACTTACAACCATTGCAGCATCCTCATGGTTACATGATGAAGATTCGAATGCTTGGCAAGTGGTTCATGTTTATGACATGGTTACTATGTCCCGGGATCATGTGATCCCCTTTTGAAACCTTCTGACAAGCAAAGTCGATGGGGAAGCCAGATTCACTTAACAACCGTGTTACTAACTTAACAACCACAGTGATTCGTTTAACAAGTGTGGCAAGAAAAGTCAGAAAATGGGGCAAAAATCATTTAACATAAATTTTGGGTTCAGTTGTGGTCATTAGTCGAGGACTACTCATACTTACAAGTCAGACTGCATGAACAGAAATTCTAGCAATTGTGCTCTCTCTCCTTTATTTGTGTATCTCCAACTTGCAGCATTGTTGTTGTGAGGAATGCTACTGTGATTCCCCAAAAAGAAGACCCTGTTTTATATTTTTTTTGGACCCTGAAATACCATGCGCTCAAAAGCCCGATGGGGCTTATTATCAGGGGATGTCTTATTTTGGGGAAAACAGGGTATGTACATAAAAAAAAGTCAGGGTATAGATCTAACAAAGAAAAAAGAAAGTATAAAGAGATAAAAGAGATGGAGGTTCCAAGACTGAGATCTACAGAAAAAATTGGGATCTTCATTCAAAAACATGGGGAAGCACAGCAAGAGTGAGAACAAAATACTCTGCATTTGTTGAAACATCTTTTATTAGACCAAATCGCAGAAGTAAAATATTCGTATCTGAACTTTGCCAAGGTGGGAATTCTTAAAAAATGAAAAAGCCTAAAAGAGCAATTCCAGGGAGGCAAAAATGCTAGAAGCAGCATTATGATCACTCAAAGTAAAAAGATACAAAGCCAAACAAAAAAAAATTATATAGGAAATGAAAATAGGCACAGACCACCCAAAATGGAATAGAAAATGTAGCCCAATCATTTAGCAAACAAAGAGAAGATCAACGAAGAAGGAATTCTTCAGATATGTTTAAAACAGAATAGGGGGAAAAAATCTATGAACCAGCTGCTCAGTGAATGACCACAAGATGTTAACAAGCAACAAAGAAAAGTCAGGAAGTCAATGCAATTTTGGCTGAAAAAGATCCCGCCACCCTTTAGTGACCTATAGTATCTTCTGCAGTCATCTAATCATCATTCTTCCAGGGGGGGAAAAAAAAACATTAACAAAAAAAACCACCTCCTACAATCTTTACTCATATCTTTCATATCTTCACTCAAGGATGGCTGCAGGATGCTGGAAGGCACTGTAGATCGTTAACCGGGATTCAATGTGAATTATGGATATTTGAAGACAATTGGGAGGAGCGCAGGGAAAGGGCAGGAATGTGTCCCTTAGATTAATAGAAATATTAATCTAAGGGAATTTCTAGGGCTCAATGAATTGCAGCTCTCCCATTTGTTCATGCAAGAGGATGGCGAGAAGGCTGATCGAAATAAGTAAATCAACTGAACAGGGATGGTCCTTGTAGCTCTGGCATGATTGCTGACTGGTTTGAAGTATACAGTAGTTCCCAAGAAGGAAAGCAACAGAAGTTTCCCAAAAAAAATAATTTGCTGCTTCATATGGGGATCATTTATCCAGCACTTCAGACAAGTTGTTGCTGTAAGAATCATATGAAAGGGGCGGAAATGCTAATCCCAAATAGGATTGAGGGTGCTTCATTTTGTCCATGCTCAATTTATATATTGGTAACTGAATAAATGCTGCCAAAACAATTTGTCATGGATCCTCAAAATACTTGGTTCACAAGATTAATAAAGGAACTTTTACACCAGGAAAGATTTGTGATGGCAGCAAAACCAATGCAGCTTTTAGCGAAATCCTTGGATTAATGGGATTTGGGTTTAATGTCGAAGAAAGAAACTTCAGAAAAGTCTGCCTACAACAAGGAGACTTACACTGCAAGAAGTCATTCCTGTGCATCTCAAATCATAGGTAACTTCATCCATGAAGAGACTGTTGCATAGTTATATTAATTGGTGTTGTTGGTTGGTTTTTTTCCCCCTTCACTGCTATTTTTGTCCTTTATAATTTTGTTATATTGTTTTTATTCCGTTTTTAAGTACTGTTAGCCAGCGGTGAAATCCATTCGCTACCGGTTTGGGAACGGGAGCACGTGAGAGCACACGCATGTTATGTGCATGTGTGCCTCTTCTGCACATGCACAGAGGGTCAAAACAGGACATAATGACATCCCGGCGGGTGGGCGGAGCCTCCCACCACTGGCGCTACCGGTTCGCACGAGCCAGATAGATCCGGCCAGATGTAATGCTCTCTACATGGGGCTCCCCTTGGGGTACACCCAGAGGCTCCAACTGGTGCAGAATGCGGCCGCGCAGGGGATTATGGGAGCGACGGGGCGCTCCCATGTGACTCCTCTCCTGCACGAGCTGCATTGGCTTCCAGTGGACTTCCGGGTGCACTTCAAGGTGTTGGTGATCACCTTTAAAGCGCTCCATGGCTTGGGGCCGGGGTACTTACGGGACCGCCTTCTGCCACCAATAGCCTCCCACCGGCCGGTTCGCTCCCACAGAGAGGGCCTCCTCAGGGTGCCGTTGGCCAGACAATACTGGCTGGCGACCCCCAGGAGGAGAGCCTTCTCTGTGGTGGCACCTACCCTTTGGAACAATCTACCCCCAGAGATACAAGTAATCTCCGACCTCAGGACTTTTCATCGGGCCCTAAAAACTTACTTTTTTCAGTTAGCCAGTCTGTCTTGATTTTAGGGTTGGTTTTTAAAATTTTGATACTGATTTTAAATTGACAAATTTTAAATTATGGGCCAAATTTATTAATTATTTTAAATCTGTTTTTAATTGTAATGTTATGTATAAATGTTTTTATTTTGGCTGTTCACCGCCCTGAGTCCGAAAGGAGAAGGGCGGTATAGAAGTTTGAATAATAAATAATAATAAATAAATTTCACCACTGCTGTTAGTCACCCAGAGTCATATTTTTGAGATGGCTAGCCATATAAATTATAAAAGTAAGTAGATGTATATTCTGTCTTTAAGTGTTGTTGGCCACCCAGAATTGTATCTGAGATGGGCAGCCACATAAATTAAATACATAAATATAGTTTGTATCTAGTCTCCTATCTAGCAGGCATTTGCCAATTCATCATCAAATTTCTTCAAGCCTATGAATATCTTCCACATATGTATCATTTAAAAGCCAAAAGATAACCCGCCTGTATCTGCACTGCGTTTTGTGGCGCAGCAATTGGAACTCCACTGGCCTCTTGATCTGATTGATCTTCAATTCAAGATGGGCATGACTAAATAGAAACACTTGGTTTTCAAGCCTCACGCAGGCAGGAAGGCTTGTACAATTATCCTCTGTAAAATTGTTTGTTAGTACAAGCTGGTCTTTTCTTTTCTTTTTTTCTTTTCTTTTCTTTTCTTTTCTTTTCTTTTCTTTTTGTTCACATTCAAGATGACCATAAGCTATGAAGAAATGATGTCCCTAGAATCCTCCCAAAATTTCAAACTGCTATGAAAGAAAATCATTCTCTGTTGTACAAAATTAGATTACCAATTATTTGCTCTCTCTGCTTTCTCCTCCTCTATGAATCTGATGTATTTCCCCACCCACCCACCTGCCCCCTCATTTCTCCTTTGATACCTGACACCCAGGGTCTAAGGTTTTCCTAACTTTGCCACCAATGCAATTTGCCCTCGAGGGACAACAATCTGAACACCTGCAACCACAAAGCTATCATCACTGTATCACACCTTCAGGGTGTTTCCTGGGATGTTAGTTTTCTTGGAAAGGGAGAAGCAGTAGCTTGATTTGCATCTTGCATCCCTACTTTGCATGATAATTTCCTTTGTACAGCAAAGACAGCAGTAAACCTTCTTATCCAGTGCACTGAAGCTATGCATCCAACATATGTACAGCAGTATAAATAAAGGCCCGGGGAAATTACATTTTTTTGCTCATTTACTCTTTCTCTCGTGGATGCTTGCATGGCCACTCATGCCCAGCATCTCTTCTTCAAATGCTAGGCCCACCAAAGTTGCTGTGACTCTGATCATGTCATCTTCCTCAGCCTCAAAGCCCAAGTTGCTTTGAGGAAGAAGAAAATGGTAGTCATCAATGCCAAAACTGCCATTGCCATATTGGAGGTTTTTTCCATAATTTACAAATGCAGCTGGATGAGAATTTAATGCCTTAAATCAGGGGTGTCAAACTCAGTTTCATTAAGGGCTGCATCAGGATTGTGTTTGACCTCGGGATGGGGGGCAGGGGAGGGCGTGGGCAGGGGGGCCATGACGAGCTTGACATCACTTGTGTTGGGGGGGGGCTATGGTGGCCCGAGTGCTCTCCCGAGCTCCATTTTCAGCTGCAACGGCTTCCTGCAACCCTCTGCCAGTGAAAATGGAGCTTGGGAGGGCTGTGTTCAGCCCTCCTGAGCTCCATTTTCACTGGCAGAGGCACTGTGGCCTGCTCCTCTATTTCCAGGGCGGCCCCACAGGCCAGTTCTAAGCACCCTGCAGGCCAGATCCAGGCCCCGGGCCTTGTATTTGACATCCCTGCCTTAAATGTAGGAGATGACTAGGAAATACAGAACATGTGGTAGCCCTATGTAAATTAAATCAGTATATTTATTAGGCTATCCGATACAGTTTACAAAATGCACACAACTTGATTTTCAACAATTCTTCATTTGGTGAGATGATAAAAGTAAAGAAGGGAGGGAGAAGGGAGGGAGGGAGGGAAGGAGGAAGGAAGGAAGGAAGGAAGGAAGGAAGGAAGGAAGGAAGGAAGGAAGGAAGGAAGGAAGGAAGGAAGGAAGGAAGGAATTTACAGCCAGATATACACCAGTTTCAGTTTTGAAGAAGAGCGAGGAAGAAGTTCCAAAAATGGAAATTGACTTTTACCAGATGTACAGTATATAATGCTACTCTTGTTTTTTCTAAAACCTTGAGAAGAAAGGTTTGGGAAGCCAAGCAAGAGTCACTATGTCCCGTTCTGAGTAACAAACATTTCAGAGAAATTGTCATGAGTTGGGTGATACTCTTTTTCCAAGGATTTTCTAGTAAAAGATGATAGGCTACCACCAGTGAGGCTGAACTTCCTGACAACCCTTAGTTGAGCCAGCTGATCAGTTTTTAGCTCTTGTGCCAAGAACTCTCCCACCAACCCAACCAACCCAGTAAAAACACAAAGGAGAGTGATATTCTTCCATTTGGAGCAAGTGAAAGCCAGGTCCCAAGGAGACAGATAGTTGCTCTGTCCAATGAAGTGAAATATTCCACCTCTGAGGCGATGGGCCTGGACATATATTACCTGATAGCAGATCCCACTTTCCTAATGACCTTTTGGATGTGTGATAAAAGTGCTGACTATTTTATAAACAGTTATGCCATTGTTTAAAAGAATTTTATTCAAGGAGCTTTTGGAGGAACACATTTACATGACATAAATAACCATCATGCAATTCCTTTTGGGAGGTATAAGCAGCATTATGTAAATTGCAGCAAATTCAAATTATTTATTTTTGGTCCCAGATTAATAAAACACAAATACAAAATTTAATCACGGTGGAGGGGGGTTAGTGGTAAAATCCAATTTTTTTTACTACCTGTTCTGTGGGTGTGGCTTGGTGGGCGTGGTGTGGCTTGGTGGCCTTGGCAGGGGAAGGATATTGCTAAATCTCTATTCCCACACCACTCCAGGGGAAGGATACTGCAAAATTCCCATTCCCACCCCACTCCAGGGGAAGGATACTGCAAAATCCCCATTCCCACCCACTCCTGGGGGAAGGATATTGCAAAATCTCCATTCCCTCCCCACTCTCGGGCCAGCCAGAGGTGGTATCTGCCAGTTCTCCTAACTACTCAAAATTTCCGCTACCAGTTTTCCGAATTGCTCAAAATTTCCGCTACCAGTTCTCCAGAACCTGCTGGATTTCACCCGGGGCGGGGTGGGGGAGAGGATGAACAATCAATAATAGGAAAAGAATATCAACTTGCTTCTGAAAATCATAACTATTGCTAAAAATGTGGGCAACCTTTATGGCTGTCTAAGTGAGATCTTACAAAGGGAAGATTGAATTTCTTGATTGGAGAAACAACAAAAATTTCTGATGATGGATTTAGGAGTGCCAGATACCCTGAGTATGGCATCATACGGGCATCATAACAACACATAGGTTACTGATTTGACTTCTATATCTCTGCAAGCACACATAGAATTATTGTACAGAATACTAGTACATTTGTAGTCTTGTAGTCTCCCTAACAGTACATCAATACAAGAAAGGTAAAAAAAAATCATATGTGGAAAATATAAATTATTAAAGACACACTTAGGAAACATCCAAGAAGAGACTGCAATTGCCATATAATAAGGGAGGTGATTTTGCCCCTGACATTTTTGTAAATCTAAATCCCAATTCTCTGTTTCAGTTTAATTAAGGCAGTGTTTCTCAGCCATGGCAACTTTAAGATGTGTGGACTTCAACTCCCGGAATAGCCCAGCCAGCATCAATACATCACCATCAATTTGCCTCTTCTAGGTTGAGGAAAACCTATCCAGTAAGTGAAGTGAACCAGAAACTTGCTCCAAAGATTTGTTTCAGCCAAAATCTGAGATATCAAAGTCTCAGGTGGGCTCTAAGACAAATGCAGCCAAGCTCTAACTGAGCAAGAGACTTGAAGCTGAGTAAGGGTCAAAAAAGTATGGCTTTCAGAAGAATAGACTGAATAGCTTCTGAAGTAAGGGATCCTTAAAAGTATATCACAAGAAGAAGAAGGAGCAAGCTAAATAAATTACAGGCAGGGGATAAAAGAAAAGGAAAACATCATATATTACACTTCTTCATAGTTTTCTATTGTTACAAATTATTCTTACTTCTAGTAGTCCATACATCACATTATGCAACACCTTTTGTTCTTTCTCTTTCTGAGAACCTCTTTAAAACTGCCCTATCATTACTTCCTTAGTTTGTCTCTTCTGCTCATTCTTCCTTCATGTATTTGCTTTGCAATTTAATCCCAGTTCATTCTTTCTATGTGACCAAACTACCTCCATGTTCTTCTTTTGTACTCCACACTCCTCGCTCTTTTGTACTATTCACTCACTTTTTCATATAATCTACCTTCATACAGTGCTCATTCTTTTCTTTTTCTATCATATCTCTTCCTGTTTTACACATCACTGAGAAGTAGATATCCTCCTCTCCGTTTGGAATTTATGTGTCTCCTGATACTGTAGGAGATGACCAGGCTGAGCCAGCCGGAGGGGTCAAACGTATCATAAGTCATGAATCCCTGCACGCCCACAAGAGATCTAAGTCCTGACAACCTTGAATGCCTGTCTTATCTCCCGCTCATTTCCTTTAACGGACAGTTGGTCAGATTCTTGTAGAGAGCTTAAGCCTGCAATAAATCTTTATACTCGTTTGAACTACCTGAATCTTCTGATTTCCTTGACAGATACAGCTGACTCTCATTTCTGTATGACTAACTGGGCAAAGGCACAATCTTCTATATATACTCTACCTTTGTGTGTGTGTGTGTGTGTGTGTGAAAGTGAGGTCCCGTTACTTGCCCCAGCTTCTGCCAACCTAGCAATTCGAAAGCATGTAAAAATGCAAGTAGTAAAATAGGGACCACCTTGGTGGGAAGGTAACAGCGTTTTGTGCACCTTCGGCATTTAGTCATGTCGCCACATCAGTGGTGGATTCCTCCCGGTTCCACCTGGTTCCGCTGAGCCGGTAGCAGTGACGATATAACGTCACCGAACTGGTTCTGGTTCAATTCAATTCAAATCTTTATTGTCAGTGCACAACATATGTACAATGAGATTGGTTGATCATGGGACAGCCCACGACGTTTTGTGCTGTACTCACCACCCTCTGTAATGTTTTTCTGTCCGCGGCTGTCAGACCAGCATGCCATACCGTGATGCAATAAGTGAGGACACTTTCTATTGTGGACCAGTAAAAGGAGGTCATCGGTAGCTGTTCCACCCTGTTTTTACGCAAGACCCTGAGGAAATGGAGTCTCTGTTGGGCCTTCCTGACCACCTGGATCCAGTGGTGGGTTGCTCCCGGTTTGGTCCGGTTCTATAGAACCAATAGTAAAACCGGCAGGAGGCTCGGCTCACCCGCCTCGACATCATCATGGGTGATCTGCGCATGCATGCTCCCATTGCAAACCGGTAGTAAAAGTAAGTGGAACCCACCCCTGCCTGGATCGTGTTGTTTTTCCAGGTGAGGTCTTAGTTGAGATGTACTCCCGGGAATTTAAAGGAGGAAACTCTCTCTACACAGCCCCCCTCAATGTAAAGTGGGGCAGATTCCTCTCTCTTCCTCCAGATGTCCAACACCATCTCCTTGGTCTTGCTGATGTTCAGGTTCAGGTTGTTTTTTAAGCACCATGTGGAAAGTTTTTGAACCTTCCCCCATACGCTGTTTCGTCTCCACCTGTAATTAAATATATCACTGTCAAATTCAAGCTACACCTTTTAACTTTCAGTTGGTGCAACCATTATATTTGTGGGGGACAGCTTTGAAAATCGGTCTACTTCTCCAATCAGCATAGCTACAAGTTTTCTATCAGACAACAAGCTTTCCAGATGTAGAAACTACGATTTCGATCATTCTCAGCCAGCATGCATTTAGAAAGCATTACACATAGGGAAGTGCCAGTTTGTGGAAGTCTCTGGTAATCATAGCAGTACTAAAATGTTTCGGATAATAAAGATTGCTCTGCTCCAAACAGTAACTTATAATCTTAACCAGCAGTTTTCCAGCGAATACACCATCCAACTGAGATGACCACATGCGTAAGCAGTTATTTACAAAGGCAATCTGAAAGAAAATCCACTGAGATCAGCAATCTATGTTTCAGGAATTCAGTCTTTGCAAATTCTTACACAAACTGAGCTGATTTGTATCTTCTGACTTTATACTTACACATACAATTCTCAGGTGTAATAAAACTTACACAAAATATTTTTAAAGTAGGCATTTTAAGGGGGGAAATATACTTAGAGTGCTTGTTTCAAAACACACATTTGGAAATGCATATTTTGGAAATAGATTGGTAAAGAAAAATATATTTGAATATGAATTTAAAAGTAAGTTTTCAAAAATGGAAAAGGACCGAAAGACAGGGACTGGAAATACACTGATTTGATTTTGATCCCTGAGAGATTCTGTAGTTTCTTCACAACTACTGTATGGCAAACCATAGTCCCATGATGGCAAACCTATGGCACACATGCTGGATAGTGGCACGCAGAGCCATCTCTCCAGGCATGCAAGCCATTGCCCATTGCTCTTCCGGGTTCCGGTGTGCCAGCCAGCTGGCCTTCACACCAGTGGTGGGTTTCAAAAATTTTTACTACCGGTTTTGTGGGTGTGGCTTGGTGGATGTGGCATGGCTTGATGGGCATGGCTTGGTGGGCATGTCAGGGGAAGGATACTGTAAAATCTCCATTCCCACCCCACTCCGGGGGAAGGATACTGCAAAATCCCCATTTCCTCCCAATCAGCTGGGACTTGCGAGGCAGAGAATAGATGGGGGTGGGGCCAGTCAGAATTTTTATTACTGGTTCTCCGAACTACTCAAAATTTCCGCTACCGGTTCTCCAGAACTGGTCAGAACCTGCTGAAACCCACCTCTGCTTCACACGTGCAGGAGCAATGGAAACCAGAGGAGCAGCCACCCGGTGGGCATGTGCACACCGAGAAGATGATCTTCCAGTTTCCGGCACGCACATCCCACTGGCCACCTGGTCTTCCAGTTTCTGGTGCACATGCATGCATGAAGACCAGTTGGCCAGTGCGCATGCACGTGCCAGAAACCGGAAGATCATCTTCCTGGCAGGCGCAGGCGCACCGGGTGGCTGCTTGTCCAGTTTCTGGCACACATATGCTGCTGTTTTGGCATTCGGTGCCGAAAAGGGTCAACAACATTGCCATAGCCCATGCATGCCATTTAATGTAGCAGCTATATGGTATCTTCTTCTACATTTTGGCTGAAACATTGCAGCAACAGCACCAATTCTCTCCAGCAAAATGTTGTGATTTTGAAATGGAGTCAGTTCAGTGTGCAGCTGCCAGCTACCCAATGTGATGATCAGCTAGAGAAATGAGGTGATGTGTAATGCTTTTGTTGTGAATCAACCAGACATAAGTGACAGAGCAATATGAAAAGTCTTTTGCCACAGCTGGTTTCTGAAAATGCCAACAATTCTTCACCTATAAGCAGAAACATTAGTGTCTGAATAGGGAAAACTGGATAACCATGTAACCCAGTGGTGAAATCCAAGCCGGATCTATCCGGCTCATGCAAACCGGTAGCACAGCAGCAGGAGGCTCCGCCTACCCGCTGAGACATCATTACGTCCCATTTTTGACCCCACAGAGAAGGCTCTGTCCATGCGCAGAAGCGGCGCACTCCTACTCCTGAACCAGTAGCGAAGGTAAATCCATTTCACCACTGATGTAACCAATTGTTAAATTAGCCCAACTTCCAAAAGTGTTTCCAAGACTGTCGTAAGGAAAAAAAAGCTGTAAAACATTATATTCTTAATTTATGGTTACTCTGAAGAACTATACATTGGAAAAATGGATGATCTTTAATTCATGACATCCACACCACACAGTAAGTGGCTTCACATCCTATGTTAAGATACAGATTAAACGACAGTCTTAAAATAAACCAGAATTAACTAAATCAAACCATGGTTTGCAAGTTCCAACATTCTGAGTTCACACCACATTGAATCAAACTGAGACATGGTGGCTTAGTGCATAACAATATATTGAATTATATATTGAAATTCATAAGTTGTCAATTCACTCTTCACCATGGGAACTTACAGTTTCTCTTAACCTATTGTCTTGTTGTCAGTCCTAAGTTATTGCACTACAAGGATTTTAAAGTACATTCATTATTAGCCTAGTTGTAAGGAGGCCAATACCATGTAAGCAAGTATAGTAACCAAAGGGTTCCATTAGGCTGATTTACACTTGACAGCCATTTTTAGATCTGTCCAACTAGACATAAAAATGCATGTAAATGATGATGAGAGGAGGAGCAAAAACCAAGTAGAGAATACTCAGAATAGCCAAAAGCAAAAAGCAGCTACAAAATGTCGAGACAGCTTTGGTGAAAAGTTTGAATTGGATTTCTTGATGGGAAATAGGCCATTCAATCCCTGCTCGTCTTCTGACAGGGATTTTAAGAGAGCAATTTAAGCCACAAAGAAGAGCAAATGGTACTGTCAAGTAAAATGCAAGAAGAAAATTCAAGGGAAATCTGTAAGGTCTTGAAGATCTGACTTTGTGCCAAGGCCTGGAGTCCCAAGAGTATGAAGGGCACTGTTTCAGAGGTGGTATTCAGCCAGTTTGCACCAGTTCGTGTGAACCTTTGGCGGAAATTTGGCCAAGGTCACTGAACCAGTAGCGATGGCTTGCTGGCCACGCCCCCAAACCGGTCCCTCAGACGCCGTTCGCTTGCCCCGCCCACCATGTTTGTCGCCGCCATGTTCTTTGTGCACATACATCCCATTGCCTTGCAAGTCTAATGGGATGCGCATGTGCGAAGAACATGGCAGTGACGGCAGCAGCTTTTTCTACGACCTCCGGTACTTTTTGGTGGCCTGCAGCCAGTCACCGCACCCACAAAGCAGCTCTCAAAGAGGCGGCAGCTGAGAGGCTTCTTTGCCAGCTGCTTTTCAGCAGCGGTGGCTGGCTGGGGGCTGCCGAAAACTCCAGTCAGCTTGCCTTCTGGACTCTGGACCAGCCGCCACGGAAGGTAAGCAGCCCGAACAAAGAGGCGGTGGGAAGGAGGAAGCGGAGCTAGGGCTGGGGCCGCTAAAGGAGGGGAAATGGGGGTGACTGGCGAAGGGAGGGTGGGGATAGATAGGTGGAAATTCCAAACGTTTTCCTACCTTTTCCTGTGGGCATGGCTAGGGGGGGTCATGTGACTGAGTGGGCATGAGTGATGTCAAGTTGGCCATGCCCACTCAGTCACATGCCCCCCACCTAGCCATGCCTACCGAACCGGTAGCAAAAAATTTTGAAACCCACCACTGTACTGTTTCCTAGCTATATTGATATTGATCATGATTTTTTCCCTCAGTTGCCAAATCTGAATTATTTTGTAATTGTGTCTAACTGTTTTTATAATTGTTTGCCGCCCAGAGTCAATTTCTTGAGATGGGCAGCTATGGAGTTTAAATAAGCAATTAAATAAAAGTCTTGTCAGAGCTGCCTCCCTCTTTTGTTAACAGCATCACTATCTTAGTTCTGAAAGAGCTTACCCAAACAATCTACAACTATCTCAACTGGCTGAGGAAAAACAGGAAGAAGCTGGCTTTGGCAAGGATTAGTAGTAAGCCCTCTGGTTGCAATGGACAGGTGGTGCTCCTTAGAAACAAAACAAAGTGCAGGTTGCAAGAATTGCATAACAGAAAACAAAACATCCTTTCAGAATCCACAACTTCCTTGAAGGAAGGTGGGGCTAGAAGTAGTTTAGCCATACAAAAGAAAGTCGAGAGCACAATGTATCCATTCATCTGCAATTACCTTTCCCAAAGTTTTAAATATGGCTCCCAGACATGAAATAAACAAATCTCCTTTTTCTAATCTAGCAGATACTTTCCAAATACTGCACAGTTCTAGCTTGCTGAATCTAATCTAGCCTACCAATTTTTTGTGGTGGCTCAGTGAGGTCCTACCAAACCACCTGCCTTTAGTAGAGATTGGAATTACCAAAATGGAGGCAGAAGGAAGATTGCCAATGAGCTACCTGGGAGATGAGTGATGAGCTACAGTTGGCTTGATGAATGGATGGCAAATAGAATTGAGTTGACTGGAGTTGAGTTGAGTAACCATGGTTCTAGGTTATTTCAGTGCCAAGACTAGTAGGCTATCTTAAGCAAAGTACCACAGTAACCGCCCATATGTGCACTAAGAATACACTGATGTCTCTACATGTCCTCCCTGGTAGATCTTCGAGGCCCATTTAGACATAGTACTCAACTCTGCTCTGGACTGGATTTACAATATTTTATTTTGTTTTTCTGAAACTCCTAAGAAATATCTCACGGATATCAGTGATTTCTCAGAATTGGCCATGAGAAAAAGACATAGATACATCAAGGAACATAACTATTGGCAGTTGGGTCTGGATGCTACTAATATTTAATTTTTTAGTAGGCTTCTGCATGATGTTGTCTCTGGGAAAATCTAAATGGTGAGCACATTGTAAGCTGCCCTGAGTCTTCGGAGAAGGGCGGTATATAAATCAAAAATTAAAAAAAAAATGGTGATGATTCCTAGACTCAGTTCCTGAGTGTACCTGAGAGCATGAGGGCCGTTACTTTCACAAATCAGGTTGAGAAGCCACCTTCTTTCCATGAGGAAACCTCAACTTTCCATGAGGTTGCGACAGTTCCTTGCGATCCTGAAGCCAATCTTACATATGACGTTTACCTATCTTGACTGTAAGAATATCTGACATAGCTTCTGAAATATCATCTAATGGCTAAACAAACAAACAAACAAACAAATAGTTGGCCTTAAAACAAACAAACAAACAAATAAACAAACAAACAAATAAATAAATAGTAGGCCTTAAAAGACACAGAATAAACCCAAAGTTTCTTTCATCTGAGGGGGAAAAAAGCCCAGTCAACTCTGTGAGACCTTTACAGTGCAAAAGAGATTTACTCTGTTTCTTTGGGTGTGAACAAGGGAACCCTTAAGCAAGCTCTGACTTAATCCCACTGATATCCATGGGAGTACATTTCTCTTAAATCTCTCCCATTGTTACCTGTTGGGTTGTCCTTTGTGATTTTGTTGGCATTTAGAGAAACAGCTGTAAATGTTAGTGAAGCCAGGCTGTCATTGTTCTGCACAGAGGGATAGGGCAAATCATTCTTAATGGTCCCTCTATACTTAATTGAAATGCAGCTCAAGATGAATGGAGATTATGGGTGGATACAAAAAAGAATTGTCTTCCCCTTGGTGCTAGAGCAATAGTTTTGATGTTTTCACCCTTTTCACACTTGAGCAGATGTTTGGATTAAGTGTTATATTCCTGTTTAACACCCTAGCTGAGGAGAGCGGTGATGGAGTGATAAATGTATTCTTTAGATCTCACTTGATTAACTTTTGGAGGGAAAAAAAAAGACCTTTTTGCAATAGAATTGAAATAGCACATTCAGGATCAAAACCTTATTATAAATTCTAATATGTTCAAATAAACTAAACAAATAATCAAGAGCACATTAACTTGTTTATCATCTATCGTACTCCTGTTGTTTAAGTAGATGATTGAATATTAAAGTGTGCATAAATCACCCATTTTCTTGGTTTGCTAGCTATTTCGGGCTTTTGTTGAACCACAGGTCTAATAATTCCAAGATTACATGGACAAAGACTAGGAATTGCAGCTAATAAAACTAGATGACATCAGGTTGGCAAAGGCTGGTATATTTGCTCATTTATAAGCAACACAGTCCTGTATGGTACAAAAAAATTCCAAGAATTTCTCAAATTTTATCTTTCATGATGCTTGTATTATGAAAGTTGCAATGTTCTTAGAGATCAGGACTAGGAAGCTGATTTTAAAAAGACTAAATATGTACCGTCCCTTACTATTTGATCTACAAATCCACAAAGCTGTGGATGACAAGCTATTTTAAGGGGTAAAAAGTAACACTAACTGAAAAGAATAGATCAATGAAATGAATGAAATTATATAAGAATATAGTTCCCGTCTATAACAAGAAAAAACCAGGAATGGGGACTCAGAAGGAAAAGCAATATGTAGCATCTTCTATAGGCCGTTAATTTTGCAACATCATTTTAGTCAAATGATTTAGTTCACCGTGGCAATGATATAACAGATTTATGAAGCATCAATGAAAAATTATTTTTATCTCCTGCATTAAATCATGCAGAGACAGATCAGGCTACCTCTTTGGGACATAGGTTGTTGTCCTTTTTTTATATATTATAGGTTAACTTTTTGTTTTTTAACATCTGTAATTATTGTGTTATTACAGATTAATATGCCAAAACACATTACAACAATCAAATATAGAATCAGATTTATGGCGAGAAATATTTGGTGGCATAGAACATTGTTGACTAGATTGCGTTTCTTTACATAGAGCCAATATTAAAACCACTAACAAACTTTCAAATTATCATTAACCAGAGCTAGTTCTATAGAGTGGTTAAGGCACAAGGCTAGAATGAGGAAGACCATGTGTTCCGGTTCCATCTTAGCGATCTGAATTTATTATATTTAAATAAATATAATATTTAAATAAATAAATAAATAAATAAATAAATAAATAAATAAATAAACAAACAAACAAATAAATAAATAAATAAATAAATAACTTTATTGTCATTGTACATGTATACACAGTATACCCATACAACGAAATTCACTTAACACACAAAGACCAGGTCCAACACACATAACAATCCCCAAACACACTCCCACCCACCGCAATTCTCCATTCCTAAACCACCCAAACATCCACACAACAGACCAAGTAATACTGTCCAACAGCTTACTAATGGTGGCCCTTTAGTTCATTGTTGAGTGCAATTATAGCTCTGGGATAAAAACTATTCAGAAAACGTGTGGTCCGAGTTTTAATTGTTCTGTATCTTCTGCCAGAAGGCAACAGTCCAAAAAGATTGTAAGCAGGATGGGAAGACTCTCTGAGAATGTTATGCAACTTTCTCAAACAGCAAGATTCGAAGATGTCGTCCAGGGCTGGTAGCTGGAGTCCGATGATATTCTGAGCAGTTTTAATGATTCTCTGTAGAGCTTTTTTGTCCGCTACAGAGCTGCTTCCATACCATGCAAGAATGCCGTGTGTCAGGACACTCTCAATGGTGCTGCGATATATAAATAGATATATTTATAAATATATAAACATATTTATATAAATAGAAAGTCAGTTTGGTGTAGTGGTAAAGGTGCTGGCATAAAAACCAGGAGACTGTGAGTTCTAGACTAGGAGTCTCCAACCTTGGCAACTTTAAGACTTATGGACTTCAACTCCCAGAGTTCCTCAGCCAGCAAAACCCTGGGAGTTGAAGTCCACAAGTCTTAAAGTTGCCAAGGTTGGAGACCCCTGGCCTAGACCATCCTTAGGCATAAAAGCTAGCTGGGTGACCTTGGGCCTGCCATTCTCTCTCAGGCCAGCTCAACTCAAAGAGCTGTTGTTGTGAGGAAGACAGGAGGCAAGAGTGTTTTCTGCCTTGATTTATACTGTATATTTAAGAAAGGCAGAATTAAAAATATAGTCATAATCATTTATACAAATTATAAAGGCTTATTAATGTGATGACATAATAACAACTAAGACTGCAATTTTATATATATTTGTCTTGACATACGGTCAGCTGAACAGTGAAGTTTACTTCTGAGTATCATCATTTTTTTCCATGCAACTTTCAGTTTTGTACAGCAATCATTAGGTTGTGTCCTCTGTCAGCATGCAATAAAGTACATAGAAAGCCAATAAATTAGACTGTTTCATCATTAAACAACTGGGAGAAAATGAGAATCGTAAGTTTCAAGCCCTGTTCAGAACTGTAGATAAAATTAAAATAATTTTAAATTGTTCTGTTTGGGGGAAATTGATGCAGCAGGTTCATTCCCATGTAAATCTATGTAGCAAAGAATGGCTTCATTTTATCTACAGTTCTGAATTGTGAAAGAGCATTGTTTTATTGCATTCAGAATTATGCATCTGGAGATGGAAAGATGTTAGGAAAAACAATTTGGATTATGCTATGAGCTTTCTGTGGAATGCAGTTAAGAAAATTTCCCTTGTATACTGAAACAACGGACTGGAAAAAAATGGAACTTCTACCAACTCGAATTACAATATGTTTCTAGATCCAGTTCAAGATAATAGTGATTACCTTTAGGCAGTTTTCCATAATCTCCAGCTGGTGCCCTAACTAATGTTCCTAAAGCATCTACCTGCATATTTTATAGAAAACATACACATGAATAAATTAAGATCTGCTGGTCAGTTTCCATTCTAAAGCCCTCTTTAAAATCTGTATACTTTTTGCTCTGTAATAATTCACATAGATTCATATTTGGCAGTGCAGTGTGTATAACTTAGTCTTGGGCAATCACTGGCTATGCCATCTAGGAATTCTGTGAGTTTATCCTATACATGTGGAGGACACCAGACTGGGGAAGACTGGAATGGCTCGAGGACTGCAAGGAACAATGTTTGTGGTGATGTTATCATCATCAGCAACAACACTATCATTATCATCATCATCATATATTTAACTCCACTCCTGCAATAACTTTCCAGGTTCTCCACTCCTGCAATAACTTTCCACCTAATTCCTGTTAGCCTGAAGTCTATCTTTCAGAATCCAAATCACAAGAAGTGTAAGTACCACTTTATAATGCCTTGGTAAGACCATACTTGGAATACATCCAGGTTTGGTTGCCATGATATAAAAATGCAAAGGACTGACATGCTAGCAGTGTTCCAATATCTAAGGATTTGCCACAAAGAAGAAGAAGGTCAACCTATTCTCCAAGGCACCTGAAGGCAGGACAAGAAGCAATGGATGGAAACTAATCAATGGGAGAACCAGCCTAGAAATCAGGAAGAATTTGTGGGTGTTCCATCACTGGAGATTTTTAAAAAGAGATTGGACAACCACTTGTCTCCTGTTCATGCAGGAAGTTGGACTAGAAGACCTCCAAGCCATCCCTTCCAACTCTGTTATTCTGCCTTATTTGTGGAATGATTCATTCTCTTTTGTCTATTCCATCATCTTTCAGGAGAAAGTAAAGTTTAATTCCATATTCCATTTTTCTTAGAACAAAGATTTGCTAAAATTTGCATCTGGGCCTTCTCTTCTCTAATACCCATCTAAGAAAATACTACAAGTTACCAATCCACTTGTAATCACTAACAATTGAGTCTGTATTTCCAAGAACATCCCTAACTGTTCATATTGATGGTATTGCCGTACTTCAATTCAATCTGTGTTATTTAATGAAGTGTTGTTATGCAGAACAAAGGGAGTAGACTTTATTTCTTTCCTTGCTAAGAAAATCAGATTGCAAAATAAAATTATAAAAAAATAAATTAAGTGAATTTTTCTCCTTTTTAAAAAAGGCACACTGATGTCTTTATAACTATTCCAAAACAAAGCTTATTCAAGATGTAATTATTGCTAATTGAATACATAAGTAATCATGCTATTGTGCAAATGATGTCATCTATAATTAGAAATTATGGAATTCATATCACTTGAACAAAGATATGTGATACAACATGCCCCCACTTGCCACACATGCTCCTTTCCATTTCTATTCTTAGTTTAATTTACTGGGTCAACCAAGCTTCTCTTCTTAAAAGTTAGTAAATGTTTGGGTTCCTCCCCACAGAATCTAAATACTTAAAGAATTCCATCTAATCCCTGTGACATCACTTGAAGCATACAGGAATAAGGGAAGCTGCCTTATTTTCCATCAATTCATTGGCTCACATAACTCAAAAAGATTGGCATTGGCAATAACTCTATAATTTTTTCAGTATCACCCTTGGAATTTCCTCGGACTTTCAATGTGCAAATCATGGGGTTCCAATAAATAGTTACAGAAACCTCTTATTCTCTGCTACTATCTAGTGGCTTTCTGGGTTTTTCTATCCTGTTCATTGTAGCCCTATAAATAAATGATTCCACAGGTTACAGTTAAGGCTTTTCACAAAGATAGCAAACCTTATCTTGGTTTGTTTGGGGTCATGCAGTCTTCCAGCTAGAACTAGAATAAGCTGGAAAAGGTAATAGCAAGCAAACCAACAAAAGCTAAAAGATATTTTGCATGGATAGGCTTGGGTAGATAGTTCATCTTGCATTTATTTTATTTTATTTTATTTTATTTTATTTTATTTTATTTTATTTTATTTATTTATTTATTTATTTATTTATTTTGTCAAGCATATATAAGATAACAGGTAAAAGTATAAACATAATTTGAATATATGAAAAGAGTAAGTAAAAGGGAATATTAGGACAGGGACGGTAGGCACGCTGGTGCGCTTATGCACATTATGCATATTATGGAACATTAGTGTGTTGAAGGACAAGAGGAATTTATTAATTTCTTTATATGGAAATAAACTCTGAACTGAAATGGTTGCATTGACATTTACCATGAAAATGACTGTTATGACTACATTTTGTAGCTTAAACCTGTAAATTAAGAATTTCAGCAATACACCAGAAAAAAATGCCCTTTAACTTCATGTGATATCTTCCATATATGTGAAAATCTTACATCTACATAAAGACCATCAACATGTTTTATCATACAGGCCTATTGCATTGTTCAATCAAAAATATTTTTCCATCATTGGCCAAAGCATTGGTACAGTCTAAAGTAGATATATCTCTTCAGATCAATCTAGATTTATTCTTAAAAGAAATACAGTGGAGCCAGTTAGGAGAGCATTAAATATAATATACTATACTAAATATAATAAATCCACCAGCTTTACTACCATTAAATAATGTATTTGAAAGAATGGAAAGTATATTTCTCAAAAATTGTTATTAGAAGTTTATTTTTATAATTATTCATTTATGCACTCTGGCAAAAGAAGTAATTAGCATAAATGATTGGATATGGAATCTATTTCAGATAAATAGAGGTTACCAAATAAGGATGCTCACTTTCAAATATTTTGTTCAATCTTGTAATTGGAGTATAAGCAAAGAATACCGTATTAAGAAAAATTTATTTATTTATTAGTTCAATTTATATGCCGTCTTTCTCCAAAGACTCGGAGACTATGAGCATATTTGAGATATTACTATAAAAACAGAACATTTATTTTTCTTAGGAATCCAGAAACATATTTCATATTCAGTTTCAATTAAATACATTTCAAGAAGTGTCAGATTTAGAAGTTATGTTGACTAGTATTGATAAAGAATCACAGAAGCAAATTTAACATGTGGATTTTCATATCTTGGACTAATCTTTGCAAAAGATTAAAATGGAATTATGATCTCCTTCTGTGAAAAATTAAAGTGAAACATACTATAAGGCCATATTCCGTTATTGTTGCTTGGCAGAATAGCAGCAGTTAAAATGACTGCTCAACAAAAAAAAATCACTTTTATTTCCGCCGTGTCTTGTTCTGTTGCCTTTTGTTTGTTTTCATGTATGGCAAACATATACTTAATTATGAAAAACATTGGGATCAAACTAGATCTACAGTATGAATAAAAGCATGATAGCATGTTCAATTTTAAACAATAGTTTGTTATTTTTCAATTAAGACTATGCATATCATGAGAAATTCAAGGGTTAGGGTTAGGGTTGAAAAGTGGAATAAGTGGAATAATTTTCTTCTTGATAGTTCCTTGATTATGGTATTGTTTTCTGTTTAGTTTGCCTGATGTTAATTGCTGCTTACCTGGGTGTTGGGTACTGGAGAGTATGTATATCCTAGTATTGGATATTGAAATTTATGTAAGCAAACAATCAAGTTCACAGAGCACCAAGTACATCAACACAGCGGTGAAATCCCACCGGTTCTATCCGGCTTGCCGAACCAGTAGCGCTGGCAGTGAGAGGCTCCGCCCACCCGCTAGGACGTCATTACGTCCCTTTTTTTTAACCATCTGCGCATGCACAGAAAGTTCTGTGCATGCACAGAAGAGGCGCATGTGTGCTCCCGCACGCTCCCGTTCCCGAACCGGTAGCGAAGGTAAGTGGATTTAACCACTGTATCAATAGGAAAATCACCCAACAGTCTCTTAAAGTGAATACTCAAGCAGGCTTATTGTCTATGTAGCAAAGAAATCTATCCAGCATAAAAAAAATGATTTAATCTTTATAGTTAGCTAGTTGCTAGATTTGTTAATGCAGTCACTGGAAAATTAAAAGAATATTGTTGAATTAAAAATCTGTGAAATTACATTGGCCAAAAAAATTTCAATGAACAACGGATTTTGAAAAAGTAAAAGACAAAGTCAGTCAAATTTAGTGACAATGAATTATAGCATTATCTATTCAAATTCATTAATAAACATGAATGTAGATAATTAAATGTTTTATTTCTGAATTTATATATGTCAATGTGCATGTGCATGTTCTTTCTCAATATGTTACTGAGCTTCATTATTTTTTAAATTTCTGTATTGTTATTGATAGTTTCTATTCCAGTCTGTTAGAGAGGATTGCTTTGCAAAATGGTAATTTCAACAGCATTTTTCTAAAACAGAAGAGACTCTGTACTGAATCTTCGTGATCTGCTGACAGTATAGCTTTTTATCTAACTCTGTATTGCTGATATTGTCTTCCACCAGCAATTCAGGCTGTCTTGCTCTCATCCTTACTGTTCTGCCCCGGCTCCGGATTTCCGAGGATATTGACACACACCAATGGTCCTTATCAAATTTATTAAGTAGCAAGAATAAACAAGACTGGCAAAGGTTGGCAACCAGCCCAGAAAACAAGATATGATAAACCAAAATACTCTGATAATAAATACGAGTTGTTTCTAGCAAGAAACTTATTAACGGCGTGTGACTTAAATAGGCTAAGGGAGTGGCCAATTATCCTCAAGCCTTACTCTCGAGTAGACCTCCTCCTCCTGAGTAGCCACTCCTGCCTTTGGGCAGCCCTGCGTGCTCGAGCATTGAGGAGAGGCTCCTCCACTTCACTCTCTCCACTTGAAGGAGCCTCTGGAGGTTCTGAAGGCCCTGGCTGAGTCTCTGCCTCCGGCACTACATCCTCTTCAGCCTCCTCGCTGTCCGACGCGAACGCTGGCTGCGCAGACTGCTGGCGCGACACCACACCAGCCTCCTCTTCGTCGGGATCAGCCACGATCCGCGCAGGCCGCTGGCGGGCCACAACAGTTATCTGGAAATGCTGGGGTTTGAAAGTGAATTTCCTCTACATAAAATATATGACTTATAAAATTAAAGGAGAAGAGAAGCTGGCAAGATAGCAAGCCACCATGCTAGTATGGGTCAAAGGATACTAGTAAAGAACATAGAACATAGAATAATAGAGTTGGAAGGGACCCTGGAAGTCTTCTAGTCCTGCTCAAGCATTTCAGACAAATGGCTGTCCAGTCTCTTCCTTAAATGCCTCCAGTGATGGAGCACCAACTTCTTCTGAAGGTAAGCCATTCCACTGGCTTGTTCTTAATTGTTCTCACAGTTAGGAAGTTTCTTAATTACAGGTTGCTTCTCTCCTTGTTTAGTTTCCATCCATATTACTATTACTATATTACTATTTGTTGCCTTGCCTTCTGGTGCTTTGAAAAATAGCTGACCCCCTCTTCTTTGTGGCATCCCCTTAAATGTCTATTCATGTCTGAAGAATTGCCCTATCTTTCTAAATCATTAGTAACATAGTAGCATGGCTGTCAAAAATAGCATGCCTTCCACAGTTAAATGCCATCTTGTAACATTTAGAAGTCTTACCTTGTGATGTGACTGAAGTATGTACACCTCCCTTTCTGCTCCATATTATTGGTTACGTTTAGTGGTTCAGTTTAGTTATATATGAATGTCAATCATGAAATATTTCTGAACTGGCTTTGACCATAATTCTGCATCATTTTCTTGACTCCAGTTTGGTGATGGTGGAATTTAAATTTCATGTTCTAATCCAACAGTGCTTACTTTTTTACATTTAACCTTGTAATTAGAACTCAACTCCAAAATTTAATGGAAATGACTCTTGATGCAAGTGTTCACCAAATATACAAATTACCGTATTTTTCGGAGTATAAAACGCACTGGAGTATAAGATGCACCTACCTTTTTTGGTTGTTGTTTTTTTTAAACTTTTTTTTTATTTTATAGACAAACACACATACAAACATACAGTGTATTTTATTTGAACAGAGTATTTGGCTGGTTCACAAATTTAAACAGTTTTTAGGCATTTCAATTAAATTTACAATTTCTATATTTCCTTTTTGCCAATTTATTCCTCATCTATTTTTTTAAAAAAACCAATATTACCCTTCATTCTCATCTCTAATCTTAATCAAATTCAATTTTTCCCTTCTATTCTATATTATACCCCTTCCCATTGTCATCTATTTTTATATCCATCCTCACATTGGTTAATTATGTAATATTACAATTGTTTAATACAAATTCAACATTTTTATATAAATCAATTAATTATATAACTATCTTTTTTGTATATTAATCAATATGAACATGAATATTCCAATTATTTCCATGCAATCCAATTTCTTACAAATCAATTAATTATATTTACCAATAATAATAAACCAAATAATTTCCCCCATATATTCCTCCAAACCACAACTTAACCATTTCTGCTTTCAATATAATATACTATTAATAGTATCTCAATTATTACAATTCCCTAGTTAAATAGAGCTTTCCCCTTATGTTACTCATTTTCACATCTTAAACTCTCCCAATAACCCAAAGTTTTGCCCATATAGAAAAATATTCCAATTATTATTCATTTCATTTTTACAATCATGATTTCCCATTTATTTCTTACTACTATTCATATTTCAATTCTAAATATGTATAACATCTTTCTCTTTCATTTCTTTTTCTCCCTTCCCATTTTTATTTTTGCCTTTTTTCTTTTGTGTTTTAAAATCTTGAACTTTCCTCTTTTGCCCTAAATTTCCCATTGTTTGCATCTATCTTTTTTGGTGAGGAAAAAGAAAAAGAAATTTCCCTGTGCCTCATTTTGCCACGGTGCAGCAAACAGCCTGCTTTACTTTCAGTTTCATTTTTCAGCATAGCTTGATTAGCACAATGGGGAGAAAAAATCTGCTCCAGCACTCTTTGCAGCAAGCAGCAGAGCCCTGCGCAAAGCAGCTGAGAGCAAATCAGCTGAGAGTCAGGAGGCCGATCTAATCAACTTGTGGTAATTAGCCGATGCTGAAGCTGAAAGGAGCTGTTTTTTCTTGCTGTTTGCTTGCAAGGAGGTAACTGCTAGGAGGCACAGGCCAAAGAGTGGGGGCCAGTGGGTGGGCAGGGCTACATTCGGTGTATAAAATGCACCTAAATTTTCGTCCCCTTTTGGGGGGTAAAAAGGTGTGTCTTATACTCCGAAAAATACGGTAATATACTCTAATCTTGACTATCACAAATTCAGCATTCTGACACCACCAATGCATATTCTACTCAGAAGCAATTCATATATCATATTGGTATATCTTTCCAGGATAAATATTAAATTTATGAGGAACTTCTGTTTTGGATGGGTGCGGGTTAATTGTGGAATTGGCATACCTAATTCAAATTCATGTTCCCTTTTTCAGAAGGGCTCAAGAGTCTACTATTTTATATCACCCCAATAAAACAATCTGGCACCTTTCATTTCCCCAGGCCATCACCTATTCCTACATCTGCTTTGTACGCTAGTGTGGTTGTTCATTGTTTTGTCTCTGTGCTGCTTTCACTTTGACTTTCAATCTGTATTCCTTCTGGCTTTTCATTTCTGTTTCATAAAACCTAATGGTGCCTTGGCAGACAATTAAAGAATATATTCTCAGTGGCAATAGAGTTAGTCCATCAAAACTAGATTAATTTTCAGGCCTGAGAAAGCCCAGGAATGATAAGCGGGAAAAGAGGCACAGCTAATCCAAAGAACACAAACTCTAAAAAGCAAACTGCATTATTGGATAAGCATATTGCATTTGAGACCAATAGTTGAAACAGTACATGTGAACCTGAATAACAGAGGAACACGCATCTATTAAAAGTATGCAGATATGGAAATATAACTGATCAAAACCCTGTAAACTGCTATGTGTTAAAAGTGTCATTTTGAGGACGGATTAGCCATACCCACCAGGGGCATTCCAGTTTTTCTGCTGAACATAAACAATCTCTGGTTAAGTATAGGGAGCTACATACAGGATCACAGAGAAGTGGGCAGGTGTCAATTATGCATTTACATATTTCTTGCTCCTTCCTGCTTTTACAAATGCTAAACACCACTGGATGAATAACAGGTAGAGGTGCAGGTTTTGTTGTTTGTTGGTTTCTCTTCTGCAATGCTAATTTTAAAAGAAATCCATGGGCTAAAACAGACATATAACAACAGCTACCTTCCTTGTAGAACATTTTGATGGCTGCCAATTTTTGATAAGACTGAAGTGCTAAAACCTCATGCTGGTGCAGCACATTTCTTTATCTCTTTCACCTACAGCTCGCATCTGCATGAGGCAGTTAGTGGAATCTCTAGATTTCCTTTGTTATCACTAATTTGCTTTAATAATGGATTATCGTAGAGCTGTAGAAAGTTACCCACCAAAGCTCAATGAGTGACTGGGCCATTCCCCCCTTTTCTCAGACCAACCTACTTCATAAGGTTGTTGTGGAGGGGAAAAAAGTGTGCTATACATGCCTTAATCTCCGGAATGAAAGGCAAAGCATAAATCTAGAAACAACAAAAAAGCTAAGCTATCAACCACACATTCGAATGTTGCATGAACCCAAAACTAGAGTTGCTTTGATAGTGAGATGAGAGCCATATAAAGTAAATAAATAATGAAACCAAATCAATATATTTTATTCAATGTGGGAACACCCCCCCCCCAGCAACATACAAATTCATTCATTTATTCATTAAATTTATATGGCCACCTACTTGCTATAGTACCTACAAGCAATGAAAACATAGTATACAATTTAAAAAAAAAACCCTTCTCCAAAAGTGCACTCTATCTTTTCATGCAGGAGCTTCTTGGCCCCTGGCATTTCAACTGCTTCAGTGGCAGCCTTTGTTTGCACAGAAAATAGCAATAGCACTTAGATTTATATACTGCTTCACAGTGCTTTACAGCCCTCTATAAACAGTTTACAGCGTCAGCATATTGCCCCCAACAATCTGGGTCCTCATTTTACCAAGCTTGAAAGGATGGAAGGCTGAGTCAACCTTGAGCCAGTGAGGATCCAACCCATGGCAGTCAGCAGAATTAGCCTGCAGTACTGCATTCTAACCACTGTGCCACCACGGCTCAGTGGAGGTAAGTAAGACTTCACTGTGAAGTCCACTTGTCACCACAGTATTTTCTATAACTAACCTGCATTCCCATTTTACAGATTGGAGATAGATCAATGAGAAGCTGACTGGCCTAAAGCAGTAATGGACCTAAAAATGACATTTTGGCCATGTGGACTTTTAATACCTTTACTACCTTGCATTCCCATTTTACAGATTGGAGATAGATCAATGAGAAGCTGACTGGCCTAAAGCAGTAATGGACCTAAAAATGACATTTTGGCCATGTGGACTTTAATACCTTTACTAGCTATTTGTCTTTTTAGATCCTCTTCATTCCTCCTCCAACCTTTAATTAAGCGATTTGAAGATCCCGAAAGTGTATTTCTGTACACCTGGCTTAATAAAGAGTACAAATATAATAAAGATATGGCAGATAGCAGCCCAGTTCTGCAAATCATATTTCACAGCAGGCTTTGTGCTCATCTTGCTAATTTCAAGGTGTGCTAATTTCTGTTTGCAAAGCACAGAAAGCAGTCAAGCGGCAGTTGCTCTCAGTGATGGAAAAGGACAGGAATGAATGCAAAGGAATGAAACAGCACCTGTTACTACAATCCTAAACCAGGAAAGGTTGAACATGAGCAAAGTATTCCCACACAGGTTCAGTTCTGGAAAATGTTCTGGGTTGAATGAAGACTTAAAGTGTGGTTTTAGGCAGATGCCTTGTTCGCTAGTGGCCGAAAACTACACGGAGCAAACATTCTAGTATGCGATTGGGCTTTGTGCATCCACATTCCAGCAGGTTCCTCATCTCTTGGTTTTAAAAAAAAAAAAATCTGATGCTGTTACAGGTGCTTCTCCAACTGCAGGACCGCCCTTCGCGTACGCACAAGGACAACCGAAGATTGGAAAAGATCACCGCGCAAGGTGTAAGCAAACCAACTTCGGCACCACAGATCGGCCCTTCGGGCGGGGAGCATCTCCTCCACGACCCTAGCTAGGGGGCGATCGTCCCGGGGACAAGCGCGCAACCGGAGAGCCGCGTCCTATTTGGAAATTCCTCGCTTTCAACGGCAACGATCGCCCGCCAGGAGGAAAAAACACCCGCCCTCCTCCTCCTCCTCCTCCTCACTCTCACCGCTTGAGAAGAGGGCGGGGGCATCTCGGTGCGCAGGCCCCACCCCGCCGGTGCGTGCTCAGCGTAGGCCCAGCAGCTGCCTTGAGCGGGCGGGCAGGCAGGCAGGAGCTGAGACCAGCGCGAGAGGACGCGCGAGGCAGCCAGCCGCGAGCGCGGAAGGGAGTCTCTTTCAGGAGCTTGGATACGGCCGTCCGGGCAGGGCGGCGAAGGAAGGGCGCCGGGGAGGAGCCGAAGCGCGGCGGAGGAGGAGCCGCTGCAGCCCCAGCCTGCGTGCGTCAGGTCCTGCGGGCAACTCGGCAAAGTTCAGGGAAGGCAGGAAAGCGGCGCCTTTGAGGCGAGAGACCAGGCGAGCCCAGCCCAGCCCCGAGCGAGGTCGGGGGTGGGGGGGCTTCCCCAGTCCTCGCTTTAGAGGGTGCGAGCGAAGGCATCTCCCCGGGGGAAAAGTTTCTGGCGGGGCCGGGAGCGGACGGCTGGACTGAAGAAGCGGGTCCCATGGAGGGACGGGAGCTGCAGGAACAGCCGCCCGAGCCGGAGGGACGCCAAGGCGTGCAGCCCTGAGCGGCGGCGCACGGTTCCTCGGGTCTCCATGGGCGCGGGCGGCGTGCCTTAGGGAGGCAGGCGGGCGGCCGCCTCGGTGCCGTCATGGCCAAATGGCTGAACAAATACTTTAGCCTGGGCAATAACAAGACCAAGAGCCCTCCGCAACCGCCCCGTCCGGACTATCGGGACAAGCGGAACGGCACGGCGGGAGCGGGAGGCGGAGGGCATCACAACCACAACCACAACCATCACCATCACCACCACCACCACCACACGTCGCCGTGCTTCCCGCGCCACGACACCAGCGACCTGCTCCGCGCCTACCGCGCTCAGAAGGAGCGCGACTTCGAGGACCCTTACAGCGGGCCGGGCTCGTCGCTGCGCAAACTGAGAGCGCTCTGCCGAGCCGAGTATTGCGCGCCGGAGGAGCTGCTGGTGGAGTCGGCCGGTCCCAAGCCCTTCTCGTCCTCGTCCTGCTGCGGCGGCGGCGGCGGCGGAGGTGTAAGCAGCGGCGGGAGCAGCGCCGCCGTCGCCTCCGCCCCCACCCCCTCGACGGCCTCGGCTTCGCCTCAGCTCTTCCGCAGCCACAGCGAACGCCGCGCTGCCACCCCGCCCGACTCCGCGTCGGTCAAGTACATTTCCCCCAAGCACCGGCTAATCAAAATAGAAAGCAACGAAGGTGGTAAGGGCGGCAGCGGCGTCCCCATCACCTGGAGCCCGCCGGGAATTGGCGGAGCCGGACAGAAGAAGCTCAACAAGTGTGGCGAACAAGGGGAGGGCGGCGGTGGCAGCGTCTCTTTAACCAAGAAGGAGAAAGTAAGTGACAAACACCACCACCCCCCTCTCTCTCTACACCTACTCCTGTCTTTGAAAACGGGGAAGGGGCGGCCTTTTGGGGGGGGTCTGGTTTTCACGTGCCGGGGTGAATTGCTGATTTTGCAACCCTGGTTCTCAGAGGCATGTGTAGGATTTCTACCCACGCACTAGATTGCTGTGCAATTGTTGATTAACGCTCGGATGCATGAACTTTAATTAGATTTGAGAAGGCTAGGGGAAACTTCGTGGTTATTTTGCTTACATTAACTGGCTGATTCACACTTGCCTGATTTTCACGTTTAGGCTGTCACATCTCTCCGCTGGAGTGTTTATAATGCAGCCTTTTGTTGTTTGGATGAGCAAACTGCTCTTCAAGGAGCATTATTTTAAACGTGGTGTGAAAGTGCTTTCTGTGACATGAGATCAGTTCAGGCTTATTTGAGAGTCCCTCTCCCTCTCCCTCATATTTATGTGATAGCCAGTTAGGTGTAATGGTTAAGGTATCCGGTTAAACCCTAAGAAATCTGAGTTCTAGTCCTGCCTTAAGTAGGCAGGCAGCTAGCTGGGTGACCTTGGGCCAGTCATACACACTCAGCCCCCAAAAGCAGGCAATGGCAAAATACTTGTAAAATTCTTGCAAAGAAAAATGCAGGGACTTGTTCAGGCAATCATCAGGAGTCAATATGACTCAAATCTATGGACTTTAGGGTTTAACCTAAACCCTAGAGTAAGCATATTTGGTTTGGTAGGCAGTGTGCTAGGAAAGAATAGTGATAAGTTTCAGCAGAGTGGATGAAAAAGACTGATGGAGAATAGGCTGAGGATGGGAGTGAGGGTGAACTAGTTAGGGTCAGCTATTTCAATATTTGTAATTGCTTGAATCAATTGTATGCAAAACTGCATACGTGAGCCAGGAACAGTCCCTTTCTTTGTGGAGGTGTGGACTCCTGAAAAGTATTTGTGCATATGTGTACATTTGGACTTTGCCCTTATTGCATTCAAGGAGTGGAGTGCATGGTACTAAGTATGGGCTTACCCCATAGTATTCACATCCCCATTGTTGTATAAGTTATGTCAAGAGACAGTGACTTTTTCAAGGGCATCCTGTGAGCTTCATGGCTGAATCAGGAGGTGAACCTTGGTCTTCCTAAGCAAATCTGCTATGCTGGATCTACTTCTGTCTAGAAATAAATGTGTATGTATGAGTGAACTTCGTTAGCTTGTGTGTGGTTAGACAGAGGTTTGTGCTACTGCTGCAGAGCCTGAATATGAACCAATTTCTTACTGGAGACACATTGGTTAAGTCAAAATTTGTGGCCTCAAATTTTCTCCTTTAGTATGCATGTAGTTGTCTGAACTAATACATTGTGAAATGTCAGTATGGATCTATTTTAAAAGTCTTCTTTCTGATATGGATGCTCTCTTCATTTGTTCCTCGCAGGAGGGAATACTTTGAAGTATTTTGTTTTTCTTTTTGCTGGGGAAACAGTTAATAACAGTGGTTCTGAGAGACATCTTCTGAGAGGCAGATACTGTAGATGAACTCTTGAACCAAGCTTCAAACATTTTAGACTTTACAGCTCCTTCTCTTCTTTTGATGGACGCGCTCGCTGTGCTGTCTTTAGGCAAGCCAGTTACGATTGGTTATGCTTGGTTTTGGAACTTTCTATCCATTCTCATATCCTGTGAAGTGCTGGACTCCCTGTCTGAAATATTACAAGTGGGCACCATTCACATTTTTAGGTTTTAACAATAAGAACAAATTGCTTGGTGACTCAGTTGCTTTATGTCTGCCTAACTGAGAGTCCACATGACTTGTTGCAATTGTGGTAAGAGTACGCAACAGATAGTGGTTGTATTTTCAGATCTCTAAAAGAGAAAAGAAACTTTAATCCCTCAGATAAAGCGCTAGGGAAACAAGGTTTGTTTATACTGCAATAACCTGAGTCATATGGAAATAATTCTAATTGCTTGAGTCACTATAGAGATGCTATGTTAAGGGTTTTTTTTTTAAGGAGCAAGCATTCAAGCATTTGCAGAGTCAAATTGCTGTTGCATGGTTTTTAATTTTTATATAAAATACTTGTGTCAGCAATTTTTGGGAAAGGTAAAAAATATGTTTTAATCCATTTGGGTTTTAACTTTAACTCTTATATGTAGTATGTTACAATATCAAAAACATTTTAATATTAGCAATTTGTTCATGTGGAATGTTCATCTGTTCCCATGTTTTTGTCATTCGTCAGAACCAACATTTTTGAGAAATATTTGTGTTCTAAGAGGGAGCTTCATGGCCCTGTGTGTGTGTGTGTGTATGGATAGGTAGGTAAGTAGGGAGAGGAGGAGAGGAGAGGAGAGGAGAGGAGAGGAGAGGAGAGGAGAGGAGAGGAGAGGAGAAGATAATCTTGCAGATAAACCTGCAGTTAAGGCAGATTTCATCACTGCATGACCAAAATTCAAAGAACAGTTTTTGAATCAAGACCTCTGTGTATCCATTCTTTTACAACATTTATTTCTTCAAAAAGAGACATACTGCCTTCAGGGGAACACTTTCCACATAGGCCTGAATGGAGAGGCATTGCTGCTGCATGTCTGCTGTGGATTACTGCAGAGCTGCCCTGAGGATTGTGGAAAAGGTTCTTTGAGTTGTGCTCCATTCTTTCTAGCTGCTGGTCAACCTGTTGAGCAAAAGAAGACCTTATATTGGGCTCTCTTGTGATTTTTCTTAAGTATTGTAGCAAGGACAAATGTAATTTTATTTTTAATTTAATTTTAATTTAAGGCTACAGAAAATAATCCTTGTTAAAGTTTATTAAAAGTTTTTTACATAGCTAAAAAGACAAAAGAGAAGTATATAAGGAAAAGAAAGAAAAAAGAGGAAAGAATACAATTAAAGAAAGAAGAGATAGTTAAAGAAGGCACCTGCTGGCCCAATTGGCAAAAGAAAGCACGGGACCGTATTGGTTGGAAACATGCGAAAGAGGCCTTCATCTTGCAGTGGATAGACAATAGCTAAAATGATGATGATGATGATGATGATGATGATGATGATGATGATGATGATAAGATCATTATCTTTGTCCCTCCTTAACATTACAATAATACTTTCAGCTCCTCATTCAGTCTTTTTTCAATTGTCAAGTCCAGAAATCATCAATCACCATTTCACATTTTTTCCATTTTCAGAAAATTACAACAAAATTCCTAACCAGTTACCCATGACTTTGTCAGAAAGCCATAACTGTGTTACATATTATAGTTTACATATTAGATTTTATGGTACAGCTACAGTTTTTAAGATATTTAGTTTTTATTTACTTGGTAGATTTATCTTCAGCTGTTCTTTCAGTATCTTAAGTATATACTGTAGTACTCCCATCTCCCAATTATTTTTCACAAAAGGCTAATCTGTGAGGTAATTTGGGCTGGAATACTTTAGAGAAGAAGTAATTCAAGGTCACCCAGTGAGGTTTAATGACTGAAAATGATCCTGATCCTGGATCTCCTAACACTTTTAACTTCTACATCACACGAGCTGTCTTGACAGTCCAGTATCTTAGTGCAGATTGCTCCTTTGCTTTGTTAATCCAACCTATCCAGGGGTGGGTTTCACTTACCTTTGCTACTGGTTCGCTTGCACGTACGTCACTTCTGCGCATGCGCAGATCTAATTTGATGACGTCCAGATGGGTGGGCGGAGCTTCCTGCCGTCGCTGCTACCGATTCGCCTGAACCGGGGTGAACCAGTAGAACCCACCACTGAACCTATCTAAATATAGAGAGCATGTGTAAAAATAATCCTCCCCCCCACTTATTTAATGGAGCAAAAATTGTTTGGATCTGGATGGATGAAATATTTTTGTTGTGGTCTTGCTTGAAACTACATATCTAAATGAATGAAATCAGCAGGATGAAATATTGCCAGAACTCTAACTCTTCCCCCTGTTCATGTATTGGTATTATCTTTTTTGTTTCTTACTTGTCACTCACATTTAACCATTGTGGTTCCATAACTGCCCATTTTGAAGGATATATTAGAGTAGGTGAACATACTGTCTTTATGCTTATTTTTCTTTTGGGAAACCATTATGAACTAATTGCTGATATGCTTCCGTGGAATTCTGTGTAGCACCACTTGAAAAAAAACGGAGACTATCATCAAATACTTATCAAAAGCCCCATTCTTTGGGTGTGGGTGGGGGGGATTTGTCATGTAATCCCAATGGGGGCTAGTATAAGGAATGATAATTGTGTAGATCTCTGAATTGTGGTTCTCAAAGGCAATGGAGACAGTTATCTGTGACAGATAACTTCATGATTCCACTTTTGATCTGAAAGAAGGTGATGCTAAGATGCATTTGTGACTGTCTTACTTAGAATGAGGTGATGATGGTCCAAGCTAATCCTGGTTTTGACTTCCCTGGTTCCTAATAGGCAGTTGGAAGTTAGTCTTCTGCTCAGCCATGTGGGATTGTTTTTTAAGAGCTGAATTGGAGTCATTTGGAAGAGGCAGCTGCTATTTTCCATCACATTTTTTTTTAAAGAACAAAGGCCTTCTAGGTTTTTCAGAAAGATTCAGGTAGATGTAAATATGTGGACTGTGTACATAGTTCCTTAATTATATCCAGAATATGAGATAAATAAAGTGCAGAGAAACAGATGGTGATAAGACATAGAAATACCATGGAAATAGGAGAAGGGGGAAAAAATTCACAGAGGTAAGACAGAGATCAAAGTTTAAAGGGCTATTAACCAGTTGCAACATATTTACGCTTCTGAGCTTTTCAGTGCAAAAAGGCAGTATCAGAGCAAGCAAATGCTAGAGGCATAAATAGAAAAAAGCCTGCTTTGCTCAGAAGTACTTTTACATAATTACCAAATGTTGAAATCACTTCTAGGTCTGTAACTTTTGTGTCAAACTTGTACCTTGTAGGGTTTGGAGACCTTGCCTAAACTGTGAGTTCAATGTTCTTGGCATATTAAGAAAAAAATTAAGTAGAGTGAGAAGCAGTTTTCCTTAATAGGAATCATCAATTGAAAACTGTGGTTTTGAAGCCTAGAAACACTAGTGTTCTGTAGAAGACTGCTGTGAGTTATTCGATAAGAGATTGTAAAAAAGAAATTTAAATGTTGCAATACTTAACTCCATTGTCTTCCACACTGCTCTTTTTTACTTTCATGGAGGTTTCCATTGGCCTGCCTCAGATATCCTGTAAATTCCATAGCAGATTATCTAATCATATGTATCAGGACTGCAGTTTTCGGAAACTCTTCACCCTGCATTTTTTGTGTTTTAAACACTGGAAATGGTAATCGGATGTGGGACAGTTGGCAGAAAAAAAGGATTCTTTTTAGGGGATAGTTATATATATACAGTATTTCTGTTGCTAAGTGAGGCATGTGTTAAGTGAGTTTTGCTCTATTTTATGACCTTCCTTGCCACAGTTGTTCAGTGAATCACTGCAGTTGTTAAGCTAGTAACACAGTGGTTAAGTGAATCTGGCTTGCCCATTGACTTTGCTTGTCAGAAAGTCGCAAAGGTGATCACATGAACCTGGAATACTGCAAATGTCATGAATCAGTTGCCAAGCACCTGAATTTTTATCATGTGGCCATGGGGATGCCACAAAGATTATATGTGTGAAAAAGTCATAAACCACTTTTGTCAGTGCCATTGTAACTTCAAATGGTCAGTAAATGAACTGTTGTAAGTCAAGGACTACCTGTATTATGATGTCATGCACCACTTATCAGCTTAGTTCCATATTCTATCAAAGCTTCTGAATATATAGCCTTCACACAGAACACACTGCAGTAGGTTAGTTGTGGTATAGCCCAGGTTTGGAAAACTGTTTCCAGATTACATCAATTCAGTAACGCTGAACTGGGATACCTAAACACCTGCTTCTTGCTACCATTGGAAATTTAATGCAGAAGTAGTTGCAGATGGCACGTTCATATTTTCTGCAGAGAGGGAACAATCCTTCCTAGAACAGGTTAATTCCAATCTCCAAATCTACTATTTCACAAAATTGAAATAGATGGCCGACGGCAGGGGTTGAGGTCGTGCTGCTACTGTGTGGACATATCGTAGGAATATATTTTTGTAGGAGAGAGACTGGCAGAGCCAGGGGGAGGAGTCAAATGGGGGCTTAGTCTAGAATCTCTATGTGGACACAAGGGGGCAAAGTCCAACCCCTACTCCCCCAATGCTATTGAAACTTATCTACTCTCACTCAACTGCAAACCATTAGTCTGAGAAGTTCCTGTGTATAGTCTTGAGCAATAAAACAACTAATTGAACTCTTCAAGTGTGGGTCTAGTTGTTTGCGCCTGACAATTTTCAGCTTGTTCACTTTTATGTAGCCTGTGCCTTGGCATTTAGTGACATGCAGCAGTAGAGTTAAATGATGACAGCATTTATGATGTACTTCACTGCTAGGTACCATATAACTTTCAGTGAATTCACATAAATACAAAAAATGTAATAGTCATAAATAGAACTCTTTAAGATGGATTTGGGCCACTTCAGATCAACAGTATCCTCTAGCCCTTCTTCTAGACTCGCTCAATAGAACTAGTACTCCAGTGCCAAAATCAGGCAAACTGGGAGGGTACCAGTGTCCTGTTAATAGATATTAAAAGCTGCTGAGAAAGTCAGAAGTACTAATCAGGCTCATGCAGTTCTTATGTGGCCCTTCATCTAAAGTCTTATTGATTACACCATTTTGCTGAAATCCCAAACTGAAATAGAGCCATATGATGAGTATTCTCTAGCTGGGTCTTCAGAAGTCAGCAAACAATTAAATTAACACATTTAATCCAAATCTTGATTCAGTAGATAAAAGTAACTCTTTCATTGATAAAAAGCAGTGGGTAATAATAAGTATATTATTACCACTATTAGCATCACTACAGGTAGTGCTCATCTTAACAACAGTTTATTTAGTGACCATTTGAAGTTACAACAGCAGTGAAAAAAAAGGACTTACAACTGTTTTTCACACTTATGACCTTTGTGGCATCCTCGTGGTCACATGATAAAAATTCACTTGTCAGTCGCTTGGTAACTGACTCATATTTATGTCAGTTGCAGTGTCCCAGGGTCATATGATCACCTTTTGCAACCTTCTGACAAGCAAAGTCAATGGGGAAGCCAGATTCTCTTAACAACCGTGTTAGTAATTTAAGAGTTCCAGCGATTTACTTAACAATTGTGGCCACCAAGGTTGTTAAATGGCACAAAAGTCACTTAACTGTCTCACTTAGCAACATAAATTTTGAGCTCAATTGTGGTCGTAAGTCAAAAACTACCTATAATTGTCATTTATGAACATATGTTAAATTTTTTTACAATAATGCTGTTCATCAGCAGTCCCCAACTCTTTTGGCACCAGGGGCTTGTTTCATGGAAGAAAATTTTGGGGAGAATAGTTTCAATTTCGCTCGCTCACCTGCCACTCACCTCCAACTGTACAGCCCGGTTCCTAACAGGCCACAGACTGATACCACTCCATGGCCCAGAGGAGACCCCTGATAGTTATTTCTTCTGAAATACAAATAGAAGGGTCAGATTGAGAGAAAGAAGATTCTTTAAAACTAGATCCTGTTCCTGTTACATAGTATGCTCCTCTAGTAATGGATTATAATTCCCATTGTTTCCATCCAGCATGACCAAACTATAGTCCAAAAATTCAGAGTAGATTCTTTGGAGTAAGACTGCTACTGTACAACTCAATCCAACACCCATTAAAATGTGTTGGGCTATGATTTTCATCATTCCAAAGCAAAAAGTAAAGATCAGTGCAGGAGAGTAAGGATTCTGAAAGAATGAAATAAAATGTACTGGGATCTTTTGTCCTAACCACCCTCCAAGGTCCCCTGTTGAGGATGGTTGGAGTAGTTGGATGGTTGAAGATTGAGGAAAAACCTTCTCTCACAAAGGGCAATGTAGGACAAATTCTATTGTGTGTAATCTTCCCTAAAACGAATGTGAAGTAAACAAGAACTTTCATGAGTTTCTTTTCTTTCTAACCTGAGTACAGAAGGAGTGTACCCGCAACACACGGAGTAAATTTTGGTATGCAAGGGTGTATAACAGAGTTGAATTGTATGATGACATAGTTCTCTGATAATTCTGAGTATACTATTTCCTGTCCACATGCAATTTCACCCTGCCACCAAGACAGAAAATTAATGTTAAACTATTTTATTGCTGTCTTAGTCATACACCTTTGAACCACTGGAAACAATTCTTTTTAGGGAAGGGAGTGGTTATGCTAGAAAAATTCACATTGCAGAGGTTTCCTAAAAAAACAAAAGAAAAAACAAATAGATTTTATTTCTATTTAAAAATAGAGCACATTGATTATAGTGCAGACCTGTAAAGCATTAATACTGATCATGAATAATGACAATCTGGATCATTTCAGGATGAAGACCGTTGACAGAGTTGCAGAGATGAATCTTCCTATCCTATGAAATTGTCTTTCAATGTCTAAAATTTGTTTTGAAATCAAACTTGGGATTGTCACAATATCACTGCCAATTATTAGCCCAAATATAGAAAATTGTAGCATATCACAAAGGTCACATGATTCTGAACCAACTGTGTTGCACCTGAAGATATAAACTAATTACTCTGAAAAAAATATTCTGAGATATTAACATGCAAGTTGGGTAGGGAGGGGTGTAAGATAAGGAGCTAGGAAGGTCTGTCTCTTTATTGTTGTTGTTGTTGTTGTGTGCACTGTCAGTACAGGATTTTACATTTTTATCCACCTATCCAATCCTTCCCCACAACCTAGGATAGGCAGATGTTGATGTTCGATGGTGTTAAAGGTATGGTTGCAGGATGTAAGTTGTTCCAAGTAAAGCTGAGTTTTATAATTGACTGGTGGTGATTTTGTCAATGCTGATGGCATTCAAGCAGTGCCCCAGTTGTTTCAGGATTACACCCAATTTTGTGCCTATTACTGTTGTTACTACCTTTGCTTTCCTTTGCCCTAGTTTTTCAAATTGTGTTTGCGAGTCTTTGTATTTTGTTACATTCTCCAGTTCTTTCTCTTCTATTCTGCTGTCTCTAGGTACTGCCATGTCCACTATCCAGACCTTTTTGTCTTTCTTATCAACAGTTGTTAAGTCCGGGGTGTTAATGTGGCAGGTGTCTGCCTGTTTGAATTCTAAAGTCCCAGAAGATTTTAGCTTCTTTGTTTTCTGTTACTTTCTCTATTTTATGGTCCACCAGTTTTTGCTTACAGGCAAATGATATTTCTTGCAGATTTTCCAGGGGACCATTGTTTTTACTTTGTCATGCAGTTTTTTGTAATCAGTCTGTGAGATCTTGCAGCAGATATTTTCTACAACATTTAACACTTGGGTTCTGTTAATAAAAATGGTATTGTTAATTTCTATGTTTGTTTTGCTGATAATTCTTTTATAAGTAATTTTGGGTGGCCCTTGAATGATGAACAGTTTTGAATGTATCTGTTATTATTAAATGTATCTCTTATTACTAGCCTGTAGGTAAGGTATGTTTTCTGTTGGAGTTGTTGTTAATATCCTTTGTGCATCCTCTTGATTTGGTTGGATAGTTTACTATTCCTTGCTGAAATTTTATTGAGTAAATACATTTTTTTTTCATATGAATTAGGTGTTTGAAGTTTGAATGGCCCAAGGCTAAAATATTTTTATTTTAAAAAAAAATACTGAAATTGTGATAATCAGCTGTGCTAATTAAACAAGCTTTTAAGTCAAACATGGAGGATTTTAAAACCATAAATCAGAATTTGCTGCTGACAGCCTGTATCTGCAGCAAGAATTCTCTAAACTTTAAAGACATGGAACTAACAATGGAACTTTCCTTACTTTCCTGTTTAGAGAGATATTCCTCCAAACTTTTGTGGGAGTTAACTTCCTGAGTATTAGCATTCACAAAGGAGAACTACAAATTATTCCTGCAAATATTTTCTGTTTCCTGGCTTACAGCAAGGAGATCTCATGGATTTTCTAGTGCATAAAAAGAGGTGGGAAAGTTCTGAGATGTAATGCCAATTTGCAGATTGTAATAAAATGTTCTAGAAATACTTGACACAAAGGTCAAGTGCAAACTTGGCACTTCCTTAGTCACAGTTAGGATTCAGAGTAAAGCGATAGAGCAAGATATATAATAGTTTACACAATACATTGTGGATAGAATATTTCAGTGTTAATTTGTTACTAAACTTTAGATCCTACAATACAGTATTGCAATAAATGGTTGATCTGTGCAAGGCAACTTAACTTTGTCTTGATGAATCTCAGTCTCACCTTAAAAACCTGAGGTGGCAATTTTAAGAGTGTCCAGTAATCAGTAGAAACTTTTTCCAGTTCTTGGATCTTCCAGGAGCACCAGCCTGATTTAGTGTAGTGTAATAATATGGCCATTTCACTTTGCTCCTAGTAGCAAATAGTGTAATGTTGCTTTGCAGATAGTTCACTTGAGTCTTTGTGGAAGCAAAGTATCCTTTTCATATTTTATATGTACTGTATTATTTCTATAATGCAAATTTGGCTATAATCTGTGAGTTCTGTGTGGTAAAAAATCATTCATAAATTCCAAATAAATGGCTATAATTTGAACGTTGTTGTCTCTTCGAGGAATTATACCTATTCTATCTTTCTCAATAATTATGATGGATAAATTTTAGTGAAAGTTAATAGTTGACCATAAGGTTACTCTGTGAGCATCATTGATGCAAGGGCTCAATCCACTTTTCTCCAGTTTTAAATCTGTTACTTTCTTCATTGCTCCATATTTCCTAAACATTCACTATATGATGAGATGAAAGTATGTTTTTTGGAATACATCCAAAACCTATGAACTATGTTCCTTTATTTTTGATTAAGTAAGTCAGCTCATCCAAAAAGACATTTCAAATGTGCACACACTTTCCACGATCCTAATACTGGTCTTCCAACTCTAAATATAAAGTGTAAAAATAACAGCAATGTCTTCGCTAGTTGTTCTTTTGAATAATGTTAATATGGAAATTCACCACTCTAGGCTCATGATGGCAAACCTATGGCACAGGTGGCACTCTGAGCCATATCTGTGGGCATGCAAGCGTTGCCCTAGCTCAGCTCCAGTGCGCATGCGCGTGCCGACCAGCTGATTTTTGGGCCTTCCGGGCCCACTGGAAGTTGGGAAAGGGCTGTTTCCAGCCTCTGGAGAGCTTCCAGGGAGGTGGGGAAGGCTGTTTTTGCCCTCCCCAGGCTCCTAGGTAGCCTCGAGCCTGGGGAGAGGGAAAAATGAGCCTATTGGGCTCACCGTGCCATCACATGCCAAAAGCAGTGGGAGCGCGGGGGGTGGGGTGCATTGAATTATGAGGTGGGCACACATGTGCGTGACCCCTCCGCACTCCCCCTCCCCACTTTTGGCATGCGACGGCAAAAAGGTTAGTCATCACTGCCCTAGGCCATAATATGGTTAATATAATTGATTTTGTATGATATAAAAACCCATCCATTATAGCCTGTAAACCATGATTGCTCACTTAATGAGTTGAAAATAGGTATTGTTGCTTATTCCACAAACTATGGCTAAATCGGAGCTTGGGTTAGTGTAATTTTCAGACTGGTTCTTGTATCTGAGTCAGTGCTGTCTTATCTGGTGACAACTTGTCTTGGAGATCTTCAGACAGCCTTCAAATTTGGTTCCCTTTGGGGAATCCCTATTTACTTCCTGCAAAGACAAGCTACAGTAAACCTCAGAGTTGTTCATGCATTCTCTCATCTACGTAAGGACACGGAATTTAAAGCTTATAAACAATGCAAACAAATTGGGATTTCAGCCTCAGTTCTCCTTGTACTGCTAAACTGAAGTTATTCTGAAATGCAGATCAAAGCTTTTCTCCCTTCATGAATACTGTGTATGCAGGTGAGCTGATTTCAATTCTTTTCCAACCTTGTCCCATCCAAACATCATATATGAAATCTTCTGGTCACATCCAGTGATGATCATGCTGACCAAAGCTGATGGGAGTTGTAATTTGAAGAAAATCAAATTGTGGAAGGCTACTCTATCTATCAGGGCATGATTGATTTAATGGAATATACAGAAATAAGAATTCATGACCAGAGTTTAGAAGCAGAGTAAAATGTATTTTATTTTAAAATATGCATATTGTAATTTTAGTTACCATAGTTTTTGTCTACCTTAAACTCAAAAATCTTGATTCTTGAAAAAAGCATCTATTTAAAGGAAATTCTTTGTGTGCTTACTTTGGTATTGTCTAAATGTGCCATGGGTTAGAGGGATGCTTTTTTACTTGCTAAATAAGTCCACTAATAGGTGAGCACTTGGCAAATCCAAATTTGAAAGAAGCTTGTTAAATAACAGCTGCTGTTAGAGGGTCTCCACATTTGACTATTACAACCTATTGACTATAGAACCAAGCTACTCTTCTCCCTGCCTTTAAAGTTTGTGACATCAATAAAAATAACATTGATCTATTGAGTGACTACACCAGGGGTCAGCAACCCATGGCCCTGGAGCCGCATGTGGCTCTTTCATCCCTCTGCTGCGGCTCCCTGTTGCTGGTCAGCTCCACAATTGATAGGGCTTTCGGTTAGGACAGGTAGAGGAAAAAGGATGCCGCACTAGGAGGAGACTCTTTGGTGGGGGAACCAACTTTCAGTCGGCAGAGGAAAAAGGACGCCATGCTAAGAGGAGATTTGGGGGAGGACGGGGGGGGGGACGGACGACGACTTCTGGTTGGCTCCAGAATTGAACGGGGGCTTCCGGTTGGGATCTTTGTGGCTCTTTGAGTGTTTAAGGTTGCCAACCCCTGGACTAGACCCTCTATTGTCAACAACTGGCCTGATTCAGTAGCCCAATCACCAGTCCCCTCTCTTATGGTAATGTGGGATAGATGTTGAGCTGGCCTTGAATAGTTAATAGGGTATTATCTGTAACTTTGAGTGGATATTATCTACTATTTATCATCTGCCTATCTATCTTGCTAGCCAGCTATCATCTTTCTATCATCCAACTATCTGTCTGTCTCAGAATAAATTAAGTTTTTTGTCTTAAAGCTGATATTGCAACTTCCTAAAGAAACATAAGAACAGAACAGTATTTAGGTTGAACCACATGGATTATATTTCTCCTGTTTTGACCGAATTTTGGTCTTTGGGCTGTTGAAACTGGAGATTCTATGGGATGCTGTTCTAGCATAAATGGAGGAAGGTCTGATTGGGGATGGCTGGTGTCGGTCTTCTCCAGAAAATGCCAGGCTTTTGACATTCACTTTTGTTGAATACACACAGAGAACCTTGTCTTTGTTGATGTGGATTTATTGCTTGTTTTTCTAATATCCCAGAATAGCATAGAGATGTTTCCTTGGCATTCTTTCATCCACACAGGAGCATACAGGGTCAAGAAGTATAATTGTGTCATGTGCCTGCAGGCCAAGATGTTGCAAGGTATTATGAAATAATCACTTGCTGTGTCCTTTCTTAACATGAACGTGGAAGGTTCTGCATGCAAGAGTAATTTATGAATAAGAGTGTGTCACTTTCCTTACTAATACGAGCTTTGCCCATTTCTAGGCAGAAAGGATATAAATTGGGGAAGCAGTCATTGCTAATATGTGTTTTCTTCAGAGGGGGAAAAACCCTATTTAGCAGAGGGTGAAGAATGTTGGCTAGCAAGAAGGAATTGAGTATCCCTGTTCACTTATCCTTAGTGCCCCATTGATGGTTCAATTTATTTCTTTGCAAAGTCTGTGTAAAAAAATAATAGGAAGTTAAAATCAGCCTCAATTTTAGGCTGTATATTCATCGTCTTCAAAACTTGTCTCTAGGGTTTCAGACTACCTTATTAGTTCTGACACTTAGTCTTTATTGAAAACAGGGTGGATTTGATTTAAATCGAGTTGATTTAAACCATGATTTAAATCATGATTTAAATCACTAGTAAAAAGACTTGATTTAAATCAACTCGATTTAAATCATAATTTTTAAAGAGCAACTGTCATCTCTGCTACTCCTTTGACCCGCTGTTGACTCACCGATAGTCCCAGTGTTGCAGAATATACAGCCTTATGCTACATAACTAAGCCCCATTTCATGCTGAATAAACTAAATTATTTATGTATCTTAAATAGAAAACTATCTTACGATAGATTTTTACCCCAAAAGTTTTTTATTAAAATAAATTCAATAAAAATCAAAAAAATCTGATTTAAATAAAAAAATCCGATTTTTTTGATTTTTTTAAAAAAATCATTGATTTTTATCCACCCTGATAAAAAATAGTATACACTTTTTTCTTCCTAACATTTTTCTACAAGTGCAGGGTCCTCTTTTTTTTTCTTCCAGATCAACTGAATTTGATACATTGGTTGTGACAGGAACTGACTGACCAGCTTGTCTCCTGAGCCTGGTATTGGCTGAGAGAGAGTAATTGGCCCAAAGTCATCCAGCTGGTTTTCATGCCTAAGGCAGAAATAGAACTCACAATCTTCAGTGACCCCATGCTGGTGGGATCACTGTTGCTAATAAACTCAAAAGTGGAGAGGAAGACTAAGTTTAATTAAGGGTTGTTGTAAAGACAAGCATGAGTAGCCAGCCAACCAAGCTAGGAGAAGGAATTTCATATCTACCTATGGAAGAAGACAATAGCAAACAGTTCTGAATTGCTGCCAAAACAAAAAACGGCCATAGTTGAAATGATTAAACAAGTTTAGATGCCAGATGCTGGGTTCCTCAGACAGAAAGGGTCACTGGGGAAGAACACTAAGCCTTCATGAGTAGATCTGGAGGTAATGAAATGACTGACCAATTGAAGCTATAAGGGATTATGTTGTAATAAATGTATTGGAATCAGCCACGTTAAATCAGAAAATTGTATGACAATTCAGGGCATAACTTCATACAAAGGAATGAAGAAACAGTGATGTTCAAAAGGGACATTAGTGTATCTTCTCAACTCTAACCCAATAAATGTTCATATCTATTAAAATAATGTTTATCAACATCAGTATTAGCTAGATGGATAACTCTGGGCTATTTAAAGTTGTTGAAGAAAAGACCATTAAAGTGCTAACACCAGTGTTAATAAATATGGAACAATATTATATGGCCAAAGTTTGATGATGATATATCAGAAAAGTTTGATATATATATCCATATATCTGAAAGAAGATGAAGGAGAACATGGAAATTACTACACCAGACTACTAATGCTAAACTAAGTTTTGTGTATGATCTTACAAAGAATATAGCCTTTCAGAGAGAGAAATGCCAAATAAATGCAAATATTTCATTAAAGGTGGAGTAACATAAAATCGGACAGCTAATGTGGGGTAGACAGTGAAGAGAGCAAGAGTATATATAAAGATTTATTATTTTGTTTGTTTTGTTTTATTGCAGCAGGAACTTTTGACAGTGTAAAGTCAAGCTAGAATGTGAAATATCTTAGGGCTAACCTGTGTGCCACTGTGCTTCTTCTTCTCTTCTGAGGATTCTCTTCTGAGGATTCTTTTGCGTACCTTATAATGATCTAGATGTTAGGGTTCCAAGTAATACCCCCCAACAAAACAAAACTCCAAAGCTTGAGTTTCCTCAAAGTTACATTTTATTAGAGATGTCATATTGGCACATCTGGAAAACCCGAATCTGAAAGTTTCCAGGTTTTTCCCACACAAAGAAACATTCAAATCCCTGATGAACACCCACAAGTCATCACATGGTTCAATCAAACATCGTCCCACCTGGAGATGCCTCCCAGTTCCAGTCTTCCAGGTGCAGGGCAAGTTGTCCTTGACTTCTTGAGAAAGGAATGTTATTATGACTATATATCACCCATGCTCCATACAATCCCCCCTCCCAATTTCCCACAGTAGTAAACGTGGTAGGTCTGAAGGCCTAATACAAAAGCTGGCTTCCAGGCCTGACACCAGAAACCATTGTAAGGATTGAAATAAGAAAAGGAGAGGGTTCAGACCAGGGAATTGAATGGGGCAAAAGTATATAATCGTCCCCATATATTTTAAGACATTAGAAGATTGGCAAGATTGAAAAACAGTTGGAATCACAATAGAAGGCTAAAATACTAATAATTTGAGACCTAGAGATGAAACCATTTCATTTGTTCAAAGAAATTGGAATGGGGAAAATGAGTTCATGCTAATAAGAAGACAAGAAATGTCAATCCATGTATTTAGGAAATTGACAGAGAAGTGAAGGTGGTACATAGTTACAACGTGAAAAACATTCCATTGCATGAAACAGTTGGCTTCAGGTTGTATATGTCCAAACACAAACCTCGGTGTTTCGATTTGCACAGAGAATAAAATGGAGGATTTTTTTTTTTTTTTTACTTTTGTTGTAGACCTAAATGTTGTTCTTACAGGCAAAAGTGTTTTCATTAAAAAAAAAAAAAGTCAAGTGATCAAAGGAAGGCTGGGAAGGAGAGATGTTGTGAATATTGGAGGCAAGAAAGGTCACAAAACTGGCACAAAAAGCTGTTTGTTGGAAATTTGTCTAATAAATGCATGTTTTTGGATTGTCAAAGCAAAGGCAGCTTTTAAAGAAGCAAACTTTTCATAAAGTTTTAAAAATTAAATGGGAAATGGTTCTTGTAATATAGGAAGTAAAACAAAATATTATACAGGTTTAATATTTCCCACACCCCTAATTATAAAAATGCATTGAATGTATATTATTTCAGTTGTCTTGATTGTAGCTCTTTAAAAAGGCAGTATAATGAATACTGACAGGCAAATGGTAACTTCCCAGTTGATGTTTGCTACTTTTAGAGAAATGCTGTTTTTTTAAACTAATAAACTGACTTTTTCTTTGTTGATGGATGATGGGTGCTCCATAGTTTTCTTGACCTTTCCCAGATAACTCGGGGAAATCCACTAAAATCTCTCCCATAGTATATAAGGTTGCTTATGCAGTGGAACACTTTGCTCTGAGTCTCCCTTTTCCAAAATTTGTCCTCTGTAAGTGTTTACTATAGAGGCAAAAAATCTTATGTTTAAGCCTAGATCCAGATACCACAAACTGTGTGTTCCATGCTGCCCCATTATTAGAAGCACAAGGATCTAGAAGAATAATATAACCTTAAGTAGATTATCTGAGTTTTAGGTATAACTGTACGTGGCCAGATATGTATTCAGTTTCAACTACATAAAAGGCTGAGCTATTCACGCTTGCCCTCTTCTGTGACACTGATTTTGAGATGGTGGAAGATATTTCTTATAGAATAAAGAAAGCAGTGTAAGAAATTTCCCTGCAGATAAGGTTGATTCATATCATAATGATTGCCTTCCAAGGATCAAGCTTTGGCATATGAAATTCAGTTGCTTGGAGTTTTTGTATGCTCAAGAACTTGCAGACCCTTTGAACAAATAGTTCTTTGTTCAGTTGTATTGATCAGTTGATAGAGGTGGGTTTTTTTTTTTTGGTTTTTTTTTGAGGGTGGAGGATTTTAAGGAAAGATGGGTAGGCTTCTAGGAGCTAGCACACTTAATGGATGACAACAAGCAGGTTTGGGGACAACGACTTAAAACTACCTACCACATTCTTTGCCAAGATGGAAGAATTAATTTCCATGGTGCCCATGGCTAAAACAAATGATGAATAGGTTGGTCTATACAAGATTTTATTCTTTTCTGAGAATTTAAGAGGGGGGTTGTTTTTCTATAGTTTTTATTTGCTCCTTCCCCTTTATTCTAAAAACCAGGGAAATTATGGATTTCCTAATCCATAATTATGGATTATACTAAAATTGTTCTGCTTATTATAATACCACTGGTTTGGGTTTCTTTTGTGATATTGATAGTTTTAATGTAGCACAGAGATAGACAATTGTAATATATAATCCACTTTCATTGCCAAGTCATCTCTAGGCAATGTACAATATTAATAAAAAGCTACAACTTCAACATTTAGAATTAAGGTTGTTGGTTGTGGTGGTACAGTTTTGCTTGGTTTGACTTTTGGGGCTACTTTAACCAAGCTGCAGACCTCTGTGAGACCAGTACATCTTTTCATTAAAATAAATCTTAATGAATCACATGATGATTGCTAGGGAAATTTAATAATCCAAATGTGGTGATTATGGTGACAAATCAAGGCACATCCTACCTTATCGCAACTCCATCTCATTACTTAACAACAGAATCAGATTAGGCTTCTCCCGTAAATTTGGCCATTGCAGAGTATTGAGATGGTTCCTTTTAGTTGAAATAATGTGTTTGCCCTAAATTATGACAACTAAGTTGTTGTCACCAACAACTGCAATGTGCTGTACATGGATCTGCCCTTAATGACCACTTGGAAGCTTCAACTAGTCTAAAAGACAGTGGCATGAGTAAAGGTGGGCTTCCTTGGCATCCCCATATGACAGCCCTGTTTCATGAGTTCCAATATGCTAGTTGCCAATATGCTTCCAATATGCTTCCAAATGTTATTCAAGGTGCTGGACACTTTTCTTCTTGTGGTGCCAGCCTTCTGGAATGAGGTTTCCTCCTGCAGTCCAAATGGCTCCAGCTCTCATGTTCTGGAAGGCCTTGAAAAATAACCAGATCTCCCAACCAAGAAAGGTAGGGTGGAAAGGGTACCATCCTTCCTTATCCATTGGAGTAGGGTGAATGGTACCCCAAGTATATTTAACATGTTGCATATATTTTGGAATTTATTGTCCAGATTTTCCAACTTACTTATTGTACTTGAATTGTATTATTATATTTATTGTACAATAAATACAATGTTGTATTTGAATTTTGCTTTTTAGACTATGAGCCATACTCAGTTGTAGTCAAGTAGTGCTGAGATCATTTATTATTAGATAACCTGAAATTACTATATTATTTAAGGGAAGAAAACTTCCTGCCTTTCCTACATTTTCTATAATTTGCACCCTCTGATTATGTGTTGTAGTAAAAACCGGCTAAATAGAACTAAGTTTTCTTGGATGAGAGACTACGAGCAAATCTTATGGGCTGGGAATTGGGAAGTCAAAAAACCATCCAGGAGAAAGTGGTGGAAAACTACATCATTGTGTCCAGGTAGTAATCAGGAGACAAACTCAGTTTGAGGTACCTTATTCAATAATGGCAGCAGCTATCAGGATCTGACCTGGTTCATCTACAGATTAGAGGCTATCAGGAAATTGGCAAGCTATAGGCTACATTGGGAAATTGAAAACACTTTCCAGATAAGGACAATAACAATTCATTGCCAAAGTACTGCATAATAGTATTTGAGTGGAGCAAACTCAAAGATATCTTTAAAATAATGAAGGTACTTTTAAGTCCTTGATCATAGGTTGATAAGGACCAATTCAAAACTGTTCACTTATTCCATTTGCAACTGCACTACAGATTCACATAAAGGCATCTAAATGATATTTTAATCATTTTCATTCTATGAGTTTCAGTGACTCAGTTTTTGGCCTGTATCTTGTATGGTTAGTGAACCATTTTAAGTCTGTTGAAGCTTACAATACAAAAGGGATGTGTATTATATGTCACTGAATTCTGTCTTTATTTCAAACATTTTCAGAGCTGAACCTAGAAAGCATAGCATTGCAGTGATGAACAAATGCATAAGGAGAGCACATAAGTGGTATGGTTTGTTCTTGTAGCCTTTAGAATTCAAAATATACATGAGCAACCCATGACTTGTAAGGTATCTGAACTGAGCCTCGAACTATGCAACTGAGTTTATTGAATATTTTTGGAAATTATAATGTGAAATAGGCGGAAGCACTAGTATGACAATTTGGCAGCTGTTGTTTTGCTAATGTGTTATATTTCCTTCATGGTTTTGCATTTTTATCTCTCAATTTGGATAAACGATCACAATTTCATGCTCATTTTGGGGGGCGCACAACTTATTTTCTTAAAGGTAGATTTTTCTATGCATAGCTGCAATGTTTACAATTTTTGTACTGAAGTTGTCTACAAATATAAATGTCTACTAAAATTGTTTCTGGCACTTGCCGTTTCTTTTCTTTCCTCCATCCTGTAGACACAGGTCTGTCAAACTGGCGGCCTGCGGGCTGGATATGTCACACGCAGACCACGCCCACTCTGGCTCCGCAAAGGCAAGAAACATCACAATACATCACGATCTGGCCCGTGACGTGATTGAGTTTGACACCCGTGCTGTAGAGCCTACTAAGAAGTTTTGCTTTTTTAAAAAAGAGAAATGGAATAATACCAATCATAGAGAATGAGTTTAACTTCTAATAGAAGATGCTAGCAACTGCCTCCTTAAAAGTAAATTTCCATATAGATTTCCATATGTCCACTGTTGCCTCCAAATTAATATAGGGAAAGTTAATCTTTGACAGAATATATTTGAAATGCTATGGTAGCTATAATTTTCTGCACACATACCCATTATATTATTCCCTTTCAATGCAAACAGTGTTAATCAAAAGGAGTAAAAAATAGTATGTCATAGAACTTAAAAGAGAAAGAGAAAAGGAGATATTATTCAATCTAGCGTTCTCACCAGCTGACCCCATTGGTAGTGACTTCTACTGCTCATTTTCATAATCAGATGAGTTTCAAATAATTCCTTGTACTAAATTTAATTTAATTTAATTTAATTAATTCAATTTAAATGCCACCCCTCTCCGAAGACTCAGGGCAGCTCACAATACATTTTTAAAAATCATGATAAAAAAATTTTAAAAATTAAAAACATTAAAAACTCATTCACGCCATTCATGGACGGATCTCGCCAGATCACAAGAGCAAGATCAACGGCCCCAGGCCTGCCGGAAAAGCCAGGTCTTCACCGCTTTTCGGAAGGCCAATAGGGTGGGGATGGTCCGGACCTCAGGAGGTAACTCGTTCCAGAGAGCTGGGGCAGCCACAGAGAAGGCCCTCCCCCGTGGGCCCACCAGCCGGCATTGTTTAGCTGACAGGACCCGGAGGAGACCAACTCTGTGGGATCTTACCGGTCGCTGGGAGCTATGCGGCAGAAGGTCTCAAAGATAACCTGGCCCTGAGCCATGTAGGGCTTTAAAGGTAATAATCAACACCTTGAATTGTGACCGGAGACCAATAGGGAGCCTGTGCAGCTCGCGGAGAATTGGTGTAATGTGGGTGTATCTAGGTACACCCATGACAGCTCGCACGGCTGCGTTCTGGACCAACTGTAGTCTCTGAACACTTTTCAAGGGTACCCCCATGTAGAGCGTGTTGCAATAATCTAACCGTAAGGTGACAAGGGCATGAGTGACTGTGAGGAGATTATAAGAAGGTATAAGACTTAAATTACTAAGCCCTAGTAACAATCCAAGCCGTGTGCTTACTTAATGGTAAGGAAAGTACCATTACTTCTGGCACATTTTTGCCAGTATGCCAGAAATACAACCAATGCCCCATTTATCCTAAGCATGTGCACACTCTTTTGTGCGAACTTGAATCTCTAATCTAGCAGCTCAAAGCTGATTTCACTTAAATTTCCAAATTCCAGAGCCAATTAAATAAAGGGCTTATACTATCTGGGAACATTTTTTAAAAGCTGGTCAAGTCATATGCATTTTCTATTAAACTGCTTAGCATTTTGAGATTAACGATTTCTTCTTGGCACTTTTTACCAAAATTTAAAAATGCTAACTAGGTCAGATAAGTTAAGGCTGCAGTTCATCAACATTTAGAGATGCTGAAGTCCATTAAAATAGTGACCTTAAAGTCCACAAACTAATATAGAATTGGGTATAAATGGTGATGAAAACCTTCAAGTAAAACTGGTAGACTTTGGGCACAGTAATTCTTCAAGATTTCAGAAATTAACTATATTTTTGGTAGGCAATATTTGTGTAGTATGGGGACGCGGTGGCTCAGTGGCTAAGATGTTGAGCTTGTTGATCGAAAGGTCGGCAGTTCAGCAGTTCAAATCCCCAGTGCCGCGTAACAGGGTGAGCTCCTGTTACTTGTCCCAGCTTCTGCCAACCTAGCAGTTTGAAAGCATGTAAAAAATGCAAGTAGAAAAATAGGGACCACCTTTTGTGGGAAGGTAACAGCGTTCTTTGTGCCTTTGGCATTTAGTCATGCCGGCCACATGACCACAGAGACTTCTTCGGACAGCACTGGCTCTTCGACTTAGAAACAGAGATGAGCACCGCCCCCTAAAGTCGGGAACGACTAGCACATACAGTATGTGCGAGGGGAATCTTTACCTTTACTTTATTTGTGTAGTAAATATTAAGAACTATAAAAGGTAGATATACTGTAAAAAAATTATTAAAGAAAACTCATTTCTATTCGGCAGGCTCTGTATTGTAAATACTTCTAATAAAAATTCAGAATGCAGTGGTTCCAAGGAGTTCTTCTTTTAATTTTTTCTCCCTTCTGCTTTCTAACAAAGTCTTCTAAACATGCAAGGAAGAATTTTCTGCTACTTGCTCAGTTTCTTAATAACTTCAAAAGCTATTACAAACTTTATATACCATCCAAATTCATTCAGGAGACCCTTGGGCTATGACAAGTTAATACATATAAGAAATAAATAAAATCCTTCCACTGCTGAATGTGGAAAGTTAAGTTTGTGTGATACAAAATGACAGAGCCAGAGCTGCCAGAACAAAAACTGAAGGAAATCTGTAATTTATTTGAAAATCAAAGAGGCGCCACCCTTTCTCTTTTGAAATGTCTGCAGTTGGAGCTGTGTATACCAGAAATCTGTATTTCCTAGGTTTGGCTATGGCTGGAAGCTAGGTTTTGGGGAAGTTCCCACCAGTACTGGTTTTATGTGGATATTTCTTGTGACATAGACTAAATAAAGCTTAAGTTTTGCCAAGACTTTGACATCTGTAGGTCAATACTGAAAATGATAGGGGACAACTTTCTCTCTTTTAAATAATGCCTGAATCACAGCAGCCGAGTTCTGGTTAGAGACTTTATGAGTTTTCTAGATGCACGTGCCCTCAGAATCCTGTGTTTCCAACATTTATTCTACAGCTGGTGTAAAACCTTGAGCTGTGTGTATTAGGAACAGCATTGGGAATTAGTCTATTTTTTCTTTGAGATATGGCTTAACTTTGGGAGGAGGGGGGATAAAGATGAAAAGAATCAAGGTTTGTTCACTCTGGGATTGCAGGCTGCCAAGAGGGAGGTCTTTGTATTTGCCTTAATTATCCTGAGTTGATTCCCTAAATGTATGACATTAACAGGCCCAGGAGGCCACCTGGGAAAATGGGAGCTGTCCTCTTGTAATAAATTCTGCAGGTCTTCAATAGATGTATACAAAGGCCCCTTGTGCCAACATTCTAGAGTTTCCTGGAAGACATCTCAGTGTGTTTAAGACGGGTCTCCACAGTTTAAGATATGTCAAAAATTGCTTGTGGCCTGCCAGATGCTCAACACCTTCATTTGCATCATTTTTGCATTTTCAAGTAACAAAGCAAAACAGATATGAACTAGCAACTATAAAGCAACAAGAAGCTTGGTTTAACTACTGAAGTACATCTACCTTTTGCAATTACAAGGCTTCCTATGGGAATTGTCAATAAAGTTGAAATGGTTCTTACTGCTGTTTCTGGCACAGCGAGATCAGGGACAATCCTTTAAAATAATTAATAGCTACCGTACTCCTGCTTATGCTCAGACTGTAGCCACAGGTCACCAGTCCTGCACAAAATGCAAAAGGTATGCCCTGAATTTGCACAAGGATTCACAATGGCCTGCAATCATCTCCTATAACAGATTATCTCTGGGAAGCTCACAAGTGAGAAAGTGATTGACCCTGTCCTGTTGAACCAAATATTTGGTAGGTGAGACACAGTGCCTTTGAATATGGAACCTCAGTTAGCATGGCTCACAGCACTGGTAGATTTATTCTCTGTGATTTTGTTAGTACTGTATAGTTTCTTCCATTAGTAGTAATGCATTGGGTTTGTACTTAAAATTTTACATATCCTTCATGTTTCCTATTAGCATCACCCCCCAAAGTTACGGCTCTTTAATCTTTCCTGATTAGAAGAGTAGTGCCAAATCTCTGATCATTTTGGTTGTCCATTTCCACACCTTTCCCAGCCTGATTTAATTGATATCAAATGCAGCAGCACAATAGAGCTATATTAAGTTGTAATGGTTGCTGTTTTCTTTTTCATTCCTATCTGTTTCAGACTTTTAAGCATTACATAAACTCTCTTAACCTCAGTGCTTTCCAGCCATCTCATCTCAGCTACATAAACAGGATGCAAACACTTGTACCATTTTAGATGACCATGCATAAGCTATGCTTACAATTAGGCATTCTCTGTATTTTACCATGTTCTTTGCAATCCTATTTCTGCGTGGTTCAAAGCATCTATGAATAGGGACTGAATAAAAACAGATGGCCAGTGAAAGTTTCTGAAATTCACCTTTCTCCTTCCCCCCCTTCCCCCCATTTCCCTTTTAAAGTGTCTGCTAAAGCAGTGAGCTGGCTAAGATTCACATTGAACTGACTGTCTGCAATTTGAGCCAAAAATCTCCCACATCAGATCTCTCTGAAATGTGGACTCTCCCTTTGCACGGAGCTTAAAGCCTGAAACTCATCTAAGGGGATTTGCTGCACCTGGCAGCTCCATAGCTCTGGCCAAAGACATGCAAAGCTTTAGCAGTCTCCTTAGAAGTTAACACCAACAAATCCAGCTGAGACAATTTCTCTGCCAAGACACTGCATGTCATCCACTGATGCTGCCTCTGCTTTTGCTTTGGGAAGAAAGAAAGTAAAGCAGGGTGGGGGGGATAGAGAGATCCTTTTCAAGTTTGTCTCGGTATATTAGCTGCCTTCTAAAACCTGCCTTGAAGTTTGAGAGGAGTTTTCAGAAGACCATAAAAGGAGTATTAGCAGGCTCACCTGTCATCTTCAAAAACCTGCTTAAGTTGTAAATGTTGATTCTTCTTTCCCCCTCTTGGACAAAACCACTTCAAAGATAAAAGGTTACTGTAGATTTACCATAACTTTTAAAAATAACATCTTATTACTGTATACTAAGAAGGCTAGCAAACAGTGCTTGACTCGCTGTACCTATTAATTCATTATTGTATACCAGGGGTGTCAAACTCACGGCGTCACGGCATCATGTGACATATCGCAACATTTTCCCCCTTCACTAAACTGGGGGCGGGGGGGCAGCCTCTGACGCATCTGGCTCACGGGCCACGAGTTTGACACCCCTGTTGTATAGATTAACTTGGGGATATTTTAGATGCTAACTTTTGGTCATATCTAAAATATAAACACATTGATTTTACCAACATGTCTTTTATATCAATGTAAATTAAAGATAGGGTTTTTTTTAATTCAGTCTGCATTTCCTAAGAGAAACAAGGCCTATGCGAAGCATTAGAACAAACTTCTTAATACCAAGGTCCAATACCAAGTGAAGTAGTTGACAGAGAAAATTGTAAACCTAAAGAAATCACTTTTGCTTTGTTATCACGTCACTTATCAATGTTTTATTTATTTATTCTGCATCTTGGAGATAGAGTAACATTTTATTCACATAACAATTGGTAAGAAAGTTTACAATTACAGATAAAACCATTAAGGCCTTTTCAAGTGAATTCTGTGGAAGAGTAGAATAAAAGGTAGAACTCCTATATTCAGATTAACACCCATCTGCTACATAATATATGAATTACACATTTTCCATCATTATATGCAAAAGCATGAACCAAATGGAAATAAAATGAAGCAAATAGGGTAATAAGCTCATCTCCAACATGCATAAATTCTCGGTCTCCACAAAGATGAAAACATCCTCCACGTACTTATTCAGCTTGACTTTCCCTTTAGGGATTGCTGTACTAAAGCACCATTGATGTTATGTTAGTTACAAATCCACAGAGCATAATTTCCTTGTTTGTATTATTGCCTTAATGTTCATTGAGTGAATTTACAGATGCATACTAATTTTTGTGGTACAATAATCTCTACTCTGGTGCATTTAAATACTTATTCTGGATCCAGTTATAGCTAACGGTATTTCTTTACAGAGTTTTCTTCCAGATTTTGTGAAAGGGAAACGATGAATATTACATGACTGAAGCAGTCATTTAAAGTAGTGAAGCTAAGTTGGAAGCTCTCACAATCTTATTTATTTCAGGTTATATGCAAAATTGCATAATTTTCGATTAAAATATGAGACAGTAAGTGTGTCGAAAGCAGCTAACATTTACTCCTCTTTTATCTAAATTTACAGGGTACTCTGATAGCTTTTATCTGTACTTTCTGTTAAATAATCAAGATAAATTTATTTCGCTAAAAGTAGCAACATTTTGCCATATTATGTGTAAGCTTTTTCCACAAAATGTTGCTAATAATTCTTGTTGTTAGGGGATAGTTTTGTGTTGTTTATTTCATTGATTGTATTTTTATTGGTCAATGATGAACATTTTGCAAAAAGAAAAAAGTGTGTTAGGCTTCAATAATATAAAATGAAAGATTTCTACAAGAGAAATTCAAAATGTGATGCTCCTATTTGTCTACTAGGTGTCAAAGTCCATATTCAGAGGCAGAAGTGGCTTACACTCCTGTAGAGGAGGGGAAAGGCATGTTTCATGCTGCTTTAACTCCCTTCTGAGAAAGTTATATCTTCCAGAACAAAGAATGCTTAGAACATTGGCTCATAGTTTGTATTTACTGACACCAGTAAGCTTCCCCTCCCCCCCAAAAAAAATCAGGTTTATTTTAGTAGCCCTTTTAGGAATCAGAGGGAACAAGGGGAACGGTCCTTCTCCACCCTTCATTCTGGTTGAGAATTTTCTAACAGAATTCTCAAAAAACAGTGAACGGCCTATTTTGTATCAGGAGATTACATCGTTGTTAATTGCGAAATCGTGTCCGACCTATCGCGACCCCATGGACAATGTTCCACCAGGCCTTCCTGTCCTCTACCATCTTCCGGAGTCCATTTAAGCTCACGCCTACTGCTTCAGTGACTCCATCCAGCCACCTCATTCCTTTGTCGGGGAAATGTATCTGCCTAAACCTTGGGTTTCTATAATCCTGAAAGAATCCGGTAAAAGTTAAGAAAACATGGAATTGTATGAATTTATGGATTGTAACAGATTCTAAGTGCTGATGTACTTGTAGACCTCCCTCCTTCCTAGCATAAAGTTCCTTTCATAGTTTGATATTTATACTCTATTTTTCTGTTTCTAACTGTCTGGGCAAGTTGAATCTAGAGAAACATCAATCAATAAAAATGAAAAATCAATAATAAAAGGGAGAAAACCAGCAGAGCAGATGAAAAAGTTTCAACTTTTTTCTCCCAACATATTTGGAAATAATTTTGTCATGCTGCACAGTCAATTTTTCATTAATTTTTGCAATCCAATTAGAAACTAAATATTTAAAACTTAAAAATCTAGGGGAAGGAAATGTTCATCTCAACACAACCTAATATATACAAAGCTGCTAATCAGACTTTCTAAACAAAGTAAATGATCCTAAATAGCAATGAATAAATTTCCTTTGTTTATCAGTGTTGATAATTCATTAGTCACCGAACTTGGATGAAATCGGCTGTTAAGGTGGCCTTATATCACATGAAACTTGTATCACATGAAACACTTGACTTTTATATATATATATATATATATATATATATATATATATATATATATATATATATATATATATATATATATAGTTCTTGCTAAGAATGAAGGGCCTCACTCTTGTCTTTGCAATCAAAAAGACCGGCTGCCCTATAAACAGAGGTATTTTAGGCTTTGCCAAATATTTCTACTGCAGTTGGATATTGTCGTGTGGGTCACAAAAATCTATTCCAACTCAGTCACCGTTCTTTTTTGCTTTTTCAACAGATTTGTTCTAGATTCAAATCTAGATTTAAATCTAGATTCACAAGACCAAGTCTGTTGATTTAGAATAGAACAGAACAGAACAGAACAGAATAGAATAGAATACTTTATTGGCCAAGTGTGATTGGACATACAAGGAATTTGTCTTGGTGCATACACTCTTGGTATACATAAAAGAAAAGAGACATTCATCAACAATCATAAGGTACAACACTTAATGAGTGTCATAGGGAAACAGTCAACAGTCTGTTGATTTAGTAGTGTAGTTTTCCAGTAATTTCAACATGGCTTTTTTGAAAATTGTTCTTTCTCATTTTGTCATTTTATAATAAAGAGCCAGTATGTCTCTCTGTTCAATGATTTTTAACCACTTAGCTTTTTACCAATAGTAGTGTTGAAGAACAGTGACTTGATTGACTTCCATATTCCATGGAAGGCAAGAGATTGCCCATCACATCCAATTTGGAATTTACTTTCATTTATTTTTTAAACTGGCTTAGAAAACCTGTAATAAGTTTTTGGTTTTTAATATTGCTGCCATTACCAAGTAAACCTACCAGGGCATATTGGTGGAAGAAAGGCACCAAATGTTCTGTTCACAGGCATCATCCTCACATCTAGCACTGCAGAGCATCCCATAGTTGGAGTTATTTCTTAACATCCTGCTCAAGTTTGCTACGCTGCTCATTGTCACTTTTTCATCCTGTGTCATCCACACCTTGTCAAAATCCATTCAAATGCATTTCTCCCCTGCTTTTATTGTCTGCTCAAATTAGTTGAGTTTTAGCCCCAGTCTGTCTCCAACCCCACTAAATACCATTTTAATTCCCTTCACAGCCCCTCGTAAAATTGGAATCTGTAAGCAAATCCTCAATAAAGCATGAAAGCTGCAATTTAAAGCCCAAATGCTTGCAAATGTAGCAACTAGTATGTAAAGTTGGTGCTTTGGAAATACCTGGGGAGCATGTCTGCACAAACAAGCTGCAGAAAGAGAATGGTTCTTTATGATTCCAAGGTTCACAGAAACAGAATTTTAAAAAGACCAACACCTACCCGCCCCCCGCCCCCCCCCCCCCGCCCCAAAAAGACAATAGTATCAGCTCTGCAATCCATCTCTTTAATCACTGGCAGCCCACTTCTGGATTGTGACACACGCATATAACACAGACTAAACTCCTCTATTTTAGGCCAAAGGTGTTCCACTTCATCATGTTCCCAGTTATAGAAAAGAAGAAAAGACATTAATTTTTAACATGCTAAGGAATATCTGTAGTAACGTTTGTTACCAATGTTTCCCTTTCTTTAATTTGCTTTCATTAATCTGGATTAGCTCACTCTAATATTCTCATTGTCATCAACACAAATTGAAATCTGTCCATTGTGCTCTGTGGCCGTGATTCTCCCCGGGTGGAATGGAGAAAGACCCTCTGTAGGAGTTGATTTATCCCCATCCCCCACTGTACCCAAGAAAAAGACCAAGGGGATGATGGAACTTGCTGAGATGACCAAATTGGTTGCTATAATTAGAAACTGGAAGCTGTCCAAATTTAGTAATGATTGGACTTTATTGACTTTTTGTGGGAAACAAAAATAAAGATCATATATGGTTTTGAGAATTAGAATAAAAATAATAGATTATAGAAAAAATGGAAAGAAAACTGTAACCAAGGAGCAAGAGGTTATTTTATATTTATACTTACAACAATTGTAAATACTTAACAACTACCAGTACTTAAATGTCTTTGGGGTAGTGGTATTGCAAGTGGAATGAAGGCAGTGAATGGCCAGTGAACATATAAGAAAGTCCAAAATTGCTGGTACAGTTTGTGTAGTATTCAGATTATAAATAGGCATAGGCACTTTGGTTCCATTATGGGAAACCTGGCTATGTCTGTTATCTGGTCCTTCATTCATTTCATTTTCATTTTCATTTATTAGATTTCTATACCGCCCTACTCCCGAAGGACTCAGGGCGGTGCACAGCCAAACAATAAAAACACATACAATACAAAATTTAAAAAATAGAATAAAATCAAATTAAATAATTTTGGCCCCGACAAATTTAAAACCCCAAACTTTTAAAACCAATTTAAAATTGAATATATAAATACTAAAAGATGTTTAAAATTTTAAAAATCTTTTATAAAAGAGGGGGAAAATTAGGCCAGGCCGGCCTGGTGAAATAGTAAGGTCTTTAAGGCGCAGCGGAAGGTGCGCAGATCCGGGATCCTCCGTATCTCTGGGCGGAGCTCGTTCCAGATAGTAGGTGCCCCCACAGAGAAGGCTCTCCCCCTGGGGGCCGCCAGTCGGCATTGTTTGGCTGACGGCACACGGAGGAGCCCCTCTCTATGGGAGCGTACCGGCCGGTGGGAGGCTATTGGTGGTAGTAGGCGGTCCCGCAAGTACCCGGGTCCTAAGCCATGGAGCGCTTTAAAGGTGGTAACCAAAACCTTGAAGCGCACCCGGAAGACCACCGGGAGCCAGTGCAGCTCGCGCAGGAGAGGTGTTACATGGGAACGCCATGTAACCGCCATGGTCCTTAATAGAGCCATGCTTTTCCTGGGCTCTAGGAACTCATTTAGCTCGAAGGCAGCTTTCAACTTTATTTGGTAAGCAAAGACAAGCTCTCCCCAAACTAACATATTGAGTATAGCACATTTTTTCTTTAAAAAAGTCAACTGTTCAAAAACAAACTAATGTGAACGTTAAAAACCCATTAGATGTCAATCAATTAAATCTTTATTATATAGAAAGAAGAACAGATTTGGGAGGGACCTTTCAGGACTGTTGTGGAGGGCCATCAATGCCCTGCCCTCCACAGCCGTTCCCCTGCCAGAGACCTGCTGCCCCACCACATCAATGCCCCACTTCTCACCGCTGACGCCATGGATTGTCAGGGACAGCTGAAGAGCTGGGTGGAGCCTGAAGGCTGTAAAATGCCCAGGTCTGTCTTATACTATGGACAAATAGTATAAGTAGACAACACTTACTACATAAGTAGTACTTACTACATAAGTAGTAGACAACACAAAGGTGTTGGTTACCACCTTTAAAGCGCTCCATGGCATAGGACCTAGTTATCTTCGAGACCGCCTGCTGCTACCAATGACCTCCCACCGACCTGTGCGCTCCCACAGAGAGGGCCTCCTCGGGGTGCCATCAGCCAAACAATGTAGGCTGGTGACCCCCAGGGGGAGGGCCTTCTCTGTGGGGGCACCTACCCTCTGGAACCAGCTGCCCCCTGAGATAAGGAGACTCCAAGACCTCGGTGCCTTCCGCCGTGTCCTTAAAACTTTCGTTTTTCAGCAAGCCAGGCTGGCTTAATATATTTTTTAAATATTTTTAATTGGTTTATTATTTTAAATTGGGGCCAAATTAATATATATCTTTTTAATTGTTTTTAATGTTTGTATTGTATGTTTTTTATCTGGCTGTACACCGCCCTGAGTCCCTCGGGAGAAGGTGCAGTATATAAATTAGAAATAAAATAAAATAAAATAAAATAAATAAATAGGAAATGCTGTTGAAATATCTTAATGAAATGCAACATGGACAAATTCTATTTTGTTAGATGAGCAAATAACCTCTCTTGAACTTAACAGTGAAGAAAAAAGGGAGGGGGATAAATGGTGTGTAATTGGATGATTTCCAACTATTTACTAGGGAATATTTTTCTCAGCTGGTCTAAGGCAGCTTTCCCCAACTTGGGCATCTTCCAAATAGCTGGACTTGGGCACTAGAACTCCTCAGTTGTCATTACCTTTTGTAGAAAGTAAGGAAGTTGAACTTGATGGAGATATGAAGGAACTTATGTAGGCAAAGGGGCCTGTAACTCCACAACAGGATCACATTCGGAAGCAACTCGGGTAGAAGCCTCTCCAATTCATTGAACTATATGAAGCGGGAAGAGGTGCCACCCAATCCAACCAATCCAGCAAGATTCAGTTTTTGTAGCCACTCTCAATAAAAGTAGGTTTAACTTTCCTCTGGAATTGATTTTCTGATCTGGTCTGGTCTTCCTAGTGGAGCTGAGACCCTTGCTAAAAAAATCTGGGAATTGAACTGAAGGGTGCTTTAGTTCCTTCTTCAACTAGAGCACCCTTCTAACATCTGAAGGATGCTCTAGTAGAAGAAGGAACTAAATTGGAAAAATAGGACCAATTCCCAGTTTAATGGAAGGGGAAATGGTTTTGTGACATCATCATTCATTAGACCAATACCAGTTTTCAATTCAGATTTATCTACAAGTAGCAGAGCTAAGTCAGGAGATGGGGAAAAGATCACTGATGGCTGGTGTGACAAAGACACTGTTTTTTCCATGGCTATCGTATCTACATGAATTGTCCCAAAGGTGCTTTTTCAAAAGGCAACTGGATGTTTTTTCCTTGAAGACATTTTGCTTCTCATTCAAGAAGCTTCTTCAGTTCTGACTGAAGTGCTGAAGAGCTGTCAGAACTGAAGAAGCTTCTTGGATTAGAAGCAAAACGTCTTCAAGAAAAAACAAACTCCAGTTGCCTTTTGAAAAAGCACCTTTGGGACATGACCCGGATCACTGAGAATCTCCATAGATGTCAACAAGAATTAACTAAAATTGGCAAGTATTCAGAAAAATTTAAGGAACAGAGAGTGGAAATGGGAGGCAGAGATAAGAAAAGAAAGACATAGACAGGACAGAAGTCTTAAGAAATAGCATGAGGGGGAAAAATGGGGAAGAAGACAAAGGAAAGAGAAAGAGGCTAAAAAAACCCATCTTTATGGTTTGTCATACTTTTTTGGACATTTCAGTAAGTAAGAATAATTATGGAGGCTTGGAATATCTCCATAGATGTTGGAAAATGAAATTTTCTAATGTCATTGTCAGCAGTATATCAAGTGAATAAAATAACAGAGTCATGTATAAACTAATGAAATTCATGCACTAAAATAAACATTTCATTTTCTGTAATCCTTCTCTATTTGCAATTTCAAAGACTGGTTATATCATATATGTTGTAGCCCCCATTTGTCTGGAACAGGCATAAGACTTTTGGACATGTACTCTAAAGTCCCATCTTGAGCTTCACTGAAGTATATGAATAAGTAATACAGGCTTTTTTTTTTTTAATGAATTGGTTTGGCATCTGTTTTCTGGAACATGACACTCATTCATTTAATATATGGGAAAACTCTTTAAGTGGAAAGATTTTGTGGATCTCTAGCAGCAAAGAAGTGCTATTAGCTTAATGAACAGTTGTGATTTGGGTCTGGCCCAGTTTTCCAACAGAATAATGATAATAGAGTTGAACAGTGGTTTTCAATCTTTTGTACCATCAGGGAAGTCTTTTTTGTAGGAGCTTGTTTGCTGAAGAACTTCAGCACATTGCAAAGGCTTTAGAATATATTGTAAGCTGCATACCTAGCTTTTATGGGCTGCTTGCCAAACCAGTTGGATCTTACTGTCATTCTGTGGGAATCAACAGACAGCTTTTCCCAGCCTGGGGAGACAGGAATTCTGGGAGTTGCAACCCCAGCATATTTGGAGAGCATTAGGTTGGAAAAGAATGCTGTACAACAAGATTATAGTGATGCTTTGGGTAGCATAGTTGCAATTTTTTTATTCATGTTTGGGGTCTCCATAAGTGGTTCATTAGAGCGGACATTCTTCAGAATTGTCAAGAGTGTTTTATTTTAAAATTTCTTTAATTCAGCGTCTGTGAATGTGTTTTGAACATTATATTATTAGGTGGCATGTGGAACATCACAGATTTATTTTGGAAATGTTTATCAGTGCCTGTTGCCAAAGCATTTGCTAGTTTTGCAGAAAAATTGTAGAACAAAACCATCACATTGCTCATTTGAAGCCACCTTAGTCTTCAGTTACATGACCCTGTGGCCTTATTAAAGATAAGCCAACATAGTTGCTCAACTAATGTGTTCCAATTTGTTTTTTTAACCTCCATATTGAGGAAACATGGTTATTTGCTCAGGCCATTTTTGAAATAACATGATTTTTTTATACTGACTCCTACTGAGCATGATGAACCCTGAGCCTAAAGCTATAGGAAAAGATTGTCCTTCCCTCCTCCACCACCACCCCTCTACAAAGATTGAAGAAAATCTAGGATTTATTTGGGCTTCTTGTTTAACTTTGGGTTTGGCAGAAACTGGAAATTCCAGGTACTCCTTGACTTACAACAATTCATTTAATGACCGTTCAAAGTTACAATGGCACTGAAAAAACTGACTTATGACCGTTTTTTACACTTATGACCATTGCAGCACCCTGTGGACACATGATGAAAATTCAAACACTTGGCAACTGACTTATATTATGACAATTGCAGTGACCTGAGATCACGTAATCACCCTTTGTGACCTTCTGACATGGGGAAGCAAGATTCACTTAACAACTGTGTCACTAACTTAACAACGGCAATGATTCACTTAACAACTGTGGCAAGAAAGGTGGTGCAAAATTCACTTAAATGTCTCGCTTAGCAGCAGAAATGTTGGGCTCAATTGAGGTCATAAGTCGAGGACTACCTGTATATCAGTTTGCTGGCCTCCCTGACCCACCATCAGGGTCAACGTCCAAGGCACTAGAAAGTCCCTCTCTAAGTCAGTTTCAGAAGGAGGGAAGATTGCACTTGAACATAAGAGTAGAACTGTCTTTGTTTCTATGGAAATTATAAGGTCTTCTGTTACATGCAAGGCAGCAGAGTTAGTTTATTTAATAATACACATTTTCAGTCCCTTCTTGAAGATGGTCTGAAGGTGACATGACTGTGTAAAATGATGCTCACTCCACATGATTTGAATGGGAAACAGACTGGAAATGCTGGGTGATCCATTTTGAATTTTATAGAAAGAAAAAGATGGGTTATGAATGGATTGAATAAAGGGGGGTTGGCTGAAATAAACCAAGAGGAAATTCATGCTCAACAATCTCTTTCTTAATTATTGTTGTTTGTATGTTTACAGGGCTTAAAAAAGGTTCCTTGTGAAAAATTATATGTGAAGCAGACTGAATACTTGGACTTGTGCTAGATATAACATTAATATTAAATATATGAGTGTGTGAATATTAAATTTAGTATTCATTATTTAGTCTTCTAAAGCCTCTGGGCTGGCTAGGAAGCTTTAGTCTAGTCTGACCTTGCCTGTGTTCAGAAGGTAAAATGGATTGGATCTAGTTAGTATTTAGCGAGGAAGCCTCCAGGGAGGGGTTGTTAGCTTGAGTGGGAACAACTTGGAAGAGGCAAACCAGTTCTGTATTGCTGTCAAGACAACTACATGCGGATATCCATGAAATCAGCAGAAATTACACATGCAAATACATACACACTACACTTGATCTTAGCTAAAAAGCCACAAAGTGAGGAATTTCACCAGGAATTGAGTTTGGCTCAATTGAGTTTGAAGGAAACCTTGTTTTAATTCCTACACATCTGGAAGGCACAAAGTTTGGGGAACTCTGCCTTGTTCTTTTACAGAACATTTCCTTATTTGGAAACTTTTTTTTTTAATCCATTCATGGCAGTTGTGGCTAGTGCTTACTTGGGTTTGAAATAGCCAGTTATTCCAACAGGGGAACCACTTCATGGTAATTTTCAAAATCTGGCAGAAGATAAATAATTATTTTCTGCTGTAAAATGCCTGAGCTTGTCTGGCCCTCAGGTGCTCTCATGCCATCATATGGCTTGTTATTACTCATTGGTAGGTATGATTCAGCATGTTCACGTGGTACATGAAGCCAACCTGTGATGCTCAGGGCAGTGTCCTTTGAAAACTGGCACAACCACCTTTCAGACTTAAAAGAAAATTTCCTTCATATCAACTGTGCATCTAAAGCTCAAAGGTTGGCCCAGCTTTGCATTTATTAAAATGTGTATTCATGTAAAGTAAAATTTTTCTTCTACACATGCACATTTACACACTTGTGATCAGGGTCCTTCTAATCAACTGGAAAGCCAAGAATCCAGGATTATGGGTCCGTATACTGTATGATTATAAAACGTGGGACTAATGTATTTGATATGGCTGCTGATTTTCCTTTGTGTGTGTGTGTGTGTGCGTCCATGTGCACAAACATGTTCAACGCATAGTGAGCTGTGCAGATTTCAGGTTTTTTGTGTTGCAGTGGCCCAGCTTGAGAACAAGCTGAAAATTAAAAAAATCAATAATTTTAATATTTCTATCAAACTTATATTTTAATTTTTCTTGGCAGCACTGATATGAAAGTCTAGTGATCAAAGAGTGAGTCTTGGCCTAGAGACATTCCTGGACTTGAAGTGCAGCAGCTACTGTCTTCTACAATATAAACATTCATAAGTGGCAGATAATGAATTGATTAGGCTGGGTAAAAATATATGGAGTCTTTTCTAATTGTCAAGATCAGCCTTCAGATTCCAGTAGGTAATCTCATGAAACCTCATATTACAAGACAAAATCTTTTTACATTCAGAAATGCTAAACCATATTGTGTGAAACAGCTACTCTAGCTTATTCAACAAATAATGGTAAAAATAACCAGATGATATATGAACATAGACTAAATCATGGTTTGCTCAATAAGCCATAATTGCTGGAAGTAGAGTTTGTCCTTGGCCATAAATCAAATTCAACTGCTGGCCATTTTCTTTCATTATAATATATTGACTAAACTGGGCTTTTTATATAGCAGACTAAGCTGGAAATTACAGCTATCAGTTGCAAATCACAGTCTAGATTTACACAACAGAGAGAGCCAAAGTCAAATCAGCGTAGGTTAATAATATGAATTCAGCCTGGGTAATTCTCACAAAACCCCAAAATTAAATTTGTTAAAAATGTTCTTCACAAATCAGAAGAGTCAGGAAATCCAGATGTGCATGTAGCTCACTGGGATTGGGCATATGAGCAGCACACTGTGCTATGCATCACTTACACAAGGGAGTTGTAAATCAGACCTAGTGATCAAGTGCAAATGCAGTTCTTAGCTGAACAGTTAAGAATTATTTTCGTGCAAAATTTATAGTCTTTCTTACCTGAAATGCTGAGGCAGGAAATTTTTACCGGATCTTTAGTCAGTGTTGACAAACTCTTTATTGAATCAAAGCTTGATGAGGAAATAATTGGTGGTTTAAGTAGTTCTCCCTTCTTATTCTCCTTCTCCCCCCTTTTGGAACAGTGAAATCTGCAATGGCTTTGCCCTCAGGAGTTATTTGGCATCAGTCAGAACAAATCAGGTTTGTTTGATATGGTTCTGAAAAAGATTTGAAAACAAGTGACTGCATACATATGGAGTTGGATTTACTTAGAAAAATATGTAGCAGCATAAATATTGTAATTGGAATATTTCTGATGTAGACAGTCAAAAATGTGGATTATGTGTGAAGCCCTCTGTGTAATGAGCTTGCCTAATCCACCTGCTATTCAGTAATTAATCATGATAAGATTATATCCAGACTAATCCCTAAGATTAGGAGAGCAACTGTGTTAGAACAGAAAATTAATCCAGTTGCTAGGTTTAAGAATGCAATGTGCTTAGTTGAAAATGAAAGCAAACCCATGTGATCAGATAGCCAACAGGGTCTCTACTGTGCTACAGACGATGAGTTTGGGTGTATCTAAATAGATGTAGATAAAACTTACATTGGTCAGTGACAATTAAGATAGGACAGGAGCTAAGACCTAGATGCAGTATAAAAAAAAACAATAAATTATATATGCATATATTATAAATTTAAGAAAATAGCTTCCTGCATAGGACAGTGGCAGCTAAGAGAAACCATGGGACTTTCCTGGTAGTTTTAGGGTTCTGGTCTGACAAGAAGGAACAAGATTATCCTCAAGACAGAAGAAAATTAAAGGAGCATATAGGCAAGGGGCTTTTAAAGTACAGGGACAAGTCTGATCAGCAAATATATATATTTAGTATGTCTTCTCTTTTACATATACATGAACTCATGTCCATATGTAATATCCATTATTTATAAATCAGAAATATATACTTGTAGTTCTGTTCTGGGTTATCAGTCCAGATGGAAGTATTACTTAAAATATTTGAACTGTTTTGTTTTTAATATAGTTGTCCTGAATTTGATTTATGCAAAGCATTTTCCTCAATTTAAGTTTAGTAGGTTAGTAGGTGCTACTTATTCCAAATCATTCCAGAGGATCACTGTTTTCTAGACTGTTTTAGATTCTTACCAAACATCAAACTTGGAAAAATCTTGGAAAAAATTCACCAGATGTAACTTTTTGTGGCAATCAACAAAAGATAAAGATTTTATTTGTAGCACTACTTGTAATGTTTGTGAAACCTGGGTGGATGTTCTTTTTGTTCAGAAATGGGAGGGATTTGTCTGTTTTCATGTATATCTTAGCCTGTTCTCTTAGGAGTTAAAGGGGATTCTGGGTTCTGAATCCAGTTTAGTTTTGTCTCCTGAAAGGGGAAAAATGATGTTTCTATTTGCACTGAAGACACTAAAAAACAAACAAAAAATGCAGCAGACATTAGGCACTTGCAGGTTATTCCCAAGTGTGGCTCCTTTGTGGCTGTGGAAATATGCAGGAAAAGAAAGGAGGGGGGGAGGGAGGGAGGGAGGAAAGAAAGAAAGAGAGAGAGAGGGAGAGAGAGAGAGAAAGAAAGAAAGAAAGAAGAAAGGAAAGAAAGAAAGAAAGAAAGAAAGAAAGAAAGAAAGAAAGAAAGAAGAAGAGAGGAAGGAAAAAAGGGAGGGAGGGAAGAAAGAAAGAAGAAAGAAAGAAGAAGAAAGAAAGAAAAGAAAGAAAAAAGAAAGAAAGAAAGAAAGGGGAGGGACAATATTAACTGATAGGTTCCTTCACATTTATAACTTCACATTTATGATATCAGTTACTGTTTTTCAAATCCTACTGTGCAGGGTTTTGTTTTTTTTTACTATAGTATTATAAAATGGATATAAATAAGCAAATGTACATATTCAATATACTTATTGGCACATTAAAAAACAAGTTACCAAGTGCTGAAAAGTTTAACTGTGGCTATGAAAAGTCTGAAGAAGGGACAAATGTTAACATTTCACCAGAAAATTATCCAGTATGAGATACTCTTTTTAAAAAAAATAACCTATCAGATAGGAGTACTGTCTCTTTAATCTAAATGGTTTGAATTATCCCCAAGCAATTTGCTAGAGCTGAACATCGGTATGGTAGTGTTTCCTCTCAAATAAAATTCCATATTCTTTGACAATCTTAATGTTCTTTTCTTTGCCAGATGAGAATGTCATTTAGCTTATGGATAAACTGGATAAGGATCAATTTCTCCATTAAATGTTCATGCTCTGGGCTAGTATACCAGACAATTGAATAACATGGAAATGCACATTTTAATTGACATATTATGTTGGGATATTTTATTATGCTCATCTAATGTCTGTTTCTGGGTATGAGTTCCTCCTTTGCTGTCATTGATTTCTGCCATCTGCCTTCATGTCTCTTAATTTGTGCTAAATATTGTTTATTATCTTTACAAGCAAGGTCAGTCTACATGTTATCTTCACAATGAAGGAATATGCGTTGCTGAGAATTTACTATATTTTGGTGTCCATCCAAATCTATACTCTGCTTCCTCAGCAGTCAAGCAAATACTCATTTTGAGGCACAGTCACACTTTCTTACACCTCTTAATTCTTTACTGCCAACTAATGATTACCGGGAAGTTTGCAATCCAGATGCCATTGTATTGCATTAGAGAATATGGGGAAGAAACAATTAGTAGTGGGAAAGTGAGAAACATTGGGTTAACGCTATATACTAACTCCTAGGCATGGGCTTGATCAATAAAAACAGATGGGGGCTAAATTACATATATTCCTAATTAAGAAGATAATGTTAATTCACTCTGTGCTGCACAAACCAATACCCAGAAGTAAAAATAAACAGCATTAAGCAAGCTATCCAATCATCATTTCAAATACTTGAAAATATAATTTTATAGACCAAAGATTAAATTATGAAGGGAAGGGCATCATTCTCTTCAAAACTTGTTCTGCTGTTCCTGTTGGGAAATCTTTGTTAGCACTCAATCAAATTTTGCCTTCATGTAATTTAAATCCATTATTTTGAGTCCCATACTTTAGAATGAGATTCATCATTTCAAGTACAGTATATGAAGAGTGCTATTACATCCTCCCTTAGTTAGTTACCTTTTATATTCAGCTAAATATATTCAGCTCCTCTAGTCTTTATTCATTGGACTCAATTTCTACAATAGTTATTACCTCATGTTCACCGTGCTTCTCTGAATATGCTATATTTTTCTGAATCTTTTTCCAAGTGTGGCACCAGAATTGGACACAGCACTCAAGGCAAGGTATGACTAGAATAGATTATTAATTACTTTTGCACAACTTGGGAATTATATTCCTGTAAATGCAGCCTAAACTTCCTTGCAGTTTCATCAAAATGCTGGCTGTTTGAATTTTAATCTACTATCCCAAGATCCCAAATTGCAATTCATGTTGTTAGCCAAATTCGTTGGGAAGTAAGATCTCTCCCAGGAATTTTTACTGTTGTTGCTAAAAAAAATTTTTTTTTAAATCAGAATTGACCAGGAAGGAGGCTCAAACCAGGTTAAGGCTGGATGAATGTGAAAGAGATGAATCTGTAATTTTACTGCTTCTCATCCAATCTAGAGTGGTGTTTGTTTTGTAGGTCAGCACATATCTGGAAAAGTCATAGAAGAGTTTACACTGGGCAGCTGAATGGTGGCTTCTTAACAAGGCCGCATTGTAAAAGCAGCAGTGGGCAATTCAAGAAACAAAAGAGAGCTTTTGTATAGTACTTCAGAGGTGCTTGTGCAAATGTTGCAGGGAGGACCTTCTTTAAGACACTGCACAAAGTTGTTATCAGAGGGAGGAGGGATAGCCCTACTTATTGAGCTATGAGCTTTTGAGAAAGAAGCAGGATGTATAAAAGTATAGAAGGGTGTACATTTGGTCTTAGTATTGCATGAGAATTAAGCTGTGAAAAATAAATTGGCTGCATTAATTTCTAATGTTACAGTGGAGAAGTTCCTTCAGATTCAGTCTAAACTAAGACCCTTCCAACTCTGTTATTTTGTTATTCCAAGAAATATTTCTCCGTGGTGCTTACAAATGGTTTTTGTTAAAGTGTCTTCCACTTCCTCTCCTGGGTGTCCCCTGCACTACTGCTCCCAGAGGCTAAAGCTTTATGAAGGAAAAATCTATCAGTAGTTGCTTGACATGAATCTTAATGGAGACGTGTAACTTCCATTAGGTGTAATTGCCTCTGGTTTCTGAAGCAGTTAAACAGATTAGAAGTGGGTTTTACACCTGAAATATAAATTTTCTTCTTGCTGACTACGCAAGGGCACGATGGAAAGATGATCCTTGCTCTATTGATCTATTGAGCATGGTGGTCTTCGGAGCCTCCCTGTGAGTGAATGAAGTTGCCATCCTGCTATATTTGAATTGCAGAAAAGCAGTTTGCAGCACCCAATTTTTGGCATCTGCATTGAATTTGTGGTTGCTTTTTGAGGTCATGCCCAAGGAAGGCTCTTTGCCAGATCAGTAAAACCACACAATGTATATAATACCCTAGAAAATCTCTGCCAATGTCTTTTTTGTGTGTGTGGAGATGTCAATGTAATGTGTATTGTTTTGAAAAGTCTTGTAAAGGGATGCAAACTGGGGAAAGTTCACAATTCAGCATGAGAATTTGATAGAATAGTTAAAGAACTTCAATAATTATGAGTCTGTAGTCCAACATTTTTGCATATTACTCTTTTGCATTGATCTCAGTGGTGTCCATGGGGGAACAAGGAGGCCAAAGTACCGAAAGCAGCATCATGGCACTACAATAAAAGCCCCACTATATTTTTTGTTACATACCCTGTGATATCACACATTCAAAATGGGAGGAGCTTCAGTTGCAACATCATTTTTGTCATTTGGATGAAAAGAGCAAGACCATGTAGATGCTATTCACTAGTTTCTTCTCCTTCCTTGCCGTCTCCTATTAGAAATTCAGAAGTGTATGTGTGGGGGTGGGGAGAAATGCTCATTTAGAAAAGTGTTGAAATTTCCAAATTTAATGTTCAGCTTTGCTTGTATGCTTTTTTGCATTAACTTTTTAAACCCAAAATGATTTGATATATTGCAAAGGCCAGAAGAACTTTGCCGGAACAAACCAGAGCTTCATCTAATATGGCACCTTGTTTTAAGAATAAGAAACAGGTGTAGACCAGGTAATAACCATCCTTTTTTCATCAGAGGCAAATCCCTTGTTATTGCTCCTAAGTATCTTGTTTCTGAAACCTGAACATAGCACGGTCATTAATAGCAATTCATACGTCCCCGTCCCCCCCCCACCATGATTTTGACTAACTTTTAAAGTAATCTAGGATGATGCTTATCACCATGACTTGTATATGATTGTGTATCTTTTCCTTCCCACAATCTTTACAGAAGAAAGCAGACTAAAAAAATCTAAGTTCAGTGAAAATGATTTTGATGAAAGCCCTCATTTGAAAAGCAATCTTATGGTGGATGTTGCATGGTTTCTTTGGGAAAAGCATTTTATGCTGTGTTTTGCCACATTCAGTTGAATAAAAGAGACTGTATGTAGATCAGGATTAAGTGAGGAGTCCTTGGTGGTCTCTGGGCTTGGTTGTTTGCTTACAGACTTGGAGTGCTACTGTATAGAGAGCAAACTCCACACTCACTAGCACTGATGATGTTACCTACTTGGACAATGGCATATCTGCAAGCAAACAACCAAGATCAGGATTCCACCTTCAGTTTACACATGGGGGGGGGAAAAGGAACATTGAGAATTTCTAGATTAATCAGAATATATGGAAGGATACATAACCGTTGTGATTTACAAGGATTTTTTTCATTTACGTTTTAAATCTAGGATCCATATGTAAATGAACCAGGCACAAATCGGTAACCAATGAAGATACATATTCTGTCTATCTGTTCTATTCCAGCATCAGCAACACTTTAGAGAAAATCCATTCATTCTCATTGAGTTTAGGAACTAGGTTAATTTTTGCTTGAAATGAATACTGGTCCAGGTACATCTTGTCTGGTTTTATACCTGGAATGTGCCTTTAAAATCTTGCAACTGAAAATGCATTATTAAAACTCAGCCATGAAAACAAAGGGACCATCCTCCAGTCCTTCCCACCCCACTCCCCCATGCTCCAGACGTAAACTTTTAAAAAATCTGTAAGCAAGTATAAAATAAACCATGTGTCAACACAGGCCAGCTGCTTTATCCAATTCTAAATTGTGATTTAAACGGAAATAGAATTGGGCAGCTGGAAGATCTTTTGACAGCTCCTGATTTGTATATCTAATTTTAATAAGAATGGAGATATGTAGCTGCTTTAGAAAGAGACCAGATTTACCAAATTTATCCAGATTATCAGATTTTCTTTCCCACCCCCACCCCAGTGTTAATGCTTTTGCAATAGCTTAATCCCTTGATTAATTTAATATATGGAGGTTTGAATTGATGAAAGGTTTTTAAGAAGCATCCACCAGTCTTATCTAATTGTTACTCAGATTAAAACCAGGCCATGATAGTTAAAACATCAATCTTGGTTTACTGAATTTGCTTATTCATCAGTCCAGTTGCACTGAGTGGTACTTCCTACAAGTCTCAGGATCTCTGTGAGTGTTGCTTTGGTTTGGATCCACCAGTTCCTTGACAGTCCTTTATTTGACTCAGCTCAGTAGTGGTGAAATATTCTGTGAAGTTAAGGACAGTCTCTTGTAAACAGCAGCTTGACTTTTTCATTTGCTTGATATTATTATCTGGTAGAAAAGGAAGGAGGAAGGCTTTTTACCCCTTGTTCCAATATTAGAGGTGACTGGGGGCATATTTGTATATAAAGCACACATGTTGTTCTCTACCGTTCACAAGGGTACATATAGTTCAGTAACCAATTATTTAGTCTCATAATTTCTAAATGCAAGTATTTGTTAAACTCAGTGTATAACTACTTTCATCTCTCTCTCTCTTTCACTCTGTCTGGGTTTCTCACATTAAATGGGAAGCATTGTTTAATTTCTTAAACTTTGCATCACATTTTATGTTTACAAAAAACATTATCATTCTAGCAGTAATGGATTTGCAATTGAATTTCATTATTTTACAATGACCTAAGATTCTATTTGTGGAATTTTGCTTCTGTAGTCAAACAATGAAAAATGAACAGTTTCCCCTGCAGGACGTGGCTGCCACTTCAAAATTACATTTTGAGTAGTCTCTGTCCTCTGCCCTATCCAAAGGTATTTTATTTGGGAAATGTTACCTAACACTTAAAAAGGCAGACAGGTTTGAGGCATGTGCAGAAGAATTACTAAATTGACAATAAAATGACTAGTACGTTGTTACAGTAGGGAGAAAAAGCAAGGGCTTACTTCATAGGAATGGGTCGAGAGAAGGGAAAATACAGCTCTAACAAGCATCATCTTTTCTTCATCAGTGTTTCAAAATATGATGCCTTGCCTTCTTTTCCAGCATTTCAGCACTTGTAACCCAGTTCCAATTCTTATGCTAGCTAGGAATTGTGGGCTTTTGTCATTACAATGCCTACTGGGAGGTGGGGGTGTCTCCAGATTGAACAAAGCTGTGATGTGCTGCTGCAGGTTTGAGAAGCTCTTAAACAAAACCAGCATTTGACACTAGCCTGTTTGACAGGGTTTTTTTATAAGTTTAATTTACTCGTCTTTTTTTTTCCTTTTTGGCAAATGTAAAAGCTAAATGATCTCCCCCCCCCTTTTTTTTTTTTAAGTGCATTCCTCATTTTAGGCTTCCTACTCACCCCAAGAAAGGCAGCTATTACGGTGTCACCCCTGTGCTGAGGTGGGGGGGGCAGGAGAGCACCCAAGATACTTATCTATCAGCAGCCAATCAGGGAAGTAAATGGATGGTGTTTTCAGCTGCAGGGCCTCTGCAGATAAAACCTGCTGTTGTTAAGGGGAAAAATTACTCTTGCCTGATGCACACTGTTGTCTTTGAGCTAAGCACCCGGCCTTTGACACAGCTCTGACAGCACTGCTGATTACAGTTTGGACCCACATAGACAGGAGATAGCGAGAGCAGAGCAGACGGTCTTTCTTTAAGTGAACTGTTAAAGTGGCAATAATCAGCCAGTCATTACAAATGCTTAGGGGGGGGGAGGAGGGGGGGAGAAAGAGAGAGAAAGAAAAAAGAGAAGGAAGGGGGTATCTCCCTCATTTTGCACTTGTCATCTTTAGCAATTTGCATTTAATGAACCCCTTGAATACAGCTTAAATTACATGTCAAATGAGGGACAGAGTTGGTTTACACTTGAGTGGTCCAAAATAACAAAAAAAAATTTAAAAAAAATCCAACCCTGAAATGAAACAATAATTACTCTGGAAATTGTCATCCTGTAAGAGTAGGGAGGAGTTGGCAAGGGCTCTGAAGAATATTAGGATGTTAAGAGCTGCTTTGCTTAATCACACAAAGGCCTCTCTAGCTCAGCTGTACTCATGTCTTGTTTCCTGTTAATCTGCACTCTCCCTTCATATATGACACTTGGCCATGCTACTGAAAGAAAGAAATGTCCTTTCGGAGCTAGATTCCCATAGCCAGTGTTTTCTTGGAATTCTCTTTTTTGGGAATTCTCTCCTTGTCTGTTAGGGGGATCTAGTTTATCTCTTTCAATGCCATTGTACACTATAGGGGATTCTGGGTAAGTTACGGGACAGTTCATGTGGAACATCAGCAGACCTGTTTGATAGTCGATTTGCCTTGCTGTGTGATGAGTATAAAGCAGATAGTTGCAGAGCTTTGTTGTAATTACTGGTCTTCAGAGGAAATTATCTAGAACAAATGTAGGCAAACATCCAGCCTGTTACCTCAAATCTGATGTAAAGTAAGGCCTAGGGCCTGGGAAAGCCCGGTGCACAGTACATAGTACAGGCAAGTGAAATCATGTCATTAATCTGATATTGGAAAGGTTCAAATATACAAATTCATATCTGAAATCAAGGTCTTTAACAATTAAAAAAATGAAGAGGAATGTCCTTTTGTTGCTACTATAGAATAATTTAGAGTTAAAAACCATTTTAGATCACTTGCAAGTCATATCTCTCAATTATTTTGCCAGCTTCACTAGAGAGCACTGTTAAAAATCATTATCTTAGATTAACATGCAAACACATTTATTGACAATTCATAGAAATAGTAAGTATACCCGATCGGCAATAATATGAAAAATGCCAGGGCTCAAATTTATTACTTAAATAAAATACTTAGCTTGATTAGAATTTTTAATGTACAGTTAAATGATATTTTAGAGGCCATCTAAATATATTTAAAAAGCAATAATAATTAAAATTCAGTAAAGTTTGTTTCTGAATATATGGCTTTGCTGCTAAAAATAGATAAACATATTAAAAAAGTAAACAGATCCTAAATAGTAATTAGTAAATTACTTTAGACAGCTCAAACAAGCACATAAAATACTTCAAACGCTTCTAAATTCTGTATAGATAGCTCTCAACTTATGACCATGCATTTAGTGACCATTCAGAGATATGGCAGTGCTCAAAAGAGTGACTTACAACCAGTTTTCGCACCTATAATCATTGTGGTGTCCCCATAGTCAATGTGATCTAAATTTGAGCCCTATTACGTATTTTTAACAGTTGAAGTGTTCTGGGGACATGTGATTACCATTTGTGACTTCTGACAAGCGAAGTCAACGGGGGAAGCCAAATTCGCTTAATGATTAAGTGATTCATTTAAAGACTGTATTAATTGCAAAACAATTGCAACAAAAGTGTTGAGTGTGTCTCATTTAATAACCATTTCACTAGGCAACAGAAGTTCCAGTTCCAGTTTGATCATAAGTTGAGAACTACTTGTAATACATAAAATGTATCATGATGTTCTTATGAAGAAGCCAGTTTATTGCTCTGGATGACATGATAATTAAGTGGATAAAGCACCAGTCTTAGAAAGCAGGAAATTGTGAGTTCAAGTCTTGTCTTAGCCAAGAAAGCCAGCTGGGTGACTCTCACACGGTTGCTGTTGTGAGGAAAATAGGAGGAAAATGTGGTGGATATGTTCACCACCTTGGATTGTTTGTAAAAATAATAAATGCAGAATACAAATAAATAATTATGTTCAGAGGGCACTCAGTGGTTATTTAGAAAACTGAAGGAGAGTAAGGAGAGAAATCCCAATTTTGTCTTGCACTCTTCAAAATTTGTATTGATGTGTTAGTTTATTTTATTTATTTATTTTATTTCCAATTTATATACCGCCCTTCTCCCTGAGGACTTAGGGTGGTGTACAGCCAGAATTAAGAACATGAAATACAAATATTAAAAAACAATTAAAATATATATAAATTTGGCCCAAAAATTAAAAATCACAAACCAATTAAAACATTTAAAAATTTCTTCTTAAGCCAGCCCGGCTTGCTGGAAAAAGTGGGTTTTAAGGGCACGGCGGAAGGCACTGAGGTCTTGGATTCTCCTTATCTCTGGGGGCAACTGATTCCAGAGGGTAGGTGTCCCCATAGAGAAGGCCCTCCCCCTGGGGGTCACCAGCCTACATTGTTTAGTTGAGGAGATAGATGGAATATAATATGTTTATAAAAAAGAATGTGGAATAGTAGTTGATACTAAAGTGAATATAAATATATTCCTTCAAAAAAGGCAAATGCCATTTTAGATTGCATCAACAGAAGCATAATTCCTAAATCAAAGGAAATAATTACATTCACTTTGTTGTTGTTGGTCAAGTACTACTTCCTATTCTGTGCTTTAAGTAAGATTCAGACAAATTGTTTCAGATTCAGAGAAGGGCAACCTTAATGATTGGGATCTTAAAAGTCAATCTTAAAAAGAGGGATTAAAGGAGCTAAGAATATTTATCTCCAAGAAGAGAGCACCACAGACAGTTATAGTAACAATTTTCAAATATCTGAAAGGATGTCACACAGGAGAAGATCAAGATCTTTCTTTTTTTAACCCAGAAGGAGAGATGGTTTTTTTTACAGAAAGACATGTTCTGGTTGGTGATTAGGAAGAAAATGTATAACAGTAAGAGGAGTGAAATCTATCGGTATTGCCAGATTAGTTGTGGACTAATTCTTTTCATTTTATGTATTCAAACAGAGGCTGGACAATCATCTGTTGAAGATGCTTTAAATCTGGAGTTTTGCAGTGCTTTTAGGATTACTGGACATAATATCTCCTCCCTCCAGCAGACATAGCTTTAAAATCAAATATTATCTGGGGGATTTTTTAATATCTTTTTTAAAAAAATAGATTGTTTTTACAACAGTAGATTTCGTGTATTGTAACTTTGCATATTGTCTGCTTCTTTCTTTCCCTCATCCATCAACAGCCTAGATTTGCATTATTTAATTTATTTCCTGATTCCAACTTCAATCCAGCGCTTTCAATCTATGTTCACTGGCTGATTCTGTCAAAAGAATCATTCTTATCAAATACAACATGAAATTTTTATCTGTGAGAAATTCCACTCACACATTGAAAATAAATATTTGTTGGAAAAATGTAAGGATTGAAAAACCAGTCTTGGATGCTGGAGTGATTTCATCTCTCATAGCAGCCTATTGAAATATTTTTATTAGGGAACCTCTGGAGGAAGAGACAGCCATTAAGGGTAAAATCATTTTCCTCTATCCTTCTCCCTCTTCCTCTTCCCCTACTCCCCTCTCCCCACTCTCTTTCTCTTTCTTTCTTCACTCCCCTCACTTGGAGTTTTTGTTTGTTTGTTTGTTTGTTGCTTTTGTAAGAAAGTAGATCAGTTTGTATGTCCCCTTCTCTATTTGTTCTCATTTCAAGTTGTATGTGTCTTCTTTTCCTTTCTGTAACCCTAAGGGAGCAGGACATTAAACTCGATGGCCTAAATCGGAGGTCTTCAAACCTGGCAGCTTTAAGGCTTGTGGACTTCAACTCCCAGAATTCTCCAGCCAGCTATGCTGGAGAATTCTGGCAGGTGAAGTCCACAAGTCTTAAAGCTGCCAAGTTTGAAGACCACTGGCCTAAATCAATAGAGTCTTGTCATTTTAAAGACAATAAAATAAAGAATTTTATTCAACCATAGATAGCTTTTCATGACACAACTATATAGCTAGTAAATTTCTTAAGGGGTGTTGTATTTAGCCAAAAATGGAGCAAAATGTTTCATAGCTCTATGGAAGTGTCCAAATATGACTTGCCTAATATGTACAGGTAGTCCTTCACTTATGACTGCAATTGGAACCGGAAATTGGTTGTAAATTGAGGCACCCACATGACCAGAAGTGATTTTTAAGACTTTTTTTTTTTTTTTTTTTTGCTGTGGTTATTAAGCAAATACCATGGACCTTAAGTTACAGTCATTAAGCAAATGGTAGCAGTTGTAAGTGCAAATTTATTCATTTGAATGGGCTGTTTTCACCAAAAACAGGCAAAAAAATGCGAGGAACCTGTGTAAAACTGATCATGAATCACAGTCGCATGATCACAATGTGATCACTTGCTAAGTGCCCAACATGTGTCACATGACCATCGGGTGCAATCATTTACCATAACTGGAGTTGCTATACTTGCCATAAAGTTCTCGTTTTGTGGGCATCATAAATGTGAATGGTGATTAAGGAAACAGTTGTAAGCCAAGGATTAGCCATATTGGGAACATAGTATAGACCCCAATGCCCATGCTGCAGACCAGTACTAGTCAGTGGCCTGCCAGTAACCAGGTCTCACAAGCGAGCAAAGCGCCATTCATGCACACACAGAAACCAAGCAGTGCACGAAATCACAACCACCCTGGTCCATGGAAAAACCATGGAACTGGTCCCTGGCTCCCAAAAGATTGAGGGTGCCCTGGTTAGAAGCATCACTAGTAAAAAACCCTTTTTCACAACTGATGACTCTACAAAGAAATTGATCTCCTGTCTGCCAGTGGAGTACATGCTAATGGAGGTACAGTAGGACCACTTAAACTTTCTCGGAAACTATTTAAAGGGAATGGACAGCTGCATCACGGAAAAGAACTTGTGAGTTTGAATCTGTGATGCTTTGAAGTGTTTTAAATAACTTGAAAGGGGCTGTTTAAAAATAGTACCCAAAGCTAAGAGTTTACCTTTTTCCTCTGTTTCAGGTTTTAATAGCTGATGACTATTCTGATCCATTTGATGCCAAGAGTGAAGTCAATAAAATGGGCAAAGGAGAAAACACTGGCTATATGGAGCCATATGAAGCTCAGAGGATCATGACAGGTAAGGAGGTCACAAGGAGCATTTATAGGGCTGTAGAAGCCACATTTCTATGTCCTATTTCCCTACAACTGATTTTTTGGTAGGGTTAAGTAAGAGCTAGTATTTAAGGCTAACACATCTTCTGTTTTTAGTGTTTATGTGAATTAAATTATTATTCTCAAACATCAATATGCTCATTTTGCTTTTCCTATTAATCTGGAGAGTTTCAATGTATGTTTCTAAGTAATACTTTCATTTTCTTCCATTCAGGAATCTTTATTTTGCATTTGCTATACAGTGTATGTGTGAATATATGCAGTCTTAATTGCTTGGTCTTGTTTTTAAGGTGCCACAAATAGGTTCTTATTTTTTTAAGACTAATGCAGAGAATCTTTTCATTCGTTATAGATAATGACACTTAATGACTTGAACTTCTGTTCTTCAAATGTTAATTATCATTCTGAATGAGAAATTCATAATAAACACAATGTAAGAAAAGCCATAAGAGATGCATTGCTAATCATGATGTACATTAACAACCATGTCAGACAAGACAACAGCTGTAAATTTGTTGCCATTTTATGAGGTTTAGGCAAGTTGGCTGCACAGCTGATTTATATACAGGGCTGTAGGGCTGTTTGGTGTAAAGGCATAACCATTTCTAAAAATCCATGGTAATTGATGAGCGATTGCACTTTCCACTAAAAGATTAAAAGTACACATATTCCCCAAAGGACAGGCATAGATTCTGGGCGTAATGTCGTGCCCCTCAGCACTAACTCCCCAGAACAAATAGGGAACAAATGATTTGTTAAAAATTTATTGACCGAGGCACAGCAAAGAAATTTCAATTGGGTCCTTAACATCTCTAGAGCAGCACCAAACTTGCCTTGTTTGGAAAACTAAATTAGGATAAGCTGCCCTTCTAGAATGAGACCCTTTGCTGTTGCTACAAGAGAGTAAGCGCTTAAGAACAGATCAATTTCCAGGGATCCCTAGAAATGTAAAAAAGAAAAAAAAGCCCATTTCTATTAATTCAGTAGGTATTGCTCATTTTAAAAATTAAAGGGTTTGAATGGTTTTGTGTTTTATGTTGCTGTTCTAAGTGCCTTAAGCAGGGATGCTGTATACTGAAATTTCTAATACCTTGTACATGTTCTTTTTTTCTGCAGCTTTAATAGTCAACTTGATAAGGGAATTCCTAGATTTACAAGTATTGTTTTGATGTGTCAGGTTGTTCTTTTCAGTAGATTTCGTGGGCTCTTGTAGCTGCCCTATCAATATGTACATTTAGTTTGCTTAAGATGTTAAAACTGGGAGACTTCTGTTAAGCACAACATTTTGTAATTAACATTGTTCAGGGCAGTGTAATCAATTCTACACTGTAGGATCATTAGAAAGGAATATAAAACAACCTATTGGCTTTAAATTTAGAATAGTGCTATTTTATCAAAAACCCTATTTATTGTTAATCTTTCATATTTCTGCACTTTGATCAAAGTGCCTGGAAGGAGAAATGGTGAAGATGCAATGGAGCACAAGCTGCTCCATGGTTACAGATAGAAGTTTCTCATCCTCTGTGGAAGATGAGATCATACGTAGACACCTGTCTTGCTATCTTCTACAGTTTTCTTGAAAGGGAATTCCTGTTAAACAAAAGAGGGAACAACACAATACAACCTCACTGGCCTGTTTATATCAACAGTAAAAAAAAATTAAAGCAAACCTGAATTCATTGATTCATGTAAAGGAAAAGCAACACTTCAGAATGTTAGTGAATCATGATGGATTTAAAGGATTTTTTAAAAAAGGGATAGAACTAATATTCACATCTATAGTCCATCATGAGAGTAGTAAATAAAGCCAAAAGGCAGTTTCAGATACTGCATCATTGCACATCTTCTTGGCTGATTTATATTCTTGACAGTCCCTTAATCCTATGTGCATCATTCTTGCTCCATATTTGAAGACACTTCTAAAATTCCTTAGGGTTATAACAGTGGAAAGGTGAGTTGGAGCAAATTTGTTGGCTTAGACTGCATATAAATCATTCTATACATAAAACACTAATTTCCAAAACATACAATATTGCCATAAGATCTCAAGACCTTTTCAACCTGCTTGTTTTTGAGATTCCTTATCATGGTTTTGTGTAGCATCCTTTTTGGGATTACAGTATATATTCCTGAAAGAGACTTGGGGGTTAGCTTTGCATTTAATAATGAATTGTCCAGAATCTGATGAAATCAGAGAGTTCTTTTTATATGAAAAAAAAAAAAAGAAACTATTTCAGTGGAACAGTTTAAAGCTTGATTCAAATCTGTATATCACATTCACTTTGCTATATGTGTTATTTGAGAGTCACACATTTAAATGGCATTTTCAGACATTTCACTTTATAATTGCTTATTGTGCTTCTCTCTCTTTTTAGTGGCCTTATTTATTAAATTTCTTAGAAGGAATGAAGAATGATACATGGATTTTCTTTCTGTCCTGTGATTACAAATAGAATTTTGATACCGGTGAAAGTTTCTCTAGTATAGCCACCTCTTTTAATATGCTTTAGTTCCTATGAAGCCAAAATCAGAAGCTGTAACTGGACCTTTTTTCAGTGTTGTTTATGCCTAGTACACTTTATCTGAAATTGTAATGTTGGAAGGAACCCTGAGCAGGGTAGCACATTTTAGGGGAGGTATCTGTACATATATTCTAATTTAACTGCATGGGAGAAGGTAATTACCTACCTACCTTGTCTGTCTGTCTGTCTGTCTATCATCTATCAACCTACAGTATCTATTAATCTGTCTACAGTGTCTATTAATGTATATATGTATGTACGTACGTATGTATGTATGAAAGTATCTATCTATCTATCTATCTATCTATCTATCTATCTATCTATCTATCATCTATCTATCTATCCTGTCCTTTCTTCTCTCATGCAGTTAAGCTTGGAACAGTTATCTGTGACTACTGTATAACAAACTAAAGGGTTTTTTTATTTCAATAAAAGTGGTAACATTTAAATGCATAAAATTTTGCAAGGGAATATTTACTGAAAACATAATTGTGTGCGCAAAGCAAAAATAAAAGCAACGTAGAAAAGGAAAAAAATGATGTTAATGTCTCTATCGATTTCTCTATAGCTAGACAGCCTGCTGTTTAATTATGTCACAGCAGCACTTAGGCAATAGTCTTGTTAAGATTATTTAATAGCTTGAGCAGTGGGGCAGAACAATAAAACTGATTTTTCATTTGTCTTATTGTGGCCAGCTAATCTTTAGTTAAGATGACAAAAAAACCATCTCCTTGGGCTGTAGCTCTCTAAATGTGTTCAGCAATCCTATTCTTGCTAAATTTATGCTCTTTACTTTATTCCAGATTTGCTTTTAGTTTTTCCCCTGAGGGTGCAAAGTTTAATGGAGATAGCGCTTTGAAAAGTCTTCTAATGCATTTCTCCAGCCCTGCCAACAATGGGATATTAGCTTAGATTGTGTCATGGGATCTTTGTTCAGTCTTCAGGGAGATAGAGCATCCATGAAAAAAGGGAAGAATTACAGTCCTCTCACTAAAAGTCCAGATGTAAAATTGCCACATTTATTATTAATGAGATACTTAAAATATGGTTGGGCTTCAGTAGCTGTTACACAATATTATGTATTGTGGCAGAATATCTGTGAACAAAACATCTCAGGAATCTGTTTAGGGCTAAGCCTTTGAATATCTCTTCTCCCCGAATGTTTCTCGCTTTGGAAATACAGAGAACAGCACCAGAAATGTTTGTAAGTATCTCAGCGTGCTTCACAAAACAGACAGATGGACTTACTCTTCTCTGTATTTGCTAGCAGAGGAATCTCCACCAGCTCCTTCCCAGCTAGCTGAAGTGCTGCAGTCCTTCATTTCCATAAGATCTGCAGGTAAAAGATTATTACATTTCAGGAGATAGGCAAATCTGGAAGCATTTTGGATTACATTTTAATCTCAGGAGATATCTAGAATTCATAATGAGGCCCCTCTCACATTGGAGCTGGGTGTCAAACACTTTTTTGTCTGTTCCGACCTTTGTCTATCTCATCATCTCCTCCCATCTACATGCTCCCTAGATGAGTTTCATGACCTGGGTTAATACTGCCTCATCCTTATCTGTGCTAATCTGTGTAATTAATTTTCCACTGCAATTTGTTATATCTCCTCTTCTTTCCTGTTTGTAACTACATTCTGTTGCAGGACTGTTCTTGTCCTTGAGAAGACTGCCTCGTGCTTTCAATTGCCATTTTCCCCCTTTTAAATAGCCTCTTACTGTTTGGCTTTTTTTTTTTTTTTTAATTTGATTTATATGCCACCCTTCTCCGGAGACTCAGGGCGGCTTACAATGCGTTAAGCAAGGCTTAATGTTAAAGGGGTCTCTCTTTGTAATTTGGGGCACTAGGACCTAAATTCATGTCAGTGTAGGGGAAAAAATTGCTAATTTAATGGCTTCTACAGGATTCAGATAAGTACTGTATTTTTTTTAAAAAAAAATGAAGTATATAATAAGCTGGGAAGGAGATCAACAAAGTTTACACATGGTTTTGTTTTTAGAGGAACAAACTATTTAATATGGTAATTCACAATAATTTGATGTGAATTATAGAAATATGTGAAAGCTTTGATAAACTGTAGTGATTGATTTTTTTGTAAGATACAGTTTCTTATATATTAGGATGAACTGATGTGTGTTTTGGGTGCCAAGATACAAGAAAAGATGATGTTTTAGTCTCCATGTCCATTGCCAATATTTAGCAATTACATTTCACTTTAGAGAGCACAAAATACATTACAAACGTTTTTTTCAGGAATCTTGTGTCAACCTTATCAAAAGGCCAGTATTATTTCTAGAATAAGAAAGCTGTAAGGGAGAAATGATGCGGTGGCTCAGTGGCTAAGACGCTGAGCTTGTCGATCAGAAGGTCAGCAGTTCGAATCCCTAGCACCACATAACAGAGTGAACTCCTATTACTTGTCCCAGCTTCTGCCAACCTAGCAGTTCGAAAGCATGTAAAAAATGCAAGTAGAAAAATAGGGATCATTTTGGTGGGAAGGTAACAGCGCTCCGTATGCCTTCAGCGTTTAGTCATATCGGCCACATGATCACAGAGATAACTTCGGATAGAGGTGGCTCTTTGGCTTAGAAATGGAGATGAGCACTGCCCCTAGAGCCAGAAACGATTAGCATGCATGTGCAGGGGAACCTTGGTAGCACAGTGGACTAAACCACTGTTATTAACATCTGCTGCTTGCAATTACTGCAAGTTCAAATCTCACCAGACTCAAGGTTGACTCAGCCTTCCATCCTTTCAAAGGTAGGTAAAATGAGGACCCAGATTGTGGGGGTAATAAGCTGACTTTGTATAAATATACAAAAGTATGAAGGCTATTGCTTAACGCATTGTAAGCCGCCCTGAGTCTCTGGAGAAGGGCGGCATATAAATTAAAGCAAATAAATAAAAATAAATAAATAAAATTTACCTTTAAGGGGAAAGGAATCATACTTCACCTTTGAATAACTAGTGAACCTGAGACTGGATAAAAATTCAGTCAAGGAATTTGTAGTTTACTCTTCTTTAAGTATTGTACCATGCCAGTTCTCAGAACTGAAAAAGTGAAGCTCCAGCCTATCTTCTGATGTTAGTAATAATCCTGGGATTTTCCCTTCAATATAGTAATTTAAACTGGAAACACTTTTGAACTGGAATCTTTATTTGCTTCCAGGTTATATCCTACATACTTGCTATAGATCTTGTCCAGACAGGACTGGCTTCCTGTTTTTCAGGTTTGGTATGTAACACACATCCAGGAAAATTGAGGAGTTTATCTGTGAAAAGGAAGGTGCCTCCATCAAGGGCTGAATTTAGGAACCTTGTAGTTTATGGCTGGTTAAGGCTGCCCAAGACCTGATATAGTCTTCAAAACTAGGGACGAGTGTTTGTTTTGTTTGTTTGTTTGTTTGAGTGGCTGATTTTTATCTCATTCAGGAGCTGAATTACAGGCCTCTCTCATCTTTTTAAGTGGGAGAACTTGCACAATTGGTGGCTGACTAAATATTTTTTTGCCCCACTGTATCCTCGGTTCATGTGATCACCATTTGAGACCTTCTCAGATGGCTTCAAAGAAGCAAAGACAAGGGGAGGGGGAATAAGATTTCCTTAATGACCTTATAATCCACCTAACTGCTGTGTTTTACTTAATAGCTGTGGCAAAAAAAAGTAAAATTGGGTGTGATGCAAATAACCATTTTGTTTAGCAATGAAAAATTGGTCCCAGCTGTAAGTGGAGGACTACCTGTATTTGGCAAAGCGTGGGGGTGGGAATAGGGGCAGAACCATCTTAAGGCCTCTCTTATATTGTATTCATATATTAGAAAGTAGCATTCTTTATAGAGAACTTATAGTGGTTAGATAAATCAGTACTTTTGGTCTCATAAGGCAAGATTCTTTGGAAGCAACCAACAGTTTTATAATCATCTGCATGATACCAGCAGTGTGGTCGGCTCTGTTTACAGAAACATGGATGTTATGCTTTGACCATAAATAATACAGTTGCCTTCTGATTGCAGTTTTCTTTCAGGAACTATATTTGAAATAGCCTGGGAGTGCAGGAGAACTGGCCTTCCCAGGATCCTGCAAGTACTTGAGGCAAACCTTTAGGTGCCAGCTCCTTTTGTAACTAGTTTTTTGTCTGAACATGTAATGTCAAGCTTTATGGCAACCTCAGATGTTTTAAGTTCCTGTGACTCACTCCTTGCAAAACCCTTAATCTGCACAGGTGTCTCCTGGATTTCTAGCTGTGGATTTTTGCGTCATCTCTGGAAAAAAAAAGAAAAGAGAAAATTGATTAGGCATCAATATTTTGTCTTTCCCATGTCTCTTTTTCATGGAAATTCTTTGTGCCACAACAACAGAGAGCTGCAAAACAAAGGACTCAGACATAGTCCTTTCAATTTCCCAGGCAGTTTCATGTTGGCAGCTATGCCTACTAGGGCTACATAGGCTGCTATCTTATTCCATAAAGCCTGACCCCACCCCTTCCCCAGTAGCCAACTAGCTGTGCACTAAATGGCTCACAGTGGCCACTCACTTTCTTCTGACTAGAGCTGTGTAGAGGAATTTTAAGACAGTTTTCCTTAGCTGGGGGATTATCAAACATATTGATTTAAAACTATAATCCTCAACTACCATGTTTCCTCAAAAATAAGACATCCCCTGATAATAAACCCAATCGGGCTTTTGAGCGCATGCACTAAAATAAGCCCTCCCTGAAAATAAGCCCTCCCTGAAAATATTTAAATCCATGCGCAGCCGGTCCCCACCATTTCCTCGGCTTAGGGTTTGGGAGACAGAGCTGGAAATCAGGTAAGACGGCAAGAGGAGCCCTGTCTTGCTCCACACGCCCCAAAATGATAAATCCTCCCGGAAAATAAGGCCAAGCGCTTATTTCGGGGTTCAAAAAAATATAAGAGAGGGTCTTATTTTCGGGGAAACACGGTAGTCATTGTATATTCTTTGTGCAGAGGTTTTGGTTCAAAACATCTAGAGTTCTTCAACCTGAGACTGTTTTTTTTTTTGCCAGTTTAATTTGGTTGATGTCAAATTAAAATTGCTCTTCATTCTTCTCCCCTCCTTCAAAATGAGAAGAAAATATTTGCTAAATCCTCATGAATTTGTTTTAATTCCAAGATGGCCAAGGGATATTTGTGAGAGTTTGGTCTTTCATTGTACAGCCATCCATCCAACAGTATCCAGTCTCCCTGGATATTCCATGCATAGGGCTGCTTCAGATCAAAAAACAAGAGCAGACAGTAGCAGCCATCAGATACAAGAAAGTAAACTTTAAAATACTCCCCAATAGGTTTTATTTCTAGAAACAATAATAAGCAAAGTACCATAGTTTCTTTACCATTGTGCCACCTGCTAATTTTCCCTTACAGGTTCAAAATGCACACATGGATTAGTGACAAGAAAGTAACTGCAGTGAAGATTTGTATTGGCAGAAAATGGAAAAATTGAAATGCTCCATATTTGATGTCTGCTTTCTTCTAGGCTTAAAAATAGTTGTTGTACTTTGTTTTATCTTCATGGCTGGGTTCACGGAAGATTTTAGGCATTTTCAGGCATTTTTACACTATTACTTCCCAATTCTCCAAAGTGTTTGCAAATGACCTGCCATCAGTGTGGTTTGAAAAGCTGAAATCCTAATGAATTTGCCAGTGGTCTTTATAATAGTCCCATAGGAAGATACAAAATGTGTGTTCTGCTGTTATCTGATCCCAGGCTGCTATGGATCAGAAAGAACCCAACATTTCTGCACCTCTTGGCTCACTGTGAAAAAAGGAGATATAATAAATTTTAAACATTTTTCCTAATGTACCCTTGCTGTTGTGAAGGGAAGCTCTGCTGGTCTGAAAAAAAAAAAGAATAATAAAAAAAGAACATGATGACCATGCCAACATTATTGCAACATCAGTAGCTTGTCAATCAATATCTTTATTTTCCTGATATCTTTGACGTGGTAAGATGAGGGAAAGAGGCAGATACATTCTAAGCAATAACAAAGGATCCATGAATTCTACTTTAAAATAAAACTATGCTTGATCATGAGTTTTCACTAATAATATGACTTTATACTTCCTCCCACTTGTGGCTAAGGAGAAGTAAAGTCAGAGTAACATTGGTCTTCTCTTTGGTAAGAGAGTCATCCTGCAAATGCTGAGCTGTTGCTTTGTATTTTTATATTTTTATTTCTATCCTTATTTTTTGAGTGGTTGTGTTGAAACACAATGGCTTAATTCAGTCCAAAGGTGGGAGGCAAAGAAAGATTCCACCAATAGAAGAACAGATTGCTAATCAGCTTCAATGTTGCAAATAAAAAAAAACTCCACAACTATCACAAAAAAAAGTATCTGTTTTCAAATAAGATGACTGAAAACAAGAGTTCAGATCTTCAAACCAAGTTAACATGATTTTCAACTAGCACTCATCCCTATATGAAGGTGCTTTTCATGGATACATTTGCACAAACAAGTTAAGATTCTTTAAATATAACTTTTGGGATTTTTTTACAATTTACTATATTATTCAGATAAGCCTGTTTCATTAATTTATAATTTAATGTATTATATGAATGCTGAAAATTTATTAAGTCAGAAACCAAGTGGAGGAAGGCAGGAAAGAATCACAATTTGTAGCTCTAGTCAAAGATAAGATGTAAGTGCTGAGCAAGGTAAAGGCAAGGCTGAGCAAAAGACTACTATAATGTTTCAAGCTACAAAGACTGGAAGAATATATGTTGCTTGTGGATCCCGTAAGTAAGAGTTGAGAGGCTATTATGGCACCTGTCCTCTGCATCCCATTGGAGATGTACATGAACCTTGCCTTACTAGCCTTCAAAATAGCACTAATACATGACACTTTCTCCCCACATGCCTTTGATTAGGGTGATTGGGAGGGGCCCCTTATGTCAATCTATGGTTGGAGAGAGAGTTGGTGGTTCTCTCCAGATGACCTATTCTTTGAGTGTGTTTCTTCCCTTGTTAAGACACTTGGTGTCATTGGCCAAGTGGCATTAGCCTAATTTTTGAATATTTGAAAAATAAATAAAAATCAGATTTAAACAGCTTTGTGAAATGTACAGTTTTGAGATGTTTGCTCTAAGGATCGGTTGGGTTCTAATCTTTTGATTTTTTTTTTTATTTGAGATGTATAAAATAAACAATGACATTATTTCACCCAGTTGCTTTGGAGCAATTAAATATCAACTTGATGGGTGCTTAGCCTAACTATTCAGTAAAATTTGTTCCCTCATATTAGGTTACAGAACTAAGCTGAATTGATGTGACAAGAAACAAAAGCTGTGCATAATTGGTTGTCACAATCCTTGCCCTTTCTAAAGTTTCCTTTTTCAGATATTAGAAATGCAGAATTCTTAGAATAAGAGACTGAGTGAGAGAAATGCATTTCAACTTGGTCATCTTTGAGCTATTGTGAAACGCAAGGACTATTAAGCAATATGATTCCTTCCTTCCTTCCTTTTTTTAATTACCTTCACCTTTTGTTGTGGTAGCATTGTGGTGGTAATAACTCAAAGGCTGTTTCCATACAAATAGACCTTACTTCTTTTAATTAGATCTGCCTTGAATCACAGGGTAGAGAGGGAGACAATGGCAGGGTGTCCCATTTATATAGTCACCTAATGGAAATGCAACTGTCCTTGTCAGCTCAAAAGGTTAATGCTGTAAAAGTTAACAAAACTACAAGAAACTGCAATTGTTCATTGTAGACAAGCAGAAAAAGTTTATCTTTTAATGCTTTTCAACAACAATGATGCATTTGTGCAGGAATTTACACATACTATGAAAAGGGGTAGAGCTGTTTTTTAGAACCAAGCTGGCAGGAATAGCCAACGCTCCAGAAGATAGGCTTAAGATACAGAAGGATCTTGACAGACTTGAACATTGGGCCCTATCTAACAAAATGAAATTAAATTGTGAAAAAAGTAATATTCTACATTTAGGCAAAAAAAAACCCAAATACACAGGTATAGCATAGGTGGTGCCTGGCTCAATAGTAGTAACTGTGAAACGAATCTTGGAGTCCTAATCATTTAAATATGAGTCAGCAGTGTGCTGCAGCCAAAAAAGCCAACACTGTTCTAGACTGCATTAATAGAGGGGTAGATTCAAGATCACATGAAGTGTTAATGTCACTTTATAATGCCTTGGTAAGACCACACTTGGAATACCACATCCAGTTTTGGTAGCCACAATGTAAAAAAAATGTTGAGACTCTAGAAAGATTATAGAGAAGAGCAACCAAGATGATTAGCAGACTGGAGGCTAAAACATATAAAGAACAGTTGCTGGAACTGGGTATGTCTAGTTTAATGAAATGAAAAGAAGGACTGGAGTGAAATGATAGCAGTGTTCCAATATATCAGAGTTTGCCATAAAGAAGAGGGAGTCAAGCTATTCTCCAAAGCACCTGAGGACAGGACAAGAAGCAATGGATGGACACTAATCAAGGAGAGAAGCAACCTAAAACTAAGGAGAAATTTCCTGAGAGTTAGAACAATTAATCTATAGAACAACTTGCCTTCAGAAATAGTGAATGCTCCAATACTGGAAGTTTTTAAGAAGAGATTGGACAAGCATTTGTCTGAAATAGTATAGGGTTTCCTTCCTGAGAAGGGGGTTGTATTAGAAGACATCCAAGGTCCCTTCCAACTCTTTCATTCTTTTCTATTGCTTCCTTCCAAATCTACAGACAGAAATTAAAATGTGCATTGAAGTGATACCTGCTTAAAATTTCTAAGGATTTAGAACAGCCTAAGGCTGAAGTTTATATAGAGTCCCTGAAACCCATAGAAGATGCTTTGGGGCTGGGGGACTCTTAGATTTCTTATTTGGGAGACAGAATGACAGGTCTCAAATTCCAAAGCCCCATAATACGTTTTGGCCTTTCTTGTCAGTGAATAATTCACTGAGGTGGCAGCTTGGCTGTAGGAGAGGAAAGAAGAAGCACAGGTAAGCACATATTGATCTAGAATGAGAATCATTGAGTCATTGCTGCTGCTATAATACAGCTCCCATAAGTTATATAGATAAATAACAGTCTTATAAATTTTAAGCTCCTCAAGTCCTGCTGTGCTGCCTCATTATGGCAGGGGGTTTCCTGGCAGGAAAGAGCAAAGAATGCCAGAAGTGGACACCAAGAGGATGTCCTCCCAACAGGTCACCAAAGGTGTGAAGGTCATTCCAGATGCCCAGCTAAAGATACCTTGGGTAGCAGCAATATCGGAAGATGCTGAAGGTCTACAATCATTTTAATGACAACAGCAAAGTATATTTTCATACTATGTGAGAGAAATCAATGGTAAACACTCCTGTATTTGACATGACATTAAAGCCTTTGGGAGATCTAGTTGCCATGCAGGAAAAGACAGAATTACTGTGGAAATATAGTATGTAACAAGCATCATGAGAAACCCCAACACAGTGAAACATTCTGCAGTGTGGAATGGATAGATTACGGAAGATCCTAGACTGTTCAGATGTAAGTTCCAAGTCAACTAAAACAAAAAAAATAAAAACAAATTGCCAGCCAATCTGGAGACTGACACAGTGGTCAATAGGTTGGAAGAGGTCAGTCTACATACAAATACCAAAGAAAGAGATTTAACACAGTGTAAAAATTATTTTACAATAAGCTTAAATTCACACGCTAGCAAAATAATGCTTGGGAACATCCAACACAAATGAGAGCCCTACATTGAAAAGGAAATGCTAGATGTTCAAGCTGGTTTTAGAAAAAGCTAAAGAACGAGATACTTTATTGTACCATGGTTAATTGAAAAAGTCAAAGAATACCAATAGATAATAGATCAATATGCACTTCATTGATTATGGAAAAGCCTTGATGTTTGAAAAAATGCAAGGAAAGACAAGGGCAGCCAACAGCAAAGTAGATAGACTCAGTTGCAACAGTGATTGGCATACCATTGGAGGACCTAAAGGGCCAGATTGGGGCCAGATCCTTTTGGAGAAGGTCTAACTATATGGTTGCTAAGAGTCACCATTGACTAGTACACTTAATCAATAAATCTTTAATTAAAACTTTCAAAGATTTCTACTCGGTGTAATTTTATGTTCAAAATTGTTACAGAATCATTAACACTTTTCAATTATCACCTTGTTCTAAATGGACAGCACTTTAGAATTGAAAAGCCAAAAATTAATGAAGAATACAAAAATAGTCACTGAGTTTCAATGAAGGTAAGAAATATTGGATATAAGACAAAAATATAATATACTGCTAAATAATGGATTATTTTAATGAATTAATACTACTAAAGATGTTAGTAGATGTTAGATGAGATTTAAAAGACATCCCCATTTACTCATATAATAAACCAACATTTATCTTTTATGGCCTATTTTTCCCCCGATTTTTTCCAGGCTTTCCTATCTCTATGGCCTACCATGATTTCTTACAATATGTAGTATATTTATTTCACACTTTTAATATTTTAATAATTCTTTTCTATTTAATACCATTACATATAGAGATAACAACATGTTTATTTTTGCTGATGATTCATAAGCATATATTGACAGTGTAATGTTACTATAATATGCCATTTGCACTCCAGTCACATTAAAAATTAACTACAGTGAATGTGTTATGAGACATTTGTGCTTTCTTCTGTTTCAACTTCCTTTACAGAACTAAATTATTATTTTAAAATGCCTGATATTTCATGCTTTGCAGGTGGGGACTAAATTACTCTCAAAACCCTAGAACCACTCCTGGAGAAGGTCTCAGGGGCCTCTTCAGAAGTTGTCAATGAGATGTAATATTTTAATATAAAGAATTGAAACAATATTAAATACATGGGAAATAATCATGGCAACTATATTTAATTTGTTTATTTCAATTTTAAGTAACAATAATAATGTTCAGAGATGGTTTTGCCTCAGCCCCACACATTTTCTCCTGCTTTTTAGAATAGAGCCTTCCATACTACTCAAAAGGTACAATAAAAAAAGGTTGCTGATATCTCATTTGGGAATATATGCAACCTGTGGAGGGGGTTACCTCTTGGGAGAATCCTGATAGTGTTTTCATGTTCAATATCCTTATTATATTTCAATTGCGAAGATGAAAACACTAGCATTACTTGGCTGAGATGCCAAGACAAGATAATCTAATCATCTGCTGAAAGACAAGTGAGCTTCCTTGTGTATTTGGTTGGCCACTGTGAAAACAGACTGTTGGGCTACCAGGTCCATGGATGAAATCCAGCAGAACACTGTTTATGTACTTAATATTTTTATTAAAACATTTTGCTTTTTTTCTGGGAAAATTAAATGTGATATTCTACTTAGGCACTTTCAAGAAAGTTGGGGTGTGGGGGTATACATACATACATACATACATACATACATACATACATACATTCACACACATACATACATATACAATTTATATGAATTTAATGGCTTAAACTAACTAGTCAGTCTTTTGCTACAGCCTTCTAGGAACTCTATTCACTATACTTTATTGAGAGGATTTTTAAATATCGATTTAGCTGGAAGATTTCCTGTGCAAGGCCAGATTGTAACCATGAGGGTAAATTGGGATTTGCACAGGTATAATACTTTAAAATAATGAAGAAAATAAGTATACAGTATATTGTGACAGGCTAAGTCTTTCTCTTACTATGTACTTAAATCCTGCTGAGTTTATTGAGATTTCTATCTAAGTAAATACGCTGTGTTTATACCATAAAATACCAATCTGGAGAAGAATAGGATCTTTTTTAGCTACAGTATTTCTTATCTTTAATTACACTGTTCCGATAGTAGATGCATTAAATTTTCTTGTGGTCTTGTGATGCTCAGATACCAAAGCATTCAAGCAAAGAATGGGACGTGAGTGGAATTTCAAGTGAGCAAGCTGCTGGTGTGTGTGTGTGTGTGTGTGTGTGTTGGGAGGGGAGAGGGGGGGAGGGACAGTTGAAAACTGATCAGCCTTGATTTGATGGTTTCAGTTGGTTGGTTTTAAAAAAAAGTACACTCTGTGAAAGATATTGGCTTGAGATATCTGCTAGAATAATTCATCTAACTTCTGAAGTTCTTGAGGAAAACAAAAGATAGTTTTAGCTACACTGTGAAAGATGCAATATATCTATATTAGTGTTGAATAGATAAGGCTTTCCGGACACCATATGTCTGTTTCCTATGCTATGATAACAGAAAATGAGATGTTACTTTATCTTCCTTTTAACTCTAGTCTTTTTATCTTTGTGTAATTTTGATTGATCATTTTATCTTACTTCAGGGTGGCATGATGAAGCAGCTGCAATTTTAAGACTATAGATGCAAGAAACATTCTAATTTCTACATGATGGCATTGGCTGAATCCCCAGTGAAAAAAATATATTCAGATATTATTTATCAGTCAAGTTACATTTATTTGCATGTGCATTGAACCACCCTGAATAGAAATACTTCATACTTTTTAAATGGTACAAGTATTCTTTTTTCCTTATTTTATTACATATATTCGTCACTGGCCTGGATTTTTGCCAAGCTCAATTTTTGAAGGCCATAACATCTAAATTGACTTTAGCATGCTTGTTCATAACTCATGGCTGCCAAAATGAGCTCATGAGCATTAGATATTTCTTCTCCTTCACTCTATCATGTTCCTAGTTTAATAACAAGGAATTGGTACCAATCTGTGAGATTCAGGAAGATTACAACCTGAATATACAAAGTATTAGCAGTTTAGATATTAGTTTTATAATAGCTGTGGAGATAATCTGTTATGGTTACAAATAGATTAATCATTAAAAACAATTCCATTTGGAGCCAAGATACCAAAATCATTGTAACTTAATGGAATTGAGATATGCTATTTATTCTGAGACTCATTTGGTGTTTTACATTGTATTATAAAAAAAGAAGGAAAAGAAAAAAATATAGGGACTAAAAATGCTGAAGATAATCTTTGTACTTAATCAGGAGAATAATGGTTAACAATAGTCACATTTCTTCTGACTCTGTTCCCTGTATTTTGGGTTGAAAAATCTTATGCCTGTAAAGTTTTGAAACAGATAGACAGTCTTCATGCATAAGAGTATACATGCTAGCTTTTACCTGAATATAAAGATATTAAATTGGTGTCAATTATTTTGATTGACACTCAAATATTTTGGCCACCTAATGAGAAGGAAGGTCTCACTGGAGAAGAACCTAATGCTGGGAAAGATTGAGGGCAAAAGAAGAAGGGGACGGCAGAGAACGAGGTGGCTGGATGGAGTCACTGAAGCAGTAGGCGTGAGCTTAAATGGACTCCAGAGGATGGTAGAGGACAGGAAGGCCTGGAGGAACGTTGTCCATGGGGTCACGATGGGTCGGACATGACTTCACAACTAACAACAACAATTTTGATTGACATGCATGTGATTCAAACGTGAAGTGACTATCGAAGCCTAGGCATATACAACTATTTACTGATTCCATCCCAAGTTAACTAGAAAACCTTTTTCGTTTGTCTGCTGCCATACTTTTAGAGTTAACATTTGGGGATACATGCTCTTTTTCTTTTGTTAATATTCTACGGTAAATAAGTTACATTTCAGTGAAAATAGTTGTGTGGTTCTTAATAACCCAAATACAAGGGTTGTTACAAACAAGTATAGATGATAAATACTACAATAGCTGAAGAAAGGACATTGATGTAGAATTAGAAAAAAATAGGGAAATATAAACACCTTCAAAGAGGGATTGACCAAATGTAGAAAAAAGAAATTTTTTGCAGTACTAATTATTTTGCAGTAATAATTGCTACTCTTAGTGCCATGCCAAATGTTATCTAAAAGCACTTGGACATAATAGGAATGGATAGCTCATCATTTCAAAAAGTTGCACTACCTGGAACGGTGCATATATTTAACAATATTTTAATAATCCTAAATACTTGGGAAGTATCTAATAGAGAAAAGTATCAAATTCAGTCAGATTATTAGTTTGTATGTTACTCATCATCAACATCATCATCATCTTCAAATGCATGGGTTAACCTTTAATGTGTTACATCAAACACCAGTTCTGAAGGATGTATTGCCATTTGTCATGTTTTGATGGTTCCCAGCATGAGGTGAGACAAGTTGGCTGATTGGGAATGGTGGACTTAGTTTGATATTCTCATCAAGTGGCAGCCTGAGTGATGTGGCTAAACCTGTCTGGTAATTTTATAGCTGAGTCAGAAAGCAGCAGGTTAGAAGCATCTCTAAGCTTTGTGATGATTTATGCAATACATGGTGAGGCTTGGCTTTCAAAAAGTGAGCGCTGGATATTCAAACTAGCAATTATGTAATTGAGGCCAAGATTACAGGAAAAGACTTTTCCATAAAGAAGAGAAGGATATTATTTTCATATTCAGAGGAGAACCGTGTTTCTAAAGCAAACTACAGAAAGAAAGACATAAAATATGCATAACTTATATTTTCTTAATAGCGGTACCTTTTAAAGCATGCTTCCTCTTCCACGTGAAAATCAAACTGTTCACTTACAGTGAATGTTCTCAGAAACATCAAAAAACCCTCTGTAGAATGTAATAACTAAGCATAACATTTTTCCTCCTGAAAAATGTTGAGCTCTCTTTTCTTTCTCGGCTCTTCATTTCACTACGTAGAACAAGTTTTTACTTGTACCTGCTGACTCAGAACTCAGACTGACTTGCCTGAGCTGCCTGAACAGGATTTCCAGTGGTCAAAGCTAAGGTTTTGTAGACACCTCTAGTTCCTTGCTCCATAGTACAGTTAATGAGAGCAAAATGAAATTATGCAGTTTGGACAGCTGGATTCAATTTTTCTTTACATGATACAGTTTGGAATGCAAATATGTATAAAAGCAAGAGTTTTTGTCTGATGAATTTTCAAGCAGTGAAATATTTGACTTGAATTTCCCCCAGTTCATGGATACTAGTGAGCATGAATTAAGTTCTATATCAGTGATGGGTTTCAAAATTTTTTACTACCGGTTCTGTGGGTGTAGCTTGATGGGCGTGGCATGGCTTGGTGGGCATGGCTTGGTGGGTGTGGCGGGAGAAGGATACTGTAAAATCTCCATTCCCTCCCCAATCCAGGGAAGGTTACTTCAAAATCCCCATTTCCTCCCAATCAGCTGGGACTTGGGAGTCATAGAATAGATGGGGGCGGGGCCAGTCAGAATTTTTACTACAGGTTCTCCAAACTACTCAAAATTTCCGCTACCAGTTCTCCAGAACTGGTCAGAACCTGCTGAAACCCACCTCTGTTCTGTGTGTGAAAGGGTTCTGCAAATCCTTTAACTCAAATGCCTTCCATGCACATTCACACAGAGGGTTTTGAAGCAACCATGTGAATCTGGAAAAAGTTGTAGCTTCAGATTCCAATTTGAGAAGCTTTGTATATGCTTCCTTCTATTCTGAAGCATCTCTTTCAACAGAATTGTGCAGCTCTAATGTATAGTTAGCCACCTTGTGTCTGCCCTTTGCCTTTTCTTTCCACGTGCCTATTCTTTGCCTGCCCGCTGTAGCTACAGCAATGGTTGCCAATTTCCACATATACAGTCCTGATCATACTAGTATCTCATGAAGTATAAATTGGCCTCTGTGGCCTCTTTGTAGAAACGGTCTTTATTCCTGTGGAAATCTTGTGGTAAACAGCCTTTCTTTATTGTGATTCTGCCTGAAAAATGAACACGGCCAAAAATATTTCCCATGACTGCTATATTCTGAATTACCTGGGTAAAGAGGCGGTATATTAGATTAGTATTGTTTTGAAGAAAACATCTTTTTTTTTTTTATTGAAAAGGTTTTCAAATACAAATTTTTCCCCCTTTTTCCCCCCCCTCCCCCCCCTCCCTAACCCCCCCTCCCTAACCCCCCCTCCCCACCCTTCCCCCCCTGTGACTTCTTCGTAACAAAAAAAAACCCTAATTCATAACAGATTACTTACTCCCTCCTCAAAATACTGACCTTTACTTACTAAATTGAAGAAAACATCTTAATGCAACATTTCCAAGACTGGTGCCACCCTGATACAGGTTGGACTATTTCAAGGGCCCTAGTACAGGGAAGGCTATACTTCCTCCCTATAGAAAGCACATAGGAAAAAAGTTTTCTGGGCCTCCTCTGCTCACTTCCTCTGCTGGTACAATGTAGAAATGTAGAAATTCTACAAACTTCACATTGTTGTTGTTGTTTTTAATATACAGAGAGCGATTTCTTCTACCATAGTTATTTCATGTGACTTATATTCTGAATTAACTCAGAACCTGATATTTAGGATGCAATCAGATTGTCTTCAGACATTAGAGAAGAAAAAACAGTGCTCCAGGATTGCTTGCATTCTGTCTTGTTTCTTTCTGGTACCTGGCTATCTGGGATGATCAACTAAAAACCTCAAAATGGGTCATTGGTATAGACCTAAGAAACGTCCCTTCTTCTCTTGTCTGACTTCTTTCTCACTATATGTATGTGTCCACTGAGTAACAAAAATACTGCATGTGCGGGTCACTCTCTCCACACATCATCTTTTCTTTAGAGTGGAGATCTCTCTTCTCTTCCATCCATCTTCTTTCATGACCTCTATAGTTAGGTCTATAAAGCCCATCTTGGAAAAGATGCATGTGCTTGAGTCATCATTTAACAGGTTCAATGGTTTGTTTCATTTTATGGAATACTGCCTTATTCAATTGAGAAAGAAAGTAAAGTATATGTTTTAAATCTATTTCCATTACCAGGCCTCAACCCCATCCTCATTTTTCTCTGTATTTTTCCCTATTCTATTAATTGTGTGTGCCAAATATGGTTTTGAAATAAAATGCCATTTTCTGACCTGAATTTAAAAGAAAAAATCATATCACAAGCTGTGTCTTAAGATAGAAATGCGGTCTCCTAAAAAGTTTGTCCAGTCCAAAGTTCCTTTGGAGCTAAGATATATTGTTGACTGTGGGATTCTTTTTGTTTTGATGAGCTCAAATGCGGTTGCTGACTGAGGAACAGAAGAATCCAGGGCAATGCAGTTGATGCTATCACAGGAAAAAATAAAACCAAATAATTACTTTTCCTAAGAATGATGAGCTAAAACTAAAGCGTTTTTGTCTTTGCCTAAAATCTTGCTTTTTGCATAAATAATTACATGGGTTTTTAGTTTGCCGCTACATTGTTGAAGAATGCTTCTGCTGCTGACGTTGGATCCTGTCAGGAATAAATATATCAAAACCTAAAGCTGAGGAACAGGGAGTGACTAGTATGGAACCCATTGGGTCACTCACAGTTCATTTTCTTACAGTAGAGATAGGACATCCAAAAGTGGACACCACCATCTGTCTCACTGTGAAGGCAAAGGTTAGAGATGCTTTGGGTCTACCTCTTATAGGAGCGGAATACCCAATTCCTCAGCTGACTAGTTATATATGTTTATGTTATATATGTTTCCTATTTTCTGTGGGTTTTAATAAGGCTCTCAAATGGGGATCTCCAAGGACTTCTCAAGTCCTTCTAGCAGACATCCTGTGGCAGCAGTAGTCTCAAGGGCAATAATGAATACAGACTGAGTAACTAACCCCAGGCACCTACAGTGTTTATCAACAGGACACTCATTGCTTTATGTCATTTCCCAAGTCATACACCACGGCAAAACACCAAATAGTCCTGAAGTCCAAAACTCAAGGTATTCAGGTAATCAAACATGTGACATGATAATATATTTTTCCAGCTCATGCTTTGTATCTTTTATTGTTCTCAAGAAGATCAAAGAATGATACATTATTGTGCACCTGAACTGGATGAACTTCCATATCAGGAAGGAAAACCTTCATTCCTCCATTATTGGATTTTTACCTCACCACATTTAGAAACAAATCTTCAGCAGCTCATAGTAACAACAAAGCATAATAATACCAGAGAATCTATAAGATCATATAAGACAAATTCATTTTTTTAAAAGAAAAACTTGGTGTCATGCCCACCTCACCCCAACAGAGTGGGGTATGTTCTGTTCTCAACAGAGACTGATATTGTTGGGGGCAAAGAAGCTTCCAAGGGAGGCAATTTCATCAAGTCATCTATATCACAAGAAGTGATGTGTCCTAGCCCTATAGGGTAGACCTGACTAAGAAACCAATGCCATATAGGTCTAGAACAGGAGTGTCAAACTGGCAGCCCACGAGCCGGATGTGACACGCACAGGCCACGCCCACCTCAGCTCCATGAAGGGGAAAAACATCACGTGACAGCAATGTGATGCTGCGAGTTTAATACCCATGGTCTAGAACTATTTTTTATTACAACAACTGTAGTAACAGAATCTTATTTTACTGTATCTTTGTATGAATTATGGTGGGTCTGATCTGAGGCATTTTCTCAAGTTAGTTCCTTGGATTGGGCTTGAGACATGCTTGTCTAATCATAACCTTGGTAACAGACCTTACCAATAGAGAGAAAGCCATTCTCTCTGTTTTTCACACAGTGTCTCAGCTTCTAACCTCCTGAAAATAAGGAACAAATAGTTGCTTCTCCCAACACAAATAGACTGATAAGACTAATTCTAGTAGGGGAGATGTGGTCCTTCATGTATCCTGCAACTTGTTATGGGTAGTCCTTGACTTACAACCATTCATTTAGCATCTGTTCAAAATTACAACAGCACTGAAAAAATGACTTATGACTGTTTTTCACACTTACAACCATTGCAGCATTTCCATAGACATGTGATCAAAATTCAGACGCTTGGCAACTGACTCATATTTATGACTGTTGCAGTATGCCGGGATCATGTGATCATCTTTTCTGACCTTTTGACAAGTAAAGTAAATGGGGAAGCCAGATTCATTTAACAACCACATTTCTAACTTAACAGATGTAGTGATTCACTTAACTGTGGCATGAAAGATCATAAAATGGGGCAAAACTCACTTCAACAATTGTCTTGCTTAGCAACGGAAATTTTGGTCTCATTGTGGTTCTAAGTCTAAGACTACCTGTATATCGGATTGAGAGTCTCGACTGAAATTCAATTTCCTTACCCCTTTCTTATTCAGGCTGGGTTACTGGTTTAAACTTTTAGTATTAGAGGCAAGATATCTAAGATAGGGTGGATAGAAAACACAGCTGGAAAGACAAGAGCAATGAGGCAAGAGAAGCTGGGACTGGGAAATTGAAAAACTAAGGACGAGAGAAAGAAAATGACCAGAGAGAAAATCTTGTGTCTGAGGAAATTGCAACTGCAACTTCACCTCTCCATATACCTCCATGTCCATATTTTCGTTTTAATTATTTGTTGTACGTTAAGTTTGGAAAATCTTAAACTTCTTAACTCTTTGGTGATTAGCTCTGTGATTCATTTGCTAAACATAATTCTCTCTAGATGTGAAATGCACCACACTTTGATTTCTGCTACAATGTTTATTCATGCCATGTTCTGCCAAGTATCAAATGATTACACATTTTTTAAATCCCTAGATAGCTTTCTTCTTAAATATTGTAGGAAGTGCTGTCACGGAATTTCCATCACATACCAGCATTTCTTGTGTTCTTCCTAGGAAGGTGAGTCAAATCCTCACATTAAGGAAATGAACAAAATATCCTAGTCTTTGGTACAGGAAAGTGACTCTTATCTAAGTAATTACCAGAAATATTCCCTGCATTCTGAAAACAGCCCATTGAGAATGATGAATAACATCTTTGTTACTGGTTGGTTTGTACTAAAATACACCAAGCCTACCATATTCTTTAGATCACTGAATGGCACTGATGCAGAAAATTATCACCATCCATTATTAGCAGACTGACTCTATTAGCCCTATCTACTAGGGTTGCAGTTGTTGATGATAAACTAATTTATGTGAATGAAACTCCTGCAAAGCAACCACAATTTACTCAGAACTGGTAAAGATAGAACAGTACTACTCTCTGCCTTAACCAAGACTAGAAGGACTATGCTTTCATAGGTTATCTTCTCTATGAATCTTGTGTTTCTTTGTTTGAAGAAATTATTATTATCATTTGTGCCTTCAAATCAAATTTTAGCTCATGGCAACTTTCCATACAGTTGTCTTGGCAAAGTTTTTGGAAGTGGTTTGTCATTGCCTGCTTCTTCCTACTGATAGGAGTGACTGAGTGAGAGAAAGTGACTGGCTCAAAGGTACCCAACTGGCTTCATGCCCAAGTTACAACTAGAACTCACGGTCTCCCAGTTTCTAACCTGATGCCTTAATCACTACACCAGACTGGCTTTACACTTCAGTGTTAAGGTTAGCCAAAACACTTCTTCAACCAAACCTTAGTGCAAAACTGAAAATTAAAACTTAATTAGACTTTTAACACTTTAACATATATGTGAACTTTGAATTGTGAATTGTGAAATTTAGTACTGAGAGGAAAAGGATCATAATTCCAAGGCTGGCCCTGGTCCTAAATATGAGGGGCAACATTACTTCTACACCTTTCTTGTGAAATTAACTGGTTCAAAGGAATTCATTGTAGACATGTTCAAGGTGTATCCCTGAAGCAGTGGTGGCGCAGTGGTTAGAATGCAGTACTGCAAGCTACTTCTGCTGACTTCTGGGTGTCTGCAATTTGGCAATTCGAATCTCACCAGACTCATGGTTGACTCAGCCTTCCATCCTTCCGAGATCAGTAAAATGAGGACCCAGATTGTTGGGGGTAATATGCTGACTCTGTCAGCATATTAGAGAGGGCTGTAAAGCGGTATATAAGTCTAAGTGCTATTGCTATTGCTATCCCATACTGAACTGAAATTGTCTTTTACTCCAGATTGATCATCTTTGGTTTATTTTTTTGTGCCTATTTTGCCTAATTTACAAAAATGGGGATGTTTGGGGTTCAGACTTACACTGTAGGTCACATTACTGAATATGATTGTGGAATATTGAGGGAAATCTTACATTTCTATGACTAAAGATAATTTCAGATATTGCTGGCGGGGATCTTGATATGTTTCAAGAAGTACCTGGTGCTTAAAATGGATTTCAAGGTTGTTCTCTCTCTAACCCTAACTCTAACCCTTCTTCCTCTCCTTACTATTTATTTGTTTGGTGCATCTGCAGCAAGCTGCTTTTCCATGGCAGAGCACAATTTCTTTTAGCCCCAGAATTACAATCTGAGTTGACATGGCTCTTTTGATAAAATATATAGCTTCATCCTGGCACATCTTTGAATGATGACATTCGAAACAGTTATCTTCCAAATGGGGGTTTCAGGAAAAAGGGGGAAACTATGTCTAGAGTATCCAGAAAACACAGTTGGTTGTGCAGCCATGTTACAGTAGCCTTGGCTGGGTGGTAGCCGTTCCTGGCTTCTGTAATTCTGTGACTAAATTCTTCAGTATCAATTCTCTCCAATGTTTGCTATTTTTCCTCATTAAGAAAAGCTCTGTTTACTTTCTTAGGATGCAATAGTCAGCCTAGAATAACCTTTCACTCGTGCTTTGTGTTTTGTTTCCTTCAGAGAAAAAGAAAAGGCCTTTTTATTATGTGTATTTGTGAACAGAGCAAGGGATAGTCTTCATTTACCAATTTTAGATCACTTGACACTTTTTTAAAAAGAGAAGCCAGAAACATAATTCTTTCTTACGTCTACCAAAAACTTAACCTTGCAGTGTATCAGTAAGCATTTTGTTCCTTCAAGGAAGTCTCAGCTTTCCTTGCAGCTCATTTTCAGTTTGGTAAGAGGCAATTTACCAGAGAATAGAATAAGCTTTCTCTGAGAACTGTGGATTGTGTTATGTCTCATTCCTTCTATCTTAAATAATCAAGTCACACAAAAAATGCAGAAATGTGGCTGAATGAGAACCAAAAGGAAAAGAGGCACCGAATTATGGAGAGTCAGAATAGGCAAGTTTGGAGCTCAAAGTCTATGGAGATTCTTAGTCATCCAGGTAACGGGTGTCAAACTCGCCATGTCACATTGCTGTCACGTGATGTATTGTGCCGTTTTTCCCTTCTGGCATTGGGATGGGTGTGGCCTGCATGTGACACATCCAGCCTGTGGGCCGTCAGTTTGACACTCCTGATCCAGGTCATGGTTGTCCCAAAGGTGCTTTTTCAAGAGGCACAGCATAGGAGAACAAACCCATCAGGACAAGATTCAGCAGTCCATCTGCATTTAAAAGACAAAGGCCACTCTTTTGAAAACAGGAAAGTCCATATTTTGGACAGAGAGGAATGCTGGTTTGAAAGAGGGATCAAAGAGGCCATCTATGTCAAAATTGAACAGCCCTCTCTCAACAGAGGGGGAGGGATATGACATAATCTATCTCCAGTTTACAACACAATCATTTCAGCAGTTCCAAGAAGACTGCACACCCATTTGCACCACTCAGGTGACCCTGAGGACACAGATAAACCTCCAGGTGGCCTTAATGACTTTCTAAAAAGAATGCAAATGACCAACTGCCTGCAAGGAATATAAATCCTTCCATTTCCCACCATCCAGTCAGAGGTGAAGAAGCTTCTTGGATGAGAAGCAAAATGTCTTCAAAGAAAAACAAGAAAGTCCAGTTGCCTCTTGAAAAAGCACCTTTGGAGCTCAAAGGTGCTTTTAATTAATGTATAGCCTATCAAATATTAGTGTTCCTGCTAATTATCTCTGCTATATTCTCCTATATTCCTTAGTTGCTTATTGGTTAAATCATGAGTGCTTATTTATGTTCCTAGTGTAGAATGTAACTATTCTGTCACTATCTACTATGGACATATGAGGTGTTCTACCATTAGTTGGATTTTTGTGTCATGCTGCTAAAAATATCTTGTTATAAATACTTTTATCGCCCTTTTCCTCCTCCTCCCCCCCCCGGGTTTGGAAAAAATTGAATGGGTTGTCTGAAAGAGGCAGTAATGTTCATATGGAGAAACTGGTTGCCTAGCTTCTCATAGCACTAATATGAGAAAAAGATTTCAAGAGGGGAACCAGATTTGATAATGAGATTTCCCCATCACATACACAGATGATATTAGAGTGATCAGATGAAGTACTGTATTTATTTAGCAATTTTTGCAATGAATTCCTCTTTATTTCTTTCTGTTTAGATACAGTATTCAGTCACATATGGAAAAATGGTTTGCTTTAAAGGTGAATTATCTGTGCTTTGCAAGATGGTTAAATTTATCATAATCAATAATACTGATTGACTCAGCCTACATTATTAAAAACTCAGTTGTAACCAAATTGGTATATCTGATGCCATTGTTCACTCACTCACTCATTTTGGTTGAATGCTATTGAGGCAAATGGACCTAATAACTTTATATAATTCATGATAATGTGACATCATGAATTGTATAAAGTTATTAGGTTCATTTGCCTCAATAGCATTTGCCACAATTCATGATAAGTCACATTTCCACCAGACACTGCATCCACATCATTTTATTGCCAATAATGTGGACACATTTTTGTCATTGCCTTCTTCCAGGATATATTCTTTGATTTCCCAGTCTAATTTATCACTCTGGGATTCCTTATTGCTCCCCAACTGGTCAAAGATGACCAAGTAGTTCCACTTGGCTGGTCAAGGAATGTAGTTTTAATGTCTCTTCATTTCAGAGTAAATAAAGTAGTACAATTCAGTTTTAGTTATTCACGGCAACATTTACTATCACAAACACAGGGAAGCGAAAGTACAAATAGTCCCTAACTTACAACTGGTAATTTAGCAATCGTTCAAAGTTATGATGAGGATCCAAGGGCTACTTAAGACCCAGATTTGAAGTTTTAACTGTCATCCCATCATGTGATTGCATTTACAACCATTTGGCAGCATTCCATGATCACATGACATCAGATCCTACAGTGCCAGACGTGTCCCCCTGCTTAAGCCAGTACATATCCGGGCCCGTCTGAAGTTTGCTAGAGAGCATTTGGATGATCCAGAAGAGGATTGGGAGAATGTCATATGGTCATATGAAACCAAAGTTGAACTGTTCGGTAGAAACACAACTCGTCGTGTTTGGAGGAGAGAGAATGCTGAGTTGCATCCAAAGAACACCATACCTACTGTGAAGCATAGGGGTGGCAACATCATGCTTTGGGCTGTTTCTCTGCAAAGGGACCAGGACGACTGATCCGTGTACAGGAAAGAATGAATGGGGCCAGGTATCGTGAGATTTTGAGTGCAAACCTCCTTCCATCAGCAAGGGCATTGAAGATGAAACGTGGCTGGGTCTTTCAGCATGACAATGATCCCAAACACACCGCCCGGTCAACGAAGGAGTGGCTTCGTAAGAAGCATTTCAAGGTCCTGGAGAGACCTAGCCAGTCTCCAGATCTCAACCCCATAGAAAAGCTTTGGGGGGAGTTGAAAGTCGGTGTTGCCCAGCGACAGCCCCAAAACATCACTGCTGTAGAGGAGATCTGCATGGAGGAATGGGCCAACATACCAGCAACAGTGTGTGCCAACCTTGTGAAGACTTACAGAAAACGTTTGACCTCTGTCATTGCCAACAAAGGATATATAACAAAGTATTGAGATGAACTTTTGATATTGACCAAATACTTATTTTCCACCATAATTTGCAAATAAATTCTTTCCAAATCAGACAATGTGATTGTCTGGATTTGTTTTCTCATTTTGTCTCTCATAGTTGAGAGACCTATGATGTCAATTACAGGCCTCTCTCATCTTTTTAAGTGGGAGAACTTGCACAATTGTGGCTGACTAAATACTTTTTTGTCCCACTGTATTTAGAGTAGAATTTAGCCAATTCTGTTTCTCTCATGATTCTTCCTTCTATCTGCAGTGCTCTCATCCAAGTTGAGGAAGTATGCAATATATACCCAGAAATACAATATGGTGGTAGAAACAAAAGCAAAACACTATTGTCCTGCTGTTCTAAGAACATGAGAAGAACAACAACAACAACAACAAAAAGTCTCCTACTGACTAAACAAAAGATGACCAAATTCTGGTCTATGTTTTCTGTGTTCCCATAGTGGCCAGTCAGATGCCTTTGTAAGCTAGATAGATGTATACTACAGCTCACATTTCACACAGATATTGAGAGGCCTCTGATTCTAAAGAAATTTCATCTGTTACTAAGCTTTATTTCCTGCCACCGTGGGATTTTTCCATTGAAAATAGTCCAAATTGGCGATTGTCACAGCATATGGAATTTTGAAGCTCAGCTCCATCCTTTGAAGAGGGACAATCCTGAATCTACCACTCTTAAATTATTCGCCTCAGCCAAATTAAAATGTCTCCATGTCTATGTTTTTCATACCATGCATAATTTCAAAATATCTCAACAGTATTGGGATTCCTTTTCTAAGATAAAACAATTTACTGCAAAGATATGTTTTGCTGGGGGAGGGGGGAATATCCATACTTGGAATACCACAATTGTGAGTAATCTTTCCTCGTGGGTGGCTACCAACCTCGCTTCAGGGAGCAGGGACACCACCAAACACCTTGAACTTTAATTCAGGGGTAGGCAGAGACCCAGATGGTCTGTCTACCAAAATACTTTTCTGACACAACAGGTTGTGCCAGGGGAAGTTTCCTGCCATTCTTTTTTAACAGCCCCACATGGTGTATTTTAGTACTCATGAGGTTTAATATTCGAGTATAAAAGTTTCTGAGCATTTGAATAGCATGACTCAGATGTTTCCGGAAAAGGAAAGAGAGGATGCTGTTAGTTATTACCATCAGTGACTCATTTAGTAGAAAATCTGGATGAGGACACACCTGTAAATAGCACCTCTTCAAGAATTTCAAGATCTATTTCCAGAACATTTAACTTTCACCAGTGAAATTCTCCAGATATCCTTGGACAAAGGATCCTTGCATATTGCTAACGTAACTCCCTCATAACAATGTTAAAACGAAATAAGACATACCCAAGAATGATGCTGTGATCTCCTGGAGGAAAAGGCGACATGGAAATGTATAGTATCAGTCACATCATATCTATGGGGCCAAGGTTTAGTAGACAAGTAAATATAGGATCGTAATTGTCAGGCAAGAAGGGGCTGATCTGGACATCCCGGTTTAATTACCTTCACCAGCAAGTTACTTTTTATTTAATATTTAGAGGTAAAATCCATTTATAATTGCCAAACTCAGCTTGCGTTAATATGCATGATTTTATAGACTTTTTTCATTAGCATTAAGAGATCAAAAGATAATATTAATAATCACAAATGCCAAGCTTTATGATGTAATCTTCAAAGAAAATTTGAAGTAGGTTCTACAAAGTCCTTTTGTTCACAATATTCATTTGATTTGCTCTAGCCATCCAGTTCCCGTCTCCCCTAGGAATATTTCCCATGGTGTTATAATCCGGAAAGCTAGGGCCCCTAGTAAGTTGGGTTACCACACGTTCTAATTTCTTGATCATACTAAGATGCATGTTAAGGCTTAGAGCAACAGTAGCAACAGTAGCAACTACATAAATTTCATGATAAAAAGTGCCCCAGTTCTGCTTAGATATTCTATACCAGGCAAAGCTGTCAAAGTCCATCATGTTTGTTTGTTTGTTTGTTTATTTATTTATTTATTTATTATCAGATTTATATACCGCCCTGCCCCTGAAGGACTCAGGACGGTGCACAGCCAAAGTAAAAACATAAATACAAACATTAAAATACAGTTAAAAAGATATATATGCGTTTGGCCCCATAGTTAAAAAAAACAATAACAAACCTATTAAAAACATTTTAAAAAGTGTTAAGCCAGCCCGGCTTGCTGAAAAAGAAAGGTCTTAAGGTCACGGCGGAAGGCACTGAGGTCTTGGATTCTTCGTATCTCTGGGGGCAGCTGATTCCAGAGGGCAGGTGCCCCCACAGAAAAGGCCCTCCCCCTGGGGGCCACCAGTCTACATTGCTTGGCCGATGGCACCCTGAGGAGGCCCTCTCTGTGGGAGTGCACAGGTCGGTGGGAGGCCATTGGTAGCAGCAGGCGGTCTCGAAGATATCCAGGTCCTATGCCATGGAGCACTTTAAAGGTGATAACCAACACCTTGAAGCGCACCCGGAAGACCACTGGAAGCCAGTGCGGCTCCCGCAGGAGTGATGTTATGTGGGAGCGCCATGCGGCTCCCGTAACTACCCGCGTGGCTGCATTCTGGATCAGTTGGAGCCTCCAGGTGCTCTTCAAGGGGAGCCCCATGTAGAGAGCATTGCCGTAGTCCAGGCGAGAGGTGACATTAACATAGTGCTTGGAGCATAGTTTATAAAGGGGAAGGTGTCTTTTGATACCACTTTCAGGGAAACCCTTTACACCTATTGAATGCAATTAAAACTCAAAACAACTTAAAGGTGCTTTGATATCTGTGAATTTAGACCAGCTCTATGCAGATACAGCTTCTTGCCATTGTTCTTCTGTTTTTCTTTAACTATGGCATTATGACAACTAGCAAGCTTCATAACCTGTATTAGATTTGCTGGGCTGCAAATTATATGAGCTTTTTGTCAAGCAGCCTTCCCCTATCAAACTCCAGAAAACTTAGTCGCAAATTTTAGCATTGTTTATCATCACATTTAGATGCTACCACATTGGAGGAGATGTGTTAAGCCAGGAAGCTGCAACTTCACCAGCTCAGAGGCTAGCCTCAGACTGTGTATATGCATAAGAGGGCAAGATTCTTTTAGGCCATTTCAAGAGTTTTAAGGGATGAAATGTATTTGTTATTATTTTTGTTATTTATTTGATTTGTATACCGCCCTACTCCCGAAGGACTCAGGGCGGTGAACAGCCAAACAATAAAATACATAGATACAAAAAATTTAAAAAACCAGATAAAATCGAATTAAATAGTTTTGGCCCTGACAAATTAAAACACCCCAATAATTTAAAACAGATTAAAATTTACATATTAAAAAAGAGGGAAAGGATTAGGCCAAGCCTAACTTCTGAAAAACTTAAGAAACTTATAGGATAGAGAAAATGAGAGTGAGAAAAAAGGGTGAAAATTTTAGCTATTCTAGTGAGTTTAAGGACTGGCATAAAGAATTCTCTTGATTCACATATAAGCCCTTGGCATGTCCTTTCTGCTCTAAAATCTTGCTGAAATTGTAGGAACCTATTTCCTATAGATTCTTAACTTTCTTGACATTTTGTTAGATTTATACATTTGGTAAACTGTTATTTGGTAAACTGTTAACAGAGACTTTGTTCTTTTCTTCTTTTTCCAGTTTGAGAGAAACTAAACATGGAAACCTTTTAGCAGCTTACATATCCACATTTTTCTTGTTGCTGTTAATGTAATGTTTATATTAAATTACACTACATAAACTTTTTTCCCCTTGCCTGCTGATGCCAACAGAAAAATTAATCCAATTGTTTTCCCATTTTGACAGAGTTACAGAGGCAAGACAGTGTGAAGCCCCAGCAAAAAGACATCCAGCTATATGACACACCTTACGAACCTGAAGGCAATGGTGTGGAGTCTGATTCAGAAAGTGCTGTGAGTCAACGCCTGAGAGAGAGCAAGTTGCCACAGGATGATGATAGGCCTGCAGATGAGTATGACCAGCCATGGGAATGGAATAAGGTCACCATTCCTGCTTTGGCAGGTGAGAGCCTCTGAAGGAAATCATTGCAATTCTGTTTTATGTCTTGCAGGAGATATTAAAGTATGGAGTGTTGATGTTGTTTTAGAGCATAATAGAACTATTTTGTGATGTCTAGTGTATGTTATTGTGACCTAAGAAAAGCAAACAGAAAACTGTTCAGAGGCAGCACGCTTCTCAACAATAGATAGGGGAAATTGTCAAGACTGGGTCATAGCTACAGGCACAGCGCAGTGGAATGTGCATTATCCTACAGAGGACCACTAAAAGCCCTTTTCTGGAAACAGTGGTCATAGCTCCATATCTGAATTCTTATCTCAGCTTTGGTTTTAACTGGCAAGGTGTCAGAAGAAATTGGGGAATTGCGGTCTACTCAATTTGATAGGCAGTTTGTCAGGGTCAGTCATGGTCTCACAATGTAGCATCTGCACATAATATAACCATCTCTTCAACCAGACCTGTCAAAGCTTCAGAAGCTGAAAACAAGGGGAAAGAAATCATAGATAGGAATTTGTCATGGATGGATTTGTGGTTGCAGGACTGAATTTCATAGTTGCAGAAAAATCCAGTAACATTTGTTTACTATTTATTTTGCTGGAGCCAAAATAATGATTTTCAAAGTCTTATGCCTGTTTCATATTTAACTTCATAGACACTTAAATTTTCATAAAAGATTAGATTTTTGATGGAGTTTTTAATTATCTCTTACCTGATGATACATTGCTTTTTGAAAGTGAATTAATCTGACAACCCAAAAGGCATAGTTTAGTATCAGTCATATATAGATTCAGATTAGTAGATGAGGTTGCTACACAGTAATTTGGGAGATTATTCAACACACCTTTGTTGTCTTGAAAGGCATGTAAGGTAGGAAATTGAAATTATATCAGATGAAAAAAATGAGCATTAGATGAAATTTCAGGACCTGTTTTTAAGATTGTTTTTATCACATTGCAGAAGTTACTTTGTCTTTCAGTATTTTGCCTATGAGGCTATTCTATTTAGTGAGGGAATTTCTCTTCTGTCTCTTTCTCTCTCCTTCTCTTTCTGTCTGCTAATTTCTGAATATCGACATATTTGTATCCAAAACACTGATACATGAATAGATTATAGCAGATAGGATTGTGCCTTAGATGTCCCCCGTATCTGCTACTGCAAACCCTCCATACCACATAGAGGTGCATCGCAGAGCAGACTTGCCCTTCCTCACTATGCCCTTCAGAATTGAATTTGAATCATTTTAAAACCCTCATTGCCTTTTAATTTCACATACTTTATTCTCCTACTAAAGCTTAACAACCTGATTGGCAGGAGGAACGAACTACCTTCCTAAATCATTAAGATGCAGACCAGAGTTGTAGATGTGTCTGCTGTCTAAGGTATTGCCTTTCTGTGTATAATAAGCCCTGAGGAGATGCTACTTCATTTCTTTTCACTTGAAATCAATGCTACAGTAACTCATAACTATATAACTAGATTCTGGAATGATTCCTTATTGTTAATTGAATTTCTGGTACAAGTGTGTTGAGGCAGTTGCTGTTAACAGAAGAGATTCCCTAACCAGCTTTCTGGGCAGAGGGTTGTATTTTGATGTTATGCTTAATTTGGTTGCAATTAATGAGGCAACATCTGTTTGTTAAAAAGTATTGTTCTGTACAACTGAGTGGAACTTTTAACCTGTGTGAAATTGCATTTGTAGAAGATAAATAGCAATATATATCAGTGGTGATTTTTTTCTGTGTATGCTAATGCTTTCTACTGATTTTCTGCTTAGCTGAAGATTCTAATTAGCAGTTTTGTTCATCCAGTACATGCTTAAGAGTAAACAGGTATTTAGTGCTCAGGATTGTAGGCACAAAAGAGAAGCTGAACATCTCGTGAAATATTGTAGATTTCTCCTCTAATTTTTTAAGATGTCATAAAGTTTTAAGAATGTTCTCATTTGGGGCAAAGGGACATATGTGCACTGTGCTTAAAAGTTTGTGAATCATTTTAGATTTTCAATATTTGCATCAATATAGCCTAAAATGTGGCCTGTTCTCTATATACGTCTTAAAACTAGATACAGAGAACCCAGTTAAATAAATGAGTCAAAACATTACAGTAGCTCTCAATTTACAACCGGTCATTTAATGACCATTTGCAGTCATTACAACATCAGAAGGGCTGCTTGACTGCCTGTAAAGCACTTCCAACCATCATAAAACGTCTTGCCACTCCCTCTGTCAGGCCTGGAAGCCATCTTTTGTATTAGGCCTTCAGACCTTTAGGTAATATGACAGTTTGGGACTTTGGCTACCTGCTTGTATTTACAACTAGTTGTCAAATGCCCTGCAATTATGGATTCTTCATTTGCAATATTCTCTGCTGGCTTCCCCAGAAAGGAAAAGCTGGAGGAAGCTGGAGGAAAAATTGCAAGCCAAGGGGACGTTGGATTTCAGCTCCATTCCGCCAGCATGACAAGGAATTTCCCCTCCCCTTCATGCAGGTATGGGAAATCCTCCCACACACTAGAGGAACAGATATTAAATCTGGTGAAAATCCTAGTGAACTGCTGTGCCATTCAGAATTCTGGAATTGGCTGTTGTTTTCCCCTACCCTCCAGAAAGTTCATAGAAGTTTCACTCACTGAGGGAAGGAGAAAACATATAGTGCAGTAGAGGAACAGATCTCAGATCTGACAAAAATGCTAGTGAACTTCAGTATTCATGCGAGTATTCTACCTTGTGGGGCAGGGTGAAGGTCCAGGTCTCCTAAGTGTCATGGGAGGCCTTGTGCTCTCTCCTGGAGGTCCAGTTAACAATCCACACTGTTGCATAATGACAGCAACTGGAGAGCCAGGATTGCTGTCATTAAGTAAAGTAGTTATATAGCATCGCACTTAATGACTGCTTCGATCAGTGACCAAAAATTCCCAGCGCGATTATGGTCACAAGTGGAGAATTTCTTGTATGCTTCTTCATGAATCTGAGGGAAATGATCCAAAGCTACATATTTCTGTGTTGCAAAACTATGTTAATCTTTGCTTTCAGTAACAGGTGTGCACATTTCCAATACTTGTTGATTAGTTCTGCACATTAGCTTGAAGGAATTTTAGCCCATCCCTCCAAACAAAACAGCTTCAAGGATGTTGGTGAGCTTTCTCACACTTTAGGTCCTTCCACAATATTTCTATAGGATTAAGGTCAAGAGTTTGATTTGGCCATTCCAAAACATTAGCTTTCTTCTAATTTATTTAATTTATGAAAATAAGTATTTGATAGTAAATACCCAGAATGTTGTTACTTAAACAAGGCAAATGATCACATCTGATCATCAACCACTTATTAAAATACCTGACTCTTAATTTCTCTTTTAAATGAACTGATAATCCTGGAGGTTCACATATTTTTGCACACATAGATACGTAGGTTTGGTTTATTTTCCTAAATAAATCAATGAACAAGTATAATGTTTTTGACTCATTTGCTTAATTGGGTTTTCCTTATCAAAATATAGAGCTTGTGTGGAGAACAGATCATGTTTTAAGTCGTATTGATGCAGAAATACTGAAAATTAAAAGGGGTTCACAAACTTAAGCACCACTATATTCAATTGCTTATAATTAAGCTTTCTCCAACCAGCGTCTCAGCATGGCTATTTGGAAGACTGACAAGAATTTGACATTATTTTATTGTCAATGGAGACCCAAAACTTTTTAAAACTTGAAAATGACATCCTAACTGTCATCACTATTAACATTAAACAGTCTTGTTCATTTAAATTCCTTCCTTCTTTCTTTTCTTCCTCCCTTCCTGTTTTGGGCAGTGTGAACTAGATTGCTCCATTCTGCTGCATGACTAGGCCTGTTCTATTATTTAAAAATGAAAAGCTCTGAGCACCATTTTACTAATTAAATTATTTCTAGCCAGACCTATTACTTTACATATTTCATGTCTTTCTCCGTTTTAAATTATACAGTACCGCAACATTACTTTTCAGAATATTACTATAAAAATACCAAATATATCCCTATATTCTGAACAACCTGCTGTCAAAGCAAGGTTAAACATCAAAATTGCAAAACAAGAGTACCAATGTTAAGCATCTGAAACAAAACAACCACCAGATTGACTCTCATAGAGAAGAAAAAATAATTTTTGCTCAAAGAATTCTGGTTTTATTCCAGAAAAAATAGTCTTAGAAAAATAAAAAGATAAAAATCATCACAACTTTAAAGTTCAGACATTTTTAGAGAAGCAGTGGTGTAATCTTATGAATTATAATGTACTATTCTGACTGGAAGATTGACTGTACTATGGGGTATAAAAATTAGGAAAAGAAATGCATGCCATTTTTAAGCTGAAAAGTGGGAGTTTTAATCAGTCATATAGGTATCATAAGTTACCATAAAATAATATATTTAAGATCCTGTTCTAAGATACATGAACAACATAGAAATATTTATGAAACTGAAAACTTTTCATTTATTAAAGACAATAGTGTGTATCTTAAGACATGAATTTAGCAGGAATTGTTTGGTTGGTTGGTTGGTTGGTTGATTGGTTCATTGATTGATTGACTGAGTATGTGCAATCAAGTCATTTTTGACTCCTGACATCCAAATAGATAGAGTTTCTCTATGATGAAAATGATTGCCACTATAAGTCTATCCACTTTGCTGCTGGTGGTTGTCCTCTTCCCATCTTTCTTTCCATCTTTCCCAGCATTAAAATCTTATAAGTCAACTAAGTCTTTGTATAATGTGCCCAGAGTAGAATAATTTGAGCTTCATAACTGAACAGGAATAGCCTGCCTCAAATGGTATTGGATTATTGGAGCATGTAAGGAAATACTGATGTATTTCTGTGACAGAAACTTGTCTCAATTTGGGTATAGCTTTGAAGTTTCCCGCTGCTGAGAATTATTCAAATCAGACATCGTATGAAATTATTGGTTCAACATCTAAACACGCAACAGAAAAAGCACAGTCAAAATTGGTTTATTGCTTAATAGGAAGAACAAAATGCACCATGTGGTGCTCCTTTTTTCATGAATTAGGTAAAACTTAGTCTAACCAACATTTATAGAGCTAAAGCCAACAATATGTCTTTATTGCTTTGCAGCTTGTAATTACAATTGGATGTATTACTGGAGATTTCATAATTTTTCTTAAAGCCATTTTCAATATTTTAAATGTCTTTGTACTCAGTTGCTTCCGTTGGTAGCATGAACCTGGATCAATTTCTGTTTAAATTCAGCATACTTGATTTAATCATATATACTAACCGTAATACCTGCAGAATGTGGCAGTTCTTCATCTAGAATGAAAAAAAATGTATATGAGTTTGCTTCATTTATATTTGCTTGATAGAAGGATTATTTATTTTATAAGGTTCTCGGATAGAAAACAGACACTACTTTAGTAGAAACAGAATAAGTTTATGTAGAAAACAGACTCTGCTTTGCAGAAACAGAATATGTTTATAATAATGCTTGCCAGAAAACCTTTAAAATAATATGGGAACTCAAGCTAGGCAGCCAAATGTATTGGATCCATAGATAATGCCATCTATTACACACAGATAATGCTTTTGCTACTACTTTGTCTCATGAGCAGATATTTTTAATCTCTCCAAGCAATTGTTGAGCCTTGCTGTCTATAAGTAGGAGATGCTAAAAAATTTGAGGCTTTTTGGATTGGAGAGCCAGTTGGAGATGATCTAACTGCTATGTAGGTATCTAGTCTATGATGTTCAGTTTTCCGGAATCTGGTGTCTTCCAGTTGAACTAGAATTTAGTTCTCCAATCTTTGTATCTTTAGAAGTACTCTACTAGTTGAGCCTGGAAACTGAACATTGGACTAATTGTCTCTAATTCAAAAAGAAGCTTTATTTATTTATTTTTAAAAAACTAACGTAGAGGCTATGTTATTCAAGATTTTTATAGGAAATCCATGATGGCTGTTAATTCTGAGAATTGCAGCACTAAGACATTTGGAGTTTGCCAGTTAGGAAAAGAATGAACAAAAGGTCTGGATCTTGAGTTCAGGAATATATAAATTCATTTTTTAAACAGCAATAGCTTTATTATAAAAATAAAAATCATAAAAATATTGTATGATGTTTTCATTCTTTAATAATCACTGACCATAATTCTGCAAATTAAGAAAATAAATAGTTTTTATTTTAAGTAAAATTATAAGTGGATTGTCCTGGTGATCAAGGCATGACAATTTTTGCAAGCTGTATAAAAATTGTAGTCATATTCAAGAAATCATACAGATCTGATAATGGTAACTGTCCATAAAAATTCAGAATTGTCTCGGTACCTAATAACAATTTTATGAAATGGGCACTTGAATCCTTATAGAAGGTGCGGTATAGTAGGTCATAGGCTGTGGATTCAGATGGGTCCTTCCCAAGGGTGCAACCTTAGTCATAAAAAAATTATAAAATTTCCCTTCAGGCACAGCTGTTGGGAAGGCATTTAAACATCCTAATGTTGTTCAACCTCTTTAGAGGTTGGCAATGGTTATTTGATTTAAATATCTTGGCAGACTGAAAAAAAGGGGCTTGACTGCTCAGAAAACACATTCCCAGCAAGGTCCAACTGACCAGTTGTATAGATTGAGTGCTCTCAGTTAAAATCCACCATCAAAATAACCTATTTTGAGGACCCATATTATTCCAGTTTTTGCCAGGATTATTCTTGTCACATTGATTCCTAATTATCTACCATAATCAACAAATTTAGATTTCCTGAACATAAATTAATAACTCTAACCAGTGTGCCATAATAGATCCATGCACCTAGTAATGCAGAACAGGAGCAACTATCTCATTGTTTACAAAGATTCAGGGTCAGGACCCCGGTTATGGACCTCATGCTGCACCCCAAATTGTTCACCCCAATACTCAACCTAGTATCTCTAAACCACAGGTGTTAAACTCACAGTGTCACATTGCTGTCATGAGATGTTTTGCAATGTTTTTCCCATTCGCAGAGGTGGGATGGGCATGGCCTGCACGTCACACATCCAGCCCGCAGGCCACCAGTTGAAATCCCTGCTCTAAACTGTCTCTAATGAGAACAAAAGAGCATACCTTCTTGTTAAGTGGAGGGTGCTGTTCCCAATACCACCCGCTGGAAATTTTGATTGATCCAAATACTCTTAGAATGTTGGCTGTCTTCTCATGGAACATCACAGAATGGAAGGCCAGGTCTAAAAATTCAATCTACATGGATTGTGTTACCACCTTTGATGTCCCATCTCTTTGGAACCAATCCCAAATTAATTTATGAGCCAAAGCAGAAACCTACTCAAACAACTTCATACTTAACCTCCGGCATCTTATAAGATGCCATTCAAGCACTTAAGCTGTGGAAATTGTTATCTGTCTCTTTCCACACATACCATAACTCTGGGATCCTACCGGCTTAACAACTGGTTCGGTGATCACGTGGTCCTCAGCACTAATCAGCTGCAAAGATATAGGTAAGCAAAGCGTGTGACCAGGTGGGCCCAGCTGATCATCAGAGCGAACCAGTTCGCTCCCAGCTGATCGTCGGAGCTATCGGTTCACCCAAACCAGTCTGAACCGGTAGAATCCCACCCCTGGTGTTATGCCCTCACTTTATCCTTGTACTGCTCACTGTATACAGAAGTGAATGATACATGTATTGACATGTATGTAGGCAATTATGCTACTTTGATTCAAAAAAACTAGAGGTGTTCTAATTTGGAGAAGCACAGTACTTTGGAGAAGCATAGGCAAAGCATATAAGTCTACAGCCAGCATTCATATTCTGCCCACATAGGACGATTGAAGTGGTTACATCCCAAATATGTGTTTAGTAGATAACCATGTTTTTCCCCTCTTGTTTAAAGCAGAAGCCAAATACTGACATTTCCCCACAAATCTTATAGAAATTACAATCTTTGGGAATGGTAGTGAATCTTTGGAAATGGTAGTGCAGAGATATGAATTTAACTCAGGGTAAATGGATATTCAAAGAAAAGAATAGTTATTGTGACCTTTTTCTTTTCCATTTAAGTAGCAGGCATTCTTTTCACTTTTTAAAATCGGATATTGCAATTTTTCTACTATTCCCTCAACATACTGAGGCCAAACATTATTGTAAAATCCATTATTTCAGTATGAAAAACCAAGAGTCTCACTGTAAAAATAGCATCTCCATACCCTTAGAAACCTTCTGTAGATAGGCAAGATTGAAGAGGTATATTTAATTTCATTCACTCATCCTTCCAAGTCCAGCACTATTGCATAATGCATGTTAGAAATTTCGTTATAAGTAGTTTCTAAAAAATTCTGAAAAATTGTTTTTTTCATCACAGTTGACAGTTTATCTTTTTAAAACTGCTATTCTGTAGATTGTTTGCAGTTTTCATTCTAATACATTATTATATTGCAAAAATAAAGATTATTTGAAGTTAGTTTCAATTATTTTCCAGAGTTAGTGGATGCTTGAATAGGGTGTGATGATGATTATATGCAATTTAGACAGGATTTTTTCTTCTTCTCATCTGGAGGGAATATATGACAAAATAGTGGTGTGACACTGAATTAGCTATCTCGATACTTAATATGTGATTGTTACAGTAGCAAAATACCTACAGCAAGAAGACAAATTCTTATACTGAAAACCCTTTTTGAACTGTAAATAATAAAATATGTAAAATCCTTTGGCCTTGTAGCTGTCCTTTTGTTTATGAGAGGAAGACAGAAGTCAGAAAATCATTGGATTAAATTAGAGCAGGGATGTTAAACTCAGTTTCATTGAGGGCCGCATCAGGGTTGTGTTTGACTTGAGGGGGGGCAGGGTAGGTGTAGCCAGCTTAACATCACTCATCAAGGCTCTGTTTTCGGCCACAACAGCCTCCTGCATCCTCTGCCAGTGAAAATGGACCCTGGGAGGCCCGCGCATGGCCCTCCCAAGCTCCATTTTCGCTGGCAGAGGCACTGCAGGCCGGTCCTTCGCTGTTTCCAGGACAGGCCCGCAGGCCAGATTTAAGCACCCTGCAGGCCGGATCCGACCCGCAGGCCTTGAGTTTGACCCCCCTGGGTTAGAACATAAACTACCATTTTTGCCCTACCTGTATAACACTGTATCTCTGCCTGTTTCTTGACCCAATGGAAATTTCTCAGGAAAATCTCTAAAAACTGTTTTTGGTAATCCATGTGGACATTTTTCTTGGAAGTATTATTGAACTGCTTTGCCACTGCCTTCTTGGGGGATTTTCTTTTAACTTTCCCAATCTATCCTACACTTCGGGATTTTGTTGTGGTCTCTTATGCAAGCAGTAACTAGATATGATTTTAGCATAGTTTAGCTTTTTCTGAGATCAGCCAAGATTTCAAGTTCTGTCTTTTGCAGTTCTAAGCAAAAAGCTAGTGTAGAAAATATTTAATATGTACTTTAATTTCATGTATGACAGTTTCATATAATATTTTGAAGTAATGTAAATGTTTGTATTATCAAACGTTCAAATATCAGCAGGGATTCTAGCACAGCCTTTTTATAATTGGGAGAAAACATCAGTCAATTCAGATTTTGCCAAGAACATCAATACATGCATTTCTTACAGTAATCATTTAAGCAGCTAAGTAAGAAAGCATACATTTGTGAATTGTTATAAAAGCTATCCTTTCTTCTTCATTAATGTTTTGTTAAGAAAAAGCAGAAGGTGTAGTAGCTCTCTGCTTCTTCCATGTCACTTTTCTGCAGCTGATAGATTAGGTTTACTTTTCTGTAGCTGATGGCCTTGAGATGTATTCATTGGAGTGTATATTGGAAATGATGGGACTAGAAAACTCCCATCACCTTAGGAGATTCAATCCAATATTGCCTCCAGAGAGGAAAAGGCTGGAATGAAACAATAATGAGGAAAAAGCTACACAGATACACATACAAAAATAGTTTTGTCTCAATGAAGGAGTGTTCTTTATAATGAGAGAGAGAGAAAACTATACTATTGCTTACACACACACACACACACACAGACACACACACACTACAAAAGTGTAGTCACATGTGTGTGTATGTATGCATGTATGTGTATGTATGTATGATTATATGTATATCTTCTTGGTGGTGATAGTGGTTCTATACCTTTAAAGATTATAGAGTGTCTTTTTAGTTCTACTGCTAAATAAAGCTTTCATTTCAGAATGACATAATTCTATCTGTAGAAACCCCATACTGATTTTGGCAAGCTGAGATGTTTTCTGCTCTGAGCTGGTAATACTCATTTGGTGTGCCAGCTGGAGTATATTAGTAGTAGGCCATAAGATAACTGCTAGTTGGTAACAGTATATATTTTAATTAAACATCGTATGAGTTCAATACCCCCATAGCACATGTATCCATATAATTCACTCATTTTTCCTTTGACTGATCAGGCTCCCCTAAAGAAAATAATTTTGCTCCAGGCGTTCATTACATATGATAACCGGTGGTAATCCTCAGCAAACTGCAGTGACACCAAAACAGTAATTCTTTTCAGTCATCGCTGTATAGATGCCACAATTACATACTTTTTTCCCTAGCATCTAATACAATATGAAAGTTACAACGTTTGCACAATGTCACACAAATTTCATCATTTGCTCTCCTTGTCCTCCATTGCAGATAGCCATGGATAGGAATATTCATTCTCTTCTAATACAGACACATTACAGTCAGTTATGAAAACTGTTTCCTGGTGCATCTTTGCATGAGTCAGATGCTTTAAGCTTGCTCTCTTCCAGACAGGAGACGTACAATGAACAATAACATGTTGAAACACAGCAAGCAGTATTTCTATGCACTCTAATACCATTTATAATATAAAAGTAGAACATCCTTTCAGTTTAATTCAGGAAATTGTTCCTTAGTAATCGAAAAATCTGAAAGTGCTCTGGAATCATGCCACATTTAATGGATAGAGTTCTATAGTAAAATTACCATCATAAGGAAATTTTAAATGCAATTATGTTTTTTAAACTGTGACTTCCTTATCATCTTCGCACACAGTTGACAAGAGTTCCTTGTCTGACTTCTCCAATTAAATGATTGCTTGCAGCGTTTAATTATGTACAGATTATTGTAAATGGATTGCTATCTGCTAGCAGTGTAGGTAGTTTAATTATTATAGCAATATTTTTAAGGAATTATGCATATACCTCTCAACATTACAGAATATTGCTATTTTGCACAATAAATATTTACAGTTTAATTCCACTTTGTGAACCATTTGAGCATATTTGCTTCTTGATTATTATTCTGTTTGTCTTAGAATAGTTTAATTTGTATAGTTTAATTTCATAATTTCAGATAATGTTATTCATTGCCACCTCACCTTAGAAGAGACTTCCTATGTGGATATTACATCAGTGTTAATGACCAGCACACGTCTATTTTTGGCATAGTCACGAGACAAAGTAGATTTGAATATGTAAAAGTGTAGGCATGCTACTCAAATTTATTTATTTATTATAAATCAATCCTTGAGTGAACAGAAACTGACACAACCTCTATATGGTACAATGTTAAATACATTTTTCTTCAAAATCCTAATGTATAGCTACTATCTATGTTCATTAGTTTAGAGAATCAAATAAAAATGCTACACATGGCACTCTAACCTTTTCACTCAATTAAATGTTTATTACAATCATAATAAATGAGGTTCAGGTTAAAATTAAAAAGCATAATATTTCACTCAATGTTTTGCAGTACCTCCTTGAGCAGAAATAATAGCTTTCAAAAATTTCAAGTAGCCAACAAAGAATCTATTCTTTCTCTTTGTATCTTTTCTCACTCTTCCTTGCAGAACTCTTAGGACTCAGAAATATTCTTAGAATTTCTTGCATGCACTGTATGCTTGAGATCTCACAAATTCTAAATAACATTCAAGTCTGAGGACTCTGAAGACCCTTATAATACCTTTATATATTTTTTCCTGTAAGTACTAAATGGTTTGTTTGGAAGAATGTTTCAGGCTGTTGTCTTGCTGAAATATCAAACTTTTTTTCAACTTCAGTTTCTTTGAGACTTCAGATATTAGATGCAAAGAACATGCTGGTGTTTGCTTGAATCATTCTTCTGTGTCCACAATATGCTTCTGGCTGCCAAAGGATAATAGAGTAACCCTTATACTTAATGGTTGCCAAAGTATGCTTTTCCTCAAATGTTTTGCCCTTTTTGCTCCCAACATTTCTTGTGTGGTTGTAGCTGAATAGCTCAATTTTTGTTTCATCATTCCAAAGCATTTTGTTTCAGAACACTTCAAGTTTACCAGGGTTTCTTTTTACATACTTTAGACAACGTATTTTGTCATGAGATTAGAGAACTGACAAAATGTCCCATATGGACCATTATTGTATAGGCAACACTGCAATGTTGCCAGTTAGTCCACTGTCAGCTAAAGTTTTCAGCAGATTGTTTGTAGTTATCTCTGGGTTTGTTTTACAGATAAGACCATTCTAGCAGAGATCTTTCTTGATCTTTGAGATCTTCATTTGATTTCCACAGTTGGTTGTAACTTCCATTTTTTAAAAGTATTCCTCGCCATTGAAATTGCTAGCTGGAAGCATTTAGAGGTTTTATAGCCTCCTAAAATTTTGTACGAGTGAATTACCTTCATTTTCAAAAGCTTAAACAGCTATTCACAGGAGCTCACAGAAGGTAAAGGTAGACAGAACAACAACTCTAACCTGAGTTAAAGCGTGTGAACATTTTATTACGTATAGGATTGTCTTCACCTGGTTAATTGTAGGTTTAACAAGATTGTCACTTTTGTAGCCTTTATTTATAGTGTTACAATGATACAAAGATAATAACAGTCATACCGAATCATATAGCCTTGCCTAGTGACTACTTTCTATCACTTTTTCTCATTTGCATGTTGGACCATGATTTTGGAAAGGGTGCAGAGAAGAGCAACAAAATTTCTTAGGGGGCTGGAGCAGGGGTGAAATTCACTTACCTTCACTACTGGTTCACAAATGTGAGTGTGCACGCCTTCTCCACGCATGTGCAGAGGGTCAAAAACAAGACGTGATGACGTCCGGGCGGGTGGGCAGAGCCTCCTGCTCCCGGCGCTACTGGTTCGGGCTAGCCGGATAGAACCGGCTGAATTTCACCACTGGGCTGGAGGCTAAAATATTACTGTGTATGAAGAAAGGATGCAGAAATTGGGTATGGCTAGTCTAGTGAAAAGAAAGACTTTTCACTAGACTAGTGTCACTAGTGACATGATAGCAGGGTTCCAAAATTTGAACCACCAGTGCCACCAAGAAGAGGGGGTCAACCTATTCTCCAAAGCTCAACCTATTCTCCAAAGCACCAGAAGGCAAGACAAGAAACAATGAATGGAAACTAATCAAGGAGAGAAGCAACTTAGAACTAAGGAGAAATTTCCCAACATGGAATGAAGTCAATGGGTACTCCGTCATTGGAGGCTTTTAAGAAGAGACTGGACAGCCACTTGTCTGAAATGGTATAGGGTCTCCTGCTTGAGCAGGAGGTGGGACTAGAAGTCCTCCAAGGTCCCTTCCAACTCTGTTATTCTGTTTTGCTTAAGGACCCCTGTTTGCTATGGAAGTCATATTTCTTGGTCCTGGCTTTGTTGGGTGCTTTCTTTGGTAATGAACCATGAAATCCAACTTTCAGATGGTAGGAGAACTAGAACCGGGGCAATTCTAATCTTTTGTCACATGGTTTTTTTTAATTGGACTTCCAGTGGGAAGGTGGTTGAGAAAAAGATATTCCATTAAACTCCCTGAATCAATAATAGACCAGGCTTGCTTTGTTTATGTCCCTTTTGTTGGGTATTCTGTAAATGGCAAGCTTTGCTTTGATAATAGACCACTTAAAAAAAAAATCTGTGAAGTTGAATCAGAATTTATCCCTTTAATCTTCAGTTGGGGCTGGAAATTCCATTGCTAAACAACGAAGTTGTTAAGTGACAAGTCATGTGACTGCAAAAGACTCACAACCTCCCTTCCCTCACATTTATTATTGTGAATTGAGGTAACTCTTTTTGTATCTTCTTCCAGAATTAATCTTTGGAATTTTGTGTCTCTCTTTTCTGAGAGAAAAGGTGCTTAGTTGCTAGTGGATTCAAGTGATGCCCTCCAGGGGAGTTGGACTACAGTGATCAGAATTCCCAATGAGTTGAATAAATAGTTCTAGGAATTGTGGTTTTTTTCATATATAAAAGAGAGGTAGTTGGAGAAGGCTGCACTAAGCTGAGTCCTAATATTTTCCTGGTGTTGTGTGTTTTGAGTCAAATCAGACTTTATGCTGATCCATCTTATAAGGGTGGATGAGATGGAAGACCAGCATATAAAACATAAAGAGAACAATGTACAATCACTTTCAATGTCTTATTGGAAAGGACTGATTGCTCCTGTCCCTAGTTATTTATTTGAGCCTGTTCTGCCAGCATCGTTCTGCCAGCGTATAACAGAATAAGGCAACTAGATGAGGCAGCAGAGAACAAAAACATGCAAGTATTTTTATAAGTGGGTAAGTACAGCCAGGAAATAGAGGCTCAGGAAGGCTGAGTTTTCTGCCAGCTAATCAGTCTTCTGCAACCTGACATGACCTTGGTGTCTTGGGAATACATCTCCTAAAATTACAAGCTAGCCTGCTATTATACTGAAATGAATAAATAAAACCATACTTTTGAAATGTTGCTTTGTTTCACTTGATGGAGGGAAGAACTATCAGCCAAGGAGTTCAGATTGGTTACACCTTACCATCTGAGATTAGATTGAGCCCAATCCCACTTGATCTTCCAGAAAACATTGAACACCTGGTTGTTTCCGCAAGCAGGGTGTTCATGAAGTTAGTGAAGCCTGGGTGGATTGCTCTTATATTGCATTATATGATACGTTACGTTGTATTATGTTGTTATTGCTTTTACTCTCATCTTTTTGAGATTCCTTTTTGAGTTATATGTTTTGAATGTCATGTTTTAATGGTTTCATATTGTGGCTTCTATTTAAACTTTGCTCAGAGTCACTGCAGTGAGAGCGGCAACCATATTAACATAGCATAGCATAACATGTAGTACAGTGTATAGCATACTTTTATTTGTTTTAAAATCCATTATTTCTGTTCAATATTTAAAATGCTTTGGGTATTTGCTAATTTGGAGGTAATAGTTTGCTTGAATATGTCTTACAGCCCAGTTCAACGGGGGAGAGATAAGGCAATCTTCACCTTCTCCATCTTCAAGTGATCGGCGCCGACAGCTTCGGGCACCTGGGGGAGGCTTCAAACCCATCAAACATGGTAGCCCAGAATTCTGTGGAATCTTGGGAGAGAGAGTGGATCCAACTATTCCACTGGAAAAACAGATGTAAGTTGCTGATACTTGGTGCAGGGAAACATAGGGCAGCAGAAACTGACATTGAAGTGATATTGTGCACTTGTTGGGAGTTTGCAGGGCTGTGACCAGTACACATCTCTCAAAGCTGCTTTGCTTTGTCTTGCATATCATATAGTACAGTGGAATGTCTTTTAAAAAACCTCTTAAAATTCTAAAAGTGAATTTATTCTAAGTGTTAATTGCTTGTATTTTTTGTAGATGGTATCATGGAGCAATCAGTCGGACAGATGCAGAAAACCTCTTGCGCTTGTGTAAAGAATGTAGTTATCTAGTGAGGAACAGCCAAACAAGCAAGCATGACTATTCACTTTCTTTAAAGTAAGTATCCTTTAAACAAATTATAGGCACAGTGTTAAAGCAGATTTGTAGGGTGCAGCAGCAGCTACCACACATTCCTTCATCTTGACATTAAAAAGCCTTCCTCAAGCCCCATCGGAATTTTAGAATTCCAGATGTCAGACGGGATTGCTTTGAGTGACACTTCTGAGGTTTGGTTTTAATGCTCCAGGGACAAACATGGGGGGGGTTTGTTTAGATTTGTTTTGTTTTTAGTTTTTATCTCTTCTTGTTGCTGATTAAAATGTTTCGGTTACATTTTTCTTCTTTCAAAATTCAATAAAGCGATTATTTAGTTTGTTTTTTCTCCTCTTTCCCTGCTTTGACAGATAACTTACGTATACCCACAAAGTACAAAGAGTTTGCATTGCACTGAATACAATGAATGAAAAGATTAGTTTTATTAACTGGTAAAATTGTAAAATTTTACAATTGTAAAATGTAAAATTTCCCCAAGTAAAACAAGCAATGGAAATTGGAGTGGAATAGAAAATAAGTTTTAAGGTTGGGGAGATATCATTGATTTATATTAAAAAGAATGAGGAAAAAATGTAAGTAATCATTAAAAAAACTAGTACTAACATTTTTAGGCTGCAATCATACATACATTTGCCTAAAATTAAATCCTATTGAATTGACTAAGATTTCCTTTCCAAATAAATATGCAAAGGATCAGATTTTTAAATAGATACATAGATATAAATAAAATATAGATACCCTGTTTCTCCCAAAATAAAACATCCCCTGATAATAAGCCCAATCAGGCTTTTGAGCGCATGACAATAAGGCCAAGCGCTTATTTCAGGGTTCAAAAAAATTTAAGACAGGTCTTATTTTCGGGGAAACACAGTATTTCTTTCTGCAGCCAATAATATCTATAAATATGAATTGGAATAATTGTAATACTTAAACATTCATTCTGTAAGATATCCAGAATCACTATGTGAGATGGCAGCTATGTAAATTAAAGAAGGAAATAAAATGAATGAATGAATGCATTATGATTTGTAGTACTGAAAATGCACTATCCCCTTCAATTTATATTTTACTGAATTTTAGTCTAGACTCTAGACTAATACCAATTTTATTCTTCCCATAATCGTGGAATTATTTCTTTCTAATTAACATCAAACCAAATAGTGATTTACATAAGCAATAAAAAGTAATATAATCAGATCACATTTAGAATGTTATCCAAGTAAGAAAATTGTTTTGATCCAAAGATACATTATAATCACATGTTAATAATATCTATAAACTATAAACAGGTATTTGAGGAAAGGGAACAGTAACATTCCATTATCAATATTAGAGTCACTGGAAGGTTATTTGTTATCATCAATAAGCAAAATTACATTATTAATAATACATTTCATTGATTTGCCACATCAGAACTCTTAAAGATCTTGGCTTAGCTATGGATAAGAAGCTTTTGCAGGTGCTCCTGTCTTTGTCAACTGCAGTAATAGTTAACAAACCATAGACTGTCTCCTTTTTCTGCTCATTCTTCTAGAAGCAAGCTGGAAATCCTATTTAATGAGATGCTAAACAAACCATGACCAGTTAGCTGTATCATCTGTTTGGAAGACCTAATAAGTTACTAGAGTAACATGAACCTGCTCACTTCTTGTTCAGGACTAAATCGAGAATATACAGTATATACCGTGTTTCCCCAAAAATACAACCTACCCCAAAAACAAGCCCTAGCCCAAATTTCATGCCTGCACCTAATATAAGCCCTACCCCCAAGATAAATTAAGCCCCGCCATTATCTGGTTGTACGAGGTAGGGCACGGCACAGACGTAAAAATCAAGCTAGAGTTGGGATATAAACTTTGTACAAGGAATTCAATTCTGTTACTCTTTTGATGATATTGTACACTTTCATTTGTTCTCTAATCCATGTGCAGGTCTTTCTATCTTGTCTTGTAATTCCGAGCATGTATCTTTCCATGACTCTTTGTGCCACTCATAGCTATTGTATTGATTGTGAGGTTAGTGTCCATGTTTCACTGGCATATGTTAGAACAAGTAGTACACACTGATAAAAACTTTTCTCTTCAGGCATAGGGGGAGGTTTTTCTTGAAAATTATGCTTAGGTTGCTGAATGCCTACCAACCACATTTAACATGCCATTCAGTTTCCTTTATTGTACTACTTTCCATTGAGATCCGTTGACCAAGGTATATGTAGTGATTTACTACGTTTAGTTCTTCTCCAGATATATTTTTTTTCTTTTTTGGTGAATTTATTAAACATAACCTGGCTCTTTTTCAGGTTTATTTTAAAGCCAAATGGTTCTCCTGTTTTGTGCAGCTCTTGTATATTTCCTTGTAGCTCTTCTGGGTCTTGTGAGAAGAGGACAACATCATCTGCAAATCTTAAGTGATTTTAAAAGGCGCCATTTTTATTCCATCATTTGCCCAGTCTAGTTTACAAAATACATCTTCAAGGCAGGCTGAGAAAAGGATAGGTGATATTGTATTGCTTTGTCATACACCTCATTCTATGTTGATTTCCACTTTTAATTCATTAAGGCAAATTGTCGCCATTTGTTTGTTCATATATTGATTATAGTAAGTATGTAAGCAGTATCTGTGCCTTGGTTGAGCAAGGTTGAGAGAGAGAGAGAGAGGCAGGGAGGGAGAGAGAGAGGTGAGGAGGAGGGAGAGGGAGGGAGGGAGGGAGGGAGGGAGAGAGAGAGAGAGAGAGAGAGAGAGAGAGAGAGAGAGAGAGAGAAGAGGGAGAGAGATATGAAGGAAAATGATTTTACCCCTAATGATTGATCTCTTCCTCCAGAGGTTCCCTAATAAAAACATTTCAATAGGCTGCTACAAGTCAGGAAGAATCTCCCAACACACCCTAATCTATGCAGCAGAGAAATTTTCAGCCACCTAATAATAGTCCCTATAGCCCATGTCTGAAAAGAATTGAAAAGATGGTCCTGCCCAAAGTCCAGAAATTAATAAAATCTTATGAACATTTTGAAAACACAAAGGGTAGCTGTGCAATTTTATCTGTTAGAAAGGTTTTAATAAGAAATTTATTTTTCAAATAATCTGGCCCTGTTTCTCAATTTTAAAAAGAGGTTACCTCAGACAGGGAAATAACAGGTAAAACAAGGGAAAAGGTCATTCCCAGAAACAAAATTCTAAATAAAATCAATGTTGGGCTAGTCATGTTATTTATACAAATTGCTTCAGTTGGCAAACAGCCTTTGTGGAGCACAGATGTGGAGTTTACTGCAGAGCGAATACTTGGACAGAGAACTTTTGGGCCTCCAATTATTAGTTCCTGTTGATTCCCCTCAGTTTAAAACATTAGTTTCAGAAATTTATAGACAGCAGAGGAAGCCAGTTTCTTAAGAGAGATTGTTGCTGTGCCCAATTAAACAATGTGTTTCACCTCTGATTGCCCAGGTCAGGCTAGCAAATCAAAAAATTACCTGGTGTCTGAGCCCATCTCTTAGTGAACCTATAGTTGAATGCCAAAGCAGCTGTTCTGTTCTGACTGATAAAGAGGTTTCTGCTTAATTGCAGTGCTATTTCATATATATTTAAGATTTCTTTTCATTAATTTTCTGAGATACACAAAGATAAAGAGTTACATATATTCATTTTTATTTTGCAGAAGGACCAATATATTTTACACTAATGTTCTTAAGTATATTCTTCACACTCAGGATGGACCTGTATTACAGCAACTGTGAATCAAATTATCAGATTATGTGAAACGGTTCCAGTTGGGTTTCAAGCCAGAGAACAGTATAGAGATAACATTGGTAGTATTTGATAATGGTCTCTGGCCAAGCCAGGATGGAGTTAGCGCATTCATCTTGGTGCTCCTTGATCTCTCAGTGGCTTTCAACACCATTGACAGTATCCTTTTGAATCAGCTTCAGGGGTTAGAAGTTGGAAGCACCATTCTGCAGTGGTTCTCCTCCTTTCTCTGTGGTCAGTTTCAATCAGTATTAGTGGGAGGTAGAGAAGAGATTGCACACATGACCCCCTCCCTCACTTGTGGAGTGCTTCAACATTCAGCAATTTTCCCCCCTCTTCTTTAACATCTGCATGAAACTGTCATCCATTGGTTTGGGGTCATCAATATGCTGGTAATACCAAATTATACATCTTGACCCTGGACCAACAAGATAATGCTGCCAAAGTCCTAGTCTTCTGTCTGCAGCCTGGGTGAACCTGGATAGGGAGTAACAGACTCTGATACAACTGTGACAAGTGGGTATGTTTTTAACTGGCTGACAAACCATTCTCAACATGTAGTCCTTTTATGGAACTACATCTACATGGAGGGAAGTAAGCAGTGAGGTATTCCAGGGCTCCATTTTAGGCCCAGTATTCTTCAATATCTTTGTAAACAACATAGATGAGGAAATAGAAGGGAACTCATCAAATTTGCAGACGACATTGAACTGACAGGAATAGCCAACACCCCAGAAGATAGGCTCGAGATCCAAATGGACCTTGACAGACTTGAACATTAGGCCCTAACTAACAAAATGAAGTTCAATGTAGACGAAAGTAAGATTTTACACTTAGGCAAGGAAAACCAGTTGTACAGGTATAGACTAGGTGAAACTTGGTTCAATACTAGTAATTATGAGAGGAATTTTGGAGTCCTAGTGGACAATATTTAAATATGAGCCAACAGTGTGCAGCAGCAGCCAAAAAAGCCAATGCATTCCTAATCTGCATTAAGAGAGGGATAGAATCAAGATCACATGAAGTATTAGTTCCACTTTACAAAGCCTTAGTAAAACCACACTTAGAATACTGCATCCAGTTTGGGTCACGCAATATAAAAATGTTATTGAGATTCTGGAAAGAGTGCAGAGAGGAGCAACAAAGATGGCTGGAGGCTAAAACATGAAGAAAAGTTTCAGAAATTGGATACGTCTAGTCTAGTGAAAAGAAGGATTAGGAGAGACATGATAGCAGTGTTCCAATAGTTGAGGGTTTGTGACAAAGATGAGGGGATCAACCTATTTTACAAAGCACCGGAAGGCAAGATAAGAAACAATGGATCAAAACTAATCAAGGGGAAAAAGCAACCTAGAACTAAGGACAAATTTCCTAGTAGTGAAAACAATTAACTAGTGGAATGGCTTGCCGTCCGGAATTGTGGGTGCTCCATCACTGAAGGCTTTTAAGAAGAGACTGGACAACCATCTGTCTGAAATGGTATAAGGTTTCCTGCTTGAGCAGGAGGTTGGATTAGAAGACCTCCAAGGTCCCTTCCAACTCTGTATTCTATGTTCTAATGACATTCCATCTTTAGGCTTTGATGGGGTTGCACCATCGGGGGAGGGAATTCATCTTGAACTAACAGTTCCTGCATGAAGAACAGGTAGTAACTGAGGTTAAGAGAGCCTTTGCACAGGTTCAGCTTGTGTGCCAGTTATATCTATTCTTGGATTGGGAAGCCCTTCAGACAGTTGTTCACACCTTGGTCATCTCACCATGTAGTATGTGGAAGCGATGGGGCGGCATAAATATGGTGGTGTTCATCTGTCAATTGTGTGTGATCAACTAGTAAGAAAAATATTGCACCAATAGTTGGTGTACTTTAGTTACTTACATAACACAGTCTTAAAGGTTGCTGAAAAAACATTGCAGGATTTGATCAACAACATTTACTAAATGTGTGTTCTAAATACTGAACGGTTCTAGGCAGACGGCAAATCCAGAAGACTTGATGAGCTTTAATGGGCTACCATACACAGAGACTAGACAGCCAACCTGCGGATGGATCACAGGTTGCAGGAGTTTAGTCTTTAGTAATGCATAATTGAATGGTGACTAGCTTGTGATACTAGTGAATTACATCTTTTAAAAAAACTACGTCAAAAAAATATCAAGTGATTTTCACTATAGGTATCAGCTTTGTACAAGGAATTCAGGCTTTTCCACTCCATTTCAGAGTTGCCGTCAAAAGTGACAAACTCTCCTCTGGTGGCCTGTGGCTATTAGGTCAACCACATGAAGAAATGTTGGGTCCTAAACAAACCCATCGTGTTTCCTGTTGTACCACTAAGGCCTCTGATTGTTTTACAGCATGATTTTCATGGTATCCCATTGTAGGTAAGAGTCTCTTGGGCTACTGGAATGTCAACAACAGCTGAGAGGGTAGGGAAAGGCTGACTGGTCGTTCAGACCAGTGGAATTGGAATTTGCAAGGATTTGCTATTATAGAAGGAAAATACGCTTGGGGGACAAGAGGGGTTGGAAGACAAATTGTGTTATCCCATTCTTAGCACTTAATGTCCCAAATCAAAACCTGGTGAGTGCAGGGGGGAAAAAAGCAGTAGAAGAAAGTTTATAAGTATGTCTATGAAGTTACCACGCTTTTGAAGGAGATTTTTCTTTTATAGGTTGGAGAATGAGTCTTGTAGTGTTGTAGTGTGCTTGAATTTGTGTGCAGGAAGGCCTTTTAGCAGACTGTGTTGTGGAAATGCGAATATCCTTCCAGTAGAAATAAGATTAAGCTTTGCATGAAAGCATTGCTCCATAACTTGCAAACTACAAAATATTCTGCGTATCCAGTGTTTCTGTTATCATTCTCCCAATTTCATTTTTGTTCAGAAGAAGATACCGGTATATGTTAAAAGCTGTTGATAATTCTAACTCATGAGTAGTTGCACCACATCCCTGCATGTACTAAACACCTAAATTAGCCTTCTCCAATCTTATGGACCCCAGATGTACTAAACTAACATTCCCAGAATTCCCAATCACTTTTATAGCCACCAACACATCTGGGTTATTGAATCCTTAATCTGAAACAAAGTGAGGGGTAAAATTATTGTAAACTATTTATAAAGAAGAAATAGCAATGTTGCACGTATTTATTTCTCCTTCCCTAAAGCATATTTTTGGGGGGGATTGAGAACATATTTGGTATTGTTTTCTTAAGTAAAATTAAACTCTGGTGAAGATTGTACTAGCAGTACAATTTGAAAATCCTTTGGCGTTGAGAGACAAGACAGTTCAATGATCTGCACTAGGCATTAAGACTTAGAACTGTTTCCCAGTGATTATTTTAAAACACTTTTAGTACCTATTCCTTTTATTTAAGAAAACCTACAAGAATATTATTGTAATAACTACTCCCGCCAAGAATTCAGAATTTTATACTTGAAACTGACAGCTGTGTTAGAAGCTTTTGATGTATTTGTTCTGAAATGACTAGATGTGGAATTAAATCATCTTTCCATTATAAAAGAAGTGAATTTCACCAGTCTTCTAAGCAGGCTGGTGATAATAGGAACAATACCAGAAAGAGAGAGTGAGAGTGCTTAGGATTGGGAATGTTAGCCGCACTTAACATGGTTGTTAAGTGAATCTAGTTTCCCCGTTGACAGTACTGAACAAGTTGCAAAAGGTGATCACATGACCATAGGGCACTGCAGCTGTCATAAATATGAACTATTTGCCAAGCATCCGAATGTTGATCACGTGACCAGGAGGAGGCTGCAACAGTCCTAAGTGTGAAAAACAGTTGATAAGTCACTTTTTCCAGTGCCATTGTAACTTTGAACAATAACTACAGAATGGTTGTAAGTTGACGACACTTGTACTGTCGTCTTTCCCTGTCCATTTCTGACAATGGATTTTGACAAAAAGAAATTAGGCAAATATTTGATTTAAATTGTTTTCAGAAAGGCTGATAGGCAATTCTTTCCTCAGTGTTTCCTCCCCTTTCTCCACACAGTATGATTTGGTTCATTTGCCCCAAAATGATTAAACTAAAAATTTTTTTTTTAAAAATAGCCTAGCTTAGTTTATACATCAAACGAATGGGCTTTGTATTCCCAGGACAGAAATGGCAAGTTTATGTATTTGGTTTTTTTAACATTGCTTAAAGTAAAGGCATCTGTTGAATTAAATCATTTCATAATTCACTCTTTATGACTAAAGATGTTTTTTTTAAAAAAAAAAATCTGCTTTTACAGAAATTTAATATCTGCTTTTACTGCTATAAACAGCCCTATCTTCACAAGGTATATTGTCTCTTGACCTCGCTTCTGATGACTTCATAAAAAGTCTAGTCTTTTCTTGGCAACACTTTGGAAGTATGGCAGTTTCCTTCAAAATATTCCTTCTGTTTCTCAGTTCAGCCTACAACCCTAGTTTTCTTTATGGTCTCTCACCTTAGTTACCAACAGGTCTAGCCCCGATCAACTTTTCAAGATCAGCCAAAGATTAGTTAGATGCTTTCTTTAGGTACTCTGGCATGTTAAACACAATAGACTTAATCTAAGAAGGTACGATATAGTTGTCATATAACAATTCTCAGTCTTGGCTTTGAAAAAAGCAACTTGCTTTGTAATCAAGTAACAATCCCTACACACTTCCCTGCCTTTTCTTAAACAATGTTTCTGATTTGATTCTCCACAAGAAATTCTTAAAACATGTGATTAATTTTGCCTGAATTTTTAAACAAAATAATTTGGGGGGGAAATACTGTTCATGTACACATTGAGGTAGGATTTATAAAATTAATGATTTTGAAACCATTGCATTGTTGTGGTAGAAGAAATTGCATCTTTCATAAGCACAGGACAGTTTCTAGGAAAGCAGAAGTAAGAAATTACAACTGATTAATGTAAAGAAGAATATTGTCAATTTTTAAAAGCCTACAGGAAGTTATTGGAAACAAAACAGTGAATTTAGTACAAGATCATGAAAAATACATTCTGTTTTGGATTGTCCAAAAGCAGAGTAAACTTTATTGAAAGTATCAGAATTTTGGAATGAGATCCCTTTCTTCAAAAGCATGGCAAACTTTTATTGCAAATATCAATCTTTGGAATGAGATTACCTTTCTATATTTTCTGTATGTAAAGTATAGAATGTCCTTTTCTTTCTCAATTGATAAGTTTGTTATTTGGTTACAGACACACACAAAAATCAGCTGTGGCAATTTCAACACATACAGTACAGTCTATGCTTTCTCTGTTGATTTATATTACATACAGAGAGTTCATCTTTTTCTTCTCAGTTGCAGACACATTCTATTCTGTTTAAGAACGTCTGACTATAATTCTTGATTTGAAGTGTTTGAGTTCTGAAAAACAACACAGTTTTCTTCATTAAACACTCTACCAGCTGACCAAAGCCTTTATGGTAGTACATAAGCAAGGTGTAATGGAAGGCCACTGCTTGCTTCCAATTTGTTTGCAATGCATGAAGTAGATAATAGAACTACAGAACAAACTTACAAGGTCAGAGACTCATGCTGAGCTATCTGGCTTTGACCTCCATATATAGCAAAGGTCAATTGCATTTCCTTCAGTCATCTTTCTGTATCAGGCTAGCTAAGCTGAATTCTGCCAAAGTAATCTTCTAGAAAGATTTCATTTTTGAAGAAAGGTTGTAATCTTGAGAAAAGCAATCCTTTTTTTTCCATGAATGGCTGTGGCAGTCTAATTCAGAATGTCCCCTTCATATATTTACATTTTATCAAAAGATCCGGGTACAACACTTACGTTATTTTGGCAGAAGTTTCAGAGGGCAGGTAGGAATGACTTTTGCTGCCTACTAATACAACATTCCAGTTAGTTTCCATTAAAAGGGATGATGAAAAAAGGAATCACTTTAAGATTGTTGATAGATTATCATGTTAAAGGAGAGGGATCTTATATGGTCCCCCCCCCCTTTTTTTTTTTTATATAGAATTCATCTTTCATCTGCCTTAGAGAGAGGTTTAGCAAAGCAAGATGCTAAAGCTTTTCCAATAATATATTATTTCAGGATATAGATTAAAACTGCTCTGTGGGACAATAAAAAATAAGTCTACTCCCTCTTCTCTGTGATAATCCTCCAGAATGGTTAAAGACTATTAAAGCATCTTCCCTCACTCATCCTTTTTGCAATCCAAACATGCCCAATTCATTTCATTGTTCCTCTGAGGGCTTGTTTTCCAAATCCTTCACCATCTGGTAGCCTTGCTGTGAAATTCTTCCATTAGTCATGGTCCTAGACACAATAGTTCAAATGAGGATTGACCAAGACAAAGTAGAGTGGAACAATTACTCCTCATGGCATGGATGTTGCACTCCTGGAAACGCATTCCAAGATAGCAATTGCCTTTTTAACAGCTGTACCACACTGCTAGCTCATGTTTAATTTGGGGGCAGCAAAGACACATTCCATTTGCATGTACAGTACTACTGGTCTCCTTAATCCTGTACTTAAAAATTTCCTATCCAAATGCAGAACTTTACATTTTGCTCTGATAAATTCCATCCTGTTCTTTTCAGCCCACTGCACTACATTTTTTTAATCTTCTTTGTTTCATGCTAAATATGAACTATGTCATCCAGTTTTGTGTCATCTGCAAATTTGTAGTGTTCTCTCAATTCCCCATTTGGACAACTATAAAAATTAACAATGTTGAGGTCTAGGATCCATTTGGTATTTCCCTCCAAGCTGAAACGGAGTCATTAATTTTCACTTTTTGATGCAATAATTCATCCAATTGTGAGTCAGTATAATGGTAGTATCATCTAGAATTTAGATTGTATTTGATCATTCTATTAAGGACACTATAATTGTCAAAGATTTTGCTAAAGCCCTACATTATATCTTGTACCTACAGCATTATCAATTTAGTTGGTAACTCTATCAAAGAAGGAGATATGATTAATCTGGCACAATATGTTTGCAGCAGACTCATTCTGATTTTTTTCCCTGATGTACATCCTTTTTATATTCTCAGAATAATGTCTACATTTCTAATTTACATTCAGGCATGTAAGTCCTCACTTGGATACTTGATTTTTTAATTTGCTTGATCTAAGAGATAAGCATAAGTGTACAAATGACTCTGATTTCTAGACAGCATTATTTACTCCACTTGTGTGAAGGGGATAGTGCAGTGGTAGGTTTCAAATTTTTTTACTACCAGTTCTGTGGGTGTGGCTTGGTGGGTGTGGTGTGGCTTGGTGGGCGTGGCACTGTAAAATCTCCATTCCCACCCCATTCCAAGGGAAGGTTACTGCAAAATCCCTATTTCCTCCCAACTAGCTGGGACTTGGGAGGCAGAGAATAGATGAGGGCAGGACCAGTCAGAATTTTTACTACCGGTTCTCTGAACTACTCAAAATTTCTGCTACCGGTTCTCCAGAACTGGTCAGAACCTACTGAAACCCACTTCTGGGATAGTGAATAGCTAAATGTTACCTAATGAATAGATTACTAGCATATTATTTCAACTATATTTTCCAGTTGAAACCCTTAATCCACTTACTCCACCAGTTCTCGTTTGTTAAGGATACAACTTAAAATGCATTATTTGTTTTGAAAGTATGTAATTCAGCTTTTCACCTAGAACCGTGATGGCGAACCTATGGCACGCGTGCCACAGGTGGCACGCAGAGCCATATCGATGGGCACGTGAGTGTTGCCTAGCTCAGCTCTGGCGCATGGGAAATGGTCTGTTTCCGGCCTCCGGAGGGCCTCCGGAGGGCCTCCGGGGGGGGAGGCCGTTTTCACCTTCCCCAGGTTCCTAGAAAGGCTCTGGAGCCTGGGGAGGGCAAAAAACGGGTCTACCAGGCCCACCAGGCCATCACATGCAAAAAGCAGGGTGAGTGCAGGGGATCGTATGCGCATGCATGGGGGGCGGGACACACTGAATTATGGGTATGGGAATGTGCACGTGCGACCCACCCCACCCCGTGCTTTTGGCACACAACGGCAAAAAGGTTAGCCATCACTGACCTAGAACATAAAATGAGCAGAAGCACTTCCTTAGACTTGAGTGCAGTTCCAAATGAAAGGGACAATATTAAGGGAGGAGACAAGCCCAAATCAATTCCAGTCGTATGCTACCCGGGTAACATGCATAAAAACAACAAAACACAAGAACCTCTCATTTCTCCTTTCTCCAAAATTTTGCAATTTGACTTGCAATAATGATGCTCATAGTTTTTTTTTTTTTTTTCACAGCACAAAGACTGTAGAGTGGTGTGGTTTTGTGGCTTTGACTTAACACTGATTTCACCCCCAGGTTTTTTCCACAGGCCAGCCTTGCTTAAGTGAGCTGCCAGCATATCATCATAATGACAATATCCAGTAGACCAGTGATGCTTACTCACAGGCAGAGGCTATTAAGTGATAATTTTTGAAAAACTGTTCCAGCAACTTCTGTTAAAAACCCTACTCAGGAAATGGCTGATTTAATGTTGCTGTTCTGCCCAGCCTTGTAGAAATGCCCTTCCAGCCTGTTTTTGCCATTGCCAGCACAGTTCTTGTAATCGGTAAATCGTGCCTGATGAATTAGGAGTAAATTTTCTGATCACATTCCACAGATGGAAGAGACTGTGCGATTGAACGTTTTCCGAAACGATAACCAAGATAGAGCATATTAATTTCCCCCCGTGTTCTGCACACAAATGACTTTCTTGAAAAATGCACAGATTATAAACCTTCAGTATATTATAAACTTCCAGTTCAGCCATTTTTTGACAAGCAAGCATATCCTGCCGCTTGCAGGAGGCTAAGTAATTAGTGTTACAAGTGGTACTACAGGGGATTATTTATAGATAGTCTGTCATTCATACCTGTTTATAGCGATATTTACAACACACTGGAAGGGCATAAACCGGTCTCCTTAATCAGACCAAATCTGTTATAGCAATCTGCCCTTCACAGTCACTATCCAGGCGGATATTTACAAATGCACTCTCTCTGAGCATGAAGATTGCATTTAATTAGCATCCGCAACATCCACAGGTCAAATTTTATATCTCCAATATTTTTTTTCTAAAATAATTATCTGTGGATTGGGGGGAGAGGTTGTCTTATACTCATACTACTGATGAAAATGGAAGAAGCTGATGAAAGCAAAGTAAAGAAGAAAAGATGCAAATCCTTCGGGCATCATTGCAGCAAAGCACAAATGGCTTGGAAAATTAGTTCTTGCATGGGAAGCTACTTGCCTGATGAATTTAACCCTTTGGTATACCTGTACTGGACATCTTGTCTTTTTTTTTTTTTCTTCCATATTCAGCTGTACCTCGGCCCCTTGCTCACCTTTACACATTTTTGTTCCTTTTTTGCCTTTCTTTTTCCCTGTGTGGCTACTCCACATGCCTCAAGTCATCATAATCACAGTTTTTAACTCTTTTTTCCTCTTTCTCTTGGGAAAAAGTAGAGGACTGTGGGTATATATTTGTAGGTTTCTGTATGGAAGAATATACATGTAGGCATCAATCAGTCTTTTGTTTTCATTTGCATTTGTTCATATATATTAAGTTTCTTGTTGTTCTGGTCCTGCCCTCTTTCTGGGAGGAGACAGTGTGGCTTCTGACAAGTATATGGATACATACAGAGGAGTATCTATAGAAAGTAAGGAGAATGAACTTGATGGAAATATGCAAAATTCACTGCCGTGTGTATGTGTGTGAAACTTATTTATGTCCACAACAAACAGATAATATTTGGAAACAGCTGAGACAGACACCTCCCTCATTCACTAGAATATAAGGGGGAGAAGGAACAGCAAACTCAGATTTGCAAGATTCTGTTAGTTAGCCAGTTTCAATAAAAATACAAGTAGTCCTTGGATAACTATAGTAATTGGGACCAAGAGGGAACTGCATCACTAAGCAACATGGTCATAAAGTGTGACATCACATAACCACGCCAATTTACAATGGCAGCTTTGGCAGTTTCAGTTGTAGTTGCTAGGCAAAACATCAGATGTGATGGAATGCTTGGATGTCCTTAGGGAGCAAGGGGCAGAGATGCTGTCCAGGAAACAATCAGACAAGAGAGGCAGGAACCCCCAATGGCTTAACAGTCAGCGGGAGAAACTTAGGAAGGATCCACTCTAATGGATCAAGCAATTAAAAGTGGCGGCAGGAAGTTTATACCTTCAGATTTGCAAGATTCTGTTAATATAGCCTTACAGTAAATTAGAGTTAGTTCAACTAATTGTCTTTCCTGTCTGGTTTACCTGGGGAGGCTGAAATCACGTGATCACCATTTGCAACCTCCTGCCAATTTCCCCATTGACTTAGCTTGTTGGAAGCTGGCAGTGAAGCTTGTAAGTGTAAATCACATGACTGTGTTACGCTGCGACCATTGCTGTGACCGTCGTAATTGTGAGCTGGTCACCAAGGGCCGAATTGTGATCCCATGACCGAAGGGTTGCTGCATTGGCTGCAACTTGGAGGTCTGGCTATCAGTCCCCTTGTTCAGTGCCATCACAGCTTTGAATAGTAGCTGAATGAGTGGCTGTTAACCGAGAACGACATGTAGTTTTAACTATTGTGTGAAGTTGATTTCATGGTCTGGTCTTGCAAGCGGGGCTAACAGTATCACACCCACAATTTGAGGGAATGTGGTACAACTGATTGATTTCACAGTAGTCTATCTCTCTCATATATGTGTGTATACACACACATCGTATCGTGTATAGCATAGCATAGCATAGCATAGCATAGCATAGCATAGCATAGCATAGCATAGCATAGCATAGCACTATTGCTCACTGAGGTAAAGAAATACAGGATTTTTTTTTCTTGGTGTGTGTGTGTGTTTCTCTTTCTTTTGAGAGTAAGCATTCTCTTAAATTCACCGACATCTTCAGTTCAGATAATTATTGCACTTTATAAACCATGTGACTTCAGTGCCATTAACCCAGTACATAATAGCAAGTTCCAGGTTTACTTTATTACTTTAGTACAGCTAAAGGCCAGCCAGGTAGAATGCGTAACAATAATAAGCAGTAATATAAAAACAATAAATCACTTACTAAAGAATAACCAGCATAATCAAAGCTGTATTTACACACACATACTCATAGTTCAAAAATACTATAAAACATAAAAATTATAATGTGAGCAGCTGTCAAAAGGCCAATTCACAAAGGTGAACTAGATATTATCATGTACCAGACTCTGCATGCCATCCCATAGGATTTTGCCACATTCTATTTAATGAAGTCATTTTTTATTTTTTTATTTTTTTTTTGTCTGATAGCAATAGGGGAACATAAAATTGCTCTAATCGACTTGGAAAATGCAAGAGGGGAGGTGTAAATTGTTTAGTGCAATAGACGAAAACACAAGCACCATTTTTTATCATTCCTAATACAGATAAGTCAATGCATTCTTTAGAGGAAATGTTTCAGAATTTGCCCTATAGGACTGCCGATGGAAGCATATCAAATTTAATTTTTGGAAATGCTCTCCATTTGGGAAATAGAAGAAAGGAACAATAGCTGGCAAGCTGTCCTCAGAGGCGTGTAACCCACTCTTGAATTTCCTCCATTTAAGGAGTTAATTCTTTTGAAAAGCTGTAACCTCAATTTGCCTTGGTGCTTTGTACTTAAGGTGTGCTCAAGTACTTTGGCTTGCTCAAAATTCAGGGAGAACCAGGGAGCAAAACTTTAGAGGCACACCTTGCTTCCATCTAGATTGAAAGTTATCAAGAATACCTGGAGAGACCAAACCTGTGGGGAAAAAACTATGCTTCAAGTAGCAGTAGGCAGTTAGTAGCCCAAATCATGTTTCTGCCCCTAAAGTCTGATTTCCAGCATTTGGGAGACATCCAACTGGAAAATTGCTGTTTGTTTGCACCGATTTGAGTAGTCTGTAATTGGATAAGAGCCATATTGTGCACCATAAGACAGCTGCGGCAGGGATTTTTCCAGAAGTATTTTGATGGCAGCAGGTTCTAGCACCTCCTTTTGTGTTAAAGAATTTCAGAATAGCCTCTGAGCTCCAACTGCTACGTGTTCCATTTGGCTTTCAGGTTCCCAGAAGTGTGGAATATTGCTTCAAGATGATACTTAAAACATTTTACCTGTTCTGTCTTGTGTCCGCCAAAGGACCAATTATGCAACGTAGGCTTTTGGCAAAGACCATTATCTTTGTCTTTGGATAATTTAATTGCAGATAACTCTGCTGTACTTTGCTGCACAAAGTTTTCTAAAATCCCTTCGAAAACCAAATATGTTAATTATGGAAACAGCAGATGCAGAAAATTTTCCTCTTGGAAATTCTGTTAATTCAGGCTTTGTTATTTCATTTATTTATTATACTTCTATGTCATCCTTTTCGCCAAGGCAACTCTTTCTTGCAATGCTTACTTTAGTTACATATCATTGGAATTGAATCAGAAGTTCACACTTGCACCCTCTGATGGTCTGTGAATGTCAGACACAGGTCTGAAAACTGTTTCACTTAGCAACCATCTCACTTAATGACTGAGCTGCTGATTCCACTTGTGGTATCTAAGCAAAGACTACCTGTAGTCTGTTGCAGTATCTTATTGGCTTACAAATATGGTTCATGGCAGAAATGATGGTCATAATTAGGAAAGTTGGAAGTGATCTCCTAAAGTTGGCTCACTGAGATTTTTTAGATTCAGGTCTAATTCTCACAATTCATTTCCCTGCTCCAGACACACTTGCCCAGATTCAAGTAGGCAGCCCATTTGATCCTGATTATGTCTGCATGTGCCCAGAATGTGGAAATAATTTGCACAGTTTTAATGCTTATATATGATCTATTGCACTGGGGAGGGTAAAAGCAACTTGATTTTGTTGGGTAATCTATTTTATTCAGACTCATCTGCTTCTTAATTTTACATAGTAGTCACATTCTACAATCTCCTACAATCCCCGTTTTCCTCTTCTGTCTTTTTCCCCTTCTTTTCATTAGCTTTTAAAAACAAACCTGAACATATATCCTAGGCATCTTTAGCATCTTGGTGTGAAAATATTTGATATGTATGTATATATTTTACTGCCTTTGCTTAGATAAACACTAGCATTTTTAAACAACTAAATCATGTGCTTTTTAGGAAAGGTAAACTAAAGAATAGGGTTCCATAGCTTATTTCAATGAATCTGTTTTGAAAATGGCAAATTTTCAATATAAATTCAATGGCAAAACAAGGGAAATATCATACACCAGTGTTTATCAAACTTGGCAACTTTAAGGTGTGTGGATTTCAATGTCTTAAAGTTGCTAAGCTTGAAAAACAATGTTGTACATCATACTTCTAATTGGTACACTTTGCAAAAAAAAAAGTCGTGAGGACAGAATAAAAGTTTGGATAGATTTTAGGGTCTTAACTGCACCCTCAATGACCTCCTCATGGAAAATCAAGTTAGAGATATTTGTAAAAAAAGTGCACACATTATTATTCTAAATTGGGAATTACAGTGAGGGCTGAAGTATAATATGGCTAGTGGGCATACCAACGTATGACCCAGCAGTGTTGCATAGTGGACCACAAGAGGACTCATCAAGTTTCAGGCGACCAGTTGCCCGAAAATGCAAAATTAGGCGTGTTATCACACATTTACCAGGACACATAACCGGTGCTTGCATTTTGGTTCAACGAGATCAAAAATAATGCAGACCTCTTCTACAGTCAGAAAACATAAATAAATATCCCTTTAGCTTCTGAAGGTAACCCAGTATTATAGTTCTCTCTCTCTACACACACACACACACACACATTGTATAAGTGTACTAGCTGCCAGCTTTTGCAGTCCATTAGAACAAATTCCCAAAGCAGCAATTTATTGAATTTCTTCTCAGCATTGTCTAGTCAAGTGTCACAGTTTGCAGTTACTCATTCCAGAGCTAATAGATTTCTTTTTCGTCAAGATTACTTCACTTAGGAATAAGAGTAATAAATGCAGCACCATGGAAACAGCTTAATGAAAATGATGTTAAATGCCTGCAATTGCTCTTTGGGTGTTTTAATTAATATGCTCTGAAAATGGCAGGGTTATTTATGGGGTGGGCATAAATAATCCAACCCGTAAATAAAGGAAATTGAAGTTAGCTTGTTATATGTCCATTTCAACGTTATCCTCATAAAGGTAATTTGAATACTGGTGGACAATTAAGCTGCTCTATCATTTTACAATTCCCAAAGAAAGATTTTAAAGAGTAGAAAAGGATACCCAGAACATCAAGATCCCATTTGTACAAAACCATTTGTACAGCTTGTTTCTTAATTTCTAGTTTTAACTATGTCCCAGTTGTGAATTAGAATTGTAGGAACGTTTCATCCAAGACAGATTTTCTTTTTCAAGCACATAAAGAATTGTCCATTCTCAGAGGTAACTACTCTCTGTGTCTTTCCCAGAGTTACTGAGCCTTTCTGAGAGGAAGGAAGCTATCCCAAAGCAGGGTTTCAAGTAGAGGACTAACAGAGATCTTCCTCTGTGGATATATATTTTGGACTTGCATTTAGGAAATTTATTTTTTTGAGCTTATCTGTCAGCACTTCATACACTTCTACTGCAGTATTATAACAATATATAATCTACTAAATCTGTCTTGTCTGATTGTATATAACTTTCAATTGAGTGAAATGGCGCATCACAGGGCAACCATTTTTGAATCAACATACCTCAGATGTACCTTAGACAATGCATCCAAAATCTGGGAACCATAATTCTCTTGGAATTTGGCAAAGTTTTGGCAAAGTACAGTGCTGCTGCTCTGCCGTGGTCAGCCATCATGTGATCATTGTTTCCAAGGCTTCCTACAAGCCAGAAGGAAGTTGGAAGTCCTTCCCACTCCCAATGATTTTTTGCCTGTCCATGGTCATTCTTGTTTCTCTGTTTAGGTAAGGAAACACCTCTGAAACAATGACCCAACAGATTGTGGGTTGACTAGTTATAATATAAAACTTGCTATCTGTTATGCAGCATATAATGTTTTAGACATAAACGTACAAGCCAAAAAGACCTGAATTCAGATCTCAGTCAGGAATTCTTCTGGACTTGGAAGAAGTGGGTGGAATAATGAATTGTTCTTTTTGGTGTTTTGATACATAAGCGTTCTAAATTCTGTATGTAATGTGGCAAATTTTTACTTGGTAAAGCAATCGTCTATATTCATGACTCATTCCTGCATTGTCAGCAAGTAATTCTTTTTAAACTTAAAACCTTTTCTCGGCAACCAGGATTTAAAATGTTAGCAGTTAATGGTGTGAATTTCTCAATTAAAAGGGGAGAATATGGTTGCCTTCATGGAAACCACTGGAAAAAAAAATCAGTTCATCATTAAAACGCATGTACCTATCAAGCTATTAAGCACAGAGAGAAAAACCCCTGTTCATAGATTGCCGATGGCTTGCGTTCAAGGAAGAGAGGTCCTTGGTGCTCTTTGAGCTTAGTTGTTTTCTTGCAGACATTTTATTACCCAAACTAGATAATGAAGCTAGCACTGATGATGTTACCTAGTTTGGATAATGAAAAATCTGCAAGAAAACAACCATGTTCAGAGGGCATCAAGGACCCCTTCCTTTCGACCCTGAGCTACAAATATTCTCTTTTTAAGGAAAAATTAAAAGAAATCTTATTATGAAGATTTTAAAATTCAAGGTGCTGATTATCACCTTTAAAGCCTTGTGTACCATGGGCCAGGTTATGTGCAAGACCACCTCTCCCTGAGAGTATCTACCCATCCCGCCAGGTCCTTCTCTTAAATGGTATCATCTGGTGTGATCTTGACTATGTACCTTTTCCATAGCTGCCTCCACCCTTTCAGAACAACCTTCTAGGAGGCAGTCAAGACTCTTCACCCATCCGCCAGGCTAGGAAATAAATGAGCCCAGCAAGTGTGGAGTTAATAGGATATCGTGGAACCATGAGAGGAAACCTGATGTATTTCTTGTTAGTTTTTTGTGATAAATGTTTATGTTTTGTTGTTATTGCCAGTTGTGAGCCAGCCAGAATTATTGTATCTAAGATAGGTGGTCATTTTAGTTTTATACCAAAAAAAATCAATACAAATTTTAGACTTTTTCCAGCAGTCAGGCTAGAGACACGTATAATTAAATAGGCATATTATTGTGGTGCAAATGATAAAACATAAGAGTGTTTTGTTGTCGGTTGGTACATAAATCAATTGTATTTGGAAAGCAGAAAGATGTAAATTTAATTTAGGAAGAGAAAGAAACTACCCTATGGAAATCAATTGTCAGGAAATTGATAGAATACCAAGCCCTGAGAGGTTTTGCTATCCAAAGCCCAAATTACAAAAAGATGAAAACTGACCTTTGCAAATTGCATTTTCCAAACTGCCTAAAATCAGCTGAAGTGTTTGCATACAAATTCCTGGAAGTGTGATCTACTGTTTTCTGATGTTAGTTGATTAAACTATGGAGACGTTCAGATAATGAATGCAGATGTTAGATCATTCTGGAGAAAAATAGACAAGGGTGTAAAAAATAACCAAACAAGCCTACGTTTGCAAAAGGAAAAGACTTAACAAAACCCAAAGAGCAGAAGTAAGGCATTAAATCTGCAACACTAGATGTCTTAGGACAGTATAGTACATAATCTCAGCTCCCAGGATCACATGTGACACCCACCCATAATTACTAAGGAGATCTCCAGAATTGAAATTATAATTGTGGATACAATAGGGAGACATATACAATGTATGCCTTAAGAATTTAATTTAATTTAATTTTAATTAAATACAAATGATTTGTTTTTTGGCACCCTCAAAATGTATATACTGTATCCCTGTCCTTTGAAGCTAAATGAGCTGTTGATATATAATGGTAGATAGCAAGTCATTACTTTAACTTGTTTCAAATGTTCTTCAGAGTAAGTCATACTCCTTTCAGAACCCAAGCATTTACCAATGTAAGATTTCAACCAATCACTGCAACTTTGTAAAAATTCAAAATAGGGATGCTGTCCTTCTTGCTGAAAAATGTCATTACTGTTTAGCCTCATAGGTCCAGATTCTGCAAGGGCCACTCTGCAAACTCATGTACCTTCAGGTCACTGGTTAAAAGGCTTTCCAGAGCTTTGAAAAATCTCCATACAGTAACGTCTACAAGACACTTGTTCTGCTGGCTGACACTGGCCTTTTTTCAGTGCTTTCTGAAACATTTTAGAGCACCTGAAAATAAAGCTTAACTTCAGTCACAAACAGTAGAACTGAAACGCATGGAATCTTTCAGTCTACATATCACTGAAGTTGATTCATTTTACAAACATTAGACATTGCCCAGAAATAAATGTTCTGCCTGTGGTTTTTAAAGCTTGTCAGAGAAGCAAGAAACAATGTTGTTTGCAGTGCCATCCCCTTCGTTCGAAGTGCGGTTACTATTTTTTTAACTAAAATTAGGAGGCTTCTGGCACCAAAAAGAAGAATAACTAATAATATGATATACAGAAAGTTCTCAATTTACAACCATTCATTTAAGGTTACAACAGCACTGAAAAATGTGGTTTACAACTGATCACACTTATGACTGTTACAGCCTCCCCCAGTCACAAGATCAAAATTTGGATCATTTGGCAATTGGCATGTGTTTATGATGGTTGCATTGTCCCTGGGTCATATGATCACCATTTGAAACTTTCCCAGCTGGCTTCCAAAAAGCAAAGTCATTCTGGGATGCTATGGGATTCACTTAATAACTATGGTAATTTAACGACCACAGCAAAAAAATGTCATAAAATCTGGTATGTCTCATTTAACCACCTCACTTAGTGACACACATTGTGATCCCAATTATGGTCATAAGTTGAGGACTACCTGTTAGTCCATATCCCATTTGTCAATGCAACATGGTTGTGTGGTAGAGAATTCTGTGTTCCATCATGACAGAGAATTGTTAAAGATGAAGAATAAAGTTGTTGCATTCAAAGCAAGGCAATCTGTGTAAGAAATAATTAGTTGTACCCCATTATTTCAGAAGATTAAGTCTCAAATGATCGTAGCCCAGACACAATTTATAATTAATTGACCAAGTACCTGAAAAAGAGCAACAGCTTTTTCTAATAAGCTATCAATTCCAAATTTCCCCATTAAACAGTGTTGTTCTTATGTTTCAGTTATTAAGATAAATAGATTGCTTTCCATTGTCCTCTGCCCTCTTCCCAGACAGCCTCAGAGCCTGTCATCCACCTTGCCTTAAAAAGAATTGCTTGGATTTCCTCCAAAATTACCCGAAACAGTTGTTGTTGCGATTATTTTAACTGCATTCAGTTCTATCTTTGACTTTGGGGTAGATGCAAAGAGTTTGTCTTAAATTGGGCTTCTCAAACTATATTAAATTATAGCTCTTATAATTCCCAGCACATATTTGGCTATTAACGTCTGGGTTACTAAAAAGATAAGCATCTTCCTATCATGAAAAACAGTAAAATAGAGAAGAAAAACTGAGAAATATTTCAATTCTTTATGAATAGGGAGATGTATAATTCCTATTCTGTTAAGTTTTGTTCAATGTTTTTTCATCTCTCTTTAAGTGGGAGAACTGTGTTTAAAAATTCTTCTGTCTTAACATGAAATGGATATGTCTTACAGTGAATATCTATGGCACGAATTTAAGCCCTTGCTGGCTCTTATCTCCATTTATTTATTTGCAAAGACGTGTTGATTTTTCCTTTTCAACACAATATTTTGCATGAAAGTTCCCATCCATGGGATAAGAGAGGAACTTTATAGCTTAAATCCTAACTGAACATCCGTGAATGAAAGAAATGCCCTTTGTTCTTAGATTTCTACTGGGTGAAGGAGATTTTTTTAGCCAGCTCTCTTTCCCTACAATATTGCTCCCATTCTAGATGGTCTCCCTGTGTTCTCAGGCAAACATTTGAGGACACAATAAAATAGCTGGAAAGTGGGGGTAGGAGACAATGCCAACCAGCAGAACTGTGCTCAGTGGCACCCCCATTAGCAAACTAGAATCCTGTATTGGCTGCAGGTTTTAAGCCCCAACAAACTTTTAAGATCTTCACAGCCAGCATAAGCTTGGATCCAGAAGCAATGCCACTGTTTGAACTCCAAATGCTTGAAATGTAATCATTTGATGTGGGATACAGGGAAGGCCATAAGGACTTCACACCACCTCTACAAACATTTCAGCTGAAGGGCTGTTGTTTAAATCATACCTCAAGTCCTCTTTGCATTTACAAGGAAGTGGCAGAGGGTCCTGCTGTTAGCAAGTTGTTGTTGTTGTTTAACCAAGTGCCTGTTGTTGGAAGGGATCCTCCTAGATTTCTCCCTGATTTCAAAATAGGTGCTAAAAGCTCTTCTTTTGAAAAGTAGCTGATTCTTCTTCTTCTTCTTCTCCCTCTCTTTCTCCTTCTCCTTCTCCTTCTCCTTCTTCTTCTTCTTCTTCTTCTTTTTCTCCCTCCCCCTTCCCCTTCCCCTCCCCATTCTTCTTCCCCCCCCCTCCTCCTCCTCCTCCAAAGAAGCATAGCTAGGAGGGAGGGTCTGATGTCTGTTATGTCAAAAGAATAGCACTCTAATATATAATCAGATATTGCTCCATGTTTGTCTTGTGGCAGGAGGGCAGGAGAAATGTCCTCATGAATTTGCTGGGCACTTTACATGGGTCATTGTAATTTTTTCCCCTTTGAGTCAATGGGGTCCTTGGTGCTCTCTGAGTTTGGTGGTTTTCTTGCAGAGATTTTATTACCAAACTAGGTAACATCATTGGCACTGATGACGTTACCTAGTTTGGTAATGAAATGCCTGCAAAAAACAGCAAGCTCCAAGAGCCCCAAGGACCCCATTGACCTGCGCTGCAAATATTCTCTTCCATAGGTACTTTTGAGTCAGTGTTGACTCCTGGTGACTGACTGTTGGGATGAGTTATTGATGTTTTCTTGGCAAAATTTTAGATGTACTAATTTGCCATTGCCTCCTTCCAAAGGCTGACAAAGTGACCGGCCCAAGGTCACCCAGCTGGCTTCACACCTAAAATGGGATTAAAACTCAGAGTTTCCACCCTGATATCTTAACCACCATAACAAACTAGATCTCCATTGTAAATTATTAAGCTTTTAACTTTAGGTACCAGGTACCTAAGTCCCCCTGCCCAAATTTCATACGTTATTTTAAAAAGTCAATTCTTTGAGGTGTAGGGCATTCACTGAGGCTTATATCCGATCGCTTTCTTATATTCTGAAAAATAGCATGGCAATGACGCAACCAAATAGCTTCATTGAACACAAGCCTGGGCTTGCCTCTGTCATAGTTCTTGGTTTGTTTAGTTTTTGCCATTGACATCTTTAATGCACCATTCATGTATTTAATATAAGCCCCTTTCTGTTCACTCCCAACAGACTGTGATGGCATTTATGTTTGCTTTCCTACCCTGTATGCTTTTTCGGAAAATGATGGATTGAATATATGAAATTCTTTTATATTGCAACAGAACTTTTATTTTCTTACTGTTTCCTTTCATAGCTCAGAATATTAGAGATGCAGTGTAACAATAAATCTAAAGTAATCAAGAATAAGGTGAAAGGGAAACATTCGGATTCAGTTTCCAATAAAATCCTGTTTGAAGGATAATTATAGCAGAAGGCAGGGTGTTAGGATGTGTCCACACCTATCTGTATGAGTAATGGCTATTGCTCTTTTGATTTCCAATAGTACCTACAAAAACTGGCAAAGACATTGAAGTTCTGACTTTGCTGTCAAAACTATGTGTTCAGAGTTGCATTTCTGCATTCCTCTTGTCCTTCCACCCTCTTGGGGGGTGGGGAGAAATGAGCTCAGATTTACTTGTTCCCATTTACTTTTTGTTAATGTTTTTTAAAAAAAGCTGTCGTTGCCATTTAGTTAATTGGGGAATTCAGCTGCATTCTCATGCTAAGCACAACATTTTACTGAATAGGATGAGAGCTATAAATTCCAGGAAATAAATGAAGTGAAGAGATAGAAGTATCAACCAACAGGCAAGTTGTAGGGAATGTGAGTAGGAGTCTGAGAGTCTCCTGTTCCATCATTCTTTTCACAGATTAAAATCTATAATTTGACAATACTCTAAATAGCAAAGCAATAGTTGCTATAGGGGAATAGCTGCATTGAGACCAAACAGGTAACCAAAGACATTACTCATCATTATAGCCAAGAAGAGCTTTTGAGTCATGCATCTGAATGATGCTGAGAAGGTTTCAGGATCATTGTCAGTAGGGAATCTCTGTAGCAACCTAAAATTCAACTGATTATTGTCCTAAATAAAAGTTTGATATCTTGCAGAAAGAACATTGGTCCTCCCAGAGCAGACATATGTGTGGTACATTTCAGGGGAGATGACATACTGTACAGTAATATAGTCTAATATAATCACCTACCATACTGTAATGTATAATATTACTATAGATTCATATTATTGTATTTGCTACTGCAAGTAGGGGAGGTAAAGTTATAGGACTGGTGGTTTGGCTGAGGAACCACTTCTCGGGAGTTCATGGCAAAGATTATGGACCCCAATCCCATCTCCTTAGAATGGATCGCCTATTAAGCTGGTCCAAGAAATAGCCTCTGATTGAGTTACCTCCCTCCCCTTCTAGTGTTTGGTCATCTATATTGTTATTTTATCTCACCTACAACAACCTGTGATATGAAGCAGAAGTAGGCAAATAACAGGTGTGGTTGATGATGAGGAAGGAGACCTCTTAGTAGGATTCAATTATCACATTCTGCCTCTTTGCTAATCCTCCTGCACAACATCAGACTCTCAAGCAGGAATTTCTAGAGACTCTTTTGTTTTTAGCTTCACAAAAACAACATAAAAGAAATCTAAGGAATTGCCTAGACAGTCTTGTGATTTTTAAGTAAACATGATCATGCAGGATCTTCACTCTGTGGAAGCTTACATTTTCTTTTTCTTCCACGCTGAAACTAGTAGAGTTGGCTGTGATTGTGAACTGTGTCTAGACATGTGCCTTCTTTCAGATCATATCATAGCTTTTCTTGTTTTTTGTAGTTTCTGAAATTACAGTACAGCACCCACACAGATACTTTCATTTAAGTGTTTTATTGCAAAAAAATCTGCTGTATCCTACAGAGATTCCAGCTGACAAATTATGTGGATGGTATGTAAGAAAGACCTTGAGGAACAAGGCAGAGATACTGTTTAGGGAATGCTCAGATAAGAGAGGTCATACCCCATAGCTCTATAATGGGAGGAGAAAGAGCAATCTCCCTAACTTCTTAGGCTGCAAAGGAGACAATGGGAGATTTGTACTTTCAGGCCTGCAATATTCTGTTAATGTAGTAGCCTTACAATAAGGCAGAATAGTTCATCTGGTCATGTTTCCTATCTGGTTTACTTGTGAAGGCTGACATCATGATAGAACAGGGGTGTCAAACTTATGTCGTCACAGCGGTATCACATGACATATCGCAACTTTTTTTCCCTTCACTAAACCAGGCATGGGCATGGCCAGCATGTGACACATCCGGCCCGCAGGCTGCGAGTTTCACAGCCCTGTGATAGAACATCCTTAGGCATCTTAATTTTTTTTAACCTACCTACTCAGCCTGTTGGGAAGTACCCAACCAGGCCAGGGGAGGCATCAAGGGCAGAATTAGCCTCAAGTCTTTGTGTAGCCACAAGTGATCCAGAACTGACTTCCCTTAAGCTCCATAGAATCTTATCTGTCTGTTCCCAGGCTAAGGCTGGCAGTCTGGGGAGTTTCCTGTATAATAGGCAGATTATTTAAAAAATGGTAAATTTGAATTTTACACATGTAGGTCTGGTTACTTGTGCCTAACACAGCCTCTGTTTCCCACCCTGTCCTTTTTCATTTTCACTAGTAGCAAATATAGCAGAGTTCGTGACAAGCATTTTTCCATCTGAGCACATTTCTCTCCCTTTTCCTCTACACAAAAATTCTGAATTTCTAGAAGTGCAAAATGCTCATTGGTACCTTTTGCCAAGTCTTCCTTCTATATTAATAATGCTGTATTTTCTAATCAGGGAAACCCCCTTTGATTATATTGGCATCCCTGTGTTTTGTAGCAAAGAAGCGATGATTTACAATGACATTTTTTTAAAATTCAGAACTATAGAACTAATGACATCTGGTAAATCTTCCTAAAGATCCATTTTTGGAACATTAGCTGTTAGAAAATGAAGCAATTGCTTTGCCTTGTTTTTTAGTTTCCTCAGAAATATTGTTATTCTGATTTTTTTTTTTTTAAGGATCCTTACTTGCACATAAATCATACATTCCTGTTAATCTGAGTGGAAATGGTACTCCTGGTTTGAAACTATTTTTGCTGCTGTACTGTAAAAGTTTTTTTTTTTAAGTTTGCATTCAATTGTGTGAAACACCTGTGCGCTCGCTCAGAACAACTTGACAATTCAGAGAAAGAAAGGGATCAGAAGTGATTCGTGTCTCTGCTGAAACTTAAGCTGCCACCTATCACAACCAACACCAAAAGGAAACAGAATTCTCTACAACAGGAATGTCAAACTCAATTTCATTGAGGGCCACATCAGGGTTGTGTTTGACCTTGGGGTGGCAGGGGGGCATGGCCAGCATGACATCACTCATGTCAGGGGGCATATGTGGTGGTCTGAGCACCCTGCCAGCGAAAATGGGCTCCTGAGCTCCATTTTTGGCTGCAACGGCATCCTGCAACCCTCTGCCAGCGAAAACAGAGCTTGAGAGAGCTGTGTGTGGCCCTTGTGAGCTCTGTTTTCACTGACAGAGGCACCGTGGGCTAGTCCTTCACTGTTTCCAGGATGGCCCTGCAGGCCAGATCTAAGCACCATGCAGGGCATGCATCCGGCCCCTGGACCGTGAGTTTGATGCCCCTGCTCTACAACATTCCGCATATTTTGTTCCATTGAGGGAGATCAGAATACCATAACTAAAAAAATGTAAAACATGTGCCAGGGACTAAAATTTGATGACATTATTTGGATTCTCCACAAATGCACTATAAGCAGCCTTGATTCTCAGTCCTAAGGACCACGGTACCTTGCTACAGGCACTCACTAAGCTTCTGTGATCTCAGAAGTGTGCAGATGTCTATGTGATAGAGCTAAGCAGTGGCCACTCTACAATTATGGCTTATTATACAGCCAGTGTGGTTGTGATGGAGAATGAAAATTCTCTTTTTCCTTTTGAGATGAAGTGAGCCTGACAATGCATGGGATTCCAAGTAATAGAGTCATAATCATTGAGCCCATGCTCTCTCTCCAATTGCATAAATGTTACGTGTGAATGTTTTAAAGTCATTTTATCATGAAAAAGAAGGCAATTTAACATAACTATTACCCTGTGCTCTTCATGAAAAATGCATTAAGCAATTATAACTGAAAGTAAGAGGTCTTGGGAAGCAACCTACTGCTGTGGGCGATGTGTCCCGGCAGCTGCAAAAAAAGTGTGAAGCCTTATTAAATGCCACAATTATTAGGAAGGTGATGGTTCATGTAATGGTGGGGTGGGTGGGGTGGTGAAGAAAGCATGTCTGCCATGTGCAGTATTTCGTAATCATTTTGATAAAAAAAATGTCCCATTTGTTTTGTTGAGGCAACTATTTTTTCATAGACAGGAACTGCATTGTAAGTAGTGTGGCTGAATAGTATTAAGTAGATTCCTTCCAATTATGGTTATGAATGGCACACACTCCACTTGCGAAGCATGGCAGAGCTTTGATGCAATTATTGTAACCTACAGTGCTTCAGGAAAATGCTGGATGGTTGTTATCGTCCAGAGGCCCATGTCTGGAAATTTTAAATGGGAAAACTAAGAGCCTCTTTCCTTTCATAGCACATTTCCAGTTCTCAATTAATTTTTCCAGTGCTCTGGCTGGTTGCTAAAAGTCTGATGCCACAAATCAGCGGCCATGGACCAAGCTAGTTCATCACAATGAAAGCTGATTTTCAGCACAAAGCAACTTTTCTGCAAGAGAATTGCTCATTTGATAGCTAATGGTGCTGCCAGTTTAAATGATTGACTCCCAGATGCGGATAGTTTTTGGACATTTACACTCCCTTCGGTGTTGGCTGCTATATGGCCATTTGACATGGAACTCTGATCAACCACGGCTTCCTCTTCAGCCTGGTTTAAAATACATTTTAACTCATTCATTCATTTTAACAATCTAAGAATTTCACCCAAAAAATGTAGAATTCTGGATTGTACAACAACAGGAATAGGAATATAGTTTCAATATACTCTTCCACTTTTAAAAGCTCTCTGCATGTTATAAATTATCAAATCAGGAGTACTATATAGAATCCTCTCCTATCTAATGACCATAACATGTACTGTGTTTCCCCGACTACCCTGAAGTCCTAGCTTGATTTTTACATGTGTGCCCAAAATAAGCCCAACCCCCAAAATAAGCCCTAATTAAGACCCCACCCACTCCAGGGTGCACGGGTAAAAATTAAGCTAGGGTGAGGATGGGGTGGGTGGAGCTGCTGTACTACTTACCTTCAGACAGTTGCAACCAGGCCTCATACACCCTGTCTTGCTGGCCCATTTCTTCTGCAGCCGGCAAGGTTTGCAAGGCTTTCCTAAAGGCCTCTGCAGCCGATAACAGCGCTCCGGATCATTCTGGAGCTCTGTTATCAGCTGCAGCATTCAGGAAAGCCTTGCCGGCTGCTGTAGTTCCTAAAGACCTCTGACAGAAGAAAGGAAGCTGGGGGTGACAGGCACAAGTGAGGTGAGTCAGTGGACAACATCCCCCCCCCCGAAAATAAGACCTGGTGCCTTTTTTGGTGGCAAAAAAATACAAGACAGGGTCTTATTTTCGGGGAAACACTGTAACTTACAGTGTTACAATTCAAAGAATGTAGAGTGTGTAGAACAGCTCTTAAAGCAATGTCTTTATCACACTTTTTTCCTGATTTGCAGTATGTAAGGTTGTAGCAAACAACCAAAGATAAGCATTAATGCGAAGGTGCAAACATGTAACACAGAAGAATTACAGAAAACAGAACTCAGGACTTTTTCATCATGTACATAAGATTCCCATCTGATTGCATCAGTATCTTGGCCATGTTAGGAGAAAAAAAATCTAAGATTTCGTGTTATTGAATAGTTCTGGGTAGATGGAACACTTAGATCTGGAGCCAATGGGTTGCAGCCCATAATTGCTATTATTATTGCAATTGAGTGACTGTTGACAGGGTTACATGGACTGAAAAATCATCACTTTATTTAAGTCGGTTTCATCAGATACTGTTTTGCTGAATTGTTGCAGTTCACAACTCCATCTGGCTCCTGTCTGTAGCCTGCCTCTAAACCTTTCAGTGCTGTCCACTGGCCCCTTTCCTTCCCAAATGCAGCTGTCAGTATCACTTTTGTGGTTCCTTTATTTTTAGAGAGAAAGCTTTAAGCCCAGATTATGTGGCCATGGTCAGCACAACATCACTTGGTTGTTCAAATTCTTGGAGATTATTTGTCAAGACTCCTTACTATGGGAATGCAACATTTGTCAGTGCTGGAAAATTGAACTTGGTATTTGGAAAGGTTAGCTAACATTTGAAGTAGTTTTGTGAATCTAATCAGGCAGTTTGTAATATAATTGTACTATACAGTGAGTGCATTTTGAAATTTCACACACAAAAACAAGTCCTACACAATGGTTCTGTTCACAAACTGTGCTAAACCATGTTTTGCTTTCCCTTGATGTACTGAATAAACCACAGTTGGTTGATTTTACACATTGAGCAATCAACTGTGACCTACCCATTGCAATGGTTAGATTCATGGAGAATGTTAAGTGGAACTGAAGAAACACCATGATGGCTTTCCATGGTATGTGAATGAGACATGCCAAAGAGAACCATGTTACGTTTGTATAGCCTATATGTAATTTCCCTATTTATAGAGTAAAATATCCTGAAACATTATGTTAATGTCAATCTTTGGAATCACTTCACAAGTTTCCTATCATATTATATAGCTTTGGAAAGAATCTCCAGCATTGCACAATATCCTTGTAATGCCTTCTTGTCTGTCTTGTCTTCTTAATTTGAAGCTCTTGAAATATGCTGGCCTGCAGTTTTGATAATTCTCCATCAGCACGGGTCAAGATTCCAAGGAATTGTTGTAGCTACAGTCCAAAGGTTTCATTAAGGCCTTAGATTGACAAGGAGGAAACATGATGTAGCGTATGATGGTGGAATTTATGAGAGTTTATTAATCCTTACCAGTTATTAGCCAGGCTGTTCCTTAGCTGCCAAAACAAGAGGAGATTTCATAAGTTTGTTTAGTCATTTTCTTTCTGCCTCCAAGACCTTTTGTAATACTGCCCTTATCTAATCATATAGGCTGTTTCCTTTTCTAGCAGAGATGCCAGCTTTGGCTTTCCTCTTGCCAACATTCTCCCACAGACATCTCAGTGTGACCTATTGCATCCAATAGGTTCCCTCCTCTAGTTACTCATTAAACTGCTTTCCTGGTTAGCCTTTCCTGGTTTTATTTGCTGGAGTTTCTGCAGACCTGCTTTTAATTGAGATTGGATTTGGCAAGAAATCCCACAAATGTGACTGAAAAAAAGGGGAATCAATAATTTTCCAGGTTTTCAAAAGCTTCCTTCCTGTTAACTTGGAAATGATTTCACCATCAAAGTAGCTATTTTGCATGCTGACATGCTTTAAGTAGGAATTTCCCAGGAAACCTTCTTGAAGAATTCATCCGGCTGTTCTTTTTACCTTTGTAGCATATGTAGATCCAGTAAAGTTTAAGTGATTGGGGAGAATGTGGCTGAGAAATTAGCATACCTGCCTTTTAAGGGTACAGTACATCGTGGGCATTTAAAGTGAATGAATGTGTTTTAACCCTATCACTTGTTAGGGTTAGGGTCACTTAGCTGATTGCAGAGCGAGGAATGTTTGAACCTTGGGATCCTAGGGGCAAGAGGAAGCTAGGTAAAGTTATACAGGGTGGAAGACAATCACATCTAGAGATGAAAGATTGGAAGCTCACACTCCTCAGTAGGCTTCCCAATTCACAGGCACTCATTGTGTCCACAGTTAGAAAGGCAAGCCTGATAGATTTTTGAACAAGAGCTGTCAAAAATCCATTAACAGTCTTGCAAGGACACATACCACAGCTGAATATGGGTCACGAACAGCAAACATTGCAAGAGAGCAGAGAAGAGCACATTTTAATTCCACAGGCAGAGGGTTACATCAGAGTTTTTGCAATTCATGCAGTCAGCTGGATGATTATGGAAAACGTTCCATTCAAGTTGATTTGATTTTATGTCTTATTAAATTTTGTATTTAATCAAATCAAGGTTAATGAGAATGCGGGGAAAGAAAACTAAACACAACAGGTAAGGAAATTTGGACACCCTTTCAATTAGCACCTCATAGCTCTTCTTTGGCAGAAGAAACGGCTTCCAACTATTTGCTACAGGCAGCTATATATCTTTTTTTTCCCCTTACTTTTGGTGTGCTTTCTTGAAGAATTCTTCTATAGTTCAAGAATATTTTGAGGACTCTTTGCATGCACTTCATGTTTGAGATCTTCTCACATTTTTTACAGTAATATACAAGTTTGGGAACCATGGCAGCCATTCCAAAGACTTTTTTTTTCTCTCTTGTAATTGCTTCATGATTGATTTGGGAAACTATTTTGGACTGTTATCTCACTACGGTAATATTTCCAAGCTCTTTTCAGTTTCAATTTCTTCACTGACTATGGAACATTAGCTTCTTGGAAATGTTGAAATTTAGTAGAATCTATCCTTCCTTCAGCCCACACAATACTTCTGTGCTACTGGATGCCATATAACGATCTTGCTCAATGCCTGGCAAAATGTCCTTTTCTTTAAATTCCTCAGACATTTTTCTTCAAATGTTTCATGTGCAGTGCCTAAAGAAGTCAACATTGGTTTTTATCAGTCAAAAGCACCTTGTTCCAAAGGGTTTCAGGCTTATCAAAGTTTGTTGGTTTATGTGTTTGCCTCACTGAAACAATGACCTGTGATGAGATTAGAGAAAATATTTCTTTCTGATAACTCTCTGATGAAGATTATTGTTGTATAATCAATACTGCATAGAGGACTTTTGGGTAACTACTTCAGTGTCAGTTAAACGTTTCAGCAAGTGTTTTGCAGTGATTGTGGGTTCTACCTTGCAGATCAGTGTCCCATAATCAGTGAAAAAATGAAGTTTTTTAAAAAAAAAGGTTGGATATTTCCAAGGCCTAAGAATATTTATCAGCTAGTAGATTTCCACAAGGAAGAGTAAGGCAAAATCCAAAAACAAGAACTAAAAGCTGTTAGAGGTGGCTGTAGGAAATATTTGGAAGCTGTCGTTTCTACCAAAACGGGTATTGACTGAAAAGGTGCGCAGCTTTTTGGTCTGTCATATTCACTGTTTTGGTTTTTTTGACTATGTAAATAACTATCCATAAATTATAAGGACGTCCACTACATTTTCAGAAAGATGTTGCATTTAACTTTTTACCATGTAGAAGTTGTGTCAATTTCTGTTCACTTCAGGAGTGCAAGAATATGCCTAAACTTTTATATACAGTTGTGAAAAGACTGGAAGAAGAGCAATCAATTCAAAGTGTTGTGCATTTAACAGGTTTTCTAAAACAGGGGTTTCCAATCCAGGGGGTGAAATTCCGCAGGTTCTGGAGAACCAGTAGCGGAAATTTTGAGTAGTTCGGAGAATTACCGGCAAATACCATCTCTGGCTGGCCCCAGAGTGGGATGGGAATGGGATTTTGCAGTATCCTTCTCCTGCCATGCCCACCAAGCCACACCCACAGAACCAGTAGTAAAAAAATTTGAATTCCACCACTGCTCCAACCCCCGATCAAAGGATTGGCACTGGTCTGTGGCATGCCAGCAACCAGTCTGCACAAACAAGTAAAGCCCCTTCTGGGGGTTCCGGCAGGCAGCATGCAAAACCACGTTCCCCTCCAGAGACCTCCAGTTTGGCGTCGTGGTGAGACAGTTAGGGAAATAGCGGGCTCTGATGAGCCCCACGAAAACCCCGGTTGCCGAACTGCCGCCAATGGGTCTTCGGACCGGAACCGTCCTGCAAGGATGGGGGAAAAGGAGGGGCACCTCGGACGACCAAGAGGAACAGGCAAGTTCCTCAGAGGTCAGAGGGAACCCTCTGTGAGTCAGCAGCATGGGGCGGCAGCCATGGCGGCTGCCACGAAGCTGGGACAATAGGCAAGAAATGTGCTGAGGAAACTGGATAGAAACGGAGCTCTTTGAAGCCAGGTGAGTGACAACCAACCCAGGCTAGAACAACGCCTAGAGCAAAATTAACATCTATAAGATCCCTAGCTATAAAATAGCGGCTGAATAATAAAGGGGCTGAAAGTTTAAAATGCTACCTTAAAGAAACAAAGACCCGATAAACAACTAAGCTTTGAATAGAACTAAAGGAATTAAATTAGTGATTTGTATTAATTTGTGACCGGATCAAAAGCTTTGTTTTGAAAAAATGTGTTTTATGTTTATGTTTTAAAAAAATAATAAAAAACTTTAAAAAAAAAAACATGTTCCCCTCCGGTCCACGGAAAAACCTCTCTCCAGGGAACCGGTTCCTGGTACCCCAAAGGTTGGGGGCCGCTGTTCTAAAGCATGATTATGCTGCAAGATAATAGGACAGCCCCTGACAGCCCGTATGCATATTATATTCCTATCTCTGACAAATAAAAATTGTCCGATGATAAGACAATCTGGGATCCATTTTCATGTCTTGCAAAGTTACAAATACAAGGAAACATAATTTGGCAATGTAATATGCTTCAGGGAAGTAGGCTTGGAAAACTGGATTCAGGAATATGATATTCTCTTCTAATATTCTGCCAGTAGGAATCCTGTGTAAAGTTGGTACAGAGCCAACCTTTCACTGGCTCTTTCAGACCTTTCAATATAATTCCCTCCATATAAATAAATAAAAACTTTCATATTGTCTGAATATTAGGCTGTAGATAGTTTATTCATGGTTGGTTTGATTGATCCATAGTTGGTTGCATTCACATGTCATGCCAAGCTATAAAACATGATTTATAAACCATAATGGATAGTAGTAAAAAAAACCTCATCATGATCCAGTATATAAACTAAATCCCAAACCAATCTTGTATATGATCCAGATCAATAGATAATCATTCTAACTGCAAGCAAACAAACAAACAAATTTAACTAGTGTCTTCTGTTCTTGCATTAAATCTAAAAAGACCTCTCATCAGATTGGCCTCTATTCTAGTTTTAAATTAACATGCACCTGTTTTTACAATCCCATTAATTTGGTATCAGGATTTTAAAGCGTTTACTAGAGGAGGATAAAAAAAAGCATAATAAACTTGAAGGGATACCACAATATATCTGCTCATAATAAGTATTTAGAGGTGTCACCCTTGGCTTAAAGGAAATCGTTTAGAGAACAATTATGTTTCAAAAGAGAATCATTCTCGTAAAGAATTTAAATTTAAATCAAGATTTTTTTAAGCGTGCCAGAGCTATAATTACAATGCCTGCAGTGATTTCTGCTCTATAGAGAAGGGTCATTTCATCACAAAATTGCCTTGGAAAATTTGAATAATGTGAGTTTGAAATTTGCTTCAGCTTCTTCACAGGGTGGAGATATCCCCACATCCTATGAAAAAGCTGAATTTTCTTAAGCAATTTAAGAGGGGATAAAGGCACTATTCTCAATTTAAAATTATCTCTTTGTGCCCTTGAGACGCAAACTCAAACACCTTCCCTGCAGTCTCTCAGCCTTCTTTCAATTGCCTGCGCAGTCAGAAAAATCTCCCTAGATTTTTCTTTTTCTCTCTGTCTCTCTCTTTTTTAAAAAACATTTTGGCTCATTATAAATTAAGTGGTAAGCTATACATGTTTCTCTGGAGGGATCATCCAACAAGGGTTTCTGTACCCTCAAATTTTGCATTTGTTGCCTGAGGTATTTGTTTTTAGACTTTGCAGAAAAAATTGACAGCTGAATACAGAGTAGTTGCATATTTGTTATAAAATCCAAAGCCACCCATAGACTGGTCTATATTTGTATCGTGTTATCCTAACTTGGGTATATTCAGAGGTTCCGTCTAATTAGGGATAGACAATATTTATTCATAGCATCATTCTCAGTAATGTAGCACACAACTATATATATTAATGGTTGATCAGAGCCAACAACTCTTTCTCTTTAATCCTTAGAATGCATCCTACTTCATAATGGGGGGGTCTGCAGTTTTTCAGAATTTAGAAGCAGAAAATGGAAAATATAGTGAGGGGTCCTTGGTGCTTTCTGAGCTTGGTTGTTTTCTTGCAGAGGTTTCATTACCCAAACTAGCTATTAATACTAGCTATTGATGATATTACTTACTTTGGGTAATGAAACCTCTGCAAGAAAACAACCAAGCTCAGAGGCCTCATTTCAGCGTGGAGCTACAAATATTCTCCTTTTATTGGAAAATATAATGTCTGTCTACAGAATCTTAAAACAAATGCATCTTTTTCTGGGATCTCTTGGCAGCTCCAAAATCCTAGGATTTTGCATTCCATCATAAAATTGCCATGGAAAATTTCAATAATAAATAATAAGTAATAAGTAATTAATAAAAGCACTTTCAAAACCAAAGCACTGAATAGTCCATACTCCCTTAAGCAGCTGGCAGACAGGTTATGGTCATTTCAATTACACGTCACTGGAGTTTTAAAGCAATTATTTAACTAAATGTTCTGCTTTGTTTTTCTTACATATGGTGCCAAGGACAGGTGGGAATTTTTTTAATATACTCAGCATGTTCTACATTCATGTAACATATTCATCATCAGATTCCCTTATCAATGGTGGCTTGTGGAAATTTGTATATCAACTTTCTCTCTCTCCCCCCCCTCCTTTCTTTTTCCAACAGGAGTAACCAAGGGTTCATGCACATGAAGTTGGCAAAGACCAAAGAGAAGTATATTTTGGGTCAGAACAGCCCCCCCTTTGACAGCGTGCCTGAGGTTATTCACTACTACACTGCAAAGAAACTGCCTATCAAAGGAGCTGAACATTTGTCACTCCTCTACCCTGTAGCTGTCCGGACCTTATAATTGTTCTACGCACGCTCCTTCCTGTGGATTGGAGATGAAGGCTGCAGCAGCAGAAGGATCCCTGCATTGGCATCAGCAGCATTTCTTGGAAACAAAGGACCCCTTTCGGTCTTTCCAGAAACAGACTGTTGTATAGTAGTATGAGTGGAATTGTTGCACTACTTTGCATGTCCTGTGTGGAAACGTTGGCTTCTATTTATATGAGAGAAAATGGATTCAGACGTAGAAGAAATGCATCTTTTTCCAGGAATCCCACCCTCCCATGCTCCCTGAAATGGAAATCTTGCCAAACCCAAAGAAAGCTCTTGAAAACTTTCTGCCTGTGGGCCCACAACATGCTCCCTTCCTAGCTGTTTTTGGGGGGGGGAAGAATACATTGACTGAATCTGCAAATGGACTCATTCCCTTCTGGGAGCAGAGTGGAAGGGGAAAAGAAAACTGGCTTTGCTACACACTCCAGACTTGGAAATTACGTATTACACAGTCAACCCCAGATTTGTGTTATTGTTTTCATGCGCAAATTAACCCAACACGAAGACCCTCCCCTCCCAGTTTGTTTGTTGTTGTTTTTTTTGGTCTTAATGAGGATATCATTTTAAAGATCTCAATGAGTAATTTTGCAATGGCAGAAAGTGTTTGGTTATTTATGAATAGGGTATGTACTTAAATAGTGGTTTAATATATATACATATATAATTATATTTTTATTCCCCTCTCCTTATGCGGGGGGGAGGGGTACAACAATAAAGCTCTAAGGGGTTTTTTGTGCCGATTCCTAATTTAAAGGTAATGACTCAGTTCTGTTTTTTGTTGTGTACGTACAATGTAAGTGGTGATGGTTCATTGATTTCCCAAGGAAGGTCAGGGTGGCAAGGGTTGATGTTTACATGACCATATTTCAGACCTAATGACCCTTCCACAGGCAGGCTTCCTCAAGTTGATAATGGCATCCGTGTGAAGAGTGGCCCCACCTCAGGGATATGGGGAAAACCCATGGATAACTTTCTGTTGTTGTTTCTCAAAATTACTAATGTGTAACAAAATGTAAATCAGGCCCACTTTGTCCCTGTCCCCCCCCCTCCATTCTTTTTTTTGTCATGCACAGAAATAGGGGTAGTTTCTGTACTCCACCCATCTTGTCACTTTCTTCATAACCATTTGGAATAATTGCTTCCAAAGCTCTCTTATCCTTCACACTGTCACAACGCTTGGCTTCTACCTCATTTATAAAGTATAGGCCCATCTCTCTTCTTCTGCCAGGTCTGGCATGTATTTTTCCCCTCATAAAACCAATTTAATTGGCAGCCTCTTGATGTGCTTCTCCTTCTTTTATACTAATGGCAAATACATCTTACAGAACCAGTTTTCCCCTTTAAAACAACCAATAAACTGGATTTAAGATAGGAAGAAGCACATCATACTGGTGTCAGATGTTCAACGAGCCACAATTTAATAAATGTGTTAAAATACCGAGCCCCAATCTTCCGCATCATTCTTGTTTATAGCACTACCCATTTCTACATTGGTGATCTGAGTCAAGATTCAAATTTGCAGTTTTCACTGTCTCTTTGTTGCAATAACACTGTAAAATTAACATTTTAACTAGACTGCCTTCGAAAACTACAACTCCCTTTCATTCATATGCTGGTTTAGAAGTATAATGGAATAATTGTTACTCCAGTGACTGTGTAAAATACTGGTTTGTTGTACTATACAATGTGAAAAACAAAGTCCTCAGATGATCTGATTTATAAATAGTATCTTTGTTGCCTGATTCATTTTCGTCCATTATAGACCATTTTTCAGTATGGTATGAATGACAGAATTCTGATTTACCTGTTTGATAACAAAGAAATAAATCTCTGTAAAATGCGTGTTGAATTGGCTGCCACTAATGTAAAAGAATGTTCAAAATAATTTTGCATGCCAAGTGTCCCTGTTGCTATTTGTTTTTTAACAGATACTGTGGGATTTTCTCCCTTAAATGAAGTAAAAAAAAACATTTTAAACAAAACAAAACAAAATCAAAACACTTGAGTTCCTTTTTTATTTTCTTCTCAGGTTTTCTCCATAGAATGCATCTTTGCTCTATACAACTTCCAGAATCCCCAGTTATTTAAATAATGGTCTACAATTTAATCTCAGTTAGCTTCATATATGAAAACATGTAAAAAGTTACAGCAGAATTCATTCACTTAAGGTGCGTTCAGCCATTGTTGGAACCATTTTTGTAGCCGCTTTTTCAATTTGTTATAGAATGCAGACTAAATTTTGTAAAGTCCCTGGATTCTGAAGACCAGTTTGATCTAGTGGTTAAGTCACCAGGGTAGAAACCAGGAGAGGTGAGTTCTAGTCTCATCTTAGACATGAAAGCCAACAATGACTTTGGGCCAGTCACATTATCTCAGCCCCACTCATCTCACAGGGTTCTGGGGAAACTAAGAGGAAAGAGTATTGGGTATTTTTGCTGCCTTGAGTTATTTATTTAAAAAAGGCAGGATTTTCTTTAAAATCTAATAAATAAATAAAAACTTGGTACCTACATACCACAGTTTGCCAGCATACTTAATTGTTTCAAGGGCTGATTGTTCCTGGGCCTCTCAAATATCAGAAGGAATAAAACAAGTTTTTACCTGCCAATAAGGTGAGAGCACTCCAGTATCCCAATAAAGGAGAATATTTGTAGCTCAGGATTGAAATGAAAGGTCCTTGGTGCTCTCTATGCTTGGTTGTTTTTGTTTTGTTTTTTTGCAGAGGTTTCAATATTCAAACTAGAAAACATCAGTGCTAGGTAACATCATCAATATTAGGACGGATGATATTACCTCGTTTGGGTAATGAAACATCTGCAAGAAAACAACCAAGCTCAGAGAGCACCAAGGACCCCTCACTCTGGTGTTTCTTTTCCAGCCACAACAAAATAAATCATGGAATGCCTTTATTGAAGGCATTTCTATGCCACAACATGTAATACCAGCCTCCAACATGACTTCACTTCAACCACTATTCTGGAATGCCATTAAGCAATTCTTGTAGAGGGATTTGGAATCCAATGTTTACTACCTAAACCCTTCATACCAGAAGGAAAAAAACCTTTATTTTCAGACATTACTTCAACTTTCTCATTTAAATCTTTCCTTTGTATAAAATTCATTTGTCATTGAGGAAATTATTTTAGCCTAGTTACTAATTTCAGAGGATCAAATTTCCATGACTCTGAATTGTAGTGGTATAGCTGTGCTACCTGAATCACAAAAATATTGAATTGGCCTGAAGACAAGAGGAATCTATTGGTTCTCCATAACTACTACTTTTATCATAGTATAAATTATCTCATCCTTCAATCTTCTATTTCAGTTTTTCTTCTTCTGAGAAAATCTGGACACCTGGAACTACTAGGAAAAGCAGGACCAAGTCAATGCTGGTCACTTACAGGAGCTCAGCCATACTGAGTTATCTCCTTTCAAGAGAAAGAGATTGAGATTCCCTCTTTTGAATGTGGAACTTATGTCCAGTCTTGACTCGCCCTTATTTTGAATCCCTTCTCAATACTCTAGACCAGGGGTTTCTGGGAGTTGAAGTCCACAAGTCTTAAAGTTGCCAAGGTTGGAGATCCCTACTCTAGACAATAGATACGAACCTGTATAATATACTCCGCACCAATACAATTAAATTCTGCACCCAATGAAGTTGATTTAAAAAGACTTCATTGAACATATAAATTATGAATGCAGTTTTGAGTCCTCTCCTCAGTTTGAGGAAGAAACTGGCTTTGGAAGACCCCCAGGGCACAGGAGACCCTCTCATAAATACCAAGTACATTTCTAGCTTCAGATAAGGATAGCGCTATTATCGCTACTCATCTAAGCATATATTTGCAGGATATAAAGCAGATGGATAGTGTACTTAATAGTTTGTCTTTCATCAGCCTGGGGCCCCAAACATGCAACACTCACTACCTTCTCCTTCTTCCAGAGCAATAACAATAACTCACTTGTCCTCATTGTCACTTGTAACTCGCATACAGAGGCAACACCTGGTATATCTAAAGCAACCAAACCTTAGCAGAGCTGGTTAATGCTTGCCTGGAAAGTCACCACAAAAACCCAGGGTGTAGGTTCAAGAGTGACTATGGCAAACTATTACTTCTCTATAAATCGTGAAACCTGGCATGAAACCTGACTCAAGTTTGTATCTTTTCTCCCAACTTTCACCCCAGATATTCTAGAAGGAGCAGGCAGGGAAAGCAGAATATGTTCAGTCTTAAGGAGGCAAGTTTACAATCACTTTAGTTATTTTCATGTCTCTTCTGCTTTCATGCCAGAGAGGCAACCTTTCCTTTCCTTAGCCTTGACTGCCCTTGGGAAGCTTCCTTCAACATTTTTACTTTTTGCTTGACCTACTGGTCAAAGATAACACAGTGTCACATCATTCCCTAGGTTCTTGATGCCAGCAGTATCTCACACCCAGTCTGATCTGGTTTCTAATGGCCATGTCAATCACAGTGCACGAAACGCTATAAGGTAGTCTCAGCTTGTTAGAAATCATCAACTCATATGGTCATTTTTTAGCAGGTCTGCATCAAAACAGATTTTTTTGGCCCTCCCATGATCTGTCCAATCTGTATGGGCAACAGAATGCACTCATTTCTATATCCGTCTTTGCTAATTTTGTGTGGGACTTCACCCTGGAACTGAGAAGATGGGGCACCTTTTAAAAGCATCTTCCCATGCCCAGCAGTTATGAAGGGTCATTTTCTTCTACCCATTTGCACATTAATTAGCATAGCAGCTAATCGCACCATTGGTGTTTAAATTATGTCTGTTTATTTAAATTACTTTTACATGCATATTCACTCAAATGTGTGTTTTGCATTCTATTTTTATGCTTTAAAAAAAAAACCAAGAACTATTGCTGGAGAACTTGCAAAATAAGTAAGTGGCAAACAATTCTGATCTGAGATGATTCTGGGATCAGAATTTGCAAAACCCTGATCCTTGAGCAGCTACATGGCCAGATAACTTTCAAAGCTCTGTCTTTAATTAGTTGCTGTAATTTGCTACTGCAGCCTCTGCCATCATTCTACTGTGCATTTTTCTTCCAATACTAATTATGAATGTTGAGCTGTTATTACCATGAATCGAATTTCAATTTTTATAATTGTAATGTGATTAAACTTCAATGGATGTTAGCTAAGAAGACCTCCTCAGCATTGTGTGGTGTGTATTTTCTTTACCCTACCCCTTAAGATATCCTTCCCAATTTGGGGTCTTCTTCAAGCTATGTTGGTTTTTATTGCCATCATCCTCAATCAATAGAGTCAACATTCCCCTCAGCTAAGAAACATGGAAGTTCACTTAGTCCTAAATATCCGTTAGTAAGGATTGGCTGCATTAATCTGAGCAGCAGAGAACAAGGTGTGAAGATTAAATACTGTAACAGCTTTAACAGGAAGGGCCATATGAGAGCCTTCCGTTGACCTTAATGTGACCTTAGCATTTATTTACTTTTAATAAGATAAATTTGTCAGAGGTGTGACTTGACTGCAACACAGTAATCCGAAACTGTCCTTTTATCCTACTTATTTGTCTCTGCTTTATATCGGGGACTCTACAAAGAGTTTTTACTCTGCCACCGGTTTTCAGATCTTTCCTTTCAAGAACCGCCATAACAATAGCTGTGTTGCAGTGATTTGTGCTATTCCTTGTGGCTGAGAGAAAGCCCAGGGCCTGGGCCTGTGTGTAATCCCTTAACAGTTTACTTTAAATAAAGTAATAAACCTCTCCCTTTTCTTCCTCTCATTGTGGCCATTTCCTCTCTGTCAGGGTGTATTCAGCGTTTCTGGCGCACGAAACAATTGAAACGATTATTTTAGCCCAGAAGCATCCATGTCTGGGTGCCTTGATTTTTCAGGACGCTGGGCTGGCAGTTAGCAGTGGGAAAGTGAATGAAGCTGAGCAAGATCTCAGCCGGAAAACCTGCCCTTTCTTTTTCAAAAGCCTCATTCCTCCCAGTAACTCATCCTGCAAGAAAAGCTTTGGCAAACAACATGCATTGACGCATCATAGCCCAAGGCAAGTCACTTAGCACCTTTGGGGAAGAACGAGCAAAGGAAGTTGGCGACAATAGTCTCACATCCCCTCTGCTCCCACCTAGAGGCAGCTCTTGAAAGTGCAGGGCTGCTGGGGCTCTAAAGCAGAGGTCTTCAAACTTGGCAGCTTTAAGACTTGTGGACTTCAACTCCCAGAATTCTCTAGGAGTTGAAGTCCGCAAGTCTTAAAGCTGCCAAATTTGGGGATTTGGCCTTTGAGTCAGTGTTGACATCTGGTGACTGCCTGGATTTTCTTGGAAATATTTTCAGAAGTGGCTTGCTGTTGCCTTCTTGCTAGGGTTGAGAAGGAGTGACGGACCCAAGGTCACCCAGCTAGCCTCGTGCCTTAGACAAGACTACAAGTATTGACTTTTCATTTTTTCTCCCTGAGAGAGAGAGAGAGAAATAAGAGGCAGATAACTTCTCTAGTACCTTAATTACTTAAATCGTTTAACTTGCCCTCATTTCCCTTTCCTCCCTGAAACAGCTCAGGAAAAACCACACCACACCCAGATCTGATTGGCTAGGGATCATCCTATTCTTTGTGTGTGCCCTGATTGAGTGGGAACATCCATGTGATTAATCCTATCCAAAGAAAGGAGGAGAAAGTAAATCACAAAAGGATGAAGATGCCTGCCAAGGACAGAATGGTGCAATAAAAAAAAACAAGGAGGAAAATAGTTCCTTCCTGATTTTAAAGCAGATCAAAAAGCAGAATTTTTTTTTTAAAAAAAGGGTATTCTGTATTTGACCGATGAATTATTTTCAGAATGTTTCAGGTCTTGGCCTAGCAGATTATTCATCATCCATTTTCAATCAGAAATGCTAATTGGGTTCCCGCCCATCCCAGATTATAATGCAATAAAGAACTGCAGACTTCATTTTAAGTATGATTGAATAGCTCTATTTTCAGAGACGGGGAGAGAAAACCAGAGAAGCAATCAATATTTGGGTTTTCAGTTCCCATCAGCCTCACCCAGCATGACCATTGACAAAGGATTCTAGGTTCTGTCATCCAAAATATATTGAGATAACAGTTTCCTATCCCTTGGATTAAGGGAGCCATCGTTTCTATATGAGAATATTGAGGCATTATAAATGACTGATAATGCTACTAATGGGAGCCCTGCAGATGGTGTGAACAGAGATAAATGCTGCTTAACAATCCACATCCAAAAGTAGAGTAATTTCTGGTTTTTATTTCTCCATTTTGGCAGGTTTACCTGCTGAGATACTGTTTATCTGTTTAATTTTAATTTTATTTGTATTTATTTTGGGGTGCCTTTCAGTCAGTGTTAACACCTGGCAACCGCCTGAACAAATTCTGGCAGCTTCCTTGGCAAGATTTTGGAAGTGGTCTGCCCTTGTCTCCTTCCTAGGGCTGAGAAAGAATGACTGGCCCAAGGTCGCACAGCTGGCTTTGTGCCAAAAGCAAATCCAGAACTTGTGGCTTTCCAGTTTCTGGTTTGATTCCTGAATCACCCCACCAAACTGGCTCTCTGTCAAGATAGCCTCCCTTCCATTCACAATACTGTTGAAGGTACTGGTTTCCCCAAGCAAAGCTGCTGATTTTCAATTGGTAATTTTAGTCTTCTGCTGTTATGGGTGCCTGGCTTCTTAGGATAAAATGTATACTTAGGAATCTCGCAAACTTATTCCACTGTGTAGTTTCCTGGGCTTTCTCCGCGAAGTCTTATTCTGATGCTCTGACTTTGCATCTGGAGTTCAAGAGGATGTAAATTCTATTGCCCAAAGAGTAATTCTGGGCTTGTGGGCCATTTTAATATCACACTCCAAAAGTGGGCAGGATGAAGACTTTTCTCTTTTTAAGAGAGGATTGTACGGATGAAATGTGTCCTCCACTCCACTACCTATTGTTGAAGGCTGCCTATCGTATGCAGGACTCCAAGTGAACCCCATAGATATTTGGCTTTTTTTAAAAAAAAAAAAAAGTCCTGTCCTAATGATATTCAGCACAAAGTGCCTCTTTCTGTACTTGGCTGACATTCCTGTGGAATAATCCACGACAACCACAGTATTCCTTTCCTGAGGCAGTTTCAGCCACTCTGGTTCCATTAGCATATCTATAAAGGTCAGCTGGGTTTTGTTTTGTTTAAAGAAATTACTTCCAGATGCATCAATTTATCTATGAACCGCATTTGCCATTTCAATACCCAAACCCATCATTTACAGAGATTCTTCCCAAAATCTTCACTGCCCCTTTTGTGTTGATCATATTAAATAATTTGGTGTTATCCTCAGAATTCACCACTTTTCAGTTCCTTTTTCCTAACCCCCAGGCCCCTTATGATTGCCATTAAAACCACTGATTTCAGAACAAATTCTTAAATGGTGCCATTGCTTATAACCCTCCATCCCTGGAGGGATGGATGGATGGATGGATGGATGGATGGATGGATGGACAGATGGATGGATGGATGGATGGATGGACAGATGGATGGATGGATGGATGGATGATGGACGGATGGACAGACGGATGGATGGATGGATGGATGGACAGATAGATGGATGGATGGACGGATGGACAGACGGATGGATGGATGGATGGACAGATAGATGGATGGATGGATGGATGGATGGATGGATGGATGGATGGACGGCTAGATGGATGGACGGATGGATGGATGGATGGATGGATGGATGGATGGATGGATGATGGATGGATGGATGGATGGATGGATGGATGGACGGATGGATGTTGACTCCTGGAGACTTCTTGGACTAGTTCCTGCAATTTTCTTCGCAAAGTTTTTTGGGAAGTGATTTACCCTTGCCTCCTTTCTAGAACCAAGAAAGAGTGACTGTCCCAAGATCACCCAGCTGGCTTCATGCCTCAGGCAGGACTAAAACTCCCAAGTCTCCTGGTTTCTAGCCTGGCACCTTAACGATTTCACCCAAGTGGCTGTCTCTCCTCTCTATTCCAAGCATAGATCATTTATTACTGCATGTTCATTAACCATGAACTTCAGTAATATATTATAAACCCTTCCCCTCCTCTGAAGCTGCATTTGTTTGGAAGCCTCTCAAAACCCTTCTTGAATGGCCAAGTTGATTGTGCCAATTGGACTGCCCTATCTGAAAGGATTCTAAAAGAATATGGAAGAGAACTATAATTTATAAAAACCAAACATTCCAGAAATAGATTTGGCAATGTGTGCCGCAATTCATAGTTATGTCTGATAATTAAGAGCACTGTCTCCATCTCAGTTGGAATGAATCAACTTCTTATCTTCCCAGACATTCTCTGTTCAGCTCAAACAAATCCCAATACCGATACCTCCTAATTAAGAAAACATAAAAGATGTCTGTCCATTAATGACTGCCATGGCAGCATCAGACAGCTGCAGAAAAAAATCTTTAAAAGGAGGGGGGGCTGTGAACCTTTCCTTTAGAGTAGGAAATGAAATTTCTGCTCAGAGAAACTTTTGCTATGGAAGGCCATCACCAAGTTCTCCCTTTCTTGATTAGGAAAGTAGCTCTGGGCTTCTTGGATTGGCTTCTTTGCTAATGAACAACCTGCACCCTTATTTTTTGGCAGTATTCCGCTAAGGCAAAGGGAAGGAGTTTATGAAAGGTTGTTTTTTTTATGAAGACTTATATCTGGGATGGAAAATTCTGTGGGCATCATTATTATTGAAGCATATCCAGTACATCCTTCTGCTTGGGTCAATATGCAATCTGGACTTCACACACACACACACACACACACACCCAAATATATTGTATTTGGCACGTATCATCTGTGAAAACGCCAGGAAAAATGGGTTTGAATATATTCAAAGGGATTCACCCAAAAATGCATATAGATGATTGTTCTGCCAGGTTTCTTTCTGTATAAGCTGTGGTGGCGCAGTAGTTAGAGTGCAGTACTGCAGGCTACTTCTGCTGACTGCCAGCTGCCAGCAGTTTGGCAGTTCGAGTCCCACCGGCTCAAGTTGACTCAGCCTTCCATCCTTCCAAGGTCAGTAAAATGAGGACCCAGATTATTGGGGGCAATAGGCTGACTCTGTAAACCACTTAGAGCTGTAAAGCAGTATTTAAGTCTAAAGTGCTATTGCTATTGCTATTGCTATTCTTAACCGGTGATCATTTTTTTCATACATGTATTGGTCTTTGTTTCCTTGCAATCAAGTGATAGGAACTACTAATGGGTCAGGACAGCATAGGGTAGAATTTCCCTATGAAATTGCTGGTCATCAAATATAGAGAACTTATGAGATCAATGGTAAATGCCATTATCAGCCTCTTCTCTCCACAAAAATCTAAGAATTATATTCTCCCTGTCTATAGTCACACTAGCCCAAGGCCAGTCAATGCACTTGGCTTTCAATGCCTCCCTCAAATAAATCCTGTTTATCATCCACAGTATTTGCATGAAGCTGTTTTATATGCATGGAGTTGTTTCCCAAATTAACAGCTGGGAGCCCCAATCTTGGAATACTACAGATAGTACCTTCAGCTATTTATTAATATTCATGGTGGGAGATTGTATTTCTTCATATTTAATTGCCACTTGTTTCTCCGCAGTTGAAGGGGAAGGGGTTGCTAAATTACTCCTATTCCAATTATAATTTAATGTTGTTATGTGAACAAGGAAAGGAAGCAGAGATGAACACGCATCTCTCTTTTGAGAAAAGGTAGCATTAGGAATTAAGCTACCAAATAGGGTTATTTTGCACTTGTCTTTTTTACAGTTGTGAGCATGCATTCTGATATAGGAAAACCTGACCCTGGAGCATTGCTTTATAATTCCCATGCTGCTAGCCAACATGGCCACTGCCCATTAATGGACGTGATGAGAGCTATCATCTAGCTCATCTTGACTTGAAGGACACTAAGGCTTACGGCATGTGGGAAGGACAGAATCTATCATTCATTTCATGGTGTTTGTCAACTGCCCCATTTGAACATTTCCTACTATATCTGGTGAGTTGAAGATAACAACACAAGGCTAACACAAGGAGCATCCAAGACAACCTTAGTAGGGATTCAGAATTTTTTTCTCGCTGACAATAGAATTAACAGCAGCTCAAAAGAAATATACACCAAGTCAAGACCAAGAAGGCCAACATCCCACCTATTTTAAAGGCCATTTCTACCTTTTTACACAGGCAGTAGCCCTGGATTGCCATCAAGCATAAATAACAGTAAGAGCTAGGTATGGAGAGATACAAGATATGCAAGGAGCCTTGAAGGGCCAAGATGGTTTTTGCTAATGCCTATCCATGTTTGGCCAAGTAAACAAAATTGCACAAGATAACAAGCCAAGAAAGAAATTGACATACAACCTGCAAAAAAACCCACCCATCTTTATTTCATCATATGCAATGAAAGAGACTACCTTTAAGAGTTGAAGAAGCTTCTTGGCTGAGAAGCAAAAAGTCTTCAAAAAAAAAACGTCCAGTTGCCTCTTGAAAAAGCACCTTTGGGACAACCATGACCTGGATGACTGAGAGTCTCCATAGAGACTACCTTTAAGTATGTATGCCTGGTTCAAGCTAAGGAGGTCTGCAGGCCTAGACAGGCTTGCAGGCATGAGTAACAGAAGTGGATTGAATTAGATATGCATCCAACTGCACATTCCTTCTCCTACCCAGTTGCTTAAAATGGGATGCATGTTCCAATGTGCACTCAACATTCTTGCACAACTGATCACACAGTAATATCTTGCTTATGTGCCAATCAACCTGGATCGTGATCATACAGGAAATGAACCAATAAAGCTGTGTGATATTGCCATGAAGATGAACCAAATAGAGAAGCAAAATGAAGTCATGGTGATATTCCTTGGCATTTAACCTTGTTACATGGCTCTACAGCTGGTTCTATCAATTACAGAAAATCAGATGAGAAGCTTTAGAGTTACTCATTAACTATCAGTCGGTTCCCAAAATGAGTTGGGTTCACAAGATGAGATCAATCTGGAATCCAGTTAACTGAGTATCTGATGCAGCTCCTCCATCAGTGGCTTCAAATACAATTTTAACTCAGGATTAAGCAGGTACAGGGAAGGCCAGTGTTGTCTCCAAATATTTATTTGTTTAGTGTATGGCATACAAGGCCAGAAAGGCTACAATGTTATGCACACAGTAGAAGTAGAAGCCCTGGCAGCTAGTCCATTTGTTACCTACCCCCAGGGCACCACAAGAGGGTGAACTAGATTCACACCGGCTGGCCTCCAGTGTTTTCAGAGGAAATCAGCTCTTCGGGACTTTCCTCCACCACTCCTCTGCTGATCACTTCTGGGTATATCCAGCCCTGATTCCAACTCACCGTGTAGAATGCAACCAGCAGTTTCCCACAGCTGAAATGGTGATACGTATCTATCTACTCGCAAATAATGTTTTTAAACTGCTAGGTGGGCAGGAGCTAAACAAGAGACGGGAACTCACTCCATCCTGCAGAGCTGAACTCTAACCACCAGAGTGCTGGCAATTGCTCAGCACATCCAGCATCATTAAGCTTCTGTGCCACCATGTCCCGTTTCCAAATAAAAAGTGTTAATCTACAAACAGTATCAACAAAACTGAATGGTTCCAGTGTGTTTAAATGTATAAGTCTTCCCACAGGAAATGGTGACTTAAATATTGTGGAATGATGAGATAGTCCCTCAGTTCAGTACAAAAAAAAAATCAGCTGTGAGACCCCTATGAAATTCATCAAAAGCAAAGGGTATAGGCATCCATTAACGTCAAGTATGCTGTGTAAACAAGGTTTAAAAGCATACAACCAAACCATTTATTAAAGTAAAAATTGCTTCAAAACCAGCAGAGTTCCTGTCCATATTGTTTCCTTGTCAACAATACAGAAGTTTCTAGGGGGGAAAAATCAGACCTCCTTCCATCCATCTGCACAGATGGGAAAAGTAATTGCCATCTCACTTTATTGCAATCCTTCTTTTCTCCTACATTGCTCTATAGTCAAGTTCATTTCTCATACCCAAAGTGCAGTTGCCACACAAATGGTGCTGAAAAATTATTATTCCATGCCAGTCAACTGCATTTGACCCCCAGGAACCTTTTTCCATTACTTTTAATACCTTCTATCCATATAGTTTCTTAACTATTCGTCAAGTGAACACATACAGAAACCCACACAGACTTCTTATGCTATTCTGTCCTCCTGTGGCTGTTTGTAATAATTGCAATTTGAACTTCATAATATAGACTAGCTGGGCAGGAGCTGGTTTAGGCTCATCTTAGTCCAGTGTTGTGTTTCTCACAACGACCAGCTACGTGCCACTATGCAGCAGAAAGTGGATATTCAGCTCTCTCTTGTTCCACAACTACTTTTGGGAGGCCCGATATCCTCAGTGAATGAATCCAATCTATTTTAAAGTCATCCAAATTAGCAGCCCTCTCCATATCGTGTGGTGATGAATTTCGCTGATTTAATTATAAACAAGCTTATTATGAAGTAATTTTTTTCCCCATCTGTTCTAATTCTCCTTCTTATCAGCCTCACTTGATGATCACTTGGGAATATTTTTCTGTTACTAATATGGGATAATGAAGAAAATAACCCTTTGAGAATCTACCAAAATAGAGTTTACTAAGAGTTTTCAGGCATTCATTTACCATTTCTAGGGAACCACGCTTGGAAGATTGATTTAGCTTGTGAATGTTTGTCTGATCATTTGATGACCCCACAGATTATATAGATCTTAACTGTCAAGCTATTTGGAGTTGCCAACTGTTAAACCTGATAACAAAATTTAAAGCATCTGAATTCCAGTGTTAAGTCAAAGGATATATCAGTTGAATTTGAAAGCACAGAAGAAAAACATTTTGAATAAGAAATGTGATACTATTTTCCAGATTATCTGTGCTATCCAGATGTTTTTAACCTAAAACCTCATCAGTGGCCACACAGACTATGATGATGGAAGTTATAACACATTTGAAGGACACTTGATTCTTTATTCCTAGTTGTAAAGATTTAAACAGTGGGTAAATTAAGTCATGCCTCTATTTTGTAGTGGTATAGGCTAAAATAACAATTGTTCTGGCTGAAATAATTCACAATAAAAGGGCAAGTAATGCTCAAGGCTGTCAGCATACAATATTAAAATCACCATATTTGCTTTCCAGCTGTAAATAATATATAATGACAACCATAGTCACTATTTAGAATCGTTTCTTACTATAGTATATTTTGAGAGCAACGTCTTTCTATGAGGTTCTTAAAAGAAAAACATTCCAGAGAAAGCTGATTGATCAGATTGATTGACATATACTGTTAACTATCTCAGACATAATGGTTCATCACTGTCCCCAAATAGTTTGATGAGGTTCCCCCCCCCCCCAAATATACTATTTCACACTCTTCCATAAGTCTCTGTTGGGAACCAGCCAACTAAGTAAATCAAGAGCTGAGATGCCTTTTTCATTTCTTAGGGAACAATAATTCTCTTTCTCTTTCTGAACATTACTTAGAATTCTTGCTAGACCAAAACGTTCCATTTATTTGCAATCAATACAGCTGGTCTAACTCTATAATTGTCCTTAATCAGCAATTGTCAGATTAACGATGGACTTGCCTGACATTTTGAAATAGAAAACACAAAGTGACAGCTAAGCCTGGATATACATAGCAGTTAAGAAATCAAAGACAAACTTGGGAGGAAAAATCCAAGAATAAAGGAAAATCCTAAATGTCGATCCTTTATATATTTCGGGAGGGGGGGGAGAGAATCTTGAAGAAAAAAAAAGAAAATCTACTCCTTCTTGTGTGCATGTGCTTCTCCTTCTAGGGGGCCACCCAACTGCCAGACTGATTGATGCATCTTGACAAATTGTTTTTCCTTTATCTCAACACAGGGTAACATCTGTGTATCTCTCTTATTTCTCATTCAGCGGTTTCACTTGAACTAGCTATAAGAATATAAGGTTGATTTAACTGCTCACATCCCAATCAGGAGTACCTGCAATGGGAATTTAAAAGGTTATAATGAAGGCCATGACCTCAAGATTGAAGTGCCTTCCCATTGTTCTGTGTACTTTGTGTGTGACAATTGCAAAAAAAAAAGGGGGGGAGGCTTTTGATTATGAGGTCATGGCCACTATGTTAATTTTTTTTCAACCCCTTCAGATTTTTCCAATCCCAACTCATTATGAGTGAAATAAGGATGTATTATGATGCCCTAATTTTGTAATGCAACATGTATGTCTCTTCCATATAATTTCTACCTCCTGATGCAGGGCATCAAATTAGTTTGATTTTACTTAATGCAAATGATATGATCTCTCTTTGTGGCAAAAAAACCCGGTTTGGACAGTCAACCTCCATCATGTAAATACAAGTATAGTTTTTGGAAAACCATCAAAGACAACATGATCTATCGAGGATCTGCAATGGAACAATGCAAACAAATTAATTCTTGAGTGCAGGCTTTCACAAAACAATATCTTGATGAATTCACCCAGATTATGATTAAATAGCATCCTTATTTCAATCAGTTATTATATAAACACCTGGAGATTCCATCGCTAATATGTTTATTTATGTGCTTCCTTCCTTATTTACTGAAGCATTTGTAACCCACATTCCAGAAAATCTTTGAAAACAGCTTGCAATGACATTTAAAAACAATAATAAAACAACTTCTTCCTTTGCACTTTATTCTTTGTAATGCTCCTAGCCTCTGCCTTCGCATTTAATAATTGAAATGAATGGAGCCTGAATATTCCAAAGGAAAGTGGCCTGCCACAGAAGCAACTACATTTGCCTGAATCCAAATAAACTGGAAATGGGTTTCAATACATAGAAATATACGTAACGAACATCGTTGAAGATTTCTTCATCACCGTATGCTGACTACTAGGTAATCATATGCAAAGGACATGAAATGTTCTGTCTTGTGCTCTGGTAGTTCTACTGCACATCTGAAACTATTCTGCCCTATTTGGATAAAACAAAGCAGGGGTACTTCATAGATCCTCATTTCGGCTTCCTGTGTGCAGAGAGGCAGGGATTCTTCAAAAGGGTATAAAGCAGCAGCCATCTTGTCCTGGCCTTCTTGGACACCCTAAAATCTAAAGGAGAAAGGATGAGCATTTACTTTCCAGTATCCTAGCAATTCTTTAGCAATGGCCAAAGGCACACTGGACTCTGACTTCACCCACCTAACTAGGAAGTCCTATCAGCACTGTTCAGATTTTTCTAGCCTGGCCCAGTGGTGAAATCCAAATTTTTTTACTACCGGTTCTGTGGCCGTGGCTTGGTGGGCGTGGCAGGGGAAGGATACTGCAAAATCCCCATTCCCACCCCACTCTGGGGCCAGCCAGAGGTGGTATTTGCTGGTTCTCCAAACTACTCAAAATTTCCGCTACCAGTTCTCCAGAACCTGTCAGAACCTGCTGGATTTCACCCCTGGCCTGGCCCTTATCAGATGCACAAGGAAGGACCTCAAACCTCATAGTCCTATACTCATTACAAGCACTGATCTTGACGGCTGAAGAGAATGGAACCTGATGTCCCACAGCTCTGGAGATCACCAGTCAGAAAAGGCCACTCTGTTGCCCCAAACCCTCTATCTTCATGGCTCAGGCCACAGAGGGAGCATGTCATTTAAGACACCCTCCTGCTGGCTTCAGGTGTGAAATGAGATAAGCGTTGCTTATGGTAACGTCTTTCCCCCTTCCCCGTCTACTATGTTGTTTGAATGCAGTGTGGATTTCCTAATCTTTGGGATATATAATAAATGCAATGCTTTCTGTCATTTTCTATAATCCATTTGTTAAGCTTTATTTTCAAAACCCAATATTCTCCTATCTCCTTCATCTACTGCAACATAAGCATGGATCAAACCACAACAGGGTTTACCTGTTGATTGATCGATGTGGCAAGAATATGAGTTTCTTTGCTGCTGGTTCTCCATACATTTGGCTGCAAGGTGCTGGCCAAAGCAAAGAAGAATAGGATTGGTGTGATAGTGGTCCATAAAAAGCATCCCAATCCATGTCTTGTATCCTGCAAGGAAATAGCAATCCCTTTACTTGGGAAGAAGATTCAGCTACAAATGAGATCTGACTGTACTTCTAGAAAATTGCAATCAGCTGTAGACAATCTAATACACTCTTTTGTGAAGATGTACCAGTGGTGAAATGTAAACTTTGTTACTACCGGTTCTGTGGGCGTGGCTTGGTGGGGGGGGGTAATGTAACTGGGTAGGTGTGGCCAACTTTTTTTTTTTACTTTTTTAAAGCAATTTTTTACAACCTATTTGGGCGAATAGGTGTAAAAAAATGCTTTTAAAAGGTTAAAAAAAGGCTCTGACGATCACAGCTGTGGCGCGCGATCATCAGAGCCTTCTTTTTACCTTTTAAAAGGTAAAGGGTGTCATTACAGTACGTAACGACACCCAGGTGGGTGGGTGGAGCCTCGCACCACCATTGCTACCGGTTCTCCGAACCACCTGCCACAATCGCTACCAGATCGCTTGATCCGGTCTGAACCGGGAGCATTTCACCCCTGAGATGTACCATATTTTTCCATGTATAAGACGCTACTTTTTCTTTAAAATATTTACTTGAAAATGGAGAGGCATCTTATACACAGGAGGCGGAGAGGAGAAAGCATGGCCCATCCCAGTCCTCCAGCTCTGCTTCACATGCTGGACGAAACTCTACCTTATATGCAGCTCTATCATTCCTCTCTATTATAGTTGTTTCCTGTATCACATTGCCACTCTAGGTTTCGTCTCTATTGTTCCTCTGATACATTTCCTGTTCTTGTATTACTCACTCTCTAATAAGATGGTTTCTGCACAGTTATGGCTTGTAGTATGCTTACTTACTCTATATGAAACATGGGGGCACCTTATAGATGGAAAAATACGGGATAATTCCAGACAATGAGATTGGGTAGCTTATGTGCTTTCCGTGAGATTCACCCATCTCTTTCAAGAGCTACTCAACTATTTCCTCAGTGAAAGGCTATAGTTGTCAGTATACGTTTCCTGATGCTTCACTAGAGCTACCCTCTTCCCAAAAGGGAACATCAGACTGGGTAAATGTGAATCTCATAGAGTCAGGACTTGAAGGCATATCCCATAAGAAGGACTTTCAAGTGACAGCAGTAACTAACTACAAGAAAGGATGTTGCAAGAATTCCTTGCATGAATTAATGCAGGTGCAGAAAGATACAGAGATGGTTCTACTCTGACTTTGTTTGCTTGTTTATTTAAATTTATTATGGCCGCCCACTCCAAAGGATTTATGGCTATTCACTATAAAATATTATCCATCCTCTCTCGACTGAAAGTGGCTCTTCACAGGTGCCAATCATATCTGTGGGAACAACTGTGGATGATTGATTAAGGGATTATGATACCATGGAAAATTCTGCAAAGAAATCCTGCCTTTGGATCAGATTATGTTCTCTACCTTTGAGTTAGAGATCTGATTTGGATAAGGAGATATGAGTTCAAATATACTATTATGGCTGGGATAGCCTGCATTATTCAAGCTTTAGTGAAGTCACCCATCAATTGGCATTATGCGGTGGTCATCTCTTCCTTCATACATAGATTTGCGGTAAGAAAAAAAAATGGCAGGGAAATATGGAGGGCCAAAATATGGCCTGGTCTCAAACCATCTTCCTAATTAATAAGAACTGCTTGGGACTTGAATTTTACAGACTATTCTCAGCTTCCAGCCTAACAGGTAATCCTCACCTTTCAAACTCAACTGGAATCAGAATTTCCAGCAAGATGGTTGTTAAGTGAGACACAAACAATTTTATGATTTTTTTTTGCCATGGTTGTTAAAACAAATCACCACAGTTTTTAAGGAGATTATTGAAGCGTTAAAGGAATCTGGCATCCCCACATTGAATTTGCTCATCAGAAACCAGCTGGGAAGATCACAAATGGTGATCCCATAACTCCAAGACACTGCAACCATCATAAATACATGCTGGTTGCCAAGCACCCAAATTTTGATAACGTGACGATGAGGATGCTGCAATGGCCGTAAAGTGCGAGGCCTGGTTGAAGGTCACTTCTTTCAGCTCTGTTGTGACTTCAAACCAATGGTGGGTTTCAAATTTTTTTACTACCGGTTCTGTGGGTGTGGCTTGGTGGGCGTGGCATGGTGGGCCTGGCAGGGGAAGGATACTGTAAAATCTCCATTCCGTCCCCAATCCAGGGGAAGGTAACTGCAAAATCCCCATTTCCTCCCAATCAGCTGGGACTTGGGAGGCAGAGAATAGATGGGGCAGGGCCAGTCAGAATTTTTACTACCTGTTCTCCGAACTACTCAAAATTTCCACTACCAGTTCTCCAGAACTGGTCAGAACCCGCTGAAACCCACCTCTGCTTCAAACGGTTGCAAAATGAAAGGTTATAAGTTGAGGACTATCAGTACTTAAATTAACCATGCCTCATTAACTGACTAATACTTTATTCAGGGAATAAAGCCTGTAGTACAGTGGACTGAAGCACTGTTATTAACATCTGCTGCTTGCAATTACTGCAAGTTCAAATCTCACCAGGCTCAAGATTGACTTAGCCTTCCATCCTTTCTAAGGTAGGTAAAATGAGGACCCAGATTGTGGGGGCAATAAGATGACTTTGTATAATATACAAAAGTATGAAGGCTATTGCTTAACGCATTGTAAGCTACCCTGAGTCTCCAGAGAAGGGCAGCATATAAATTAAAGCAAAAAAAAAAACTGATGAAAGGACACAACCTAAACCAGGGATTTCCAACCTTGGCAACTTTAAGCCTGGTGGACTTCAACTCCCAGCATTCCCCCAGCCAGCTTTGCACCAGGCTTAAAGTTGCCAAGGTTGGAGATCCCTGGTTTAGGTTACCCCTGAAGTAAACTGATTTCCTGGTTTGCTTGCTGTTCCATTCAGGGATATTCAAAGGGATGTCTGGTTTCAAATCCCTGAGAAACTCTGGACCTTACCCATGTCAGCCGCTTCATAGCCTTTAGGCATAATGGTCCTATCAATCCGAGCAATCAGCCAGGCTCCCAAAACAACGCTGCACATCAGCCGGAAGAGACAGGCACTCAGGCCCAGCATCACGTTAGAGAAGAACAGGAAGTAATTGAAATTATGGAACACTTTTCTGAAATTACAAATAAATGACCATTGGAGAGATTCATATTGATTCATGGCTGAGGACCTGAGTGTGGAAATCTGTCAAACAGTCCCTGCCTCTTCTGATGATTATTTTTTAATTATATGTTAATTATTAATTTAACTAGGCTCACTCTTATTAGACATGAAAAAGATACTTTCTTCAATGTGCTGCTATATAATTTGGGGTAGCTCCAAATAAAACATGAATGAAGTTTATACCTAAAATATTTTGTTTTAAACGATCGCTTGATGAAATAAGATACTCATTTACCTCATGAAGTTTACTTCAGTTTTAGAAATGAAGTAAGTATCGTTCCTAAAAATAAAGAATTGAGACCGAATTAAGGGGAACTTGCCTGTTATCAAGAGCCAAAGGTTTTTCCTTGTCATCTTGCAAAATCTTTGGCTGGAGAAAAAATTGGCTGGCGGTCGTAATCTGCAGCACGATGAACCCTATCACAATGGCAATGGTCAAGCTGAAGGGGAGAAGGCACAAATAAGCTATAGGTGTGGAAGTCTTCATCCCAGATGATAATAGAATAGAACAGAACAGAACAGAACAGAACAGAACAGAACAGAACAGAACAGAACAGAACAGAATAGAATAGAATAGAATAGAATAGAATTCTTTGTTGGCCAAGTGTGATTAGACACACAAGGAATTTGTCTTTGGTGCATATGCTCTCAGTGTACATAAAAAGAAAAGATACATTCATCAAGAATCATAAGGTACAACACTTATTGATAGTCATAGAGTACAAATAAGCAATCAAGTCATGCTAGGAAACAGTCAACATAAATCGTAAGGATACAAGCAACAAAGTTACAGTCATACAGTCATAAGTGGGAGGAGATGGGTGATAGGAACGATGAGAAGATTAATGGTAATGCAGACTTAGTGAATAGTTTGACAGTGTTGAGGAAATTATTTCTTTAGCAGAGTGATGGCGTTCGGGGAAAAACTGTTCTTGTGTCTAGTTGTTTGGTATGCAGTACTCTGTAGTGTCGTTTTGAGGATAAGAGTTGAAACAATTTATGTCCAGGATGCGAGAGGTCTGTAAATATTTTCACAGCCCTCTTTTTGACTCGTGCAGTATACAGGTCCTCAATGGAAGGCAGGTTGGTAGCAATTGTTTTTTCTGAAGTTCTAATTATCTTATTTTCTAAATAAGCTATAGATGCAGAAGTCTACATCACAGATGAAAGAAGATCCTTTTATGTACCTATAGCTCTTTATTTTATATATTTTACATGAAAGAGAGAGATGGCCAAAGCTGAGTTGACCAAAGCAAAAGCAGAATAAAATCTAACAAATACACACACACACACACACACACACATGCAAACACACACATATTTTTCTTTTTTGAATTCTAATTGCTCAGACCAAAGGCACATCTACAGTTAAGTCTAGGCCTTCTTTCAGATAAATATCTTAAAACCTTGAAAAATTGAGGACTTCACAGGTAAGTCATAAACAAGGGTACAGCTGGATGGAGTTGTCCTCTAATATTAATTTCATGAACACAGGTAGTCCTCGACTTACGACCATGATTCAGCCCAGAATTTCTGTTGCTAAGTGAGAAATTTGTTGAGTTTTGCCCCATTTTACTATTTTTCTTGACACAGTTATTAAGTGAATCACTGTGGTCGTTAAATTAGTAACACAGTTGTTAAGTGAATCTGGCTTCCCCATTGATTTTGCTTGTCAGAAGGGCGCAAAAGAGGATCAGGTGACTCTGGGACACTGCAACCATCATAAATATGAGTCAGTTGTCAAGCATCTGAATGTTGATAAAAGTGACCAAGGGGCTGCTGCAATGGTTGTAAGTGTGAAAAACAGTCATAAGTCACTTTTTTCAGTGCTGCTGTAACTTCGATTGGTCACTAAACAATCTGTTGTAAGTCAAGGACTACCCATATAAGATATTTATTTTAAGAATTTGCACTAGATTTCAGCTAACTGAAAAAAATATTCATATGTAAACTGGGGAGTCTAAGCTTTGAACCTGTGCATTCGATACCCCATGTGCCCCATATTTATGCTCCAGGGACCCCTCACTGCAGAACTAGCCTCTCCATGTGCTCCACCAGACAATATGGGACATGTTTTCTGGCCATCCTAACAAAATCAAAGGCACTTACATGCCCGTTCCCAAACTTTTAGCCATTTCTATCCCCTGACCATGCTTTACAGGCAACACCAAACCGTAAATGAGCATCACTCCGAAGAGGCACTGTATGATGTGGATGACCAGGTAACCTAGAAAAGAAAGCATAAGTAACCAATTGAAAAGGCCATATAAGGGCACTCTACACTGCTAGGGAAAATGATATAGTATACATACCCCAAACTAGATAGGCAATTTGCCAACCGGAATATCTTGCAATTGCTCCCTGTTAATGTGAAAACAAAAAGAGCAGATATTTATATAAGCATTTTGCCAATTAATTAATTTATTAGCCAGTTGAAATTCCACTGAATTTCAGTGAAATTTAACTGAAATTTTAACTAAAATAAAAATGTATGCTTCTTATTCAAAGAACCATAGCATGCCTTTTAAGTACTAAATACATTGGGGAGGGGGGAAACAAAGTTACTACCCTTTTGTGAAAATTATATGTTTTTCCTTTCCTATCATAGAAATGCATAAACACAAAGAACAGCCTCAACGTATGATCAAATATGCCTCTCTTTCAGAGACCTATTGACAAAAATATTTACCAGTTAAAACTGATATATAAATTTTGGTTACTTACAATCTTGGAATTCCATGTGCTTACTCAGAATTAACAAGGAGTAAAAGAAACGTCCAATTGTAGCAAATAAGTAAAATTAATTCAAGATGGAGCTTGTTTAGGGCTGCAAAATCCAGACCATTATTAAATGTCATCAGAGATACAGGAAAGGTTTATGCTTCCACTCAGAGGTTGTCCAGATTTTGCTGTTCTGGGTAGCTCTAATATAAACCTCACTGTGCCATTACCCTTAAGAATAGCACATATTTATACAGAATATTGTATTTTTCAGATTATAAAACGCACCTTTCCCCCCCCCCCAAAAAGAGAGTGAAAATCTGGGTGCGTCTTATATTCCAAATGTAGCCTGGTCCAGCTTCTCAAACGGAGGTTTCAGAGGCTGAAAAAAACATCAGAAATGAAGCTTCAGAAAAAAAGCCCCCAAATAGAGCTTCAGAAAAAAAGCCCCCAAATAGAGCTTCAGAAAAAAAGCTCCCAAACAGAGCTTCAGAGGCTTTTTTTCTGAAGCTCTGTTTCGGAGGCTTTCAGAGGCAGGAAAAAAAGTTTTTTCTGAAACAGAGTTTCAGAAATTTCAGAGGCAGAAAAAAAAGCAAAAAAAAGCAAGGTACAGAGCTCACAACCAAGGAACCTGTTGCTAAAATTCACCTCTGGGAACAGCTGATTGGGGGTATTCCGGGAGGCTGATCCACCTGCCAATCAGCTTTTTTTCTTATTTTCCTCCCCAAAAATTAAGGTGCATCTTATACTCTGAAAAATACGGTAGTTTAAGCTACAGTAGTAGACATTTAGCAATAGGGAGTCTTTCAATATACAGAAGGCAGAAGTCCATCAGCTGCATTTTCTGGAAATGTATATGGATGGATTTCAAAGCTGTTGAATTTCTGTCTACACAATTACCTATAATAGGAAAAATCTAGAGGAAGCTGTCTTGTGCATACACAATATGCATAATTTTTCAGGCGGATTTCCATTAAGTGATTGGCGAAGGTTGCTATCAAGCAATGGGATTGGACATATTCCTATCTAGTCCAAATTTTATCCAACACACCAATGCAACCTGTGGATGCCAGTGACCATGACTTTTAAATATACGATTGTAAGTAAAACTCAGCAATTCTTTTAGACTTTATGATGGTTGGATATTAAGCATTTATTTCCAATCTCTTTGTCCTTTGAAGGTCAACAGGGAATAGATTTTACTCTCATCTTAAAATGCAGGCTATTCTTGATTATTGTGAAATCTGAATATGAGCCTGATGATTAGAAGAATGCTGCCATTGTCCTCCAACACAAAATGGAACTAGCAACACCAAATACAAAAACTGCAGGGAGAGTAGTTTATTGAGTATTGGGTGGAAGAGTGTTTGAAAGAATTCTGATTTGAAAGCCACAAAAAAAGATTTTGCTTAAAAATCAGTTGGATATGAAGAAATTAACCAGGATTAGAGAAGAACTCACCACGCTTTGGGAAGATGAAACTTTACTAAATAATGCGGGAAGGAATTCCTTCTGTCCTGCCCGTAGCCTCTTGATATGTTTTCTAAAAAAAGAGGGGGGAGGCATTAATGGACATTTTTTAAGTAGAATTTCAGAACTCCTTTAAACCATATGTTTTAATAGAAGAACCCTAGTCTGTGAACAGAAGATGCACAGCAGTAGAGGATCACAAACTCAGGAAGAAGAGCAAGGTATACCTGTAGCAGGCGAGGATATGGAACACGTAGGTGACACTTGTGAGAGAAGCAGAGCCAACAGTGAAGATCCACACACCTATGGAGAAGCAACTTTGGTGATTTATTTTGTTCACAATCCCCATAATCAAGTGCCTATTATGTTTCCACACTCAGTCAACACAAGCTTGGAGAAAAAATAATAAACTTTAGAGCAGGGATCTCCAACCTTGGCAACTTTAAGCCTGGAGGACTTCAACTTCCAGAATTCTGGAAGTTGAAGTCTGCCAGGCTTAAAGTTGCCAAGGTTGGAGACCCCTGCTTTAGAGTAATTTCTTTTATCCTTATCTTGTTACATCTCAGTTGTTTTTCAACTCAGAAGTTAAACTGATGTACAAGTGAAAAGGTAACCATTATGGACAATACCTATGTGTCCTTGACAGTAGTATGTCTTCTTAGCATAAGGAATGGGAAATAATTTTCTATTCCTTTTTAACAAATCATTTTTTTGATTAAACTTTAAAGACCACGCAGTTAACATTTTGTTTAAAAACCTCACCTTTAAAAACTGTAACCATTGCAATTTTTTTTTTTCAAATTTGGACACGAACTCCATAAAACAAGATTCAAAAAGCAATCACTAATATTAATTCTGTGGCCAGTATTTGCATATAGATTTAATTTAAAAGTCTGATGCTCTCATGACTATACCTTCCATGACTTCAATGAATTCTTTTAAAGGTTGGATATCTGATACATTGCTGGCAGCAGAAAGCATCTCATAATTTGATATCAGAATTACCAGAGTACATGAAACAAGCTTGTAAACATAATACTCCATCACAGCAAACTGGAAGAGAAAGAGAGAAGCAGTTATTCGGTAATTGTAAAGGTGTGTGAGAAAGACCTTGAGAAATGGGCCAAAAAAATGCTGCCTAGGGAACAGACCTAAGAAAGGGCACTGGCCACAGCTGCAAAATGGACAGAGGAAAAAGCTGAGAAAGGATCCCACCCCTCAACTTCTCTGTAAAGTTCTGTAAAGGAATGGCAGGAGATTTATACTATCAGATTTGCAAGATTCTGTTAATGTAGCCTTACAGTAAAGGACAATTATCTCACCTGGTTATGTTTCCTGTCTAATCTGCCTGGGAAGGTTAACACCAATCTTGCAAGTCTGAAAATGCAGATCTCCTATTGTCTTTCTCTTAAATCTGAGAAATTAGAGGGTCCCGTCTGAGACTCTTTCTCTACCCATTATGCTGCTGAGAATTATGCATCATCTCTTCACCCTGTTTCTCAATGTTTTTCTCACATATCCTTTATAGTGATTTAGAGATATTGCTGGCAATTTCAGGTCCACAAGCAGACATTCAACTTACAGTAAACCACAACTCCAAGGGGTATATTTTATGTAGAAGAAAGTGAATCAAGATTCAGCAGCCATCAGTAGCTAATATCTCTGAGAATAACAACAATAAACCTTTTATAGAGCTCTTTCTTACAGTAGGAGAACAATATTAAGGCCGATGCTATAGAGCAGGACTCTTGAGAACTTAACCTTATGAAATGTCTTTTCATAAACAGATATAACAAAACATAATTCACGTACCCTCAACAATTTCATTAAGTAGGGCTGCTCCTGCAAAGCAGACAGTTTCTTCACAATTTGGGTAGGAAGATGTGATACAGAATAATGGAGATTAGGACTTTACATGAACGCTTCCATACTTTTGTTTGTGAGGCACAAGAAGAAGGATGACTGCAACAATGCTATTTCAATAAGTTTTAAGTAGTCGCAATTTGGAATAAATTATTTTTTGCATGCAGCATACAGAAGATAGACCGAGCTCTACACACATTCTATAATACAGTGATAATGAACCTTTCGCGAAGAAACAGGGCATGTACACAAGCTTGTCGGCGCAACTCTCCAGAAAAGCCAAACTTCCAGGTTCTAGCGCCCATGCGTGCCTAACATCATCTGGCCAACGCAGGCCGGTTTTCAGCACTGCCACGCACATGAAGGGATCACGCTCCGGAAAAGCCAAACTTCCAGGTTCTGGCGCGCATGTACACCCAACAATCAGCTGGCCGGCGCACATGCACATACCAGTTTTCAGCACCACCACGCGTTCAAAGGACAGTTGATTGTCATGCATGCATATGCACCAGAAACCCAGAAGACAAACAGGCAAGGCCACATGTGCCAGGCACACGTGCCATAGGTTCGCCATCACGGCTATAATCCATTGTCTATTCTTTGCATTACAAATAACAGTTAATACCCCCTCGTTGAGATGTGCCCACCCAGTTTCCACGCATTCCATCAGCCGAGGACACAGGGGAGGGGCGGGGGGGTGGCGGTTGTCATTAGAGAAGGTCTTGGTCTGAGGGAGGCCACTGTTCCTCAGACGGCTGGATGTGAATCCCTCCTTGTGAAGTGGGGTCATGGGGTGCAGATGGGCGTGCTGGTTACATACCTGGCTCCCTGCCACGTGACGGCAGCCCTCCCCGAGCTGCTCAACATTATAGCCGCGGTGGCGGTTGACACCCCCAGGCTTATGGTCATGGGGGATTTTAACCTGCCATCCGTCGGTAAGGCGTCTGAGGTGGCTCGGGAGTTCATGGCTTCCATGACGGCCATGGACCTGACCCAGTTAATTCATGGCCCTACTCACACGGGGGGAAACATGCTAGACCTGGTTTTTGTCTCTGGTCAGTGGTTGAGTGATCTTGAGATAGGGGATATAGTGATCGAGCCCTTGTCATGGTCAGATCACTCCCTCCTTCGCTTTGACCTTCAAACCGCCGCACCCCGCTGCAGGGAGGCGGAACCATTGAGGTGGTACTGCCCCAGGCGCCTGATGGATCCTGATAGATTCCAGACAGAGCTTGGGCCATTTCCTGAGGCTCTGGCACACGGCTCGACTGAGGAGCTGGTGGCCGCCTGGGATAGGGCAGCCGCTGGAGCTTTTGATCGGGTCGTGCCTTTGCGGCCTCTGACCCGGCGTCGATCTCGCCTGGCTCCTTGGTTCACCGAGGAGCTGAGGGAGATGAAGCACTGGAAAAGACGCCTGGAGAGTGGTTGGAGGGCCAGCCATTCTGAATCTGACCGAACACTGGTAAGGTCTCATATAAAGACCTACCTGGTGGCGACAAAAGCGGCGAAGTATAACTATTTTGCCACTCTTATTGCGTCATCAGATAATCACCCGGCCGCCCTGTTTAGGGGTTGTTCCTCTGTCCTAGTCCTATTAGACCTCTCAGCGGCTTTTGATACCATCGACCATGGTATCATGCTGCACCGGCTTGAGGAGTTAGGGGTGGGAGGCACCGTCCTATGGTGGTTCTCTCCTTTCTCTCTGACCGGTTGCAGTCTGTGTTGACAGGGGGGCAGAGATCGACCCCGAGGCCCCTTGTATGTGGGGTGCCACAAGGGTCGGTCCTCTTGCCCCTTCTGTTCAACATTTATGTGAAGCTGCTGGGTGAGATCATCCGTGGTTTCGGGGTGAAGTACCATCAGTACACTGACGACACTCAGCTGTACATCTCCACCCCGGACCACCCCAATGATGACCTTGAAGTGATGTCCCGGTGCCTGGAGGCCGTGCGGATCTGGATGGGGAGAAACAGACTCAGGCTCAACCCATCCAAGACCGAGTGGCTGTGGTTTCCGACATCCTGATATAGTCAGTTGGTGCCATCACTGACTATTGGGGGCGAGTCATTGGCCCCAACGGAGAGAGTTCGCAACTTGGGTGTCCTCCTGGACTCATGGCTGTCTTTAGAAGAGCACATGACGGCCGTGGCCAGGGGGACTTTTTATCAGGTCCACCTGATTCGCCAGTTGCGTCCCTTTCTGGATCGGGACTCGTTAAATACGGTCACTCATGCTCTCGTTACTTCCCACCTGGATTACTGCAATGCTCTCTACATGGGGCTCCCCTTGAGGAGCACCCGGAGGCTCCAGCTGGTCCAGAATGCGGCCGCGTGGGTGGTTATGGGAGCAACGTGGCGCTCCCATGTGACCCCCCTCCTGCACGAGCTGCACTGGCTCCTGGTGGTCTTCCGGGTGCGCTTCAAGGTTTTGGTTACCACCTTTAGAGCGCTCCATGGCATCGGACCGGGGTATTTATGAGACCACCTTTTGCTACCAATAGCCTCTCACCGACCAGTACGCTCCCATAGAGAGGGGCTTCTCAGGGTGCCGTCGGCCAAACAGTGTCGACTGGTGGCCCCCAGGGGGAGAGCCTTCTCTGTGGGGGCACCTACCATCTGGAACGAGCTCCCCCCAGAGATACGGAGGATCCCGGACCTGCGCACGTTTCGTCGTGCTCTCAAAACTTTTTTATTTCAGCAGGCTGGCCTGGCCTAACTCTCCTCTTTTAAATTTTTAATTCGTGATTTTATAAATTGGATGTTTTAATCTGTGTTTCGGCCAAAATATTTAATAATTTTAAGGGATTTTTAATATTTGTATTATCTGTATTTTATCTTGGCTGTTCACCGCCCTGAGTCCTTCGGGAGTAGGGCGGTATAGAAATTTGATAAATAAATAAATAAATAAATAAATAAATAAATAAATAAATAAATAAATAAATAAATGCCTTGAGTTTAAAGATTAATGAAATAAAATGGAAACACCCACGGTTTCCCAGTTCAACATGTTTTGCATGACCCACAACTCTTTGGCTTACCATGTAAAGGCAAATGATGGCAAGCACCATTGTACTGATCATTCGGCTGGGAAACTGAAAGTAAGGATCCCATTCATAGATGTTCTGCTGGATCCAAGATTTCTGAGGCGTCCTGTTTTTAAAGACAGTATGGACAGCTTTGAGGAGATGGGTAACAAGAAAAAGAGGACAAGGCTTCCTTGCCATCATGCACTTTTTGTCTTCTTTCACCCTTAATCTAAATGCAGCCTTCTTCAATACCACATGCCTTTATCCACTCTTATGTAACTCTAATATTGAGCTTCTATATTAGACTGACTGTCAAGCTATTTTCTATTTCTAGGACAAGGTTTCCCAACCATAGCAACTTTAAGACATGTGGACTTCAACTCCCATGGCAGGGGAATTCTGGGAAATGAAGTCCATGTGTCTTAAAGTTGCCATGGTTGGGAAGCCCTGTTCTAAGAAAGGGTAGCTAGGATGCCACCATTCAGGGAACACAATCAAGGCAAGGTGTTCCCGCCAGCAGCCAGCAGAGCTGGCAGCAGATTCAGACAGTGAGGAGGTTGGGGAGGAACATGGGCCAGTCCTGGAGTCTGAGGAAGGCTCGGACGAGGGCTCTGAGTAGGAAGCAGAGAGGGGGCCAAGGCCATTTTGTAGTTCTTTGCTGCCTCTGGAATTTCCGGAGCCTGACATCAGCGAGGCAGAAGAACAGCGGGAGCCTGTTCCCAGTGTATCCATGCGCAGAGCTGCCAGAAGACAGGAACAACTAAGAAAACAGGGTCGACTTGGGAGTAAAGCTTGGAGATGATTGGTCCCTCCCATAAAATATAAAAGAGGAGCGAATGGGACGTGAGCTTTTGCAGGAATCAATTAGTTCATTCGGTCGGTAAAAGCTCTGGAAAAGTTCTGTTTGACTCTGTGCTAAATTTGGCCTTGCCTTGCGTGTGGCAATTAGTTCTCTGGCAGCATTCCAAGGGAGATAAGGTGAGTGTTTGTAAACACTCCCCTGAAAGACTGTTTGAGAAGCCCTTCAGATTGGGAATGCTAATAATTCACAGCTGTATGAATTAAAGAGGTTTGCCGGGACTAAGATTGTGCTGTATACTTTCTAAGGAAGCCTAGGTCAGAACACAAGGGGACTTAAATGAGACTAATTAAGGTACCCCAATGGATTACCGTATAATAACAGACCTCCGGATTTTTCGTCGGGCCCTGAAAACTTATTTATTTCAACTAGCTGGGCTGGCTTGAGCTAAATTTTAAATTGGTTTTAAATTGGGTTGTTTTAATTTACGGCCAGAATATCTAATTATTTTAATACTGTTTTTTAATTTTTGTATGCTTTGTTTTTACTTAGGCTGTGCACCGCCCTGAGTCCTATTTGGAGAAGGGCGGTATAGAAATTTAAACAAATAAATAAATAAAATAAATAAATTACCAATTCCCAAGCCTGGATTAACTCTTGAACAAGAGAAACACATGTTTAGGGCACCAAGGGAATGGGCACCACTGAGTTTTTCCCCCCTTGCAATCATGTCCTCAATTCTTTTACTGCCACACGATTTTACTCTTTTTTTCATCATTCTATTCAACTTTATTCAAGATAGTTTTTTTTTAAAAAAAGGTTTTCTTTGGCATGGTGAGCAACTAAACTTTAAAATGTTGGGTCTTCATAATTTGTTAGTTGACCAATGAATGGTCCAAACGGCAGCATTATTGAACTAAGGCTAGGGCATCACCTGGCTTAATCTCACCCTGCCAATCCCTTCCAGAACTAGATATTAAGAGCACCATTGAGCTAATTATTTGGGACTTATATCGTCATACAATTATGTCACTATGTCCCAAATAAAAAAGGGCAATTATTTTTATAAGAGTCTTTCCCCACATCAATAGATAAGTCATTGCTTGAGATTGCTGTCAGCCCTTCAAGGTAGACCAGAAACCAAAAACATGCAGGGCAATATTATTTTACTATAAAGCTATAATACAGGTAGTCCTCAATTTACAACCATTCATTTAATGATTGTTCAAAATTACATCAGATCTGGAAAAATAATTACTTACAACCGGTCCTCACCCTGGCGATCATCCCAGCATCCCCACAGTCATGTGATCAAAACTCGGGCACTGGTGTGTATTTACAATGGTTGCAGCATCCCAGAGTCATGTGACCTCCATTTGCAATGTTCCTGGCCAACTTCCAACAAGCCAAATCAATGGGAGGAAACCGGATTCGTTTAACAATCACACGATTCACATAACTGTAGTGATTCACTAAACCATGGGAGGAATGGTCATAAAATTAGGTGCAACTCACTTTGCTTGGCCATGGAAATTCTGGTCCGAATTGTAGTCGTAAATCAAGGACTATCTGTAACACAATCTTGAAAGACTGAATGTTCTTCCTCCCTCCCTCCCTCTATCTTCATGTGAGCTAAGAAGGGGTTCACCGGAAAACAAAATATGGATTATTGACGGCAAGAAATTAAGAATATATGGTGCATATGACATTCTAAGAAACATTTCTCAAACAAAATGAGTGTCCTCACTGCAGTGGAGGTTTCCTCAACAATTGTTGGACGTATTGAGCATGATGGGTTTCAAGTAAAGTAGTGTTGTCCTGCAGGGGAGGAAAAATAGTTATTTATTGTTTTAGGGCTTAATGTCAGGGCTTAATGTGCTGACAGTTAACACCTTTCAAAGGTCAGAAATAAGGAAAAGGAAAGCATCACGCTAGAAGTGGCTGATGGACCAGGGAAAAAAAAACCCTTCTTGTTCAGCGCCAGTACATATTTGAGCATAACAACGAGTGGTTGCTGAGGTCTACTTGTATAGTATTCAGTTTTCACATATGTATAAAGGAGACCCAAATTTTAAAAATATTGGATTAAATAAATGTGGCTGTTGATAAATTTGTCCATCTTCTTTTCTCAGAATTAGATGAATGAATTGGAAATAAGTCAAAAAGATCCCCTAAAATGGGGATGGATCTCTACAGCCCTCCAGATCCTGAATTCTAATGTCCAACAGCTCCAGCTTTTGGAGGTGTTGAACATTAGATTGGGCATTGAGAGGATATTGGGCAACCTCTGGAGGACACAGAATACTCCTGCAAAGGGACCCATGGGGTACAAAGGGGAAGAAATACTCCAAGAATACTCACTGTTGGAAGACCTGTCTGAAACTGGGCCCATGACGCTTTTATCAACATATGGGTGAATTTCCCTAACAAGAAAAGCTGGCAAACCAAAGAAGGCCAATAGAAAATGATCTTCTCATAATACCCCAGAATCTGTACAGAGAAAAGTAGGATCAAGCTGTTATCTGCTGGTGTTACAATGAATCATTTCTATGCCAGGCAGACTCCTAATGATTAGCCCTTCGGCCATATGTTGCCATCCGCAAAAGCTGCCCACATCTCCCTTCTGAGCCACAGCATTAACACTTCGAACGTTCAGTTGGACAGTGGGCTCTGAATCAATCCGGAGCTCAGCTGAATGGCTGGCTTTCTGCCCTCACTTCGTCTGCCAGCAAATCCATAAGTGGCTTTGCAGCTGCCAACTTGAAACATGTCTAAACCATGCTGGCTTGACGAAAAAGGCTTTCCCTGTTGTTGGTGTTAGGTGGAAACGCTACAAAGCACCCCTGAGATTCTTTTTTACATCTTTGTCCAGGCCGCATCTGGAGCTGCACAGCAGCATCTTAAAAATGGCATGACAGTACTTGCTCACATCTTCCTTTTTTCCCCCCATAAAAGAAGGAAGGACCCAGCATGATGGTGTACATGAGAAACAAGTGAAGAAGAGCAAGTGGGAAGGAGCCATTACATTGCCAAAAGTGTAAACAAAAAAGACTCAGGAAGCAGCCATTTCTAACTATTCTCCAGTTGTCCTAAAAAAAAAAAAACTGACTATGGAAGTCAAAAGTGTTTGCTTTAATGGGACATAAAATATTTTACATAGCTTTCCTCTCCTTGTGCTTGAGAAGCAGAGGTGGGTTCAGCAGGTTCTGACCAGTTCTGGAGAACCGGAAGTGGAAATTTTAGTAGTAAAAATTCTGACTGGCCCGGCTCCCATCTATTCTCTGCCTCCCAATCCCAGCTGATTGGGAGGAAATGGGGATTTTGTAGCAACCTTCCCCTGGAGTGGGATGGGAATGGAGATTTTACAGTATCATTTCCCTGCCACGCCCACCAAGCCACACCCACAGAACCAGTAGTAAAAAATTTTGAAACCCACCATTGTTGAGAAGCAAGAAAAATAGTTGGTTAAAAGGAAAAATAACTGGTTTAAAGGAAAAGCTTACTAACTACTGTAATAATATTTGTAGCCGCTATAGTGTTTATCAGTGGCACGGTGGCTCAGCAATTAAGACACTGTGCTTGTCGGCTGGAAAACGGACAGCCCAGGCAACAGGTTGAGTTCCTGCCTTCACCCCAGCTCTTGCCAACCTAGCAATTTGAAAGCATGTAAATGCAAGTAGATAAATAGGTATCACTCATGTGGGAAGGTTCGTGACATCATGCTGGCCACATGACTGTGAAAATGTTTTTGAACAGCTCTGGCTCAATGGTCTTGAAACAGAGAAGAGCACCTCCTCCTTTAGTTGGCAATGAATAGCGGAGTAAAATCCACAGGGACTCCTTTACTTGTTTTTTTTTAATAGTATATGCTAGTTATGTATCCATATTGTAAACTGATTCTGCACAAATGGTGTCAAATTTTACACTCTCTTCTGGATGTCAACCAGCTTTACAACTAGCTGTTATAGCAACAATGAGTAATATTTTGGCCCTCAATATCAGACTCAGGATGTATAGGAGTTGGTGACCCATAAGTTTTGTTTCACCTTCTGTGCCTTTTTTACACCCCAATGGCATTCTTAGACATGACAATGATAGAAATGGCCTTGTTTGCCTTCTGATACATGGGTGTTTTATGATTGGTACAGATAGCAATAGCACTTAGACTTATATACCACTTCACAGTGCTTTACAGCCCTCTCTAAGCGGTTTACAAAGTCAGCATATTGCCCCCAACAATCTGGGTCCTCACTTTACCGACCTCAGAAGGATGGAAAGCTGAGTCATCCTTGAGCCTAATGAGATTCGAACTGCCAAATTGCAGGCAGCCAGCAATCAGCAGAAGTAGCCTGCAGTAGTGCATTCTAACCACAGTGCCACCATGGTCACCATTTTATAAGTTTGCTCTTCAAATTATATACATTATACCAGAAAGATTAGAGGCCTTTCGGTTAATACAGTGAACCATGCAACAAAAAAATCCCAAATATGAATCTCATTTTGCTTACAAACTCACCATGGAGACTCAGGCACATCTGAGCGTTGAACTTTCTCTTGCTTCAAGTCACCTTTGTTCCCTATTTATTTTATATGTCACCTTTGCTCCTGAATCTCAAAGTGACATAAAGAATGCTTCTATTTCCAAACATATAAATAATATTTGATTTGAATTGAATTGAATTGAGGAAAATTCATCTTGGGTTTTCCCAAGAATACAATAATAGAAGTAGACATTTTATTTCCTGGTCCTTTTTAATCTTTCCTCTTGGGTTGGTCATCTTTCTTTTGGGTAAGTAGACTTGAAATGTAAACTAATGTACTTGGAAGATGGAGGTATCTTACAAGCTGACTCGTAAGATGTCTAAGATGAGTATTTATAAGTGTTTCACAAAATACATTACCACAATGATAGATGATGATGATAAGGATAGGTAGACAGACAGACAGATAGATAGATATGATAGATGACAGATGAGAGAGAGAGAGAGAGAGAGAGAGAGAGAGAGAGAGAGAGAGAGAGAGAGAGAGAGAGAGAGAGAGAGAGAGAGAGAGAGAGAGATCCACATTTTGCACTTTTATTAAATAGGTACATACTAACTTCTCCATGTGGGCACTGTCCAATGTACATAGCCATAATTACAAACCTGCCAAGACAAACAAATAAATTAATTAAAGGAAGTAATTCAATTATGAAGCATAGTTTAGGAAATCAAAGTCCTGAAATTAGATCTAATCACATGTGTTTCATCAGAAACTTATGTAGCCATAGAAACTGACCAGCACCAATCATGGGATAAGATTAAGAAGTAATCAGCTTCTCAGAACATTCAGACTTTTTTCCTAACCTTTTAGTTACTGAGGGGGTAGCAGAAGTAAAAAACAAATTATAGGTTTAGCCATATCTATGTTGCAACCTGTGATCTATCAGTAAGATTGAAGAAAATTCATACTCCTCAGATCCACGTACTTATATCATAGGAATATAGAAAAATGCAGGATTCCTAATTTCAGTGGTGCAATCCGTAATCTTTGATTGGCTTTGATTTTTGTGGCATTTCACCTAAAAATCAGAGGGATCCATGTGGCCCCACCTCTCTGATGTGGCAGTACCGAAAAGCAATTGATGAGTTAATATGGGAGAAACAAAATCGAGAGTCCTATTATATCTTAATATATAAAACAAACACACACACATACACCCATACACAGATGTAGATGTTTTTTCTACACAGATGTAGAAAAAAAGTAGTATATGGTATTTGAAAATACACTGTGATAATAACTATGTATAAAAAGTATCATATTCAAATTGAGCTTCAGTTTTGGTAACTTCGTGTATATAATCCTATAGTTTTCTTGGCAATATTTAATTGGAAGTGGTTGACCACTGCTTTTTTCTAGGACAGGGGTCCCCAACCCCCAGTCCATGGCCCGGCACCAGTCCGCAGCATGCCAGAAACTGGACCATGCAAACAAACGAAGGCCCATCCGCAGGATGCAGACAAGACACAAAACCATGCCCCTTCCGGTCTACGGAAAACCTCTCCCCATGGAACCAGTGCCCAAAACGTTATTATGGAATGTTATCTGAAGCCTCTAATCCTGATATTTCCTGGAAATCTCCTACCCACATATTAACCAGGCCTGAATTTACTTACTTTTTGAGAGTTAGCCAAGTATTAGCTAGATGCTGCTCCCAAGCTGAACATATATTTTGTATTTTTATACCTGTATACATAGTCATCACACTACTTGCTATTCTTCAATATTCTTCAATAGCAAGTGCAGGAAAAAATAAGCAATAGAGGGTAAAAATAATGCATGGACAAGATATATGAGAAAATGCTTAGTATACCTCTCCATATCCTTCTCTCCTTGAAACCTTGTTTTCATTGTATCCATGCCGAGATTCATATACTGCTTTTTGTTCTTTAAACTTCCCCCTCCATCAGCTTCATCCAGCCATGACTTTTTTTCTTTTCAACTCATTCATTCTTTTCTCGTACATTTGAATGATCCTCCTCAATTCCCTCTATGTGACCAAACCACCTCAATGCATTTGTTGCATTGATCACTTACTTTTGTATTCACTCCACATTTATTCAGCATTCTTCATTCATGATTCTATCTTTCCTTTATACACCTCTCTCTTATGTATTCCCACTGTCTTGAGTTCATATTCCCAATTTTAGGTTTTTCTTAATATATCCAACTCTCACTTCTACTTGATAAAATTCGCAGAAGCATGTCCTTAAACAGGGTCATTGTTTAGCTGAATCTTGTGAGAGTTTGTAAAAAAAATGCTGTAAAAATAAATCAATAACTTTTCATTTCTTTCACCCAAGCAACACACTATAAACTGCACTACTTTTCTACTATTGCTTGCACGTCTTACAATTTTTTCTGTTTCCCCATTTTTATAAACAGACTATTAAGATATACAGAGAAAAATTTCTTTTTGAATTCACATATAACAGTATTCTGTATTTTGCCTGTCAGATGCAATAAGCAGAAAAAATGTTTGATCCACACTCATTGTTTCATTTTACAATGTGTCTAATGTTTACTGCAAATCATCTGGGTTCTGAGTCATCAACGTGACATTGTTCAAATACAAAAATGCATGCACAGTCACATCCATAATCAACACGTATCTAACTTCCCCAGAGAGGTTTTCTGCTCAGCATTAAACTATTCACTAAGTATCCCATTTATTCTCATACATGATTTACTTCCATTGTATCTTTCCATTTTTTCACAAAATGTTTCATGATTCAAGCCTATTCGCTTTATCATATGCCTTCTTTATATCAACTAATATACCATAAATTTTCTTACTTATTTATTCTCAAGGACATGTTGAACACCAAAACCTGAACTGTGCAACCTTGACCAACTTAAAGTAATTCTATGGCTTCCAAACATTGCTTAATTTCATCTTTTGAATCTTTTCTATCAGAATTCTGCCAAAATTTAATTAATTCCTCTGTAATTTTTGTTTTCACATTTTCTAGCATTCTCTTTATAGAAGGAATTAATGACAGGATTTTTCCAATTGTCGGACACGGATGTTTAGGTGTCTATTTCACCAAAATAGCCTTTGTGTTAAAGTGAGAGTAAAGTCTATTCCAGTTCTGACCTGTTCTTCAAAAGACAAAGGGATTGGAAACTAAATGCTTAATATCCAAGCATCATAAAGTGTAAAGAATTTGCTGAGCCTCATTTGCTATTACATGTTAAGAAGGTACAGCAATTTACATCCACCATTAGCACTAATCTGTCAGATGAAATGTGAGATGGGGAGAGAATTATCCAAGCAGATAATCCCCAATTACTTGATACCAACCTCCCTTCATCACTTAATAGAGATGCCACTCCTCAGAAATGATCTATAATGCATCTGTACAAGACATAATGCTTCCAGAGATTTTATTCACTGAAGTAATTGTGCAGGCGGAAATCCAATAGTCCCACAAACCATCCACAGACACCTGCAACAAAGCGGTCTCCACCTTCTATATTTTGATGTAATTCCCATCATTCTTAATATTTCCTGTAATTTTACCTTAAATTATACATATTATACCAGGGATCACCAACCTTTCAGACCTCAGGGACCACTAAATTCATAATTTTAAATCCCATGGACCATTAATACGATATTTTTAAAAGATAAATAATATTTAGTGCAATATAAAAAATGCAAATAATTTTTCTAGGAACCATCAACATTTTCTCATGGACCACCGTGCAGTGGTCTGCAGACCACCAGTTGGTGACCACTGCATTATACCATATCTGCTGTGCTTAAGCCTACTGTGGCATGGTGAAGTAAGCAAACTAGCAGATCTGGGCTGCAAAAATCTAGACTGCCACTAGATGGAAGCAAAGTATTAAGAATTTACTCCATCTCTGCTGCCTTCTAACAACATCCAAATGCTTGGGACCTGATAACCTTATTTTATAAATGTCACAATATTTTGAATATATTTATAATCCAAACATGTTTAAGCAGTTTGATTTTTTCCTATTATTATTATTTCAATGCCATATCAGAGTCTATGTAGCAATAATCAGCCAAACAATGGTATAACAATTTCCCTGCTCCAAAATTCATTTTCCCTTATTTCTAATGTAGTTTCATTGCAAAGAGATGCTCCTTCTAGTCTACTATATTATTAAAGTGAACAATGTCTAATTACCTGGTTTCTACTAGATCTGAATTAATTTAAAACTATGTTTACTTTCTTTTAATTTGTTGCTCCGTGTTTTTTAACAGGAAAAGAAAGAAATTGCTTTATTTCTGCCTTGCATGGAGAAAACATTCGGGGAGAAACATATACTCGAAAGATATCCCACAGTTCTCTTACTAAAAATAAATTTAATTTCTCTGAATCTTATACCGAAGGTCTAAAGCTACAGACTCATTGCTGGGCTGATTTAGGATTGTATTTATTTGAACTACCGTTACTCAGAAATTAGACTCAGCTTCCAATTTCCTCTAGCATTGATTGGGGGGAGGGAGATTTCTTAAGAGTCAATCCTCACACCAGTCTATTCCAAGGCACTGCAAAGTATGAGAATTCTTAATACGAATATAACTTAATATTGATTTTTAAATTTGTTAAAAAAGCAGATCAAAAAGACCAAAATGTCTCCTTATCAGCAATCAACACCCAGATGAGCATAGATTAGCATCAAGATTAACATTAGACCAACAATCAAGAAGCAATATTAGCCAACTATCCGGCAGTATTAGCCAACTATCGTCCTGTCTCCAATCTTCGCTTTGTGGCGAAGGTTGTGGAGAGTGTGGTCGCACGACAGTTTCCACAGTACCTGGAGGAAACGTCTTATCTAGATCCGTTCCAATCGGGTTTCAGGCCCGGGCACAGCACGGAAATGGCACTGGTCACGTTGGTAGATGATCTCTGGAGGGCTCGGGACAGGGGTTGCTCCTCTGTTCTGGCCCTGTTAGACCTCTCAGCGGCTTTTGATACCATCGACCATGGTATCATGCTGCACCGGTTGGAGGAGTTGGGGATGGGGGGCACCGTGTTACGGTGGTTCTCCTCCTTTCCCTCAGACCGGTCGCAGGTCGTGTTGGCAGGGGGGCAGAGGTCGACCTCAAGGCCTCTTATATGTGGTGTGCCTCAGGGGTCGGTCCTCTTGCCCCTTCTGTTCAACATTTATGTGAAGCCGCTGGGCGAGATCATCCATGGGTTTGGGGTGAAGTACCATCAGTACGCTGATGACACCCAGCTGTACATCTCCACCCCAGGCCACCCGAACGATGCTCTTGAAGTGATGTCCCGGTGCCTGGAGGCTGTGCGGATCTGGATGGGGAGACACAGGCTCAAGCTCAACCCTTCCAAGACTGAGTGGCTGTGGTTCCCGGCATCCCGATATAGTCAGTTGACTCCAACATTGACTATTGGGGGTGAGTCTTTGGCCCCCTCGGAGAGGGCTCGCAATCTGGGAGTCCTCCTGGATACGCATCTGTCCTTGGAGGAACATCTGACGGCTGTTGCCAGGGGAACTTTTGGTCAGGTTCGCCTGATCCGCCAGTTGTGGCCCTTTCTTGATTGGGATTCCCTGTGCACAGTCACTCATGCCCTCATCACCTCTCGCCTGGACTACTGCAACGCTCTCTAAATGGGGCACCCAGAGCACCCAGAGGCTCCAACTGGTCCAGAATGCGGCCGCGCGGGTAGTCACGGGAGCTGCATGGTGCTCCCATACAACACCTCTCCTGCGTGAGCTGCACTGGCTCCCAGTGGTCTTCTGGGTGCGCTTCAAGGTGTTGGTTATCCCCTTTAAAGCGTTCCATGGCATAGGACCTAGTTATCTTCGAGACCGCCTGCTGCTACCAACAGCCTCCCATCGACTTGTGGCTCCCACAGAGAGGGCCTCCTCAGGGTGCCATCAGCCAAACAATGTAGGCTGGTGACCCCCAGGGGGAGGGCCTTCTCTGTGGGGGCACCTACCCTCTGGAATCAGCTGCCCCCAGAGATAAGGAGAATCCAAGACCTCGGTGCCTTCCACCGTGCCCTTAAAACCTTCTTTTTCCAGCAAGCCGGGCTGGCCTAACACTTTTTAAAATGTTTTTAATTGTTTGTTATTGTTTTTAATCATGGGGCCAAATTTATATATACCTTTTTAATTGTATTTTAATGTTTGTAGTTTATGTTTTTATTTGGCTGTTCACCGCCCTGAGTCCTCAGGGAGAAGGGCAGTATACAAATTTTAAAATAAATAAATAAATAAATAAAATCTCCTATGTGGTTTTTTTTTTTTTAAAGTAATTTTATTAAAGCTTGCAATTGCAATAGTAAAAACTAATTCAAACTAAGAAAAGGGATGAAAAATAGAAAGAAAGAGTAAACAATGCAAAGAAAAAGACAAAACTGCAGAGACAGGCTGCAAGAATGACATGGGAAAAGATGTCTCATTGGACATAAAAAAGAAAAACGATGCTATGGAAACTCTCTGCTCCTCAGAGCATCTCTCCAAGGATGTTGCTCAGCAACTAGTTAAAAGTTACATCTCCCAATGAAAGGGAAATAAAACATTATGTTACTCACATGCTGCAATGTAAAAGAGTTGGGTATTTCCCTTCAAGGAAGGAAGCCTGCAGGGTAATGAATCAGTGGTTGGGCCTACAGAAGCCCAAGGAACTGATACAAGTCAGATAAGCAAGTCCTGCTACTAAAACATAACCAGAGGGAGAATTCCTACAAATATGCCCTGCCAACATCTTTTTCTTGTTGTTGTTGTTGTGTTCTCATGACACTTCCTTGCCTTCATCTTATGGCTCATGAATGAGTAAGGTTAAGGTATCCTGAGGTAATTCTCCTTATTTCATCACCGCTCATGGAAGCCTCAAGGGATGGGAAAATGTCTTATTCTTCACCATCCAACATAAACAGAGAGTCACACACATTTCAGGCTGGTGTAGTCTTCTGTAGTTGCCAGTTAGCTGTTGCCTTTCTACATAGTTGGGCTGAGTGAGGTCTGATATACAGTATATACTGGGTGATAAACATGCATAAGGTTCATATGACTGAAATGAGAGGTAGCTACGTAAGCCATATAAAAAGTACAGGTAGATTTATTTTATTTTATTATTTATTTTTATTTCGTTTTGTTTACTTTTATTTTATTATTTTATTTGCACCCGCCTTTATTATTTTTACAAATAACTTAAGACAGTAAACATATCCAGCCCACGTTTCTCCTACTACTTTCCCCACAACAACAACCCTGTGAGGTAGGTTGGCTGAGAGAGAGTGACTGGCTCAAGGTATCCAGCTGGCTTTCATGCCTAAAATGGGATTACAGCTCACAGTATCCCATTACCTCTTTGATAACCAAGACAATATTTGGGCTTTCAGTGTGTCACCAACTTTTGCTATAATGGGTATACAAACTCACAATACAGTAACTGTGTGACCATTCATTATAACTGCTAATTGTTATGCAGCATTTTATTGTGGTGATCTTTTTCTGTCTTTCTCTCTGCCTAACTGTCCATCCATTCATCCATCTATCCCCTTCCCCACTCCGTCCCACTAAATCCCTGCCACTCCATGGCCAGGATACACCACCAGATTCCTCCTGCTTTCAAACAGACTGATATCTGTCCATCAAGTTGTCAAACTGGCATTCCTCCTGGTTTTTTCCAGGCTTTTCTTTTCTTTGCCAGTTGGCCTCAGTCTGGAAACCTTCTTGAATTTTTGTACAGATTTCAATTTTCCAGAATAAAACTGATTTTAAAATTGGAACAGCTGCAGACAACTTTAAACTGTTTTCCTCTGTGAGCTAAGGGTAAGACAAAGCATGATGTATCATAAAAACATAGGACCGAACTAGATAAATTGGCAAATGAGTGACAAAACATCTAGTGTATGTGACACTCATTGTTTGCTAGGTGTTTATTAGTTTATGAGGAAATATGAGATTGCTGCTGGATCTAAAGTTCCTCAGAGATAACAAGAGAACATAACAGGTCTTTTCTGCCTTGACTTGTGGACAAAGAAAAAGAGAGAAGGAGCTTGCAGTTGCTTGACCTCTGGCAGGAAAATGTGTGAAGCCAAGGCTATGCACAGACCTGCCTCAGTAATGAGCTGTCACACTCCCACACATACTTAACTGACCTGTGATCCTCTATTTTAGTCAATTTTCTGCAGCCACCCAAGACACTGAATTATAAGCAAACCACATGGGCTCGTCTTGTAAAAAAACACTGAAGCACAAGCTTGCCAGTTGCATTTCAGTCTAGCTTATTGTATGATATGTGCCATGGAGTTATTTCCTCATATGGGGATCTCTCCGTCTATTTTTTCAGGGATTTTTCTCCTAGGTTCTCACAGGGCTGAGACAATCCATTTCTCTAAACATTCTTTCATTCAGAATTCTTTTCCATACTTTTCAAGTGTTACACTGCCTCATTCTCAGTGCTCAGTCTTCCTCTTGTTCCCTTGTCAGGTCATGTCTTCTAGTATTCATAAAGCATTTAAAAGAATTGATTTTTTTAGCTGCAACAGATGGATATATGCCTAGTGGGACAGAGCAAACTATGGCATTCCAGTGTTAGCTGTGGTATGTGTTCAAAAACAAATGAGTCATTTTAGGAAGAAATGGTGGAAACTTACTGACATTGTTCATGATAAACAACTGAATTTGAAAAGAAACTGTGATAGCCTTCTATGATAAAGCTGGGCTAGTAGATCTGAACAGTAATGAAAACTCTTAACTACTTGAACATATTCCCTTCCTAGAAATATTGTATATTTGAGCTGTGGGCAGACATTTTATCAGGTTCTCCCTTCTGGTGCTCATCATTTGATGCACAAATCAAACCAATTTCTCAGGATGCTCACCAAGCTGCTGTGTAAAGAAATCCAAGTGTGGGCCCCGTGATCTGCATGGGTGTTGAAAGGCAAGCAAAGAACGGATAGGAGGAAAGGCCCACCTCTGTGGCACCGATGAGAATAGCAATGGCTGTAAAAAGATAGAAAATGGATAATGAAATCCCCATAATGGGAAGATATTGGGCAGGTATAAATGCACTAGGGTCCAGTCTTAGGAAGACTCATAGCTCTATAATAAAATGTGGGCTTTTGCTAAACTCATTTCCTGGTGCTGGCACTGATGGTTGTCACAGCTAAACTGGATGGCAAATTCCAGAATTCATAGTCAAAATGGCTGCATTCTCAACAAATCTGCAGGGACCAGGTTGGTTTAACCTGGTCCTAGTCCTAGACCCAATTAGAAGCAATGTTGAGCCCAACATTTCTGTTGCTAAACAAGACAGTTGGTAAGTGAGTTGTGTCCCATTTATGACCTTTTTTCCACAGTTGTTAAACAAATCACTGCATTTGTTAAATGAATCATGTTAAGTTGAGGACTGCTATGTACTTAGCTTGAAGCCCAGAGTTTGAAGTATTTGTTTCTCTTCATTATTCAGGACATTTCTAGTTCCAGAATTAAAAATACACTGGCACAACTGATTGCTTAAATTGGGTGTAAATTTTCTAGTTCTAGCTAGAATTTTCTAGCTGCCCAGAGTCAGTTTTCAGAGTGAGATGCATAGTATATAAATTTAATAATTAATAGTTCAAGAGTGTTGATCTGGAAGAAGTTTGCCAGCTGTCCTCTTACTGAATTGCAAATATTCAGCAAATGCATTTAAACGAGAATATTGCTTAAATGGATCCCCAAAGGTAATGCAAAATAAATTGATGATGAATCAGGAGAAAAAATGAATGTGACACAGAAAAGTTAGAAGTAAGTTAACTGTACCTTATGACACATTTAAATGTAGCCTCAGGTTAACCTAGCTAGCCACTGTGCTGTATCTTTTATGTTGGAGAAAGAATTTCCACATTTTGGCTGCTTCCTTACCTTATTCCCAATGCCTTTTTGTAAATTACCTCACAGAGATGAGGACAGATCAGAATCTGAAGGGAAGTAATTTAGGCTTTAGGCTAAAATGTTTTAATAGGATCTTTCACCTTTAATCCATTGCGGCAGCACTCGCAGAGGGTAATAACCATCTGCAAACAATATCATGACTTTGTTAGCTGTAGCTCCAAAGGCAAAACCCATTGTCCACCGACTGCTACATATGCCCATTAAATCTAAGGGTCTGTGAAGAAAAAAAAAGAGATTAAAATTGCATGTTTAAATTTTCAATTAGGCGTAGGAAGAATGTCTACATGGAATGAAATATTTCACAGTAAAAAAAAAAACTGCAGTAGCAGGCAAGGGGACTCTCTTTTTCCAGATGGCTACCAATTTTAGATATCTGTAGCATCTACTTGACTAGACTTGTTGATCTCAGTAGGGATTGATTGATTGATTGATTGATTGACTGACCTATATCTGTATATTTTCTATTCCTTGTGATTCTAGGTAGCTTTATGTTCCAGTCCAGCAAGGCAGCTCTTCTTATATTCTTCTAACTCAGAATTAGAATTAGAAACTGTCTATAATCCTAAAGGCTGCCTGATAGGGGTGGGTTCTACTTACCTTTACTACTGGTTCACAATAGCATGCGCAGATCACTGATGACAACATCCAGGGCAGTGGGTGGAGCCTCCCGCCAGTTTTACTGTCCGAACCGAGGGCAACCCACCACTGCTGCCTGAGCTTCTGTTCTCTAGCCCAGGGGTGCCCAGATCCGGCTGGCGGTGCCTCTGCCAGTGAAAACAGAGCTCATGAGCCTGTTTTTGCTGGCAGAATGCTCTGGCCACCACAGGCACCCTCCAACACAAGTGAGATGCACGCCACACCCCACCCCTGAGGTCAAACACCACCGTGATGTGGCCTTCAATGAAACAGAGTTTGACACCCCTGCTCTAGCCCAAAATATGCTATAATTATGCAGGTACTGAAGTAAATGAGAAATGAGACCATAAGTGGAAGAATTGGCATAGAACCAATCTTAAATTGCATACAAAAACAGCAGATAAAGAAGTTTGCTCACCCGGAGAGGATGTTGTGGGATTCTATATTGTACAACAAAGCATACATAAAAAGAGGATAAGGTCAAATAACACAAGGAAGACCCAGAAGAAGATGGAGAGACACAATATCAAAGAAACACTACAACAACATAAATTAACAACGATTGAGGCTGCCAAAAGAGCAAGAGCCAGAATTTTGTATCTCCTTCAACACCTGAAAGCAGTAAAGGAGGAAGCAAAGAAGAAGACTGAAGCAAAATAATTCTGCAGACTTACACAACAACCCCACACCTCCTGTTGAGGAGATGGCATTTTTCATCAATTACATTTCTTCTGGCTCTCTTTTCAAGACAAGACAGCACCACAATTATGGCAATCTACAAAAGAAGGAAAGAAAATCCATGGGTTCCATGAAGTCAAGGAATGTTGTTCACAATTATGGTAAGTTATCTATAGTTTTACTTACTGATGGAAGAAGTGAATAATGCAAAACAGGCTCCAGTTCTATGAAATTTGTACAACTTTCATTATAGGTTTCATTTGGGGACTGACTGCATAGAATACACAAATGCAAACAACATATTTAATTGAAAGCTATATACTGCAGATTAAATAATACCCTAGTTTCTAATGGAAAAAAGAGAGAATGCCTTTGTGGGACAAATAAAGAAATGCAATTCTAAGTATCTGTGCAGTCTAAGTTTTCTTGGTTCAACTTCTGTATCAAGTTAGGGGAAACTGCCAAAGCACAATAATATAGTGGGTAACTTGTAGGCAAAAGAGCTCAGCTTTTATATGTGGCATCACCTGGTAGGGCTAGAAAACCCCTCGTTGCAAAACTCTGTACTTGAAGAGTAGGATTGCAATCTACAAAAATACACCATCTAGAGTTAGTCCTCAGCTTTCAACCATTCATTTAGTGACTGTCCCAAATTATCACAGCATTGAAAAAAGTGTCTTATGGGCTTCCGGTTTGGCTTCCGTCGCCGTCAGACGGTCTTTTGAGACCGCCAGCCCCGTCGCCCGTAAAGAGCCGCCTTTACAGCTAAGGCGGCTCGAAAAACTCCATTTCCTAAAGGAAATGTGAGACAGAGCCGGCGAGGGCAGGTAGAGCCTTCTGCGAAGTCCCCAGAGTTTTTGTTTTACTCTTGGGGACGAAGCAGGATGTGGCTCCCTATTTTCGCTCGCCGCTGCTCCGGGCTTCGGGAGAACTCTGCTTTTTGCAGAGCCAGGCAATGGGACCAGACCAATTAACGAAACTAACAGATCATCTGAACAAGTAGGAGGAAATCCGGATCTGGGATCCTAAATTGCAAGTATTTCTAACCCTAAGACTGATTTTAAAAGTAAAGGAGAGTGAAAGGAGGAAAAAAAGAGAGTTTAAAATGGCGACTGGCTGAGGCTTGAGAAGAAAGCTGAAAGCGAAAGTCCTTCTGTTTGAATAGTTTAATACGTTACAAAGTATCTAAAACAATAGCGCTGGCTAGGAGTGAAGAGAAAAATTCTTATTTCATGCTTCTTCCTTCTTAGAGACTTGATATTGATATTGTCTGGAGAGAAGTCTTTTTCTTTCAAAAGGGGAAAAAAAATCTGTTTGTGTGGCAGGATGGCGTTAAAACTGACAAAGCCAGATAACCAAGCTGTGGGGGGGAGCTCCCCCATTTATAAACCACATGAACAAGTTGTGAGTTTGCAGATGCAGAAGAATGGCTTTACAGACCTAAAGGAGGAGATGGCAAGACATGATAAGATTGTGAACCAGAACCTTGAAAATTTTAGACAGGAAATTAAAGAGTTGGTTCAACAAAAGTATGATATCCTGAAGCAACATATGAAAAGTTTCTTAGATGTAATTATGAGGATGGATAAAGAGATCAATTTAGAAATAGAGTCTAAAATGAAGGAAGTTGATCATAAGATTTATAATTTGGACAATAAAATACGAAGAATTGAAAATGATTTAATAATGATTCAAGAAAAAAGCTCAGAAGTAGAGTTTAAAAAGTTTAAAAAAATAAAGGAAGCTGACTACAAGACTTACAATGTAGATAATATAAAACAAAGGATTGAAAATGAAGCCACAATGATGCAATTCAGATTCATGGAATTTGCGGTTAGAATTAGGGGAATACAGGAAAATAAAAGACAAGATTTGAGAAAGGTGTCTGCTGAAGTTCTGGCTGAGATTTTAAAGGTTAGTCCTGAAGAGGTATCCTGCAAGATTGATAAGGCCTACAGAGTTAATTCTTGGGTGGCAAAGCAAAGGCAGTTGTCTAGAGATGTGGTGATCTACTTTACTGATAAAGAAATAAGAAATGATATCGTGCAAAAGTCTTTTAACTCCACTCTTGAAATGCATGGAAGGAAGATTTGGATATTTAAAGAGCTGCCGCCCAAGATGTTAAAAGATAGAAAGGATTTTGGATTTTTGGTGACTGAGCTAAAGAAACAAAACATCCCATTTAGGTGGGATGTTCCAGTTGGTATAATACTGAGATATCAAGGAGAAAGATATCAACTAAATACTGTTGAAAAAGCGGAAGAATTTTACTACAAGGTTCTTAAAATGGGTTCAACATCTCCATGTATAACACACGAGGGGAATGAAGAAAAGCAAAATCAACAAGAGATTGAAATTCAGGCTAAGCAGATGGAGGTGGAGGTAATGGAAAAACAACAAGTTACAGAGGCCTTTGTGGATGAGCCACTTTTGGATTCTCCTTCAGAGGTCACAGTTGGACTACCTATAAATACAAGAGAGGCGGTTTTGGATTCTAATGTGATGACTTATCAAATTACAGACCAGCATGGAAATCAATCAGTTGATATACAACTCATAGAAAGGCAACCGGGATGGAGATTTAAGCCACAAAAAGTTAAGAAAAGAAGAAGCAGGTCCTACAAAAATAAAATTTTTTAGACTAAACAACAGTGTAATGCCAGTTACTTAAGAGACGATTGAATACATGAAAATGTAGTTGAGGCAAAGTATTGGTTTATACTATTTTGAGGAGAGTGACAGATCTCTGCAGTGCTGTACTTTTGGGATGTGGAAGATGGCCTTAAATTGAGTGGATTGGAACTTTCTATTTTGGACTCTTTGACAAATGGATTACGTTTATGCTGAGCTACAAGGCAAGAGAACTATGGAATTGGGGCTTGCAGAAGATCTGGTTGTTACCCTAACACGGTGGTTGGAATTAATAATCTAGATGAAAAGACATTGCAAAAGACACTATATGGAATATAAATATAAAGTCACTCGGGTGGTTTTTTATATACGAAAACATTTACTATTGATGGGGCAGATGGTAATTGAAGATACTGAACATACTGTTGGAACTTGAATTTGATGTTACCTTAACATGGGTGATGGAATTAACAATCCAGTTGAAAGACATTACAGAAGATATTATATGGATTACAAGCTTAAAGTCATTTGAGGATTTTATTTACATATGAAAATATTTTTTTAGTGGTGTGGGCAGAAGAACAAAGATATTAAAAATATTATGTATGGTAGACCTGTAGGAAAGTGGGTGGAGATAGGTTAGTTTACTGATTGTTTAGTTTAAGAAAAGGGATGTTATGTTATATTAATATACGTAAAAGATTTGAATTAAGAGATATATGTATGGGGGAGGAGGAAAAGGGTAGATTATGAGTTGAAATTGCTAAATTAGGATTTATTATATAATTTTACAGCTGAATGTTACTTTGAAATGTATAGTATAAGGGGGATATAATAATATTGTTAGAAAGAAAGGGTCAGCATATGGAGGGTGGAGTAAAAGGATGGTAAAGTATTATATAATCTGTTATTAATCTGGGTTTTATTTTGGAGAAGCCACAGGGGGAGGGGAGGGGGGGTTAGGGAGGAGGGGCGGGAAAGGGGGGGAAATCTGTATTTGTAAAACTTTTTCAATTAAAAAAAAAGTGTCTTATGTCTGTTTTTTCACATGCAGCATCCCTATGGTCATGTGATCAAAATTCAGCTGCTTGGCAATTGGCATGTATGTATGATGGTTGCAGTGTCCTGGGGTCATGTGATCATCTTTTGCAACCTTCTGACAAAGCAAAGTTAAGGGGGAAATCGGATTCACTTAACACCCATGTTACTAACTTAACTGCAATGATTCACTTAACAACTGTGGCAAGGTAGGTGTAAAATGGGGCAAAACTCATTTACCACCTACCACTATTTACCACCATTGTTAAGCAATTTTGGGCTCAACTGTGAATGTCAGGACTACCTGTATCCTAATCTATGTAGTATTCCAAGTTTCTGAACATGAAAAACAGAGAACCCCAATGGTTAACAGTTCTGTGTATTTACCTACAAATGGGTTACCCTGAAACTCAAGAAGTTCACCCAGGACACCCTCTGAGCTTTTCACCTTCAGCGGGTTGAACACAGACTTGGTCCAACATTTTCTCATCAGCACCAGTGCTTCCATGAACTATGTCCATGAAATAATCTTAGTATCCATACTCAGAGGAAATAGCCGTGCCTTTTTCATTCAGTCTGAAGCTACAAGCAAGATGATGTGTCCCTCCCATTTCCCATAAGGAAGTCAACCATATCTAAAACTAAATCTTCCTTTAGCCTTAATGATAAGACATCATCCATCATTACATTTAAGGACAATACACTACTTAGTGGATACAACTCAGACCCTGTCCACCAAGAAAGTAAGGAAACCCCAAGATGGTCTCTAGAGAGGTACCCACCGCTATCTCCCATGTCCCCATTTGAAGCTTTGCCCTGAGGCAACCATCTCATTCTGAGAAGAATAACCTGTATGCTCAAATTAGTTTATCCTCCCATTCATTATTCCTAACATTATGTCTTCACTAACAAAGCACAACAGATGGACAGAATGGGAACAAATTTCTTCTGTAGGATTGCACTTGCACTCTACTTGGGGTATCGTGTCAAAATTGAACAAGAGAGTTAAATTACAATCAAACATGAGCAAAGTATGTTTGGTGAGGAAGGGATCAAGCAGGGATGGTGTGTAGGGCAAAGATGGATGGAATTTGCAGTAGTCATAAATTACAGAAGAAGATTAGGAAGGTCTTTTCAATTACTGTATTGTTCAAATGTGCTAAACTTTTTGAAATTGAAAACAAATGTGCTTTTTATTGAAAATAAAGTAGTATTATGGGAATATTGTGCAAAAGCTACAATACCTTCAAATAATATGTCAAGCAATTTAGAATATAGACAGTCTCTTACATCTCTAGCAAGCACCCTACACTAGATGTCACCAGCAAACTAGTGCCTTCTAAGTCATGGAAGTGATGGAGCAAGATTTCTACAGAAGAAGGGGAGAGCAATTGGTGCTTAAAACTCCCCTTAGTTATCGAGTCTGCTTCAAGCCTGGGGTTCAAGTCAAATAGTTTCTCTGCAATTGGCCAGATGCAGCTGCCAATGCTCCCCTGGGTTTATTTCAAGGGGAGGAAAGTCACACACAGGGAAAAATAACGGGTTAAGAATTAAGCATCCTCTTTAATTTTCTCATATGATAATCCCAGAAAAATGCCCTCCTCTCCACCACCTCCTCAACCCCCCCCCGACACATAACATTGTGAGTTCAGCAAATTTCATGGTTGTATCTCTCGTACTCAAAACTTACCATGTTTCCAGAGTGGGTATAATGGCCATGCTGAGAAGAGCTGTAGGTGTTATGTCTGCAAATCTACAGGCAACCCCAGGAAACAATATGGTATCTACGTCTTATTTGTGTCATGTTCTTTTCTTAATCCTTCTGTTGATCTGAGATCGCAGAGGTAACTCCAAGGCTGTTTCTAATTCCAACAGAACTAGCTACTCATAAAGCAAACATTTGGTTAAATATTTGCCTGTCATAAGAGCACAATGAGGAAATTGTGTAGAATTTAACCAACTGGAAGAGACTCCCAGTTATCTGCAGACATTTAACAACTATAAGTGTAAAAAAAAAAAGGCTTCCACTCAGTGGCATTACACAGAAAAATACAGAAGTACAAAGTTCAGAAGAAAAGTTCTGAAAACAGAACATGCCAAATGCAAAACAGTAAGACTTGAACAGCACAAGGTGAATTGATAAGAATGATTTTCCAGAACAACACTTAGTGCAATCAGGTTTTTTGTATATAATTTTTATTAAAGAAATTTTCAAGAGAATAAAAACAATATCATTTGTGTTTACTTTTCATTTCTCTTACAACTCTTTCTCATTCTATGTATTTGAACCCAACATGTTTTAAATTTTTTGCAAGTCCACTAGACATGATAAAAAACATCTTTCATGTTTTCCACATTTCTAATATAAAATTCAGGTACTTTGCATCATGGGCAAGAAATATCCTGAGTGATGTGTAATTCCCAACTCCGTTTTTTTCCAGTCTCAGAAACTCCACTGATTGAACCATAGACATTCAGAAGCAAATCATCTAATTGTAGAAAAAAAGTGAAAGAACAATGATGCATAAGCCTTCTAAGAGGCTTCACACACCTTAGATGGTTTTCAAACATAATATCCATCCTCCCAAAAGATAAATATTGCTGTGATGCCACTCAGCACTCAATGACAGCTGACCCTTTCAAGAATATACATCTCAGTCTCTCTTAGATGTGGGTCATTAGCATTTACAGAGACAGAGCTGGCACCATATAGGCGGAAAGAGATTACACCAACTGTTCCATATTTAGGGGAAGCAAAGTTGGAGGACTGCTTAAATGCAAGCCTTCAAAAGGAAATAGAAACAAATCTTGATTTTTAAAATAATTTTTATTGAATATCAATATAATATAAATACAAAATAACTGCAAAATATTAGATTTGGAATACAAAATTAGATGTCCTCCTGCTCTTCATCACATCCCTCTCAAGAACACTATCTTTTAAATTTGCAAAATCAACCCAAAATGTCCATTTACCTATTGTAAACATTGGTCAACAGAAATATAGGTAGTCCTCGAATTATGACCACAATTGAGACCAAAATTTATGTTGTTAAGTGAAACATGTGTTAAGTGAGTTTGCCCCATTTTATGACTTTTCTTGCCACGGTTGATAAGTAAATTGTTGCATTTGTTAATTCAGTTGTTAAATGAATCTGGATTTCCCATTAGCTTTCCTTGCCAGAAGGTCACAAAAACTGATCACATGACCCTGGGATACTGCAACCATCATAAATATGAACCAGTGGCCAAGCATCTGAATTTTGATCACATGACAATGGGGATGCTGCAGCAGTCGTAAGTGTGAAAAATGGTCATAAGTCATTTTTTCAGTGCTGTTGTAACTTTGAATGGTCACTAAATGAACTGTTGTAAGTCAACGACTACCTGTACAGTTCTCATGCTTCTGAGGTACTGTTTGGTGGAAAGTTTCCCTATGCAGAGCAGATTTTAGAACATGCTTTATTAAAAATAAACCTCTTTAACATTTTTCTTTCTACTTGTGACAAGCAAAGATCTCTGAGGACAAGATGCCAACAGAACTGTTTTAAGGTTTTCTTCACTTGCACCTAACTTTGGCACAGCTATGTCTTTCTTTCTTTTTTCTCCTATTTCCTTCCTTCCTTCCTTCCTTCCTCTTTCTTTCTTTCTTTTCTTTTCTTTCTTTCTCTATTTTATTTTTATTTCATCCCTAGCACATGAATGAGACAGGAATAAGTCAATTTTTTTGTATATTGGTATTAAACAGCATTTTCTCTCTTATTCTTATACCATCCAAAGATAACATCAACCTGAGTACAGTAAGTTGGGCTTTGTCATCCATGACCTTTAGCAATAGCAGTAGCACTTAGACTTATATACCGCTTCACAGTGCTTTATAGTCCTCTCTAAGCTGTTTACAAAGTCAGCATATTGCCCCCAACAATCTGGGTCCTCATTTTACCCACTTCGGAAGGATGGAAAGCTGAGTCAACCTTAAGCCGGTGAGAATCAAACTGTAGGCAGCAGACAGTCAGTAGAAGTGGCCTGTAGTATTTCATTCTAACCACTGTGTCGCCACGGAAAATAAGCTCTATTCAGGAAGTTCCTGAAGGACATCTTCCATTATCCATGACTACTAGACATGTCTATTGAGAGGATTGGGGTTGATATTCAACAGCATCTGAATGGCATATTGAATTTCCCTGATCCTGCTGCATGGCTTCATCAAAGAGTTACTGTATATAAGAATCATATTATGGCATACACACATACACCTTCGAAGTTCAAATCTTTAATACAGTCATAGACCTTATGGACCTTATACTAAAGGAGGATGGGGTACACAAGATTAAAAAGTATAAAGGATACAACAAAATCTAATTGAAAAGAAAAACAGTGCTAAAATATATAAAGATTTTTTAAAAAACCTAAAGGGAGAGGTAGAAATATTAGATCAATATGAGGGAGTATACAATTTAGTATACGCCAAACTGAATCTATCACAGTACAAAGCACCTTTTGAATAACTAAATGCTCATTAAGACTAGTGTATGGCACAGGTCAGCTGACAGATTTTTAGGCACTGCTGGGCAAAGCCCGGCAATGTTTCATTGTTAGAAGGGTTAGTGTCTGAAAGTAGCAGGGAGATGTAATTTGGGTATTTATGTAATAATGGCGAGATGAGCCTAGTATGAATATCTCTATAGTACTGGCAATTGGAGATGTTCTCTTGCTTCTACAGGGTCAGAATCACAGGGGCCTGTCGCTCTAGGTAGGGGATCTTCCTGTATTGGCCTTCAAGGACACCTGAGGGGAAGGTATGCCATACTGCCAAAATAAAAGGCCCTTTGGTGTTTAGATACTTGTGGTTAGTTAAGTGTGCCATGAGGGAGGCAAAGTGCACTGGTGGACTGAAAATAATTCCTCATAATTAACCGAGAAGGCCAAGGAGAAAAAGGTATATTCTGATTCAATCGTTGAGTACTGTCATCTATATTGCACTTTCATGAGGCCTGCCTCCAGTTTCACACTGGTATTAGAGACATAGTTGGGGACTTGAACAGTTGATCTTAGAAATTTGGATTTAATGGTGCAAAATTGGAGAAGGGACACAGATGGTGACACACATTTGGTTTCCTGTCACCCCAAAACATTCTGTCAACTGATGTTCAAAATGTTTATTCTACACCAAACAGAAAGCAGCCCCCAGTGACATTCATTAAAAGCAGGTTTGGAGAACCAGAATTCCTACTGCTATTCTCTGGAAAGTCTGCTGAACAAAATCCCCATCTGATTTCCAACTTGGGGATACACACAAGTTATTAAAGCAAATAATTTTTATTATGTATTTAAAGACAAAGATAAAAAATTAACAAGAATTAATATAAATTATAAAAGAGAGAGGGGAAGGAAGGAAGGAAGGAAGGAAGGAAGGAAGGAAGGAAGGAAGGAAGGAAGGAAGGAAGGAAGAAGACAAAGGTGCAAAAAATGAAAAGAAATAGAAGTGGCTTCCAATTTTCTTTATAGTAACTACAAGCACCAATACAAAATTACAAAAGTCTATGGTTACAAGGAAAAAAAATTCTCTTTTTACCACTATCTATTTTTTTAATCTGTTTCTGTTTTGTTTGTTTTTTTCTGTTTCAAGCAACAACAACAAAAAAACTATAAGGAGTTTCCAGTCAATAATAAGGGTTGATATTGTTTTTTCTCTAATTAAGGAAGCTAATTTCACCATCGTTGCAAAGTCTGTCATCTTCGCCAACCATTCCTCCATTGTGGGTTGTGCTGAATCTTTTCATTTTTGCACATATAATAATCACATGGCAGTTATCATCTAGTGGTGCTGGGATTGAATACAGTACAGTAACATAATAAATATTAGCAATGGTACAAGTGTTCATTTAGGAAACAAATGAATATGTCAGCAAGCCCCTCCTGATCACAACTTGGGTCAAATACTAAACTGTTGCAAACCAAAGAGGCAACTATATGCTCTTAGCATATTTAGCACACATTGTCAAAAAAAAAAAAAGATTTGATCAGTCCGCTGAATAAGAGAGAGGTTTTAGCTTCCGGATTTTTTGGACACTGGGATTATTCAGAAGTGTATAGAGCAGGAACCATCTTGTCCTGGCTTTGCTAGACACTCTGGGAACTAAAATAAGAAACAAGTATTAATTTTTGCCATGTTTAGCAGACCAGTCATTCTCTCTCAGCCCAACCCACCTCACAGGGTTGTTGTTGTTGTGGGGAAAATCGGAGGAGGAATGTGGATTGGATGTGTTTGCCATCTTGAATTATTTGTATAAATAAAAGGGTGGGATGTCATAAATAAAATAAACATTCCCCAGATCATTTCTTGTTTATTACTGACCAACATACTCAAGGGAATACTATATGTGAGGTTCTGAGACTATATCATATGCATTGTATTTCAGTTCATCCCTTGCTGCCAAAGAATTGATCTTAATGCATTTTGGATTTTTTTTTTTTAATTTGATTTATATGCCGCCCTTCTCCGGAGACTCAGGGCGGCTTACAATGCGTTAAGCAATAGCCTTCATACTTTTGTATATTTATACAAAGTCAGCTTATTGCCCCCACAAACTGGGTCCTCATTTTACCTACCTTAGAAAGGAGTCAACCTTGAGCCTGGTGAGATTCGAACTTACAGTAATTGCAGACAGCTGGCGTTAATCACAATGCTTTTAGTCTGCTGAGCCACCAGGTACAGCAGAATTTCTTTTTTTTAGGGGGGGGGATTGCAGTTCAAGTTTTTTTAATACAAAGTATAAAGCTTTGAGGAGAAAGGAAATAGATCAATACAACATCTCTAGAGTCTTGCACAAGTGTTATATCTCACTATCTTAACAACTGCACCCTGCAAAGAAATGCTACACCCTCAGATGAGCAAAATTTGAGGGGTGATGTTGTCACAAATGTCTGAACAGATAACCTTCAGAAAGCTATTCCTGAAATCCAGTGTGCATGATAGCATAGATACCTGGAACGGAAACTTCTAATAAAGTATATGGACATAGGTTTATCTTCGTAATAGAAGCCTGTGCAAAAGGTCAAACTGTTGATGAGGTTTGCAGAACTTCTTCCCCAGAAGTGAAGATTCTATTTTAACTTGCCCTATATCTTATATATTGCTTAACATCCCAACAAGCTATGTGACCTGTGATTCAAGCTTACCTGGATCCAATGGCTTACACACAGCGGAGTATGAATCGGCAAACAGGGTTTTCTCTTTGAGTTTGTCGCAAAGGATTTGGCAGAAGCACACAAGGATGGGATTTGTGTGATAGTGGTCCAGAAAAAGCATTCCAATCCAAACTGTGTATCCTGCAGAAAAATCATGGGTATTTCTTTTTTGCACGTTAAATGCAACTTCTTGTTCTCCCATCCCACCCATTCCATCCAAGGCTTGAAACAAAGATGCTAATGAGTGGAAAATCCAGTTTGTTATGTAAAAGTAGAAGAGGTCTTCTCTATAAGGTCCTTCAAATGCTCACCTGCATCACATTGTTCAAAACCTTTTGGCATTACTGGCCTATCTATCCGTCCAACCAGCCAGGCCCCAAGAATGATGCTGCGGAACAGTCTCATCAGACAGGAAGTTAAGCCCACAACCACCGAATGGAAGAATAAAAAATAACTGAAGTTTATGAAGACTCTCCTGCAAAACAAAAGGCTATCACTGAGAAGTCTCATGCTTACTCTCCAGCTATGGAGTCAGAAACAGATAAATTTGCTTTTGAATTCAATCATGTGCTGTGTTAGGATTTCGAGACAGATACATCCCCAATGGGGTTTTACCAAAAAGGAAAATTTAGTCATTCTTCCTAGCGCTCAGTTGAGGAAGTACAATAAGTTGCAGAAAGTTACAATACTTTTCTGAGCCTATGAGAAGATGAATAAGATTTATTTACAAGCCCTACGAATGAGTTACAGACTCTTGTAGCTAATGCAGATGCGTAAACAAATTTCATTGAATTGCAATTATTCTATAAATTGCAACATTGGCACAATATTAAAAGATTTTTCAGTAGAATAAGATAAACCAATCATCAGATAAGACTAGGATAAAAAGAAAGGAAATAAGGAAAATTATATTGTTAAATCTTCCCTAGTTTTCTTCATGCAATATTCAACATGAAAAAGCATTTGAATGTTTTATCTATAGATTAAAATAGCATAATATAAATGCCACATAGTTGTTCTGAAACTGTATTTTTGTACTTAACTTATTCCCATTGATCTTTTAACTTCTTCCCACCAAGGTGATCTCATAGTGACTAACAAATGGCAAAATTAGAGACTGATTTAGATTAGCTTCCCTGAGTAATTACTTCCAAATAAAGTTTTTATTTGTGCAAATATGAATCCTTTTCATATCCCTTCTTTATTTCATATCTTTTTCTGAACAGTCATTTTAAAAATAAGGAAAGAACACCTGCAGAGCTATATAGCAGTATTTCTGTAGAACTATATAGCAGAACTATATACTTTCCAAAAGACACTGCTAAAAGATGTTTATCTGGAAGCCTATCAAATCAAGGTACTGTGCAACGGAGAAAATTAAATTTACAGAATAGCAGTAGGCATATCGCTCTCTAGCACTGACCTGTTATCAAGTGCCAAAGGTTTTTGACTGTCACTCGGTGACATTTTTGGCTGGAGAAAAAACCTGGCACCTAAAAGGACCTGTATCTTCTTGATCACTAGGACAATGACAAATGTCAGGCTGAGAGATACAAAACAAAGAAAACAACATTGCATTTTATAACCAAGCTAAACCAATAAAAATATATATAAATAATATTGAAAGGATTGTATTTTGCTATCATCCTCTTACTCTGGGATCCAAAATTTTATGTTCATCATTATGAATTTCTTGGTAATCCCTGTTATAAATAATAAATTTATTTACGGTCACAAACCAAAATGCAAGCATAGCTACAGAAAAACATAGGGAAAAGAACATCACGAACAGCCGGCCACCGGAAGCCCCGGCTGAGAGGGACCACAGCGCTCTCCTCTAATGGTTACGGCTCTTAGAAAAAAATTTGAGACCTGAGAGGTAGTGTATGAGGAGCCATCCCCTAGACAATACAAGGCCAAATCACTATCATTGGGCCCACAGAAATCTGTCTCTAAGAGAGACATCAAATTAGTCCTGGCTACGTTGTACATGGGGCAGTGTAAAAGGACATGCTCCACAGTCTCAACCTCCGCTCTACCACAGGGACATAGCCGCTCGCCCCTCGGAAGCCTCTTGAATCGACCGTCCAGCAATGCTGAAGGCAAGACGTTAAAACGAGCAAGGGAGAAGACTCTTCTATACTTAGGGATGGTTAGAGTATAGAAATATGAGGCCATCCTCAGTCCAAAATTATTAAGTTGGCTGAAGACCAGAGGGGAGATTTCTTGGTAATCAATTCTATCCAATTTCCAATTTCAAAAGTATAAAAAAAGATTAAAGGTAGAATCCTATGAACATAGTACAAAACTGCATATGAAGGCATAGATTTTGAGGTCGTTCATACTATGCATTTCTTCCTATCAGACAGACAAATGGTATTTCAAATGATATAACATCTCATTTCTGACTTACAATGTTTCTGCGATCAGAGCAGCAGAACAAGGAAAATCACCTGCTCTGTAAATATTTTTTGAGGATGTACAAATTTCTTCTTTGTAATCCAGCCAATGAGGGGGATGATGGAGTAACTTCTCAAAATTCCCCAATCCCACCCAGCCAGATTGTCTTCTAGGCTTTGATAATGTTCAACATGGGCTGATTGTGGATAATGTTTACATTTTCAGCCTGGTAAATTCTGAAAGGCAGGGAGACCAAACTGTTATTGTGATTGCAGGCACTTACATCACAGTTCCCCATTTGTTTAAAAGCTCCATCCACTCGCCACGTATCATGGGTAAAATCAAAATATATGTAAATATCATTCCAAATGACCACTGCACCAAATGCATGATTAGGTATCCTAGAAAAAAAAAATCATAACTGGTCAACAAAAGGGGAGAATTAGAAGTCCCCAATAACTTATTCTAACTCTAACCCTTTTAAAACAGCTGTTCACATACCCCACATTATGTATGCAACTTGGAAAGAGATGAACTTTGATAGTGCTACCTGTTGGTGTAAAAAGAATAGGAGAGCTCAGTTAGGAATTCACAAACATACATACAAAATATACAATATTTTGAGGAAATCTAAATGATATATTTGTATAACTATAGAACTATATATATAAAGGTACAGAAAGCAATTCTGTCAGCATAATGCCTTAGATCAGACTGAGGGCAGGAAAATAAGGTGCTGAACCCTCAGATCCAATTTATTTCTACCCTTTTATTTTTACCCAAATAAAATTTCAAATTAGAAGAAATTCCAAAGAGAAATATGGAATGACACTCTGCAGGAAATCTAGTTTCCTCTTCTTCTATAGCCCTGTCGTGTATTTGTTCTTGACATTATCCTGATATCTTGGCTCAAGAATGTTTTGTTTTGAAAACCAATTAAACACAGAGTGGCAGCAGTCTTTTTATGGGTTATTAAATTGATTAGGAGAAAGGGACTTGGTGTCAAAGGAGGGCAAACAAATTTAAAATGTTTAATTGATGAATAGCTTATCCAGTGACTTAATCTCCAAACAAACTTTGGACAATTTTACACTGAGAGAACTGGTACAATCTAGCAGAAAACTGGAAAACAGCCTATCTCTGAAATATTCCCACTTCCAAGAGCTTATCAAAAGAAAGATGTTGTTTTCCCATATCCCTTAAAAATGGACAAGTAACTTACATTTTCTGAAGAAACAATAATGGAGCCAGATTATTATTATTTTCTCTCCATCATTCCATTTAGGAGGGGCCTTCAGTTCTGTCTGATTATAGTATATGTACATCTTGTAGTATCTTTGAGTTGCATATCAGTATGTGTTAATCTCTTATAACATGATTTTTGTCAAACTAACTTTACTCAATCAAAACTTTCCTAAGATCTTTTTTCAAGACTAATTAATCTTTTTTTCAAGATTAATTGATCTGTCAGAAAATTTGAGGGGCTCCTACAAAAATGAGGAAGTCAATCTAATTTCCAAAGCACCAAAAGGCACAAGAAATAATGGATGGAAATTAACCAAAGAGAGAAGCAACCTAGGACTAAGGAGACATTTCCTAAGGGTGAGACCAGTCAACCAATGGAATAGTTTGCCATCACTAGAGGCTTTCAAAAAGGGTGAGGGAAGTACACCCCAAAAAGACAGTGCCAGGAACCACTAAAACAATGCAGAAAACTTAAAATAGTCATTCCCCTTTTTAAAAAAAAGTCAACCCCAAAGCAAACGCAGCAGCTGAGAGCAGCTGCTCAGGATAATTAAAAGCCGGGGTGTGCTGCCAAAAGCCATTAACACTCCCAACTCTATTATTCTATGTTCTAAATTGGGTGCTTCACAGCAGAAGCAATACAACTGGCTGGACTACACATGCATTAAATTCACGACCTGTTTCATCAAGCTGCATCATTGTCCCCTCCTGTATTTTTCCCCCAGGAAGAAACAAGAAGTAGCCAACACTGCAGCAGCTATAAAAAGTCTTGGGAAACTCCAGGGAGTATCAGCTGATCACAGAAATGTCACTTAATACTCTTTGTAATGAAAATGTTTATAATCTTGTCCTTCTTCCTGAAGGGAAGAGGTTAATCCCATCCCTAGATGGGTGATTGATGGGTTTCCCTGCCCTAATCGTGTCAGTTTCTGTTGTTTATTGACTTGATTCAGCATGTATTGGCTGCATTCCAGCTGCAACTGTTAAGTGGAGCTATTAACTGAAGAGAGAGAGAGAGAGAGAGAGAGAGAGAGAGAGAGAGGGAGGGAGAGAGAGAGAGAGAGAGAGAGAGAGAGGGAGAGAGAGAGAGGGAGGGAGGGAGGGAGGGAGGGATAGAGAACCCCTCTCTTGCACTTTATTTTTAACCGGTTCTCCGAACTGCCTAAGTAATTTACTAATGGTTCGGGTGAACCAGTGAGAACCGGCTGGATTTCACCTGTGGTCCACACCCACCATGCCACACGCACCCCAGCCACATGCACCCCGGACATGCACAACCCCCCCCCCCGAGGTCAAACACAACCCTGATGCGGCCCTCAATGAAATTGAGTTTGACACCCCTGGTCTATGACGACTCGACGGTGCTATGTCGGAGCAGCCAGCAGGGGGCGGCCTTCTCGCCACCACCAACTCTCTGCCAACTCAGTGCTGCCATTTCTTCGCAGAACATTTCAACATCAGAAAGTCGCTGCGGGGATAACTTGCTGCAGGCACTGGATGGAGAGCCGGACAAGCGAGCAGGCTGTCAGAGGGCAGCGGTGGTAGGTTGGCTCAGAAAACCTTGCAAAGCCCTGTGGCTTTAAAAAAACCTTGCAGAGCCTTGGCATTTTAGGAAAAAAAAACTTGCAGTACTTTAGAAAAAAAACTGGCAGAGCCATGGGGCTTTTAAAAAAAACCTAGTAGAGTGGTGCAGCCTAAGGCTTGGAGGCAATAGCGGGGGAGTCAAAATAGGAAGCTCCTGCATACCTCCCTGCCCTCTGCCCCATCACCTGCTGCAGCTGAATTGCCTGTTCAGCATTCGGGGTGGAGCCAACCTACTGCCCCCACCCTCTCTGACAACCTACTTACTCATCCAGCTCTCCATCCAGTGGTCCGCAGCAAGTTATCCACACAGTGACTTTCCAGTGTTGATATGTCCTGAAAAAAAAATGGCGGCACCAAGTTGGCAGTGGCAAGAAGGCCGCCCCCTGCTGTTGCCCTGAGATAGCAGCATTGAGTCATCATAGACCCTCTGCGTGTGCAGGGCAAATGGTCTAGGCTACCTTCTCTTAACCTCTTTTTTTGTTTTTGTTGTTCATTCAGTAAATTCCATTTTTTAACTTGCATCAATGCTTGTTCTGGGTATGTTTCACATATTCAGCCAATGCATGGTATTCCTCTTATAATATTATAAAAATAATATACCATCCTGTTTGAAACTGTATGTTAGATGCTACCTTAATAATTCTTAAGTCCTTGGATGGACTTCAATTATTAAGTTTCCACCAGTCATACAGTGTGAATTGAACTGTAGATTAATAATAATAATAATAATAATAATAATAATAATAATAATAATAATAATAATAATAATATATCAGAACATCGTACATTTTAAGAAGATATTTGATTGATACTAGGATTCTGGCAGCAACCCGTATCAACCATTAGCACCGGTCAATGATATTTGTGATACGTTTTTAAATGTTCAGTTGACTGAGTTTCATGTTTAATGAATAAAGAAGATAATAATAATAATGGCAATGGCAGGAAAGTTAAAGAAAGAAACTGTGAGATAAATTCTGGTGGCACAAGACCAAGCCTTAAGGACAAATGCATACAAAACCAGAATTGAGAAGACAGCAACAGACAGTAAGTGCCGCCTATGCAAAAAAGCTGAAGAAACAGTGGACCACCTGGTAAGTTGCTGCAAGAAGATCACACAGACTGACTACAAGCAGCAGCATGACAAAGTAGCAACAATGGCGCATTGGAAGATTTGTAAGAAATATAATTTGCCTGTAAGCAGGAATTGGTGGGACCATAAAATAGAAAAAGTCATAGAAAATGAAGATGTTAAATTGTTCTGAGACTTCAGAAATCAGACAGACAGGATCTGCCACATAACACCATGGACTTAGCAACTGTCGATAAGAAAGACAAAAAAATCTGGATAGTGGATGTGGCAGTGCCTGGAATCAGCAGAAGAGAAGAGAAAGAACTAGAGAAGATAACAAAATACAAAGACCTACAAATAGAAATCGAACAACTATGGCAAAGGCAAGCAAGGTTAGTTCCAATAGTAAATAGGAGCCTTGGATCCCAAAACAACTAGAGTGCCATTTGAACACCATAGGCATTGACAAATTTGCCATCAGTCAATTGCAGAAGGTGGCTTTACTTCGAACTGCTTCCATCCTGTGACAATATCTGTAACACTGTCAAACATTCAGGTTTGCCCAGGGGTGAAATCTATTTACCTTCCCTACTAGTTCAGAAGTGCTCGAGGGGGCGCGCCATCATCACGCCCGATTTTTGACCCTCTGCGCATGCGCAGAGTTTCAAAAAGGACATCAGGCAGATGGCGGAGTCTCGCGCTGCCACCACTACTGGTTCGCCGAACCACATGCCGCCGCCACAACCGGCTCACACAAACCGGACAGAACTAGTAGGATTTCACCACTGGATTTGCCTATCCCAGGTCCTTGGTAAGGACTCGAGATGTACACAAAAATGCCAGACCCAGTCTGAACATTTGGCTGACTGTGCGATAATCAGTAATAATAGTAGTAATGGGAATAATTTTTTTTTTAAATTACAGGTAATCCTTGAGGTACTACAGGCCACTTAATGAATGTTCCCCCCCCACCCAAAAGCTACTTATGATCCCATTTCAAAATTACAACCAGGGCAGCAGGCCTGCGGTCATTCACCCTTACGACCCACCACCGGGTAGCTGCAGAGCTCTCCCACCTCTCTTCCCAAATCCTACCCCACCAGAACCCTGCAGTCCTTGGGCTTCCTCCTTACACCCGCCTCATGTCCCACACATACCTTCTGAAGCTCTCTGGACCTCCTGTTATGGAAGGAGGGCAGGCCATGTGTCCCCAGATCCAAGATATGCAACCACCATTTTGTCCCTGCCCACAAACCAGTGGAAGCAAAATAGCGGTTGCCAACAAAGTGCTTCATTTTTCTGCCTTAGAGAGAGGTGTATAGTGCTGCAGAAGCTTCTGAATATGGCAGTAAATTATCATTAAGGCAAAGCAAAGCAGCATGTCCGTGGGCTATGTGGCAGTGACCCAATTGTGGTCACTATTTTGTGGGCAGGACAAAACAGCGGCCGCTTTCGGAACTGTGCCACGCACCCAAACAAAGAAGAAACTCGTCTCAGTGCTCTCAAAGGCCTTGAAGCTGTTCAAAATGTAAGAGGGGAAAAGGGGGTTTGGCCTGAGGGGGTGGGAATCAGGCCTAAGGCCTGGGAAGACTGGGAGGGAGGGAGAAAAGGCATGTTGAGACCCAAGGTTCAGGACGTGGAGCATGGGGAACCTTGGGGGTAGGGGAGGGCTTGGGCCTGGGCCTGGGCCTGGGCCTGTAATAGGCTTTCAACAGCCTCCCCAACCCAGAAGGCATCCCACACTCTATTTAACAACCTGCACATTCTTTGAACATTTCACTGGGGAGAGCAGGGATGGGGGAATCATTTGACATATTTCACTTAACGACTAATGCAACATGCAACCCAAAATGGGCAGGCTCTATTATGGTTGTACCTCGAGGATTACCCATATTATCTGTTTGCAACACTGTGAAATTTACAGTTGCCAGTCCTTTAGTTGGTGTTGGCCTTCATATGCAAAATATTTATTTTATGTCCTATATTATTTAACGTCTGATAAAAAAGACTCTCATAAAAAGATCATGAATGGATTTAGAGTTATTTTATAGTAATATGCTGATGATACGTGACTGTACTTTTGCTTCTGTCAGACTTCAAGATTAGGTATCTTGGCAGCTCCTAATTTCACAGGAATAAAAAAGAATACAGATGAGAAAAGAAACTGAAGCTAAATTTGGGGACTAGACCTCAGGATTTCAGAAATAAGCCAGAAAGTCATGTTTCCCCTTAAAGATTAAATTTATAGCTTAGAGTTCCTCCCATATCTGGAGCTCAGCTTGCATGCAGTACTAATACAATCTGAAGAAAAATCAAAGTCATGCCTGATGTGCCCTCTTTTGGAGAAAAACTATCTGGCATGAGTGACTGGTTATTTCAGAATTATATCATTACTTGGTCTAGAAATTGCAGCTGATCAAAACTCTGGCACAGCAGGTGATAAATAGTGCTTTCCAGCAATACCACATCATCTCCATGTCAAAATTGTTGCACTGGTTATGAGCTATACTTTGCACTTAATGAGCTAGTCTTTGAACTCACTGCACCCTGCTCATTAAACGTGTAAAGATTAATATGATTTGGGCATGTTGTGTTTTGCAGACCCTACCACGTTTTTGGCTAATGTCAAAAACTACTTTCATTTTCTATCATGCATATTTTCCATTGCTTAACCTAAATAGATCATTATAATTATATATGCTTTATTCTGCCTTATATCCCACAATCCCAATCAGAAGTTCTTTTTTGAATGCTGAAAACTCACCACACATTGAGAAGATGACACTTTCATAGATTCTGACACAAGTAGGTGCTTTTTGCCTGCCCTCAACAGTTTAATTTGTTTTCTAGGAAGGAAAGAAACATAAATATAAATATAAATGCATATGTATGGATGTACATATACATGCACAAATACAAACACTTCCATAAAATATATTTATATCTATAAAAAAGCAATTCATTAAAAATATGAATGGTTTGTGTTGAAAGATTGATGGACTTAATGAAGTCCATAAGGGTAACTAGAAGTTCTGAATGTAAAATAGTCCATTATTTGGTAGTATTGGCAGAATTCTAATCAAAAGGGAACAATGAGCAACATTTGGGAACCCTATATAGATTTTGTGCCAAGCAGAAGATGCATGTTTCTTTTTTTAACTCTTAGCTGATCATTGAGAAATGTATTAATATGAGAAATAAAATGTATCCTAAATTTCTTGATTAAGAGAAAATGTATAATTGAGCAAATAAGCTTCAATTATGAAACACTTTGTATAGGACATGGAGGTGAAAGTCGGTTGTTGAATGAAAATAGAACAATTCTCCTGTTTTCATAATGCTCTTCTCCACACCCATCAATAACCATTATTAGCTATGCTGATATATTAGCTTCTTGTAAATAGAGGGAAAACAGTGTGAAAAATGGTACTATTTATGGCTTTCCACAAAACCTGGCAACAGTGTCCAGACCAATAAGACCATAGATATTTTCAGTCACCTAATCACAGCATCAATTATACATCTACATAAGAGTTACATAATCTATATCTGTACCTGTAGCAGACTAAGATGTTAAATGCATATCCGATGCATGTGGCAAAAGCAATAACAGTAGTAGCAATCCAAATTCCTATAAAACAAACAACATAATCTTAATTCAGAGATGATTCCCTCAAAATACTCCTCACCATAATCAGTAGTAGTCATGGTAAAATACAAAATTACCAAAAGCCTATAAAAATTCTTTAATCTCTTTTCTCTTTGTTTCTTCTTTCTACATTGGGACATAATTAAACTCATTAATTTCTTAATGCCTGCATCTTTTTGTAATTTTGAAATGTTATGATATTTTGTTTTTCATTATCTAGTTATAGATATGGGCTTTATTCATGGATGCTAATGTTTAGAGTAGATCTAAATATCTAACATTCTGAACAATTCTAGCTAGTCGGATATAATTTGTCAGCTATTGGAGTAAATCTGGGCACATTCAAATCCAAGTCCATACTCAGCTGCAGAAACTCACTGGTGTCTGTGGACCAACTGTCATCTCTCAGTCCAATCTATCTCATGTGATTGCAGTGTGGGGAATAAGTCAAAAGGAGAGAACACTAACTACTCCTTAAAGAATGACAGAATATTAATCTAACAAATATATTAAATGTAAATGCTGTTGTAAATGTTTTTATATGTCTTCTTGTTTGTCTAAACCAGGAGCCTCCAAACTTGCCAACTTTAATTTTAACAACATTCTGGGAGTTGAAGTCCTCAAGTCTTAATGTTGCCAAGTTTGGTGACTCCTGGTCTACACTACAACATAAATGTGACTTTCTAAACCTGAAACTCCCTAATCAATCTCTAAAATAAGGAAAGGCCTGAACAATAAGAAAAGATGTCTTGGGTCAGTTCCATGGTTATCAGTCCATATTCTGTATCCCAGAGAGGTCAATCAACACATTCCAGAAGCAAGCATCGAACAAGACGTTCTTCACCCACTTTATTCCCCAGGAGTTGATGCAGAAATTGGCAAAAAAAAAATTGCAATTGCAAATTCCAATCCCATGACCACAGGATTTTGCACCCAGTCATCAATGCGAGCCAGGTGCCAAGCACCCAAATAATGGTTATGTAAGTACAGGGTGATGTGACAGTCATAAGCGTGAGTACAGTTGCAAGTCACTTTTTCCAAGCCCATTGTAACTATGAATGAACAGTGTTCAAGGACTACCTGTAATCAAAGCCATTCAAAACCATACCTTCTCTTACCTGTTTTCATGTGAAGCTAAAAACAGGGAATTATTCTTACTCACTTATCATTTCTGTTACTTTTATTTGCTCTTCTGCTGATGCAATCATTTCTAAATATCTTACTCATGCTAGAAAGGCCAAACAAACACTTTAGGGGATGCAATGCAAGGAATGAAATATGCTAAGGGAAAAAAGACTCCTGATCAGCTAGAGGTTACAGTTCATTTTCAGATCAATACTACGGCCATAATGTTTAAAAGGCAATTATAGTTTGCTCCCAAAACTGCATCCACATACTGCTAACAGAGAAAATAAAAAGGATCTATTACCTCAAAGACCAAGGAAATCTGATGAAAATAGTTCTGTTGAACATTGAGAGATTTTTGCTAGTCATCTTGCAAGGACAAAAAGAAACCAGCCTAATCGCTGCACCTAAACAGCAAAAATTTCTGGTACCAGTAAGTAATTATCTCATATTATACTCTATCTTCCTGCTTTCATCCCACAACCTTTTTAATATAATTGCCATTCATCTTAAAATACTGTATATACATTTTAATCCTTCCCTGCTACCATGAATATCGAAAAAAAAGAATTTATCCTCTATCTTCCAGCTGGAAAATACTCTTACAGTAGGAAATCTGGATGGGAAAAGTTTAGGAGAGAAATTTATCTTATATTTGGGGGGCTGTCTATCTCTAACCAGAGCGTAGGATTATGAATTTATTTATTTGTATGACATTCACATTTTATACACAAACACATGCATACTTAGAAATAATGATTGTGTAACATAGTCTACCTGATCATCAACTGAAGCCTCTGGGAAGGAGGGCCAATGGAGAATATAACATCTCCTCCTGAGAAGTCATTGGATGACAGCAATTTTTCTACCCTACTAAAGAAATGGTGGCCTTCTCCTTTTACCTTATTCGGCTTAGTAACCCATGCTGGGTTCCAATAAGGAAGATGATTCTGCACAAAGGAGAAGTTTCTTTTCTTCAAGTTCAATTTTAGAGATTTGAGGTTCTAGCCCTTCAGAAAGGGCATTTTCCAATCTAGCTGCTCCTCCTCTCATTAAGGAAAGAAAGAATGGGTGTAGAAGTGCTATGGGCTGTTGTTTTTTCTTCAAGCACTAGTCATTCTCTTTTTCAATGCAACTGGTACCCTATACCACTCATGAAAAAGTAATGCTATAGTCACAAAATATTATGCCTTTACCTTCAAAGATATGAATAAACTCTTCAATGCTCTGGATCCATGATTCATTTTCCGAAGCCGGAATATTTGTTCTTAAGTCCTGAAGAAATGCTTTGAGCAACTTCAAAATTAAATTGACAACAATATATTCTGTCATAACAAACTGGAAGAGAAATGAAAAGATATTGATGGATTAAAAAGTCTGAAGTGAAAATTATAGGACAATATAAGATAATAATAGATACCTGTAGGGACTCCCATTAGGTCAGAATGCATTCACAAATGACCTGTAGACCTTCACATCTACAGTAATTTAAATTGGGGGAGATCTGTTTGCTAAATCCCTCAACAGTTTAAGGTTAAATAGCAAGGTAGGAATTTGCTGGAGATTTGATATATAGATTAAATATAGATATACTGTAGAGATATAGATATAGGTATAGGTATAGATATAGATATATATTCCTCCCAGAAGCACAGATTCATTATGGGCAAAGAAAGAAATAGATCTAATATTATATAAAATCTAATATATTGTAATATAGATCCTCCACCCCGTATTTCCGCGATCACAGGAAGGGATCCAACCTTGCAGACTTCTAAAAGTAATGAGTTGATATAGTGTCATCAGTCTTGATTTTATTTTGTATTTGCTCAGGGCAATTCATGCAAAGTTAGCTTCTTCTCTGGGTTCACCAATCATCATTTTAGATGGAATTTCTTTTGCTGATTAAGAGAAAATGTTCCTTTGTTCATACTTCCCTTCTTGAAGCCTAATCCTTTCTTCAACTCTAATGCTTATTTTTATAAATAAGGATTTGTAAACACTAGTTTACAAAGATATTTTTGGTGCTAATTTTTCTTGTACATGTCATGAGACCTATGTCTCTCTAGGTACTGTCATTCTGCCCTTCTGGTCCACAATTAGCAGAGGGATTTTTCCCTTTGCCTTATTTCTACCATATAACCTGACCAAGGACAGGAAAAGATGTGGCAATACGAGCTAATTGAGGATCATAATTACTGCATCTCCTCAGAATATCCTGGCTGTAGGCAGGCAGAATCTTTATATAGGAATTGTTTCTGTGCTACTTCAAGTACAGTAAATAATTTGGCTTTGTTGTGTTCACATAGCTTATATTAATACAAGATATAACATTAAGATACAATATATTTTTTGTCTTAACGGTTACATAAAGCCAACCAACTGTGATTATCAATACAAGAACTATGGTTATTCAGCAAAGCACATTTAAAACAAATGATGTCTGGCTTGATGGATGAACTTAAATCTGTGACAAATAGCATTGCACATGACTACTACAATCCTAGATTAAAGCTATGTGAGAATTTATCTAGAAACTAATTTATAATTGATTTTCCTTTAATAAATAACATTCTTCTATTTCCAGGAATTCATTCTCTTGCCTTTAAAAATATTCACATATATACAAGCTATTTTAAAGCCTAATTGGCGAGAGGGAATTAAATTGCATGTGAGTGTGTCTCAAATACATGTTTCGAAGAGCACATGAAGGTGTTGAGGGCCCTGTCCCCTAAGACTCTGGCCCCATCAGCTGTTGGTGCAGGTCTCATTGTATTCTCCCAGAATCAGTTAAGCCCTTGAGTCAAAATAGATACAATTCATATGAATAACATATACAGTAGCTTCACTTGGAAAGAACAAGAGGAGAGACTATAGTTGTTGTGACTCCGACCCCCGAGCCTGTCCTAACAGAGGAAGAGGATTCAGAAGGTGAGGGAGAGGATTTGGCAAGGCCTCCCTCTCCAGGACCCTCCTCTCTGGCAATGCCTCAGGTTTCCTCCGAAGGCCAAGAGATATGCCAGGAGCAAGGCACTTTGGAGCAGCCGCAGATAGAGAGAGGGGGGGCTGGATCCCAGACAGTGTCGGAAGGATAAGCGCACGCAGCAGAGAAAGAGGCATGGGCAGGCCAGAGATTGAGCTGAGTCACTGGACCACACCCCACAAGGGATAAAAGGGGGTGTGTCGGCTATTCAGGCCTTGTGACGGACAAATTGAAAAGCTCGGAAGTCATATTGTGTTTCTAGAACCCTGTTAGAATCTCTTTTTGGACTTCTTCAGACTGGATATTCACAATTCTTTGCTTTGTGGAATTAATTTGGTATATCGGACTGAGGAGAAAAAACCTCCCTTAGTGAGTAAAATCTCTTGGCAGGCAGTTCATGGTTCGCTGCCAAGACTGTTATCTTAAAGGAATTCCTGACTGTTTGAGTCATTAACTCCTGGCTATCTGTTTGTGTGTGTGCGTGCGATGGGGACAGAACAATAGTATAGTATTCTCATATGCCTATATTATCGACTACTTGGAATAATTTAAATATTAGAATTTTGCTCACCATGCAAAATATAGCATGCACTACACTTAGCTTCAATGATCAATGCCTGTTCTTTGGATTACAGATAACCACTGATCCCCAGAATCCTTTCAGTTCAAAGATGATTTGATTGGACCAAAAGCAGCAGTGACTTCCTTGCTGAAAGCATCATGCACTGCCTTGCCTTACCATGTAAAGACATAGGAACATAACGATAATTGTGCTGATAATTCTGCTGGGGAATTTAAAGTAGGGGTCCCATTGATATAACTTTCTCTGAAACCAGTTTTTCTGGGGATTCCTGTTGGTAGATAAAAATATAGGGGTGTTAGGTAACAAAAAATAATCAGGTCATTCTCCAAAGCTGCTTTACATGTGATAGAAGAAAGCCCATTTCCTTTCTTTCTCTGAATTTGAAACTCTCATTATTACTTTGTTTACTTCTATGAACAGAATCCTTATTGTGAGGGCCTTTATCCCTCTATGTGGCTGAATTGTAGATTATAAGAATATATGAATGATAACAAAAACGATGACAGGATATGGGAGATCAATGCTCTTTCTCCCCCCACCTCCAAACTACTTTTGCACAGTTATCTCCATTTGTGAACTTCCCTCCCAGCTTCCCACAAGCAAAGTCAATGAGGAAGCTGGTAGGGAAGATTGCAGGTTGATCTGGTAAGTAACTCACATCCTCCCCTTCACAGGCCACTCCTACATATTCACCAACAAAAGCCACCCCACTTACTTGTTGCTGGTCTAATTTTGGTCCATTTTGGACTCACTTAATAACCTCATTTAATGCTGGCAATGGGGAATGCTGGATTGTTGTTGCTAAGCAATGTAATCACATGATTTCATGCTTTACAACCATATGACTCAGTGATGATGATTTCAGTCCCAATTACTGTCATTAATTGAGGACTACCTATAAAAAGCGTTGTCAAAATATTTCTCTCTTCATCAGAATGTCACCAAGAATCAAAGCATCAAGACATGTCACTTTGTCAGCAAGATACTATGTGTTTTACTGAGGATCCCAAGGGCTCAAAGGTTAACATGTTTATTCTAGGGTAAACTTTTCAGTAGTATAGTCCATAATCTCACAGTCATATATGCATCTGATGGCTATACTCAGTCAAACCTTAAGTCATGGTTAACCACTAGGGATTCATGAGATTCCAGATGCTTTTCAGCTAATCTTATCATTTTATGGAATGTGAGCTCATATTAGGATTTTGCTCATATTAGTATTAGCCTAGTACCTGACACTGAAAAAAAAGAAAAAAGAATTATCAGAATACATCAAAGAAAAAATGCCTCCTCACCCAAGCACAGGCTTTCTCAGCAACTGCTGAACATACTGCAACTGGTGTTCTTCCGTAAAAGAATTTTTCTCCTGTATTGTAAATAAAATGTTTTTACAAACCAGGAATTACAAATCTAGTATATGTGCATATATGTCTGTGTTTATTTTTAGGGACTAAAAAAACCAAATTGGACACATAATATTAACCTAAGTTTATTTCTGCTTCTGCATATAATAGACAAAGAGCATGGTTACACCACTGCAAATAATGCAATGTGCCTGATTGAATTGATATATTCAGAGCACATCAAGTGACTTAACACACTTCTTATGCTTTTAACTGAGACCTTAGGAAAGTGTCATGGAAGTAGACCTTAAAACAAAAGCCAAGATGGCAGCAATGGAAATCAAGGACTGAATGAATGGAGATTTTTTAAGAACCCACAGGCTTCTGGATGTGATAATATCATCTAATAAAAACATTGGAATGGATAATACTGGATTATAACTGTGTGAGGCCTTGCAATAACTGGTGTCTCATCTTTTCTGCTGCTTCACAGTATTTGCTACCATCTGCGTTATGCCCATCTGTTTAGGGCATTGTTGAAAGAAAACAGAAGGTGAACATTTTGGATATCCTCGCAAATACTATAGTATAATAAAATACACATGCTGGCCTTACTACAATGTCTCCAATTGTACAAGAGGAGACATGTTTTTCCAGGGGAGTCTTAAAGTACCTTCGTTGCAGTAATGCCAAAGAGAGGTTATTATACATACTGTAGTCCAGAAGAAAGCTTTCCTTAGTTTGGGAAATGTCAGCAGCTAATTGGTCATTCCCCAGGAACCATTTGCCCTATTTCTCTAAACTATTTACTTCAATCTGAATTTCGATATCATTTACGAGTAGTCTTTGCTTTGCAACTACTTATTTAGCAACTGTTCAGAATTATGACAGCACTGAACAAATGAGACAATTGGCCGTCAAACTTGTGGCCATCACAGCATCCTCACAGTCATGTGATCATGATTCAGGTGCTTGGCAACTTGCTCTCAAGATGCACTGCAACATCCTGTGGTCACGTAATTGCATTTGTGACCTTCGCTGTTGGCTTTCAAAAGCAAAGCCCATGGGGATGCTAGCAGGTCACAAATGGCAAATATACAGTCCCAATTACTGTCAGTAAGTGAGGACTACTTGTAGTTTCTATGGGAGTGTATGTTTGGCATGTTGGTATCTCAACAATCTAATGTTCTCTGACAGTAACCTTATTGTTCTCAGTGTTTATTTGATGAGATTGTTCCAGCTTAGGTGGCAGTCATCAGCCATTATTAATGGGAGTAAGCTCAAGGAGAAGAACTGGAGTTTTAACCAGTAATCTAACATTAACCTAACTTCAATTTTGGGCATCCCAATTTCTAACCTAAGAAGGGCATTGGCAGTACTTCAGGGTGCAGCAAGACGAATCCTCAAAAATTCAGTCTGATGTGCCTCCAGATAGTTTTTCTCATCATAGAGCCTCAACATTAAGATCAGTGTTATAACCTGGAACAATTTCAGAGTAGCTGGAATTAATCAATCTTTGCTGCCTGAGGAATTAGATGAAAGTCTCCCAAAAGAAAAGGATTAATTTCACAGGAAGAGATTATTAACATTAGCTGAGCAGGCAACACTGTTGAGTGCAAAATGTGCACTGATTGTAGGAGATGACCAGAATGCACCCAAGGGAAGAAGGGTCAAATGCATAATTGGTCTCAAGTCCCTTCGTGCCCACGAGAGATCTAAGTCTATCACACCCTGAACTCCATTGATTCTTATTGTATGACTTCCCCGGACGCTTCCCCAATTAGCTCTCCAGATGTCAGCAGTTCCAGGCATGTCCAGAAGGGAGTTGGTTAATGGCTCCAAGCAGCCATCTGAGAAGGATTTGGCACAGACACAGCTTCAGCAGGACAGCCCAGAGGCTTCCAGTGGAGAAAGCATGCAGATGGAACCAGTCAGTGATGAGGAAGAGGAACTGCCTACTGCACCTCATCCAAGAACACATAGGGCAGAGAAAAGGCAGGAGCGGAGAAGGTCAGCCAGATTACTTGTGATGAGAAAGCCTCGCCCTTTTTTTTTTCCCCAATTTTTTTTTATTTTTTTAAACATAAAACATAAAATACATCGTTTTAGAGCAAGGGTTTGGTCCGGCATAAAATGAGTACAATTATTCACATTCCCTCAATCAATTTTGTTCCAAATTTTATCCATTTACATCTTTAAAAAAAAAAAAGAAAGAAAAAAGAAAAAAAATCTTATTCTAAACATTTATCATTCTAATATTACACCCAAAATTCTAAACAATAAACACTGTTCTAAATCTTTATCATTTTAACAATCAATATTTCATATATATTCCTCAATCCTAAGACTCATTACCTCAAATCTATATTTTACTTCTCTTAAATGACATCTAATATCCATAATCTTGACAAAAAGTATTTTCCTCCTCTCTTAAAGTCATTTCATAAATAATCAACATTTCCTTCTATAGTTTGTTACTTCCACAATACTTTATTTTATTTATTTCAAGTTTATTCTCATATTTTATTAAATCTAATTTTTAACTGGTTCATAGCTTAAATATCTATTTCCCAGCTGTATTTTCCAATACTCTTATCTGTATTTATGTAAACTGGTTCACAGTTTAACTACTATTCTCCGGTAAAATCTCTTCCACTTCCTCCTAAATTTATTTTTTAGCTGGTTCACATCTTAATCAGCTGCTTTCCAGCAATGCTTTCCTCCACTCCTTATCTTAATTATTTTAGCTGGTTCACAGTATAATTTTAACTGCACACCAACCTTCTCCTTAACTCCTCCTAAATCTATTATAAAACTGGTTCACAACTCAAGTAGTTGCCTTCCAGCAATGCTTTCCTCCACTCCTACCCCTATTTTAACTGGTTCACAACTTTATTTCACTTGATCCCCAAGTATAGTCTCCTCCACTCCTACCTTTTTATTTTTGGCTAGCTCACAGTTTTGCTTTAACTATTGACCAGCCCATGCTTTCCTCCACTCCTAACTCTTTTTTTTATTATTATTAACTGGTTCCAAGTTTACTTTAACTGTTCTCCAGTATGATGCTTTCCTCTACTCCTACCTTATTTGTAAAACTGGGTCACAGCTTTGCTTTCACTGATCTCCAGAGTCATGCTTTCCTCCACTCCTAAATTCATTTATTTAACTAATTCATAACATTTATCTCTTATTCAGTTGTTTAACTCCAAATTGTTTCGGAATATGTTACCAATATTGTTTTCCAATCTATTCTCCTCCATATCTCTTACCAATTTAAGATAAAAGTATATTTCAATATCTTATCTCCTATTCTCTCTTAAATTTTCTCCCATTCTATGCTTATTTCTTATTTTCAATAGAAAACATTTTGAAACACTTTAAAATCAATTTTTTATGGTTCTTAATTCTATAAATAATTCTTTTTAACATCCAACACCTTTAAAAGTAAATATTTTCTTCCAGATTATTAAATCTGTAAGTAGTGCTAGTTAAAAATTCCAAATTTAAAAAGGCATTAGAACATCCAAAAATCATGTTTTTCTTCAATCATTTATGCTCTTATTTCTTAATCAAATTGTTTATATATTTATATGAAAATAATAATAGAAAGAAAAGGAGAGAGTAATAGCAATAATAATAATAATTACAATAAAAGAAATACAAAAAAAATAAGGCAACACTAAAAAAGAGAAAAAAGGAAAAAGGAAGAGAATAGAAATATAACAAAAGAAGTAAAAAGAATTAAAAAGAAAATAAAGAGGGGAAAAGAAACGAAGAGAAGGATACTACAAGAAAGAAATTGAGAGAGAACATAGAGAAGAAAAAGAAAGAGAGAGAAAAAAAGTATCTCCTAGGATTATTCAACCACCCAGAAACCGTTACATTCATTTAAATCAAAATATACTATTTTGTTGTCTTGTTACTTAATATATTCCATTATTCCTTTCTCCAGTCTTCCAAGTATGTATCTTTTCCATTTCAATGTCATCAAAGTTATAAGTTCTACAAAGTTGATTCTCAAGCTATTCCATATATGGTATTATCATGTCCTTCTATTGCCACACCCTTCTTTTATTGCCACGTTTATTAGTTCAGTTTTCATTGTTCCATTCAATTTCTTCTTTCTAATCTTCAATAGATCCTCCAGTGAACAGATTATGTATCCTAAATCAAGTTCTCTGAGTCTTTTTCTCAAAATAGTCAAGTTTAAATAACAAGTTTCTCTTTTCAAGTAGCAAGCAGCCTGGAATTTAGACTTTCCCTTTTCAGCTGGCAACCATTTTATCCGTCTCCGTTTGTCTTTTCCCTTTGCTTTTGAAGGCATAATTATTTCCTCTTCTCCTTCCTCTCTCCCAAACATAGTCCAATCTCCTTTATCCACCAAAAAGTAAAGAAAAAATATATCCAGATCTGTAGTCAAACATTTCCAAAAAGTCAGTAATTTATGTTTTCCACCAACAGGTCTTTTGTCTTTGTGCCCCAATAGTTCTCAGCCGCTGTTAAGGCTGGGGCAAACTAATTGTAATTCAGCATTTGTGGGCAGTTCCTTCCTGGGTTGATGTCCACTCACCCGGCATACAAACTCCCAGTTCTGCTCTCCACTTCTCCACCTCTCCTCCTGCGCATTCTTGTATCCCGGTTGCCGCTGTCTCAGGGCAGCTGCCATGGCTGCCGTTAAACCGCCGCTGGCGCAGAGGGCAAGCCTCCGGCCCTGAGGAACCTGCCTGTTCCTCTCGGCCATCCGAGGGTCCCTCTCTATCACCCTGTCCCTACAGGACAGGGTAGGTCCAAAGACCTACCGGCGAGGGCTTAACAGATGGGGTTTTCGCGGGGCTCCGATAAGCCCACTAATTCCCCGTCTGTATCCCCGCGGTGCCAACCGGAGAAAGCCTCGCCCTTCTTGATAGGCTGCACCAGAAGATGGCTATTCAGCACAGCAGAGAGAGGAAAGTCATGCTGAGAACAACATGTTCATTTCCTAGTTGTGTGTTTTCTGGTCGTTGTGATTCTTGCCTTGCTTTGAATTGATACCGTGCCTTGACTTGGATCGTGCCTTGTGAACTCTGGACTTTTCTTGCCTCATGAACCCTCTTGTATTGTGGATTTAATTTTGCGTGTTGGGTTTATTTTGACTGGGAAACTTTCAAGTGCCTTATGGACTAATTGGCATTGTTCTGTGGACTAGCATTGGTCTCCTTGTGGCTGGACTTAATTTGAACAGTTCTGGGTTTTTGGTAAAAGGAGTTGTGAGGGAATATTAATAAACCCTCTAAACCACAGTTACATGTGTGCATGTGAGAGAGCGGGACAGCACACTTATCTACCACCAATTCGGTTTGTTAGTAGTTCAGATTCTTGTAGAGAGCTTAAGCTTGCAATAAGCTTATATATTCACTTAACTGCCCGGACTTCTTATTTTCCATGTTTGATATAGAACAAGTTAACAACAAGCCTATTATAGAATTTCCTGGCACATGCTTGTTATAAAATATAACTATAGGTAAAGGTAAAGGTTTCCCTCTCACATATGTGCTAGTCATTCCCAACTCTAGGGGGCAGTGCTTATCTCCGTTTCAAAGCCGAAGAGCCAGCGCTGTCCGAAGACATCTCCGTGGTCATGTGGCCAGCATGACTAAATGCCAAAGGTGCATGGAACACTCTTACCTTTCCACCAAAGGTGATCCCTATTTTTCTACTTGCATTTTTTGTGTGTTTTCAAACTTCTAGGTTGGCAGAAGCTGGGACAAATAACAGGAGCTCACCCCGTTATGCGGCACTAGGGATTCGAACCGAGAACTGCCAACCTTCCAATTGACAAGCTCAGCATCTTAGCCACTGAGCCACCACATCCCTCAAAATATAACTATATAAATAGGTTAACACAACCATTATTCCCTTGATTATTCTAGAAATTTCCTTATTCCTACCATTTGCATACCTCCAATGATGTTTGTGATGTAAGCATAAGATAGAAAAGCATAGAGCTATTATTGTTTAGAGAAATTAATGTAATGATTGATTATAAGATTGAGATTGTTTTATATTTCAACCACACAGTGGCAAAACTTTGCACCTACTTGCTACTGAAACACATTCTTTTGAAACTTAACCACAAACACTTCAATATTTTCTTCAAAACTATTCAACTTTTGCACTCATATGCAAAAGGCACTTCCAGATTGAAAGGATTAGCCAGTAACATCACCATTGCCCTGGGAACGCCCAGTTCAGGACTCTTTTCATGACCCCAGCAGGAGCTGGAGTGAAGGACAACAGTTCAATCCTGCCCACAGCAGCACTTGAGCCTTGAATGTGGGCTTGCTAACCTGCCCAGTGTCCCAAACATTTGAGCTCCAACTATTCCACTGAAATTAATGTTGATCCTTACCTGCTAAATGATTACTTATTAATAGCTTATAATATTGAAAAAGATTATTTATTTATTTATATCCTGCCTTTGTTATTTTTATAAAAACTCAAGATGGTGAGCATGCCTAATACTCCTTCCTCATCCTATTTACCCTACAACAACATTGTGAGCAGGGTTGGGCTGAGAGAAAGTGACTGGCTCAGAGACACTTAGCCAGCTTTAATGCCTAAATCAGATCATGAACTCACAATCTCTTAGTTTCTAGCCGGGGCTTTAATCACTAGACCAAATTGGCTGTTTGATATATAAAAGGGCTTATTAATTTCAGGGTCATTTTTATGATTCACCTTCTTTAATAAACAATGGTTTATTGGTTTTGCAAATCTTAAAACCATCTAAGAGATATAATCAAGATAGACTCACCAATTTTCCTTAGGGTAGGTTATATTATCTGCAGCAGTGTTTCCCAAGCTTGGCAACATTAAAATATGTGAACTTCAACTCCCAGAATTTCCCAGTCAGCATGAGAAACACTGATCTAGAAGGCTGGGAAAACTGTCAAGAATTGGGGAATATGGTTAATCTTAGAAGACATGATGATAGAACGGGTCTGGTGGCTCAGCAGACTAATAGCATTGTGATTAACACCAGCTGTCCGCAATTACTGTAAATTCAAATCTCCCCAGGCTCAAGGTTGACTCAGCCTTTCATCCTTTCTAAGGTAGGTAAACTGAGGACCCAGTTTGTGGGGGCAATAAACTGACTTTGTATAAATATACAAAAGTATGAAGGCTATTGCTTAACGCATTGTAAGCCGCCCTGAATCTCCGGAGAAGGGCGGCATATAAATCAAATTATACATGTGTGTGTGTGTGTGTGTGTGTGTGTGTGTGTGTGTGTGTGTCTGTGTGTGTCTGTGTGTGTCTGTGTGTATACAGTTAATATTTCGGGTTTCTTCCCATGTAATTGTTAACATATCCCTAAAAGGGTAGAAGCGACGTTTCGACAGAATCTCATCTGCCATCATCAGGCTTATGTGAGGGGTCTTTTGTAGTAACTGCCATTATAGTTCAAATCTGGTGCTGGTAGTCTGGGATGGCTCCACCTTTTCATTCTGATTGGTTGGGAGTCCCAGTCTGTGTTTATTGGCTTGGCTTCGGGTGTATGGTCGGTTTTTCTCCACCAGGTGGCAGGGCTTCATCTTTGTGGCTGGCTGGAATGTGATTTGGCTGGAACTTGTGGCAATACAGGCCTTTTGATTAACCCTTGATCTATGTTTTATATTTTGTGTTAAGAGTCGTCTATCTATGAGAGCAGGTTTCCAAATAGTAGGCAGATGGGAAGTGTCATCACGTTTATTCATGCAATATTGTCTTTTCTCTGTTTCAATGGCCTCTCTGATTATTCTGCCATTGAGATGTTCTATTTTTGCAATTGTTTTTGTGTTATTAAAATTAATATTATGTCCTGTTGTATTTATGTGATGAACTAATGATGATGTGTGTTCTTGCTTTTGTATTGAGTTTTTGTATTCCTCGATGCACACACTCATTCTTCTGTTGGTCTGTCCAATATACGCTGATGGGCAGGAAGCACACGGGATTTCGTATATACCTTGATCTTCTAATTCTATTTTGTCTTTAGGGTTTCTCAGAATGGACAATATTTTTCTATCTGTGCAAAATATGGTTTTGATGTTGTGTCTATGCAGTACTTTGCTAATTTTAACTGTTGTTCCTTTTATATAGGGCAAGATGGCTTTCCCATTGTTTTGTTCCTCTTGTTATTGTTTTTTCTGTCTAGGTGTTGCATGCTGGATCATACTGATGATTTTATTTCTACAGAACCCATTTGATGTCAGTACATTAGTTAGTGTATATAATTCTGTTTGTAAATGTGCTTCATCAGCCAGACGTTTAGTTCTTGTGGTTAATGTTTTGGCAACAGAGTTTATTTGTGCTGGATGGTGGTGTGATTTGGCATTGAGATAGAGATTCGTATGTGTCTTCTTTTGATAGATGGTATGTCCTAAGGTGCCATCAGATTTTTTATAAATTAATACATCGAGTTAATACAACTAGTTTTCTGATTCTATCTCCATGGTGAACTTTATTTTCGGATGGAGGCTGTTCAAATATACTAAGAAGTTTTCCAGTTTATCTCTTCCATGCGGCCAGATCACAAAAGTGTCATCAACATATCTGAGCTATAATTTTGATTTGTTAACAGTTTTTTCTAAAGCATTGGATTCGAATTCTTCCATGAAAAAATTAGCAATGACCGGTGATAATGGTGATCCCATTGGTGCGCCTTCTATTTGTTTATATCTCTATCCTCTGTGTATGAAATATGTGTTGGATAAACAATGTTCTGTTAAATCTGCGATATGTTTCGATAGTTGATATTTGTTTTTAATTGATGACAGGGCTTCTTTGACAGGTATTTGTGTGAATAGTCATACAACATCAAAGCTTACAAAAAGGTCATTTTCTTTTATGTGTTGCTTTTTTATTATTTGTATGAAATGGTATGAGTTCTGTACATATGAAGCAGCAGATTCTGCATAAGGTTGTAGATGTTTTGCTAGATATTTGGCTAGATTTTGTAACGGTGAGCCTATGGAACTTACTATGGGTCTAAGAGGTATTCCAGCTTTGTGTATTTTTGGGAGGCCATACAGTTTTGGACATTTTGATTATTTTTCTCTGGGAATAATTGTTTGTTGGATTTCTTTACTTATAGTACTTGATTTTATCTTTATCCTCGTGGTTTTTTCTAGATATGTTGTTGGGTCTGTGTTTATGGGTTTATATGTGGCGTCTTGAAGTAAATCAGACAGTTTCTTTTCATAGTCCACTGTGTTCATTACTACTGTTGCGTTGCCTTTATCTGCTGGTAATATCATTATGCTATTATCGTTTTTTAAAACTTGCAGTGCTTTTTGTTCTTCTTTTGATAAGTTGCTTTTAGATGGTTTACTAGTGCATAGAATGTTGGTGACATCATGTCTGACTTTATCAGCATCATCAGCACTGAGTTTCTTTAAGCTGGTTTCAACTTCGCAGATGATGGTTTCTATCAGAATTTTATTGGGTGTCACTGCAAAGTTATATATATCTGATTATGGAAGTCAGCTATTAAATCTTCCAAAAATGTGGACGTTTTTGACCAAATTTGACCATTTTTATCCTTAAAATACTGATTTTAGGCAGGAGAAATTTTAGTTATTTTACCTTTAATTAGTTTAATCATAACTGGTAATTAACCACAACGCTACTTCTCTAGACAGTTAATAAACCGAAATAAAGCCAGAAAACCATAATAATATTAATTAAAAACAATGAAACTAACAGATAGCCAAACACGTGGCTAGTGTAGTATGATCTCAATTTTCAAAGTCTTGTAGAAGCAACAATTTTTAACTGCTTTTAAATGGCCAAAATAGTGAGTAAGAAAGGGATATGATTGCCAGACATGTTCTTATTTCTTAAATCAGTAAGTCTGATTTAATATTCAGTTGATTTTGCAATTCTTTTTCTAGGTTTGTCTTTGCTATTCAATTGCATTTAAAGAACTTTCATCTCATTGGAGTACAATCAAATAATCTAAATGAAGTTATTAAAAGAGAGGATTTCAGTGCTGCTATAAATACTCACATTTTGGTTGTATACAGATGAATTTCTCACTGCTTTCACAAAATTAAAAAGAAAGCGTCCTAGCAGAAGGAACAGGAACAGCACGGATGGCCACATCAGAATTATGCCACTGTACTTTCCCACAGCCTATGCATGGAAAGCAGAATTACCAACTAAGTTGCAGATGATCCACTCTTCTTCCTTCCCTATATAAATTCAACTTAATTCATGTAGTACATTAATTGTAAATGCTGAAACTTATCATGAGGTTCATACCAGAAATCTTGGGTCTTTAGGATGCAATTCAGTGACAAAGGCCTACTTTATTCTAATCTTATAATCTAATGAAAAATATCCTGCCAGTCAGCATAGATAATAGCAAAGTGGGCCAATGATCTGTCTTTATGTAAACTCAGCTATGGAGAACAGGTTTACATGCTGGAAGAGTATGGAGCAGCTTTGTCAAATCTGGGATCCATAGTTAGATTAAAAACTCCCATTTCTTTCAGCCAACATAAGAGAAGACATGCCACTGGTAGATGTTGGAAGTTGTAAGCCAACTCATGTAGATCCGAAGTTCTTCAATATTAGCCACTGAGGACTTGACTAATGGTTGTTTGGTATCAGGAATTCAGTCAGAATTTATGATCCCATTCATTTGATGAGTCCTGTCAAAAACTCACCTGTAGGGATAGATTTCATGACTTTCTATGACTTCTTCAGTGTTATTGCCTCCCTCAGTATACTGAATCCATTTACTTTTTGCTTGAGCACTTGCTCCTCATGCACAGAAAGCACAATAGATTTTCTATAGGCCTAACCTTAGCTTACACCACATTTTTTTGTGCATGGTGCTCAGGGGATTTTCTTCCAGCAGCAAACCAGTAACCTGCTAAACTTTCATTAGATTGATGCACTGAACACCTTAAGTGAACCTGCAATCACCATATTAAAACAGTAATAATTGTCAAAAATATATACTTACATCTTCCGCAGGACACTCTACAATGTCTAAGATCGTGATAACTGCCCTGTAAAATACATGGAGTAATTAGTTTCCTAAATTGGCAGTAGAAGCTATAGAATACATACATACATATTTATACGACTTGTTAAGCCAAATTTCTGACGCACTATATTCAAATCGGATCCAACATCAGAATCACTCATCACTTTCACACTATTTCTTTGATTTCTATATTACTGGTGAAATCTGACTGGAAAATTTCAGGAATTAACAGCTAATACAATTGGAAAGTTCTGTTTGGAAAAGGATATTCTTTCATGAATGCAGATCTTCATTGGCAATGGTAAAGCAGTGGTGAAATTCAAACTTTTTTACTACCGGTTCTGTGGGCATGGCTTGGTAGGTGTGGTGTGGCTTGGTGGGCATGGCAGGGGAAGGATACTGCAAAATCTCCATTCCCACCCCACTCCAGGGGAAGGATACTGCAAAATCCCAATTCCCTCTCCATTCCTGGGGGAAGGATATTGCAAAATCTCCATTCCCACCCCACTCTGGGGCCAGCCAGAGGTGACATTTGTCGGTTCTCTGAACTACTCAAAATTTCCGCTAACGGTTTTCCAGAACCTGTCAGAACCTGCTGGATTTCACCCTGCATTAAAGGCTTCCTTAGCTGATGTTTCCAATGTAACTTTCATCTCCTAATCCCCACCACCATTAGATCTTGCTAACTTTACAGCAATGTAGAAAATAGGGAGATGCTGAAAGAGCTACAATAGTTTAGTGCTTTGATTTTCCCATGTTCTCAGAAAACTTTTTTCTTAATACATTCCATTAATTTGCTAAATTATTTACTAATATCTGAATATTTGTGTTATAATTCATATGCTTTGCATATGATCATTGCAACTATCTTGATTTTCTTATTGTCAGTATCTATTTGCTGTATTTCTTTACTTCTCCACCTAAATTTCACACATAGGAGAACATATAAATTCATGCCATGCAGATTTGCACCTATAAATATAGATTTGGGGCACTTCCACACAACACCATTTTCAAGTCAGGAGTGTATGACTCCATGCCTTAACAACTTTTGGCAGTATGCAAAATTTTCTCTTTCTCTTTCTTTCTCTCTCTCCCTCCCTCCTTCCCTCCCTCTCTGTCTCTCTCTCTCACACACACACACGCTTCAGTTTGTGCTACATGCACTTCTCTGACCATTTTGCAAGACAAATGAGATACTAGGCAGGTAGCTACTAAATGTCTTGATTACCAAGATGTCATTCTTCCTGAATATAAGTTCATACTTGAATATAGTGATGGTGATATGGCAGCATAATTTTACAGTAAAGTCTTCTAATAGCTGCAACCATGGTTGTAGATGTAGAAAGTGTGACTATATGCTTGTGTATCAAAAACAGAGTAATAATAAAGACTTGCTTGAACCCAGAGATTGGAAAGTGCTTATAATATATATGCAAGAAAATTCAAACAAAAGACTCAAAAATTGAGAAATTGACTACAGAGTTCTAAATTCAGACTGCAGGACACGGGGTAAGATAAAGAGTTGCATAAATAGGAAAAAAGCCCACCCCAGTTTTGCCATATGATCTATATCAAAGCCAAGCCGGAAGAAAATGAGTTTGAATGTCCAAGGAGGACCTAACTATATAGGACTAGCCCATATATTTTATGAATTATAAGTATTTAAGCAGTCACTCAACTATTGGTTTTACCACCCACAATGCCCCATTGCCTTCATTCTGTTTAATAGAAGGATTTCTAAGTACCGTAGCAGCAAGCTGTTCACTTGATTACATCTAGAGGATCTATTCCTTCCTTCCTTCCTTCCTTCCTTCCTTCCTTCCTTCCTTCCTTCCATCCATCCATCCATCCATCCATCCATACTAAAACACACACATACACCATCTCTCTCCCTCCCTCCTGGCAACTATGTGGACAATTCCATGCAGTTTTCTTGGCAATATTTTCGTAAGTGATTTACTATAATGCTGTAGCACTGAACTAGAGTCACTTGCCCAAAATTACCCAACTGGCTCCATGGTCTAGTCCAGGAAGACTAGAATTTACGGGTTCCCTTTTTCTAGCTCAGTGCTTTTATTCCCCACCCCAAACTGGCTCCCCTTTTCATGTTTTCTTGTTAAGTACATATTGCAATAAATTAAGTGCTGATAACTTTGCTTCTCAAATTTAAATTGATATAATAAGTAGTGATTCCTTATCTTCAAGAGCAAATGGTAGGTTGGGCTATTAGAAAACCTAGAACCTCTAATTCTAGATAATATTTTTAGTATGAAATCACTTTATTGTAATTTTCCCTGTTATATCAAGAATTGATCCCCAGTCTGAGACTCACTCTCATTCATGAGACTTGTTAAAATTCTGCTTACCAAGCTGCTGTGTAAAGAAACCCCAAAATTGTTCCTACAACTTCATTTTTTGTTAAAAGACAGACAAAGAAAGGGTATGAGGAGATGCCCACTTCAAAAGCCATGAGGAGGATCCAAAATACTGCAGAAGAAAAGACATAAATATATCTTTATTTTATCGTTCAGCAGTGAATGATTGAGAAACTTTTTTATAACAGTCACTGACCATCCAATATGGAACAACAAAGCACATGGCGTTAACAACAGTAATAAGACAATATATTAGTTCTTTAAACTTTGCTGAATTTTATAGACTACAAAATCATTTTTGCATCATTTAGAGAAACTTATGTATGTTTTGTCAGAAAATAAATATTTCAAATAAAAGAAATATTCAGTGCACTTTGAGAATTTTATTAATGGGCTTATGAGGTAAAACTGGATATTTTTGTAACACTGATAACATAAAAATCATACACTGTAGTTTCAAGCCTCCAGCACCTGAAGGATAATGTCTAGCTGCTTAAGGAATATTCCTAAATCTCATCATGAGCAGTATGAGGTGAGTGTTAAGTTAAGGATAAGGTTCTTATGAATTTTGGAGATATAAATTGGGCTGGTCTTAGCTATACAGGTTGATGACTTGTGTAAACTTCTCTGGGGGAGGAGACCTGTTGCATTTGGCTTTCTGTAGCTAATATCCATCACCTTCACTTGGCATTCACCAATCCCAGCCACAAGAGCACATCTCTAGAGCAATCATCACCATTCCATTTCTGATGGAGTTCATTCAACAATTTCTTGAATATTTGGATATTTCTCAAATTTTCATTTCTGCTTTCTCTCTAATAATTTCTTGCCCTATTAGAGCTCTGTAACACTTGAAAACTTGCACACTATTTTGTGACCGGGGGGGTGGGGTGTCCTAATTACCAGCTTCCTATAGAGTGATCATCTAGACCAGGGGTCTGCAACCTTAAACATTCAAAGAGCCATTTGGACGCCTTTCCCACAGAAAAGAAAACACCGGGAGCCACAAAACCTGGGTGGGCGTGGCCAACTCGATGTCACTCACTCCTGCCCAGTCACATGACACCCCCCAGCCACACCTACCCAGGTTTTGTGGCTCCCAGTGTTTTCTGTGGGAAACCAGTATCTCTCTCTATGTGTCTCATTCTCTGTCTCTGTCTCTGACTTTCTCTCTCTCTCTCTCTCTCTCATCTCTTATCTCTCTCAAGCCAGGCGAGGAGTGACTGGAAGGGGAGGGTGAGGGGTGGGGCCAGTCAGTGATGGGTTCAGCCGATAGGGAGCCACAGCAGGGGGACAAAAGAGCCACATGCAGCTCCAGAGCCATGGGTTGCAGACACCCGATCTAGACTTTATTGATAGTGATCTGGTAACATGAGAGTTACCTAGAACAACTCCTATTGCACAAGGAGTTGGGACTCACAGACATATGCAATGGACAAGTAGCATTTAGATTCATATAATACACCAAACCATAATATGGTTTAGCTATGGCTTGATGTGATGCATAAATCCAGCTAGGATACTTATTAATCATAGCTTAACATTATATGTGAACTAGCTCAATAGGCTTCTTCAGGAAATCATGGTTAAAAACATTAGCATTATGTGTGAGGGCAATTCTCAGCTCCAAATGTACCTGAAAGTGCCAGTGCATAGGCAGAGAAGACTAACATTATATCTTACTTCCTATGCCTTCTGCAAATGTTCTTGATAATTTTTATAGTGTTCTAATATATGTGGACTATTTGAGAACTCCTGAGAACACCATAGACAAACAAGAAAGCCAACAAAATGATCAGCAAACGACTTCCGGTTTGCTGCTTGTCCCCGCTGGACACTCCTCCGGGATCGTCGAACCCACTGCCTGTAAGAGCCGCCTTTTTCAGCGGAATGGCGGCTCGAAAAAACTCCGTTTCCATTAGGAAACGGAGATAGAGCCGGCTGGGGTGGGTAGAGTCCTCTGCCTAATCCCAAAAGTTTTTTATTTACTTTTGGGAGGGAGTGGAAGAGACTCCCCGTATCCCCAGCCGATGCTCCGGGCTCTGGGAAATCTCTGCTACACGCAGAGCTAGGGGGCAAAAGCAAGCCTGTAAATCTGTCAAATAAATTAATTAAAGAAGATATGAGCTGGACCTTTGATCCTGAAGCGCAAGTATTCTTTTTATTCTATTTTGCCTAAGAAGTGAAGTGAAGGGAAAAAAGTTTTTTTTTTAAATGGCGATTGCTGCTGCGGCTTGAAGAGAGGCTGAAAGGGAAACTCCTTCCGTTTTTAATTACAAAGTAGCGGAATGAATACTTTTGGCTGTAACTGAAGGCAAAATCTCACTCTCATTTCGGTTTTTTTTTCTTTTTTTTTTTTTTTCTTTCTCTTTGAGGATCTGATATTGATCTTGTTGGAAAAAAGTTTTTTTTTCTCTCTTTTCCAGTAAATTTTGTCTGCGTGGAAAAATGGCACTGAGACTTATAAAACTAGACAAACAGGCAGTGGGGGGGGGATTCCCCCATTAATAAATTACATCAACAAGTTTTAACTCTCCAGTCACAGAAACCTGACTTTAATATAATAGAATTTCTTCTTGAGGAGATTGTAAGAAGGGATGAGATTGTGAATCAGCAACTTGAAAAATTTAAGTTGGAAATCAAAGAAATTGGTGAATTGGTGAAATCTAAGTTTGGCTTTCTGGATCGAAAGATTTTAAAAGTAGCTAATGGCTTAGCAGACTTTATGACTCAGTTGGAAGCAAATACTAACTCTAAAATGAAAGAAACTGAGGAGAATTTGGATGACAAGTTCCAAAAAATTAAAAAGGATTTGGCAAACATTCAGGATAATAGTTCAGAAGACAAACTTAAAATGGAGGCTGATCAAAAGACTGTTATTGAAGAAAATGTACAACAGAGGATTGAAAGAGAAGTTTTAATGATCCAATACAATTTTACAGAATATGCAATTAGACTGAGAGGTTTGCAGGAAGATGACAGAGATGATTTAAGGAAGATATCTTCTGAAATTCTGGCTGGGATTTTAAAGGTTCAACCTGATGAAGTGTTTTGCAGGATTGACAGAATTTATAGAATAAACTCCTGGTTGGCAAAACAAAGGCAATTGCCTAGAGATGTGGTGATTTATTTTACAGACAAAGAAATTAGAAATAATATTGTCCAGAATTCTTATGATTCTGCTTTGCAATTTCGTGGAAGAAAGATTTGGATTTTTAAGGAACTCCCGCCCAAGATGTTAATGGAGAGGAAGAAATTTGGTTTTCTAGTGAATGAGTTAAAAAAAAGGAATATTCTATTTAGGTGGGACGTCCCAGTTGGTTTAATATTGAGACACCAAGGAGTAAGATACCAACTGGATACTGTCGAAAAAGCGGAAGAATTTTATCAAAAATTTTTAAAAATAAATTTAACATCTTTAGGCATAACACAGGACAAGCAAAAGGAGTTGGAAATAAAGGGAAAACATCAAATTACAGAGGCTGTGGTAGATAAACTGTCTTTGGACTCCTTGGATACCCCAGCTGGACTGTCTATAAATTTGAGAGCAGTGTCATCTGATTCTAATGTGATTAACTATCAACTTACAAACAAGTGCGTAAATCAACCAGTTGATATACAAGTGAAGGAAAAGACATATGGGATAATAAAACAAAACCAACAAGATCAATTTACAAAGCAGAATGACAACCGATCAGCTGATACACAACTTGTAGGAAGGAAATCTGGATGGAAATGCAACCCGCAAAAGAAAAAGAAAAGAAACAGATTTCGTAGAAATAGTAGTTTCTAAATCAAGCAACAGTGAAGCCAGGGATTTTAAAAAAATAAATGAACATGTGAAAAGATATTGGAGGCGAATTATCGTTTAATACTATCTTGAGGAAAGTGGCAGATCTCTGCAATGCCGTGATTTTGGGATGTGGAAAGAGCCTTACATTGTTGGATTTGAACTATCTATTTTGGATTTCTTTTACCGATAAATATATTATATCTATTTTGAGTTACAAGGCAAGAGAGTCATGCTGGGGCATGCAGAAGATCTGGCTGTTACCCACAAAGATGATGGGGATTTATAATCCTGATGAAAACCACAATTACAACTATATGGAATATAATTATAATGTCACTCGGGTGGTTGTTTTTATTTTTATATATACATGAGGATATTTATTATTGATGGGGGCAGAAGATGACTGAAGATTTTGAATAAACTGTTGCACCAGGATGCTATGTTACCCTATTATGGATGATGGATTTAACAATCTAGTGGAAAGACATCAAAGAAGATACTAAATGAATTATAAATTTAAAGTTATTGTCTTTTTTTTATAAAATGGAATGTATATATAGACATATGTATATTTTAGTAGAGTGGGCAGTGGATTATATTTAGAATTGTAGTGTATGGTAATCTTGCAGGAAACTGGGTTGAAATAGGCTAGTTTAGTGATTGATTAGTTTAAGAAAAAGGATTTTTAAGACATATATTTTGGGGAGTGGAAGAATCGGATAGAACTGAACAAATGTTAAATTTGGAGAAGGCTGCTTTGAAATGTTAAATTAATATATATAATATATATAAAAGTAAAGGTTATGTTGTTGTAATAATAATAATATTTTATAAGTTTGGGGGAGGAGAAAAAGGGTAGATTGTGAAAAGCGGAGAAAAGCGGAGTTATAAGAATACTTTGCTAAGGGTCAGTACTTTGAGGAGTGAGTAAGGGCATGGTAAAATATTATGTAATTAATTATGAATTAGCTTATTGTTGTGAAGAAGAAGTCACAGGGGGGGATGGGTGGTGAGGGGGGGTTAGGGAAGAAGGGAGGAAAAGGGGGAAAAACTTGTATTTGAAAAACTTTTTCAATAAAAAAAAAAAATGATCAGCAAACAAATCAATGTAGAGTTCACATTCAAGGTGCAAATGACCAGGCTCAAATTATCCTACTTCAGACACATTATGCAAAGATCTAGCTTCTTAGAGAAGGCCCTAATGCTGGGAAAGGTAGGAGAATAAGAGGACAACCAGTAGCAAAGAGGGTGGACTCTTCCATCATAATGGTGATGAGCGCACAGTTGGGAGACCTGAAAGACCAGGTTAGGGACAGATCATCATAAAGAAGCTCTATCTACTGTATAGAGCCACTTGAGAGTCAAAAATGACTTGAGGGGACATAATCAATCTATCTATGGACATAATCATAGTCACCATGAAACATATTTAATTGACAAGAGTCTTTTTCTACTTTTACTATCATTATCGCCTATTATGCTTTAAAACTGAAAGTCAGCAGAGAGGAAATATTGTGTTATAGGAGGAAGAATTTAAAGAAGGAAAGTTAAGAAGGAGAAGTAAAGTACTCTTCCCACTATTTGTTGGCATTTCCCTATCAAGAACCCTCTAACCCACTCCAATTATAAGTTATTTGCTTACAGCTATGGCTTGACATGTTGCAGATGTTAGGGTCTTATCTTCAATCCCAAATAAGAATGCATGCTCCTAGAAACATATTTAATGTCATGGTGTTACAAGGAGGAGGGTTTTAAATGGCTATGTATTTATACTGGGGAGGCCTTGCCTATTCTTATTATCTCTAATGCTGGCACTGAAGCTATTTGCCACTGCCTTCATAACCTGTTCTCTTGAAGATCATGTTTGGCTCTAAAGTCTAGCCCTCACTGCACTCCTGAGTAAACTAATTGTCTGGAATCAAGATAACCTTAGATCAAAAAATAGCTAAACAGAAAAATGGGAGAATACAAAGACACAGAGCTCCTCTACTGCTCTCTTATCACTTATTAATCATGAGTTTTACCTTTAGCCCATTCAGGAAGTCCCTCTGGAAAGAACTCTTTCTCAAATAGAAACATGATTTTATTAGCAGTAGCACCAAATGCAAATCCCAATGACCATCGGTTGCTAATTGAGTCGTCAGAGTCCATTGGGCTGTAAAATAATGAAAAAAAGACATTGAGACCCTTTCGAAACTATAGAAGTATAATAATTTCCAGTCAACCTTGAACTAGCAAAGAATTACACTGGCATGATACTAGTAGTCCCAATAAAGGAGAATATTTGTAGCTCAGAGTTGATATGAGGGGTCCTTGGTGCTCTCTGAGATTGGTTGTTTTCTTGCAAACGTTTCATTATCCAAACTATGTAACATCATCAGTGCTAGTGGTACTGAAGATGTTACTTAGTTTGGTAATGAAACGCCTGCAAGAAAATAAGTGGTAAGTAAAGGCAACAACCCAGGGACACTGCAGAAAAAAGTATCTCTGTCACTTGTTTGTGCTGTAGATGAGTGGAACAATGTGTACTATGGTCTTTCAGATGTGCTAGATTACAGTTACAGTGATGGTTTCTTATCTGGCTAGGGTTGATATGAGTCAGACTAAAACTAGAGGCCACAATTGCCTTAGAAAGTGTTTTTCTTTTACCTGCTTTGGATGCCATATGCTAAATAAATAAATTACCTGCTTTGGAATGATTAAAACTGTTTTTCATCACAAAATATAAATATGCAGGAGATATTTGACTGAATCATTTTATTTTTTATGCCAAGGGCCTAAAGGACAGCTTAGGCAACTGCAGTTTCTGCTTCCAAAAGGCTACGAGTCCCCAAACTTGTACGTCACAGACTGCTACTCAGGAATGGCCAGCAAGTATTGTCCAACTCACAGCAGTAACCCACAACGTCTTGGACATATGGGATATTTGTCATCAAACCAGAATCTTTTTGTTCTCTTTTCAAGACAGGCCAGGATCAAAATGATGACAACCTGCAGAAGCAGAAAAAAAACATGATTAATGTTATGAAGAACTATCATGAACCACAATGAAGGCATCAATAAATCTTCAGTATAGACGGTATTAAGGTACCCAACAATTCAGAGATCGATACATGTTTCACCAGCCAATGTAAATCAAAACTAGGTCAGAATTCTGAGCAAGCATTCATCCTGCAAATCTCCTCCCAGATCCACCCAGTAGAATAAGTATTATGTTGCCTAGTGCCTTGGATAGATAGAAAATTAAGGGCTTTGATAAGTCAAATATCATTTCTCCCCTGCATCTGCTGTAGGATGGGAGAGCTCTGCTTTTCACATTTGTAAACACAAGCATCCATATGCTCCTTTGTAAGCTTGTTCTTGGGCCACTGAAGCACGCAGATAAATGCAAGCTTTGCCTTGTCCCAAAGGCAGCCATCTTCAATCCAGTACTTACATATGAGCCAGTTTGGTCTAGTGGTTAAGGCATCTGGCTAAAAAGTAGAAGACCAAGAGTTTAAATCCTACCTTAGCCATGAAAGCCAGCTGGGTGACAAAGGGCAAGTCTCCTTTTCTCAGTCCTACCCACCTTACAGGGTTGTCATTCGGGGGAAAATAGGAGGGGGAAGGATTGGATATGTTTGCCATCTTGAGTTATTTGTAAAAATAATAAAGGTGGGATACAAATAAATAAATAGACACAGTCATTCATTAAAAAATGTCTGTGTCTCCTCATCTGCAGCTAGATCTTTTTTGATAAGAATATTGGGAATTGCATCTGGATTATGCATCCAGAGGCTGCCAGCTTTGGAAATGCATCTAAATGGGCTTTCTCCAATGAGTCTTAGGGTGCACTCATCAATCAGGAGAGTCCAAGTAGTAGTCAATGGTTGTCAGATTATTGGTCTACTTACCGATGGAATCAGTGAATAATGTAGAAAAACACTCGCTTCAATTGAACTTTTACAAGTATCATTTACTTGGAAAGTGTTCCTGTTAAAGAAACATGATGAAAAAAATACAAGATTTTTATCTGTATGTTTCATTTTTAAAACACAAACTGCCATTCATACACAAGCGATCCCAGTTTTTAATTTACATTTTACTTTACTTTACTTTTTATTTTATTTACATGAAGTAGATATATAGCAAAATGGGCAGCCTAAATAAACTGGTCACCTAATGACAGCTCAAAATTTTGATGGGCTCCAAAAAAGTGACTTGTGACCTGTCCTCCAAGTTATGACTGTCACACACATTAAGTGAATCACTGCATTTGTTAAGATACTAACACGGTTGTTAAATGAATCTGGCTTCCTCATTGACTTTGCTTGTCAGAAGGTTGCAAAAGGGGATCACATGATCCTGAGACACTGCAACCATCAACTGCAACCATCGTAAATATGAGACAGTTGCCAAGAGTCTGAATTGTGATCATGTGGCCATGGGAATGTTGCAACGGTCTTAACTTTGAAAAATGGTCATAAATCACTTTTTTCAGTGCCATTGTAACTTTGAACGGTCACTAAATGAACTGTTGTAAGTTGATGACTTCCTTTATAGCTTTGATTTACGGTAATTAGAAATAATTATCTCACAAATGAGATATTTTTTGGGATTTTTATGATACAGGGACCTTGAAGGCTGTACACTAGAGGGAGCCACAGGATAAAGAATGGAGCAGATTTCTATACATAATTGTATATTTTTGGCCAATCTGTTGTAAAAAAAACAACCACCAGATAATCTCAATAAAATGGACCAAGTATGTTGTAATGAAGTTACAGATCAAAAAGAAGCTGCAGCTGATAATTTTGAAATTACTTTGAATTTAACTGTGGATTTGGGGATTTAACTGTGGTATATGGAGAAAAATATAGACATACAAATGGAATTGATTTATTCCCTAAAAGTGTCAGATTTGGAAGACAATTTTCTTTTTTGCTTCTTAACTGCCACATATTTTAGCTGGGGAAGTTGGGAGGGGGTTGTTGTTGGAATGGTATAAAGTTAGTCATAACAACATTACGTATTCAAGGACTTTTGCCTGCGTCTGATGGAGACTGCCTGAAGATTGTATCCAGTTGAGTGTGAAGAGTTGATTGGACAATGGGATGAACTTGTGGGTATGGGGCAGGGCTGTGAACTGTCAGCTGGGTGTGGAAAACCTGCAAGCTTTCAGACTCGGATTTTCCCAGATGTGCCAACATGACATATCTAATAAATTGGAACTTTGAGGAACCTCAGGCCTCACAGCTTTATTTCGTTGGGGGTGTTCCTTGGAACCCTGACAAAAGGTGGTGCACAACTCTCAGGAAATGGATGAATAGCTATACAAAAGATTTTTGCTAAGGTCTTGAATGATTTTCCAGAAGGGATAAACAAAAGGACAAAAGTATATTTATTGGATATACTAAATCTGTTGTTTTAAACTTTAAATCTGTTAAAGTTTTGAAAGACCTATGGCTACAAAAATGAACAAAAGACTAACTTGGGGCTCTTTCTGAAGGGATTAAAAAGTGACACTCTTAAGCATTCAGGGAAGATTTACCAAGTTGGTTTCTTTGATCAGTTTCAGGGTTAAAAGAGGAAAATGGTTATATCTGGATTCCCTTATATTTAGAGATGATGAGAAACTACAGGTAGTCCTTGACTTATTACCATAATTGGGAATTTCTGTTGCTAACTAAGGTGGTTGAATTACTGCAGTTGTTAAGTGAATCACGTGGTTATTAAATGAATGCAGCTTTCCCCATAGAATTTGCTTGTCAGAAGCCAGTGGAAAAAGTCACAAATGGTGATCACAGGACCCATTATAGAAAAACAAAGCTATATGGTAAAGAGATGGGAGGAAACTCATATATTTAATAGGTAGAAAGCAACATGAAAAAGAAAAAAGAGAATGGAAAAAACAGATTATGGGGAGAGGAAGGGAGTGAAAAAAACTCTATAAACTAAAAATAAAGCAAAATACCTAAATATTGTATGTCTGTAACTATATTATTAAATTTTATATTTTATTTCCAAGATCTTAAGAAGTAATTATTTGGCAAATAATTGTATTTCAAAGCAATTTGGCCAGAAGCAACAGATTCAACATTATGTGGAATCATGATTTCCTTTAACACTGCCTGCCCTGTGGAATAACATCCCTCTGGAAATATGTGAATCAGCACTTTCCTGTTAGACTTTGGTAAGACCCTTAAAACCAGGCTGTTCCCCCAGGCACTTGGGCCAGAAACTGAAATGAACTCTGCTGCTTAATGCTAGTTTTTATAAACTGGGATTACTGTTCTGACCTTGACAGTTGTGACTTGGATTGTTTTAACAATGAAAACCACCCAGAGTCACTGCTGTCAGATGTATAGTTAGATCAATGATTGGTTTGTTGGTTGGTTGGTTGACTGATTGATCTACCTAACCAACTTTATGGACTCCAGTATAGTATTTGGAGTATTCACATACTTATTTCAAAGTGCAGAAATGGCATTTATTATGTAAGTGGCACAATGAAGCTTTCAGCAAGATTCAATGGCAGAGCAATCAAAAGGAAATAATTTGCATTGGAGGGGAACTATGACTAAAAGCGGCACAAAGCTACTTCTCAGTGCGGAACGAACAGGGCTTGGTTCACGCATTAAACTCAAACACATACTTTAGAATTTGGCAATATAGCTGAATGGCTCATGACTTGCTTCCTGGCCTCTCAAACTTCCTCAGTCCTACCTGAACATCAACTAAACAAATTTATTCTTCAACATAACAGTGTTCATTTTCACTGGCCATGCTAATAATACTTGAAGGCTTTTTAATCTGATTCTCAGGGAGAAAAGAGCCATTTCTTCCATCAAAGATGTTTTCTATATATTCAGTTACATGTGAGAGGTTGTCCATGTATGTGTGTACAGCTGTGTGTGTGAGAAATATATGTATTTTATTTTATTAAGAAAATGTACGTAGCTGCCCAACTCACAATAGGTAACCTTGGGAGGTTTACAACATTTTTTTAAAAATCTACTGCATAATAAAACCCATAATAAAACCCTTACTCCACAGCCCATGGCAGCAACTGCACAATCAAATCAACTAAGTGATCGGCTCCATTTCCATTGCAGCTTGAACTAGTCGGTCCTTCCCTATTTGAGGCCATCATTTTAGAATTTCACACTTCTGATGATTGCAGCATCCCCATGGCCACATGATCAAAATTTAGATGACTGGCAACTGGTTCATACTTATGACCGGTGTTGCAGTGTCCTGGGGTCATGTGATCAGCTTTTGCACCCTTCTGACAAGCAAAGTCAATGGGGAAGCCAGATTCACTTAAAAACCATGTTGCTAACTTAACATCTGAAATGATTCACTTAACAGCTGTTGCAAGAAAAGTTGTAAAACTCACTTAACAAATGTTTCACTTAGGAATATAAATGTTGAGCTGAATTGTGGTCGTAACTCCAGAACTACCTGTACGTTCTTTCATAGCATAATTTCCTGGTCTTCAATGAGTTTGGCGAGATGCATACCCTATTATCTTTAAATTAACTTGTTTTTCAAACTCTTTCTTCTAAAAATTAGTCTTTTGCAAATCTTCTGTTTTAGACTTTTAAACAGCTTGAGGATCTCTTGGATTGTATCTGGAGCCAGATTAAGGGGGAAAACACTGTTTTTACCCTGGTACAGCTAAATGTAAGCCTGCCTCATGATGGGCTAAGAATGGAATTAAGGCAGTCAAGAGGCCCAGCAGAAAAAGAATGCCAGAGCGTATTCATGGGCCAAGGCCCAACCCTAGGGTTTTCCTGGAAGATAGTCAAAAGACCTGGCCTGACTTCAAATAGAGAGAACAGCAACGCATTGAATATCACACTAGAGAGTGCTGCATTTTGATAGTGGGGGAAAACTCCAAGTCTCTTTCTGACAGCCCTTCTCCATTTTTCCTGAAAAAAAACCTGTTCCCTCCATTAGGGAGAAACCTAGGAAAGAGTTAAAAGCCTCTCCCCCTCCCCTAAATTGTTTCAATTACACGCAAGGGGTGGGGAAAGAGGGAGGCAGAGAGGCAGACAGAGAGACAGACGGACAGGGAGAGAAGCAACAGGAGTGAATATCCTCCCTTCCGCTTTTATTTGGTAATGGCGCGCTAGCCAGATCTCAACTCCACATCCTTTGGAGATTTGGGAGGCGACTATATTTTTCCCCTCGCTTTTCTCTCCCCCCCACCCCCAACTTCATTCTTTGACCGGGAGGGGAGGACGTGGGAGGACGAGGTGTTTCTTGCTTCAGCTGCACAAGTGGCCTTAAAGCGCTGCCCACCCCCCTCAGCCCCGAACCCGACAGCAGAGTGAAGCCTCCCCCCAGCCTTCAATGTCCGGGCAGCGCGAACTGAACCCAAGAGATACAAAGAAGCAGATTGAAAAGGGCCGGCTGCCCTCCCAGCTTTTTCCACTAACGGAAAGCTGATCCAAGTTTCTGAGTTTACCCCCCTCCAAATCTGCCTTGGTCGCAACGTCCACTTACGGGGTTTCCTCGTCGTCGGCCATGGTTTTGCAGAAGAAAACTGGACGAGGAGATGCAGGATTGCAAAGGGAGACTCGGACAGGTAAATCCGAAATTGGTGCGCACTCCGCCTAGCAACTTCAAGCTCCTGCTGCGTTCCTTTCGTTGAAATCGCCCGTCGCTTCGGGCGGAGTGCCAGTCAGCCGAAAGAAGCTAGCGAGGCGTAGTCAGGTATCTTCGATGAAAACTATTTCCTCTTCCCTCCGCCCGCTGCGATTTCAACGCGAGTTAATACCTCGGGGGAATCGGGGGAAGGGTCTGGCTGCTTCTCCACGGGCACAGAAACGCTCCCGCACCGCCTTGAGGGGGGGGGGAATGCCTTCTGCAGATATGCCTTCCCCAGCATGGGGCCTCCAGATGTGTCCGGCTGCAATATCCATCATCCCCAGCCACGTACAAATCGTCGTGGACGGTCTCGGTAGGACGGACAATTTTTTAAAAAAATTTACTTAGCGGCTTTCACTAAAAATCAAAACATACGCGCACAGTCTCATTTCCAGTTCGCCAAAATAAAGATTGCAGAACGATGACAACAAAACCAAATTTTGAAAATGTGTTTCAGCTGAAAGGAAGAGGGATGGGGTCTAAGCAAGAATTTCAACCATCTTTTTTTAATTGATTTTAAAAATAACAGAAAAAGGAATATAACACAAATACATTTTTTTAAAAGATCTTTTAAAAGTCAAAAATAATATCTAAACATTAAAGTACATATATATTTATTTCTAACATATTTGTATATTTATCATTCATCTTTAACTTACAGTATAAATGAGTTCCATATTTCATATTTGTCCATACAAAGTCTACATTTAGAGGCAATCTGTTGATGGGTGGCAAGTGTAATCAGGTATTCCTTCAGTGAATGGACCATATATTTATCTTTCCAATTCTACAGTATCAGTCTCTTGGCCATAGCAAGGGCAAGGAGTATCCATTTACATTATTCAGATGTCAAATTCTATGTAATAGGTAATGTAATTCAAGAGAATATTATCTTCTGAAATTTTAACGTTTGTTCCATACTCACATTTTTATAATCTACTATTTTCCCAAAATAGGACATTGTAAAAACATGTGTTTTAAAAAAGCATTATCCTTTTTACATCTCCAATAAAATTTATTTTATTTTTATTTTTTATTTTATTTCAAATTTATATACCGCTCTTCTCCCTTTCTTATGCTTTCTTAGACAGACCTTTTCCTATTATTTATTTATTTATTTATTTATTTATTTATTTATTTATTTATTATTTATTAAATTTCTATACCGCCCTACTCCCGAAGGACTCAGGGCGGTGAACAGCCACGAAATAAAACACATACATACAAAAAATTTAAAATCGAATAAAATGAATTAAATAAATTTGGCTGAATTTAAAATACCCATATTTTAAAACACACTAAAATTTAAAATTTGCACTTAAAAGGGAGAAGATTTAGGCCAGGCCAGCTTGATGAAATAAAAGAGTCTTAAGCTCGCGGCGGAAGGTGCGCAGATCCGGGATCCTCCGTATCTCTGGGGGGAGCTCGTTCCAGATCGTAGGGGCCCCCACAGAGAAGGCTCTCCCCCTAGGGGCCGACAGCCTACATTGTTTGGCTGACGACACCTGGAGGAGCCCCTCTCTGTGGGAGCGTACTGGTCGGTGGAAGGCTATTGGTGGTAGCAGGCGGTCCCGTAAATAACCAGGTCCTAAGCCATGGAGTGCTTTAAAGGTGGTGACCAGAACCTTGAAGCGCACCCGGAAGACCACCGGGAGCCAGTGCAGCTCGCACAGGAGAGGTGTTACATGGGAACTCCACGCCGCTCCCATAACCACCTGCGCGGCCGCACTCTGCGCCAGTTGGAGCCTCCAAGTGCACCTCAAGGGGAGCCCCATGTAGAGAGCGTTACAAGAGGGGACGAGGGCATGAGTGACTCTGCGTAGGGAGTCCCGATCTAGAAAGGGACGCAACTGGCGAATCAGACGAACCTGATGAAAAATCCTCCCGGTCATGGCCGTCAAGTGCTCTTCTAAAGACAGCTGTGAATCCAGGAGGACGCCCAAGTTACAAGCCCTTTCCGTGGGGGCCAATGATTCGCCCCCAATAGCCAGCGATGGCACCAGGTGACTATATCGGGACGTCGGAAACCACAGCCACTCAGTCTTGGATGGGTTGAGCCTGAGCCCGTTTCTCCCCATCCAGATCCGTACGGCTTCCAGGCACTGGGACATCACTTCAAGGGCATCGTTGGGGTGGTCCGGGGTGGAGATGTACAGCTGGGTGTCGTCAGCGTACTGATGGTACTTCACCCCGAAACCACGGATGATCTCGCCCAGCGGCTTTACATAAATGTTGAACAAAAGGGGCAAGAGGACCGATCCCTGCGGCACCCCACATATAAGGGGCCTTGGGGTCAATCTCTGCCCCCCTGTCAACACAGACTGCGACCGGTCAGAGAGAAAGGAGGAGAACCACCGTAAAACGGTGCCTCCCACCCCCAACCCTTCCAACCGGTGCAGCATGGTACCATGGTCGATGGTATCAAAAGCCGCTGAGAGATCTAACAGGACCAGGACAGAGGAGCAACCCCTGTCCCGAGCCCTCCAGAGATCATCCACCAACACGACCAATGCCGTTTCCGTGCTGTACCCAGACCTGAAACCTGACTGGAACGGATCCAGATACGACACTTCATCCAGGTACTGGGGAAGCTGTCGCGCAACCACACTCTCAACAACCTTCGCCACGAAGCAAAGGTTGGAGACTGGATGATAATTAGCCAATACTGCCGGGTCCAGGGAAGGCTTCTTGAGGAGGGGCCTTACCACCGCCTCCTTCAGGGCAGCGGGGAAGACACCCTCACCCAGTGAAGCATTTATAATCCCCTGGAGCCAGCCTCGCATCACCTCCCGGGAAGCCAGCACTAACCAGGAGGGACACGGGTCCAACAAGCATGTGGTCGCGTTCAATCTGCCCAGAATCCTGTCCACGTCATCTGGGGTCACAGGATCAAACTCATCCCAGATAACGGTCTCAAGACCTGCCTCCGTCACCCTTGCTGGATCTACCCAGTCAGAGTCCAGACCTACCCGAATCTGAGTGATTTTGTCATGCAGATACTGAACAAAATCCTCGGCTCTTCCCTCCAAGGGGTCCTCCCGCGCTTCCTGGTGGAGCAGGGAGCGGGTCACCTGCTATAAGTTCTATAAGTTCGATATTTTTTTGTTATATAAGTCATGATATTAAGATGCCACAGTTTTTTTGTTATTCCTTCCCAAATGAATAGCATACTCTCTAGATTAGAATAAGGTAGCCAAATAAGTTTTGAGCTCCCTTTGCTCAAGAGAGCCTCACTATGATCCTAATATTCCCCACAGCTAATCTGTACAAATGACATAGTCTACGTAGAATAGACTCATCTTTAACCACCAGTACACCACCAGTATATCTAGGGAATCTTGATTGGGCTGGGTTCCCTAGACAAACATAAAACCAAAACTAATACTGAAAGATGTGCATGCACCCACAGTTGTTCTCATTAACCATGTGTTGTTGAAAGGTACGTGTATTGCATTTTTCCAACCATTAATGTATCTTTTTTATTTAGTAGGTTTATTAAACTTATATACCATTCCAATTAGCAAATAATTCTGAGCAGCTCATACAGCTCTTTCAGTAGTCAAGCCAAAATGACACAAACTGAAATAACAACTGTAATAATAATCAACTAAAAAAAAAAAGAAAAAAAGCTAGGATTGGAAAAGCAGGAAGCTTTCTACCCTACCCACTGGCTAATTGCTATATCTTTTTACCAAACAACAGAAACAAAGGGCACTGATCTCTCTGGAATATTATTTCAAAGAAAGGGGGCAGCATTCTAGAAGGCATGCCCTGAGGTCCCTATAGATGATATTCCATAATGTCATCTATACACAGCCATGTGTCTGGCTCCCCTCTTTGCCCTCTTGTGTCCCTGATTTGATCTATTTAATGTTTTTTTTATCTGTTGTGTTTTTACAATGTATGCTTTTAGTGTTTTTTCAATGTTTCTATGTTGTAAGCAGCCCAGAGTCATTGGAAGGCAAATAAATTTTATGAATGTGTGAATAAACAAACTCTAAAATCACCCATTCTTCGATGTTATTGGATGGGGCACTGAAGATACTAAGATCCTGAGCCATAAAGAGCTTTAAAGGTTATAATCATCACCATGAATTGCATTAGGAACAACAGGTAATCAGTGCACTTCTCAAAATAGATGTGCTATATGAGTAAATGAACTACTGCCCACAACTACTCAAGTTACTGCATGTTGGATCAATTGTAGCCTCTCAAAGGCAGCCCCATGTAGAACTGCAATAATCAAAACAAGTCTTGGTCAAGGAATAAGTGATTATAAGCAGGGCACCTTGAGCCAAGAAAAACCATAACTAGTGCACAAGATACAACAGTCTAAAGGCTTCTAAGTATGATTAGTAAAGGTGCAGTATATATTTTGGACATAGAAAGGAAAAAAACAAAGAAGATACGTGCACAAGATATAACAGTATAAAGGCTATTAGCAAAGGTGCAGTAGATGTTTTGGACGGAAACATCCAAAACAAGGAAAGAAGCAATGTTTGAAAGCTACTTTATTGAATCAGGTTAATGTGACCACCCATGTTAAATTAATAACTCTGAGCAATTTGATGTTATTTTCATGTACAAAAACAAAGTTCCCCGTCTTTTTCCCACTGTTTATCCATTGGTCCCATGAGGAAAACTTCTGAGGGACCACGAATTCCAGTTCCACTTTAGCCATGAAGTCAACTGGATGACCTTGGGCCAGTCCTTCTCCCTCTGCCTTAGAAAGCAAGTCAGGGCAAACCACTACTAGGAAAAAAAACTTGCCAGAAAAACTGCAGCGACTAGTCCAAGCAATTGCCAGGAGTTGACAGCAGAGGTGAAATGCTACCGGTTCAGACCGGTTCAACTAAACCGGTAGCGGCGGTGGCGCGTGGTTCAGAGAACCGGTAGCGGCAGCAGCGCAAGGCTCTGCCCACCCACCCAGATGTTGTTACTTCCTGGTTTTAACCAGGAAGTAACCTGTTTTTTACCCTCTGCACATGCGCAGGCGGCTTTGCGCATGTGCAGAGGGTCCAAAAATTGCATGTGATGTGTGTGCAGGGCGTGCACTTCTGAACCAGTAGATTTCAGGTAAATAGATTTCACCCCTGGTTTACACTAATGCGCAATAACAACCTAATAACAAGGGGGCATTCATAGGGCAAAATATTTGCAAAATATTCATTATTTGTATTGTTTTCCTAAATACCTTATTTCTGTACACCCACAGCAGGATGAGATGAGAAAAACAATGTTAAGGCCAGAAAGGTTATGAATTCTGGCAAATGCCATCATGAATTAGACTCTACCCAATTCTTGTTACTGTATATTCTGGAAGCAGCAGAATAGATTACTTTGCTCACCTCCCCCCAAAAATAGAAAAGGATGGACAGCAAAAAATGTGTCCAAAAACATTTCTTAAGTGTGGAACTGAATCAACAGAGGTTATTTGTTCAAAGGGTTGGAGAGTAAGAACTGAAACAACAGTGCCACAAGCTTTTTTCAATTGTTCTTAGTAAATATTGTATTTTCAGCTCTAAATTCCTTTTATTTGTTTTGTTTTTTGTTTTGCTATGTAGGAGTACAATTACCAGATTTCCTATTAAAAACATGGGGTTTTTTGCCATAATGGCTTAATACAATCGAAAAGCAAAAGAGAATGAAAGTTATCTTAAGTCCTAAAACAATCTTAAAATAAGCAGACATATACTCATTAGAACCCACCCAACTAAATGCTGGGTAAGCAATAATGGGGGGGAGGGGGAACCCTATTGCAATTGTTTTAAAGGTGAGCTCCGTCTTCTACTGGAATGATCAGACCAGGCCAAATACACCATCTTTTGTATAATGAATGTAATTTGAGTGTAATATGCTGTACTATTCTCATGTGTTTCTGTACAGATGGAATAAAAAGCTATGGGGATGTTTTTATTTTCATCTACCTAATATGTTCATGCTTTAAAAAAGAAAAGAAAAGAAGACATAGATAACAGTTCTAAGATCTAAGGAGAGAATATAATGGAACATAGATAAAAGCCATATGTGTTAATTGACCAAACCACAAAAATTCCTGCTCTTAACCAAATTGTTACAACTGCTAAATCCATTACAATCACAATCGAGCCCAAAATTTCTGTTGTTAACTGAAGTGTTTGTTAAATGAGTTTTGCCCCATTTTATGACTTTTCTTGCCAAAGTTGTTAAGTAAATCACTGAAGTTGTTAAGTTAATAACACAGTTGTTAACTGAATCTAGCTTGACCTTCCTTATCAAAAGGTCACAGAAGGTGATCACGTGACCTCAGGACATTGCAACCATATAAATATGAGTCAGTTGTCAAGTATCCAAATGTAAATTACGTGATCAAGAGGATGCTGCAACGGTCATAAGTGTGAAAAATGGTCATATGTCACTTTTTTCAAACCCATTGTAACTTTGAATGGTCACTAAATGAACTGTTGTAAATTGAGGACTACCTGCAGTCTCCAGAGAATGGCTTCTGGTAATGATCAAGAAAAACAACAAAAATAATATCTCAGTATTTATATATAGCCAGATATTCATTCTCATTCTGCTAAAATGAAGAGGAATCCTTTAGAAAGGGAAAATATAAATATTATCTGAGAGTTATCATTGACTTCTACTTCATAATGATTCATTAATTCTAGAGCATAATAACTAGAGCACAAACAACAGAAATCATGAAAAGGATAACACTTCTATTTATGAAGAACATCTCAGAAACAACCAATATATGCAAATATTTTCTAGATATCGAGAAGATCTCAAACAAGAAGGTTTTTAAAATGTTCTGACTAATTTAGACAAGATTTTAATGGGCTCTGATGATCATATAATTAAAAAGTTGTATGGATATCTGTTAGAAGTAAAACTGGAAGAAGAACAAGTTAAAGAATCAATGATAGCATTGGGGAAAAATTTTGGTTATGGTATTGATTTAGAGAAATGGCAAAAATTGTGGTCTCATAATTATAAAATGACAATGTCTACAGCATATAAGGAGAATTTGTATAAGATTTTTACAGGTGGCATTTACCCCCGATGAGGATAGCCAGAATGTTCCAGAATAAATCGGAGAAGTGTTGGAAGTGTCATCAGACTCCAGGATCCTATTACCACATGTGGTGGACATGCGGAGATGCAAAGAGATATTGGACCAAGATACACATGTGGTTGGAAAAAATGACTAAGAGACATATTGATTTTAAACCAGAGATATTTTTATTAGGGATTTTACCAGAGACATACAATAAAGAATTACAATATTTAATTGTGAATCTTTTAACAGCAGCTAGAATTGTATTTGCAAAAAATTGGAAAGGAGAAAGGACACCTACTGATGAAGAAATTATTAAGAAAATGATGGACTGTGCTGAAATGAGCAAATTTAACATCTGAAATAAGAGAGCAGGAAGATAAACAATATTATTTGATATGGGATTTATTTTATCAATGGATGGACAATAAAAAATGGAGATAAATATGAAATATGTGGATGCTGAGATAAATCAAGTGAAAATTGTTTTTTATATATGAAAATATCCTTGGGATGTATAGTGATATTTTGAAGAGAGGAGGGAGCACAAAAGGATGCAAACCGATCGATATACTGTCTGTAACTGTTGGGAATGATGATGTTTTTATGTTTTATTTTTGTTTTAAAATAAAAAAAAGATTGCAAAAAAAGAAAAAAAAGAAAAAGAAACAACCAACAGACTATTACAACCACATGGCATCAGCATAGCATACAAACTAACCCCCCCCCCCATAAACATCTTAAGTAAATGAAAAGACCCAGGAGTCCAAGAAGAAAAAAACAGGAAGCATCTACAATATATAGTGTAAGAATTATTCATAGCCACTATGTAAACATACAGGCAGAAGGCTAACAGAATGCATGTATGAATACCAGCAGAAAATACAATGAAATTTCTTTAAGCAGATGGATAGACCCAACCATACTTTCAACCGTAAAACTGAGTATCTTAGACCAAACTAAATCCAAAAATGCTAGGTAGTTCCCACTAACTTGTCATTTAGACAAATCAGAATCAATAGAATTAAACCATGTTTTCAAAGAGACAAATAGAATTAAACCATGATTCCAAAGAGACAAAAAAAAAAAAAAACCTAAGGAAGAAACAAAAAGAGAACACATTCTCAACAGTAGCCAATACCCAAATAAGCAAGGATTAACATGGACCAAACACTCAAGTAGAAAACAATACCCTAATCAAGGAACTGTCTAGGAGAAAACCTCATGGCACTGATGATGTTACCTAGTCAGGTAATTAACGTCTGCAAGCAAACAACAAAGCTCAGAGAATATCAAAAACTACATAAAATAATCTTGCAGTCGGATCTTTCCCATTATTGCTATGATTGACTGTACTTTTCTCATTAGCACACAAAAGAGTAAACAGCAAAGATGTAGAAATCAATAATCCATTTTATTTAGTCTTTGTTGTGCACTTAGAATCAGGACAGTAGCAAGCCAAAACACAGACTTGGTAGGGAACAACAATGTACGCAAGAAATTTCAAGACACAGTTCAGGTCAAGGATGGGCTAAGGATACTTCAACTCAGCAGTGAGAAAACACCTTAAGTATTCATTGAACATTGTTTATGAAATCACATTATGTATTAGGGGAAATGAACATATTTTATTTAATATCTGAAAGATAATAAAATGACCCCAGGTAAGTATGGCTGACCATGGTTAAGTATTTTCTGGTTGGGTTGAACAAAAAATTCAGTGGATGATCTTAAATTTGCAAGTTAGAATTGAAGAAGGCAGTTCTGTAGATATTCTGGATTTGCTTAGACAAAGGAGTTGTGAATTATAACCGGATATAAATTAAAATGGCTGAAATGCATTGAGAAGGCTATTTAATTTTCTTTGAAGTTTGCTGACAGCAGCATCCTGTGTCAAGACCTTTAATAAGGCTTAAAACAGGCTCCCCCAATTTACTCCTCTCTAGATAAACTGAGTTTTCTTTCAGACAATCAAGAAGTCACTCAAAAGAAACTATTCCTGTAAAATATAATCCATGAGAATAGACAGAGAACAAATTTGAAAAGAAATAGAAGATACAGCAATGATAAATAGCTAAGCTGCATAACACTAAAGAAACAAACAAAGGCACAAAAAATCTACTAGGATAATGAAATACTATAGGTAGTCCTCAGTTTACAGCTAAAATATGAACCATTAGTTGTTAAGTCATTGCAGTCATAAATTGAGGCACCATTTGACCAGATTTAATTTTACAACTGTTTTTATGACAATCATTAAACAAGTCACTGTGATTATTAAGCAAACCATGTGCTCATTAAGCAAAACATGTGGTCGTAAGTGCAAATCCATTTTATCCAATGGGTGTTTTGCTGGAAAATGGCAAAATGTGCCATTGGCAAAAAGTGTTGCAAAATGTGATCACATGACCATTGGCCATTGCAACCAGTCATAAATGCAAGTTGGCTGCCAAGCACCCAAAATGCAATCACCTGACCATGAGGTAGTGCAGTGGTTATAACTTTGTGAATGGGTCGTAAATAACTTTGAGTACATTATAACTTTGAATAGCTATTAAACAACTGGTTATAAATCAAATACTACGTATATCAGGAAAGGAGCTTGAGCAATGTGAATAATTTTTCAGAAGAATGAATGACTGAATGAATCTCAGCAGAACAGGAAATAATGGGCGGAAGCTTGTTAAATCTGAGATTCAGTCTAGAAGAAAGGAAACATTTTCTGACTGTGGGAACAATTGATCAATGGAATAGCTTGGCTCCCAGAGTTGTGGGTGCTCACTCCATCACTGAAGGTTTTCAGAAACAGATTGGACAACCATTTGACAAGAATAGTATAAGGCAGGGGTGTCAAACTGGCAGCCTGTGGGCTGGATGAGTCACGCACAGACCATGCTCACCCCAGCTCCATGAAGGGGAAAAACATCACAAAACATCAAGTGATGGCAACGTGATGCCGCATGTTTGACACCCGTGATATAAGGTCTCCTGCCTTGAGCAGAAAGAGTTAGAATAGAAGACCTCCAAGGTCCCTTCTAGCCAGTGGTAGAATTCAATCTTTTTTTTACTACCATTCCGTGGGTGTGGCTTGGTGGGCGTGGCAGGGGAAGGATACTGCAAAATCTCCATTCCCTCCCCACTCCAGGGGAAGGATATTGCAAAATCTGTATTCCCACCCCACTCTGGGGCCAGCCAGAGGTGGTATCTGCCAGTTCTCCGAACTACTCAAAATTTCTGCTACCGGTTCTCCAGAACCTGTCAGAACCTGCTGAATAGCACCCCTGCTTCTAGCCCTGTGATTCTGTGTTCTGTGTTCAGAAGTCAGAATTTCTCAGCTCTGGCTTCTACACAAGTATTAAGAATGCAGGAACTTTTTTGAATTATTTGGCCACCCTAATCAGGTGGCCCCATCAGAAAGAATTCAGGAGCAGCGTAGAGCCCAGCATTACGTACTCCTTCCATAATTAAAAAAAGGTTTTCTAGTTGAAAAGAGGTGACCTTTCTAAATTCGCACACATTCAGAAATGTCACTTTTTTTTTTCAATCAGAAATGCTGAAGTGGCAGGCAAATATACAACCTACAGACAAGGTTTCCCTGTTGAATGCTCCTTATTCAAGAAGAAAGGAAGGAAAAGAAAACTCTGTGATAATTAAACCTATCATCAGCAAAATGTTTTTGTTTTGTTTTTGCTCAGAAGCCTCATTAAAGAATTGGCTAAAAGCAAGCCTGGCCCATCCTCTTGCTAAGTCAATTAGCCACTTCACGCAACTCATTTGTCACATCATCTTTTTCAATAATGGATTCAAGTCTTAGACTATACACCTAAACAATTCATAGCACTACAGGACACCACACTGCAAAATATTGAACTGCAGAAGAGAATGACCTCATATGAACTTTCTCTCTGTTCCTTGCCAGTTTTTTCCCCACTAGAGGCACCCACCAGTCTGTGAGCTATTTTATTTGTACAAAAGCAATTCCATTGAATTACAACTGGAGAGCTGCAGATAAATCAGGAAATAAATCTCATGGCTTCTAGTGAAAAGCGCATATATGTTCATTGTTACACACAAGATGCCCTTTGCACAGATGGTAAATTGTTCCAGATTTGTTTCAAGAGGTGATCCAAAACGATCTAGAGTAAAAAAAAGAAAATTACCAGTAGTAGCTATATTTTTTCTACTTTTTTTTTATTTATTTATATGCCGCCCTCCTCTGGAGACTCAGGGCGACTTACAATGCGTTAAGCAATAGCCTTCATACTTTTGTATATTTATACTAAATCAGCTTATTGCCCCCACAATCTGGGTCCTCAGATGTACTTTACATACATTAACCTTATTTTCTTGGAAAAAAATAAAGGATAAGCTTCAAAAGGAGCAAATCTGAAAGAGGTTCATAAGGACACAAACATTCCATTGTTTCTAGTTTATAACTTTGCATTACAAAGAAAAATTAAAGAGCACGGCATAGAAAATGATTAAATTTTAAAAATCTGAAGGACAGGGTTTTTTGAAATAAAAGATTGCCCTTTCTAATAAAGGACATATGGTCACTGAAAATCTATAGCTACCCTTTCTAACATCGGGTCCTCTTGATGTTTTGCATTCTAGTTAACATAATTCTTAGTCAGCCTGACTGTGGGTTGTTAAAGGAATACAGTATAGGATTGCAGCCATTGTCTTTCCTAACACAATTACCCTATCTCCCATTCAGCAGTGGAAGAAGCTTTTGATTGCTTTTCGGAACTGTCTGTCAATGATAGCCCGCCTCTGCCTTTTCATGTTTTATGGTATATAAGACCACTGAGGCCGGAAGTGGCTTTATCTTTGGCTTTGAGGTATGTATGATTGGAGAAATGGCTAACCTGAGTTGCTTTTTCCCCCCTGAAATGTGGTTTGTAGTTTGTCTTTCGGTTTTCTTTTTAAGTGACTCTGCAAAGCAAAACTAATATATTTTTTGCAAAGAGTTGGTCTCCCAGGCTTGATAGTTGAATGGAAATTCCTCATTCAGAGGTAGTCAATTGCTCTGGGTGCTTTTGAATACCAAATGCTGGGCATCGGTGGAAAAAGTTAATTGTTCTTATAACTTGGTTTTAGGTTTTGCTAAAATTTGACTTTTGTCAGATATAGAATCTTGGCCTGGTGCAGCGTGGCTGTTACACTTTGCAACAATGCCACACACAAGAAAAAGCTCCTGAACCAACATAACTTTGCTATATTTTAAGGCAAGAAGTATTTCCCAAAAACTTAGTTTAATTGAGTTTCTTAAAAGGGACCATATTTGGTTGTGTCCTGGTGGGGTTTTTTTTTTTCCCTTTGGCTTGTTCTGCAGAAATATTTGGTTTCTCCTTAAAATACTGTGTCCAAAATACTGTGGCTAAATTGCTTTTGTTCTAAGAAATTAGCACAGCCACACCCAGTTTCACCGGCCTTTCCTGATTAGATTATTGGGCTGGGGTGGGGGTTGCAAGTCCACAAACCTCAAAGATTCCCAGCATGACAAATTCCTTGGAATAGAAAGGCTTCAGTTTCCATCTATGGAAGAAATAATTGGTCTACAAACTTGAAAGGGTGGAGCTGTTTAGAACACCCCTAAGGGAAAGCAGAAATACCAGTTTAAATCGAATTGGTTATCATCCTATTCTGCAATTCTTTGCTCGGTTTGCAGTGGCAAAGGAAGGGCCCTGCTAGAGAATTAACTGACCTCCATAAAGGCCTTTCCAATTTGAATTGGAATTGGATTGGGACTGCAATGAAAAATGCATACATTTGTGAATACAGCTAGTCTTCTACTTAAAACAGTTTATTTAAAGACTGTTCAAAATTAACAATGGCACTGAAAAAAGTGACTGTTTTCCACATGTTGGAAGAAATATCCTTCTGGGTTCTGCTCCAAGTGGGGAAAAAGACACTGGAAACATGGAGACTGCTTGGAAAGATGGTTTAATGGTGGACAGGATCACATGGTTTGAGTTCCTGAACAGAAAAGGGCAGATACAGCGAGTCCCCGGGGTTTTTATGCTCTCTCTGGCTTTGAACTTCCTGGGGCCCAGAAAGAGTATCCTGATTGGTTGTCAGACTTCCAGGGGGTGGGGGTCTTAGCTAGCCCTGCTGGCTGATAAAATCTTCCCAGGTGCCATGTGGTGAGTTTCTGTCCTATAGATGGGCCCCATTGTCTTGCAGATGAGGTCCATTGACAAAGATTGAGTTTCTGCCTCTGGCCCATTAACAAAAGGGTGGGGGCAGGAAGGTGGGAGCTGCTTTGTCTTTAAAACATGCTTCTCCATTTCTCATCCAGGGAAACATAATATTCTGCCTTTTTAATATTTCCCCAAATATTTCATTCTTCTAGGAAAGAGGTGGGTGCTAACTTCCTACACACACATATGACCGATGCAGCATCCCATGGTCACGTGATTTACAGTTGGTTCTGTGTAGCTGACTCACGTTTATCATGGTTGCACTGTCCCAGAGCCATTTGCAATCTTCTGAAAAGCAAAGTCAGTGGGGAAATGCAGTGATTCACTTAACAAAATTGGCGAGAAAAGTAAAATGAGGCAAAACTCATGTAACAAATTTCTCACTTAACGTAAATTTTGGGTTCAATTGTGGTAAGTTGAGGACTACCTGTAATGCTCAGAAATGCCAACTATTTCTGATTACTTTGAAAGAAAGTTATGCTACATTAAGCTGATAACTATAGCATCAGGGTTGAAATATTTGTTTTGTTGAGGGGGAGGTAGTCTTGGAAACAGGTTGTCCCAAAAGTGTCACTGCTTTTTCTTCTTTTCTATAGATCAGGGGTCTCCAAACCTGGCAACTTTTAAGACTTGTGGACTTCAATTCCCAGAATCCCCCAGTCAACATGGCTGGCTGAGGAATTCTGGAAGTTGAAGCCCACAAGTCTTAAAGTTTCCAGGTTGGACACCCCTGCCATAAATGATAGAGAGCTTTTGTCAAAAACACCTGAACTGTTAACTTGTAAATCATAAATTAACAATCAAATCTTGAATAATTTCTACAAACCACAGTTAGCTAGTTGCCAAAAAGTGCAAGAATAAATATCAGGCCAAAGCAAACAAATCACATTATAGTACAGCTAAATTTATTGAAATCAGATATTCTCTATAATAGAAGGAATCTTTTTGACCTCACCGTTAAAGCCTGCTCTGAGATCTCCAGATGTCCTTATGATGTAAATAGATCAAGCTTTGAATAAACACTACTTAAATGCAGGTATAGGGTAGGGTTTGTTTCAGGGGTGGGTTCTACTTACCTTTACTACCGTTTCGCAACGGGATCGCTCGCGCACATGCCTTGCTTCTGCACATGTGCAGAAGCTTCTGCGCATGCGCAGATCACTTCTGATGACGTCAGGGTCAGTGGGTGGAGCCTCCCGCCGGTTTTACTACCAGTTCTTTAGAATCGGTCCAAACCGGGAGCAACCCACCACTGGTTTGTTTGTTTATTTAGCTGGCCTTCCTTCCTTCTGTAAAAGCTGCTAAAATTGTGTGTAATGTAATTGGATATAATAGTGTGATGACTGAATCGGATCTTGTCTCTGTGTAGTGCTGGCCGCTCTTTCTCATTATTGTCATCATGTATTCTCCTGGAGCAGAGTTAATGCCTGTAAGGATTGTAAATGAACATCAGGTAAGTGGACAATACTGGAAGAAGCATTTAAGGGTCAAACTCTACGTGACAGGAATAGAATCCAGCATGGATTTTCTAATCTATTTCATGGATTTATTTTCAAAGAGCTGCAGGCCCACAGGCTCCTATTTTAGTTGCAGTAAAACTATCAAAAAACTTAAGAAAATGCTGAGAAAAGCTTTTGTGCTTCTTAAAAACATTCTTGCATTGTGCTGTTTTTAAGCTCACAATAATGTGCAATAATATTGTGAGAAAGAAACAGTAACAAACTAGATCTCAGCAGTATCAGTTTACTGTTTATTCAGTTTTACATACCAGTATGAATCATAGCTTCATTGATAAGTGCGCCTTTCCCGAATATGTGATCTAACTTAGGGGTGAAATCCAACTGGTTCTGACAGGTTCTGGAGAACCGGTAGCGGACATTTTGAGCAGTTCGGTAGTGGAAATTTTGAGTAGTTTGGAGAACCGGCAAATACTACCTCTGGCTGGCCCCAGAGTGGGGAGGGAATGGGGACTTTGCAATATCCTTCCCCTGGAGTGGGGTGGAAATGAAGATTTTGCAGTATCCTTCCTCTGCCACGCCCACCAAGTCACACCATGCCCACCAAGCCACACCCACAGAACCGGTAGTAAAAAATTTGGATTTCACCACTGATCTAACTGCAATTCTGCAATCTAGAGCTCTTCTGGGATCCAGCAAGATGGTGACTCTCTGGTATCTTATTTCTTAGTGTGCCATCCAAAAGTTTGTTGATCTGCCATTAATCAGTTCTACTTATGAGTGGGTTTCGTCTACCTATAATTTTGCCAAGCAGTCTCATCCAACTATCCAAGCAGTCTTTGAGATGGCAGAGACGGGTGTGAAGAATATTGCAAGCAGCACAGAGCCTCTTCTCGACATATTTGAACCACAACGTAAGTAATTGGTCATAGCTGGTAGGCCCACTCCAAATTATTCTTTGCCATGCCATTCTTTGTCTTTTTGGCTTGGTTTTTGCAATGTATGAGTTTTGAGATGCTGTAAGCCATTAAGTAGAGAATAGAGGATTTCTAGTCCAAAAGTAACTGGGGATCCTTAAAAAGTTTTGATTCCAAAGGTTCCTTAGGGCAAGCCTAGGAAGCAAACCTGAGCTCTTAATTTTATTTTTCAAACCTAAGACACACCATCTTATCTAAACTAATGGAATTAATCTAGTTTTGCCTTCTCTACAGCCAAAATATTTTAGAAATCAATTCATTGAAATGTGGAGACTGTGACCAGCAGGCTTGCAACACTAACTACAAATGTACTGACTGCTTGGCACATCACACTAATTTAAGATATAGTTTGCTTGTTCACACTTTAATATGATCTACGTATGAATCAACTACCGATAGTACAGGTAGTCCTCAACTTACTATCACAACTGAGCCCAAAATTTATGTTGTTAAGGAAAAAATTTTAAAGTATGTTTTGGCCCCATTTTACTATTTTTCTTGCCACATTTGTTAAGTGACTCACTGCAGTTGTTAAATTAGTAACACGATTGTTAAGTGAATCTGGTTTCCCCATTGAGTTAGCTTGTCAGAAGGTTGCAAAAAGTAATCACATGACCCCAGGACACTGCAACCATCATAAATGTGAGTCAGTTGTCAAGTAGGCAAATGTAAATCATGTGACCATGGGGATGCTGCAATGGTCATAAGTGTGAAAAATGGTCATAAGTCACTTTCAGAGATGTTATAACTTTGAACGGTCACTAAGTGACCTGTTGTAAATTGAGGACTACCTGTAATTGAGTAACCCATGATTAGGTAAACCATGCCATGATGTGTGTGGAACTAGCCACTGATCTGCTCCTCCATGTTTTCTTCAAGAATCTTCCACTCCTACTTCAACAAATATCTGAACAGCAAAATAACTGGGTTGAATTAGCATTATGTCTTGCAATTTATCTAGAAATCCAAGAGAAACAAGAGCTTTTCTTATATTGAGTTCTCCACTTTCTACTATCTGGGATTAAAGTTTTCTTGAACTGCTCAGCATATTGTCCAAAGAATAATTTGGGGTTTCAGTTCGAGTTGGGGTTGCACAAAAGCAAAGAATGAAATCCAGACAAGCTGTGAGGAAAGGAGATGTATTTATTCCCAAAAGCAAAGAGGGTAGCTACAGAGAAAATGAGGTTTTAGAGAGGTTGTTTCAGAGGGGGCACTATGGTCCTTGGCATGGGCTTGAGGAGTCTCGGGTGTGTGTTTGTGCTGGTTCTAGTCAGTGATCCACGAAGGGCATAGGTGTGCTTATGTATTGGTACTAGTGTGTGAGTCTGGCAAAGGTAATACTGTCCTTCCTATCAGCTTTGCCTTTCTTTGTACAAATGTTTGGGCAGCAGGTTTGGGGAAGTGTGAAAGAATGGGTTCTTTGATTAATTGTGCTTGCCAAGTAATTGGTTTTACTGTTTATCATTATTGAGCAATCTTAGCAGCAGATCTTTGTTAAAATAAATATTTGTTTGCAACGTAATTTCTGATTTTGGTCAATTATTTGAGAATGAGGGGGAGGGGGAGAGAATCTTCTATTATTACTGATTAGCAAAATTCTCCCCTCTCATGTATATCTTGCAATTTAACTCAAAATCCAAGAGAAACCAGAACCTTTCCTAGATTGAGTTCCCTACTTTCTGGAATTAAAGTTCTCTTGAACTGCTTAGCATATGAACTAGGTTTAAGATATTTCACTGAAGTTCTGGTGTGAGATTATATCTTCTTTAGGGAAGAATTGACGTATATGAAGTGTATAGGCTGCTCTCTAAATGAGGGTGCTAGAAATTTTCTCATGTTGTGTTTCATTTCTTCTACTTTATCCTGAATGGAATGAAAAGCGAGAACTCTCTAAATAATAAAAATTTAAATAGGTTTTTCCATTTTGTAAATTTTTTGAGGAACCATCAAGTCTTGCAAAGTGCAGCAAGGGAGGCAACACAATTCTGTGTAGGACATCATTTTAGACATTATTCTTCTAAGAATGATCTTTCTAAATATAAGCTATGATATTAAGATAATCTAGGTCAGCACCCCCCAATCTTTTGGGCACCAGGGACCAGTTTTGTGGAGAGACATTTTTCTCCAGACCGGAGGGGGCATGGTTTGTGTGCTGCTTGCACCCCACAGATGGGGCTTCACTTGTTTGTGCAGCCCAGTTTCTGGCAGGTTGCAGACCAGTGCCAGTCCATGGACTGGGTGTGGCCTGATCTAGGTTATTTCCTTCACTCTAGGAGAATTTAGGGAGAGATCTTTAAAATCTAAAAGGACAAATGAATTTTATTCTGTAAATTACATGGTTTAATAGAAATCCTACGCTTGCTCTGTATATTTCCAATGTTGGGACAAATGGTATGTTTGGTTGAACAACAAATGCCCAAAAAGTCAAATATAACCAGGATTATGTTTAATATTTGTTAAATCTGACTGAAGTCTACATACCGTAGAAAGTGTAAATATCATGTAAAGTTCCTGTCGCGATCATTTGTTTGACTATTTCTTTTTCTTGATGTATTTTTTAAATAAATAAATAAATAAATAATAATAATAATAATAATAATAATTTTAAAAAAAAGAAATCCTATGCTTGTTGTGGAGAAAGAATGAAGAAAGAGAAATCCCAAAAAAAGGAGGCTGAATGCTTAAAATTATCTATTTTCCAATCAAGGGAGAGATGCAACTTTTCTAATGCAGTTAGTGGTCAGTAAGCTATAAACACAAAGCTGCTTTTAAAATATAAAAGATCACTGGCTTCAAAGTACATTCAGATGGTATGCATAGACCCAAATACAAGTAACATCCAGTTGTTCAACATAACCAGGAATCTTTTAAGTAATCAAACCTTTCTTTCATCTTTACCATTTACAGTTTCTATTGCAAATATGTTTGCGTGTAGGAATCTTGACAGGCTACAACACAAATTTCCTATTGTGCAACAGACAGTGGACCAGGTAATCACTTGACCTTCCATAATATCATATTATCAATCTGTGTAGAGTCATGTAAGCAACATGTGACATTTTAGATTTCATGGAATTACAACTCCCAACGTCCTTAGGACAGGTAATGTGAAGGATGCAGGGCATTGTAATTCAGTAAGATTTGGAAGACCACAATTCTCTCTCTCTCCTGTAATCAGTACAAGAGGTAAGTGATCAGCTTCATAAGCATGGATTTTGGACACAGCCGTTATCAGGAGGTGTTGTACAGGGGTGGGTTCTACTTACCTTTACTACCGGTTTGCAATGGGGCTGCGCATGCGCAGAAGCTTCCTGATGACGTTGGAGTCGGTGGGTGGAGCCTCCCACTGGTTTTACTACCGGTTCTATAGAACTGGTCTGAACCGGGGGCAACCCACCACTGGTGCTGTACCAGCCAGGTCATGCTGAAATGCCAACCAACTTTTTCTTCCTGTAGGAGAAAAAAGGACATTTTGTTTTCTCCTTTAAATACTTCGCTTTCCAAATTTTTGGACTAGTAGGACTCTTCCAGCAAGCATTTTATAATGCTCTTGGTGCTTTTTAAAAATGTAAAAACAGCCTCTTATGTTTAGTAGGATCTATTGTAGTACTAGTCCAGTGATGGTGAAATTTTTAGGCTTGGCATGTTGAAATTTTGGAAAATGGTTAACTTTTTTATTTTATTTATTCACATTTCTGAATTGCCCATCTCCCTCAGAGAGGGACTCCCATGTGTTTCACACACACACAAGAAACAAGTTTTTACATATTAATTTTGAAAAAATACAGTCCAATCATGTGTGATTCCCCAGAATCTGCCATATGCCATTTACCTTCAGGTGGTATTTTTCTGTTGACAGTCTCCTGTGGCCTATCTGAGGCAGCTCTGGATCACACGAGGCCTTCGTTCTTTTTTCCCCCCCTTTTTTTGTAGGTTTTGTAAAATGCTGTGACTTCTGAAAACTGCCTGATTCTTGCATGATTTTTACAGCCTCAAGAGGCTGTGCAAGAGCATGGCCCACTCATGCAACCTCTGGAGGCTGCATGACGACACTCACCCATTCTCATGCAGATTCCAAGGCCTCAGAAAATTGCATGAGAACAGCGTGTGTTTCTGACAATAGTTGTTGGATGTTGGTGAACGCTGGTGTGTTACACAAAACGTGTCATGTTTGACATGCACGCCATAGGTTCAGTACCACCATACTACTCTTATTAACAGAGTAATTGAGTTCCAGATTTATAAACTATTTGACAGGATTTGGGGGTATTTGTATATATATATATAAATTATTTGGAATCTTTGTTTCATTTGTTACCCTGACCCATTTCTCAATATTCTTAGAACATGCTAATCAATTTGGTTTTGTGCACAGATATTCCTTGGCTTAACAACCATTCATTTAGTGACCATTCAAAGTTACAATGGCACCGAAAAAAATAGCTTAAGTGGTTTTCATACTTAATGACAGTTGCAGCATCCCCATGGTCGCATGATTTGGGAGCTTGGCAACTGGCATGTATATATGACAGCTGCACTATCCGTGTGTGTGTCTGTCTGTCTGTCTGTCTCATGTGACCACCATTTGTAATCTTCCCAGCTGACATCTGACAATGTCATTGTCAGGGGGGAAGCCAGATTCACTTAACAACTGCAAGATTTGCTTAACAATTGTGGCAGAAAAAGATGTAAAATGGGGCAAAAGTCACTTAACTGCCTTGCTTAGCTAATGGAAATTTGGGCTCAATTGTGGTTGTAGGTTGAGGACTACCTGTATATTTGTTGTTGTTTTTTAAAAATTAATTGCTGCACTGAAAACAAATGTAGCAAATCAAATTCAAATTGGATGCAAGAACGACCTGCAACCCAAATTTAGAGGAGGGTATATGCGTTAGTGCTTAATTCTGTTGATTTTAATCATTTTTCACTGTGAAATGTTCTGTTTTTGATTTTTCACTGCCAGATCATGACAAATGCCATTGAATCTATTTATACCAAATTAACTGAAGCAAAGGATATTATGGATACCATGCTAGATATAGGCATTGAAGCTGCCGCGGAGAGCGTGGAAGTGACATTGTGTTCAGTGAGGAATGCTGTAAACACTATGATGGAAATCAACATGGCACAGATGATGGCCAGTAGTGTTGACAAGATGATCTTCAAATCGGATGACTTACTAGAGCGCTTTCTGCCAATCACGGATGAGGAATTTTGTAAGACTATGTGGTTCTCTCTCTTGATTATCCACATTCTAATACGTTTGACCCCTAAATTTATTTACTTATTTTATTTCTACAGCCATCTTTCTCTGCCAAGTGATTCTGGATGGCATATAATTCTAAAACTAAAACAGTTACTGTATTTTTCACACTATAAGACACACTGGACCATAAGACACTCATTAGCTTTAGATGAGGAAAACAAGAAAACAAAATCTATCTCTGCCTCCCAGCATCCATCTGGTATTCATCTGGCTAGCGTCCTTGCAGCAAACAGCCTGGTCAGCCAGTACATTATTGCAGCCCTAGCACATGGCTCATCAGGGCTCTGCCCTGTTGGCGCCCACCACCGGTCAACTGAGCTCAGCTGCTGCTACTGCTGGGGAACGCTGGAGCCTTCGCTGCTGAGCAGCAGATTGGCAGTTGGATCGGCCTCCTGGAATACTGCTGATCAGTTGTTATAGGTGGTGGAGATTGCGCTGCCGCTGGATCGGTGGTGTTCCGCTGGTATTGGCAATCCTCGCTGCCTAGAACAGCTGATTGGCGGTGTTCTGAGAGGCCAATCCAACCGCCAATCAGCGGTGCAGGCGCCAGCGTTCCCCAGCGGCGGCGAACGGTGGCACTGGTTACAGGCAGCAGCAGCGGTGACAGGCAGCGACAGAGCCCTCGCCCCTGCCCCCACCACAATATTCGCTCTATAAGATGCACAGACATTTCCACCCACTTTTGGGTGGGGGGGAGTGCATCTTATAGTGCGAAAAATATGGTATTTTTTAAAAAAATCCAAAAATAAATGTATACAATAGCTGAGATAGTTAATCAACTAACTAATAGGATTTATTTATTTATTTATTCATTCTGTTTTAATACTTCTTCCTTTGAGTAAAGTTTAAAACATCTAAAAGACATTGGCTAGGAAAAGTAGACCAAGAATACACTATACTGGCCTAATAAAGGTATAAAATATTGAAAATATGTCATAAGTAAAAATTGGGAGGTATGCTAAACAGACTAGTTTTAAAAATAATAGAATCTAATATTTTCTAGCTCATTTTTCTTAAAATTGAGAGCTGTTAATTCTGATAGGGAAAATCTCTTGCGTAGAGAGTTCCTGCTGGTCAGTAAGTATGCTAAATCAGAAGGATATATGCTTTTATATCCAGCTCCACATCAGCTGGCAATTGTGGCTTATTCAAGAAACCATAATTGATCATCCATGACTTAACCCAAGACCATTGCGCGTGATTCTAGCCAATATAGAGGAACTGAATGATCTTATTTTGGATAAAGCTGCTTATGCAGGTAGTCCTCGAGTTATGACCACAATTGAGCCCAAACTTTCTGTTGCTAAGTGAGAAAGTTGTTAAGTGAGTTTTGTCCTATTTTATGATTTTCTCTTGCCATCGTTGTTAAGTGAATCATTGCAGTTGTTAGGTTAGCCACCACATTGTTATGTGAATCTGGCTTCTCCATTGACTTGGCTTGTCAGAAGGTCACAAAAGGTGATGACATGTCCCCAGGACACTGGACGGTCATAAATATGAATCAATTGCCAAGCATCTGAATTTTGATCACCATGACCATGGCGATGCTGCAATGGTCGTAAATGTAAAAATGGTCATAAGTCCCTTTTTTCAGTGCCATTGTAACTTTGAACTGTCACTAAATGAAGCGTTGTAAGTCGAGGACTACCTGTACTGCATCTCCAGCAAAAGATTGTTCTTTGTGCCAAAGGATATGCAGTCTGCAGCATTGACAGGAAATAGAATAGACAGAGGAGAAGACCAAATTTGTAAGGGAAGCCGGGTGCTCTCAGTCAGTTGTATAAAAACGAACTAAGAAAGCTAGAGGCATGGATAAATGTACTTTATTGCAGGATAAAGTATTCTAAGAATCAAATCAAGGTATCCAATCCATATGCTCCTAAATAAAACCAATTTTACTTTTTTAAAAATTAGGTCACATTTTAGCAAACAAAAGTACAGGCTTATCAGTCTTATAAAATTTCTTCCAAATCCCTCTATCCTCCGATTGCTCCTCTTTCCAACTGACCCTCCTTGCTACATCTGATTTTAAGACATATGCAAAGATTAGGTTGAAGATTAAATGAAAAGTGTATCTGTTATTTCTACTCTGCTGTGGAGACTATTTTTTTATATATATTTTTATTTTTTTAATAGTCTCTGCTGTGGACACTATTGAAGACTCATTTTCTCCTAACCTAAATGAAAGGCATGGATCTTTCTGCCCCTTTAAGCAATAAATAAAAACTAATGGCTATGGAAGGAGAGTGGGGTAAAGGGAGAGAGAGAACAATTCCTCAAAGCCAAAATAAAATCGTAGTCTCCATGTAGATCAGGCCCAGCTGATTTCCTTCTGCTGGTATTTTTGTGCAGGAGAAATTGGTGGTCTGTTGGGAATTGTAGATTCAACTACTCTAAAAAGTTCAAGGCCATAACAGGCTGGTGTAAGGTCACCAAAAATGAAATGCTTTATTCTGACTTTAGGAAGACTATTCTAAAGCAGTGTTTCTTAACCTCAGCAACTTTTACAATTGTGAACTCCAGTTCCCAGAATTCCCTAGCCAGCATCCCACAGAATTCTGGGAGTTAGAGACCACACATTTTAACAGTTGCTGAGGTTGAGAAACACTGCCCTAAAATGTGGCAGATGATTGATATGGAGCCTGGTGCAGATCAATTTATTTATTGATCAAATGTACTATATATACCTATGCATGTCCACCAAAGGGGTTGTATTTTAACATCTTGCACTCTTTCACAAAATCTGACTGAAGAGTTTCACACAACCTATAAGCCATGGATCTTGTTTTTACATGCCATGAAGGTTGGGTTCACACAACATGCTACTCTAAAAATTTAATATAGCTTAGTGCTGGGGGGTGGGGCAGTGAAAAGGAGTCTGGGTCAATGCTGATCCCTTTTTGTGCGTCCTCACCAAATTGTAGTACATATGCTAAAATAGTCCCTTCACTTCCCCAATTAAATAGTATTAAAAATGAGGGAGAGGGGTTGAAGTCTTTTTTAGTTATACATAAGTATAGCCCAGATTTTCCCAAAGCTTAATCAAGGCGGATTTAACTAGTGGCTACTAGTTAAAATTTCTCAGAAACTTAGTTGTGAGGAATGTTATTTATGAAATAAACTGACTGATAATATTAGATCAGGTATTGTGAATGGGGATCTCTCTTGATCTAGTTGTTGTTTGTTTAGTTGCCATTGCATTTTCGGACCGCTCTGGAGCAGCCTCTCTTGAAAACCAGAAAGAAGAGCCAAGTTACTACAGGCGCCTGGGTTCCTTGTCAATCAAGCTCTGTAGTCGAGCCTACCAACATTCTCTGATAAAGATCAAACTGGGTGCACAGCAAGCATTGTTCCAGCTTGAACAGCTCTTTTACTTGGTAAGAAACTCAGTCATTCCATGTTATGTTTGGGAAATAAAAGGAAGGGTGAATAGTCGGACCTTGGGTGAGAGGCAGCATCCTTGTTGGAACATATAACATGCTGAATGGTCTCTTTAGCAAACAGCCCAAGCAGCTGGATCCAGGGATATTGATTCAGCCATGGACTGGAGGCAGAATGTTTTCTATAGAGTAATTTGCAGGTTCACAGAGTTGTTTTTGAAGAAGCTGACATCTATATATATAAAAGCGAAAACCACTCATGCCGTAATCACAAAATCTCCAGAACCATAAAGCCTACAAACTTGAAATTTGCCATGTATGTTCCTCTTAGCTTCTAGGTGCTCCTCTATTCTGCTTAACATAAGCAGAATAGAGGAGCTTCACTTTCAGTTTTACTTTCACAACAGGAAGCAGCTTTAATACAAAACACTTGAGCTAAGCCACAGCCAGGCTCCTTCCTGTCTCCTCCTTGCTCACACAACAACTACTATTTCACTTTCCAAACAGCCCTCTGATGCTAAGGAGTTCTATTCCCCCTCCCCCCACCTGAAAAGAAATCTGTTCCAAATGCAAAACAGAAGCAGAGAGGACTTTCACTTTCAGTTCTACTTTCACAACAGCAACCAGGGGATAGGATAGGGGAGGTTTCTGTGGGGCAAGCCTGAGGGAGAGAAGGGGATAGTATAGGAGAGGCTTCTGTGGAGCAAACCTGAGGGAGAGAAGGGGTTACGATAGGAGAGACCTCTGTGCGGCAAGCCTGAGGGAGAGAAGGAGTTAGGATTGGAGAGGCTTCTGTGCGGCAAGCCTGAGAGAGAGAAGGGGATAGGATAGGGGAGCCTTCTGTGGAGAAAACCTGAGGGAAGAGATAGGCAAGGCCTCTGTGGGGCAAGGGACAAAAGGGGGATAGGATAGGATAGGGTTCTGTGGGGCAAGGCTGAGGGAGAGAAGGGGAGAGGAGAGGCCGATTGTAACTACTCATTAATTTTCAAGCTGTAAGTATTGATTTATCAAGCCCGATCACATAGTTTCATAACGAAGCATGGGTATCCAGCTAGTGTAATATATATATAGCAAAACTCTTAAAAGATATTTGATTTAAAATTCATTAAAATCATCATTGGGCTAATGATGAATGATAGTTACAATAACCTAACTGTAATAACTATTCATTTGGCTGAATCACTTTGGGCCACACACACTCTCAGTCCAATCCATCTCATAGGGTGATGGTTGTGGGGAAAATAGAAGGAAGTATTGGGTATGTTCACTGCCTTGACTTATTTACGAAAATGATAAAGGCAGGATATAAATATTTCTGTGTCCTACCATTGTTCTACTATTAGTGTCCAATAGAAGGCTAATGAGCAGTGGATTGAGTTAAATGGATTTGGATTTGGACTAAAAATAAGGGCTTTGCACAATATATATGTTAACCAGGTAGTCTGTCAGCTGTGCTGTTTTTAGGGATTTTTGCATTGTCTTTCATTTCCACTCTTGCTCAACAATCTACCTACAGCAACCTTTCTTAACATTGAAGATGTGTGGACTTTAACTCCCAGATAGTATGGCCTTTGCTAAGAATTCTAGAAGTTGAAATCCAGACAAATCAAAGTTTCCAAGGTTGGGAAACACTGACCTACATTATCCATTAACCAGATTCAGAATGCATTAGGTTGTGTCTATATTTTATTAAGAGGAAAAAACATCCACATTTTCTTGTATTCTAGCAAATCTCCTAATTTTTTGTACATGAGTTCTTCCTTTTTGACTTCATGTTAATTCAAACTTTTCATTCATAAATAAAATTCTGCTACCTTCCCCAATTTGATGCTTTCCAGATGTGCTAGATTGTAATTATACAGTATCATCTCCATTTGGCATGGCCATTTTGGTTATGAAGCAAGAAAATACATCTTTATGATTACAGAATTGCACTTTGATTGCAGAAAGAGTCTTCCTTTTGAATAAGAAGTCATGCAACAATGTAGTGCAGTGCCTTAAAGTATGCTCTGTTCTTAAGTGAGTGGAACAGAATACTCACCTGGAAGGATCAATGGCAAATCCAGGCAGGGACTTTTTGATTAGAAAGCAGTGTTGAAAATGAGTTCAATATTGCTTGTTAATATAACTCCAGCTTAATTGGTTGCTTGGAACTCTTCGCACAACCTTAGTACAGTTTAATGTTCTATCTAGGAATAGGCAGGAATATTGGTAGAAACTTTTGAAGGACTCTTCCAAAAATAGTTTTCCAGCTTTTCTAATCTGGCCATGTCTGGGAGATGATGAGAGATGTGGTTGCAAGATACCAACTTGAGACTCTTTTAGTGCATTTCACTACTGTAAAGAAAAATAGGCACAATTCAATTCTAAGAGACCTAAGTAAATCTCTGACCCCAGGACAGATGACAAGCCCCAAATTAATTTGCAATCCATGTGGCCCTGGAATGAGGATGGACATATCATACCATTTTGAGGGGTCATTTATGGGGCTTGAGGAATGAACATCCAAACCTGGAAGAGATTTAAATATTTTATCTCACTGGAGGGATTTTAAAGGGTGAGAGGGATGCTTTAAACATCTGCAAGACTTGAAGTTCCAATCTGTTCCTTTAATCCTCTGACCAATTATAACCCACACACACACACACAATATTCACTACATCTACTTTGTTCATGTTAGAGGACCACTAGCAATGCCCTCTGAGGTTCCCAGGCCAAAATGAGCGTTGTTTATGAATGCTAATGTCAAAGGCTATGGCAGTTCTATAATGAAGAAAAAAATGCCCAGCTGATTGTTCACTTTGGTTCTTTTTTCTTTTGCCTGTTGGAGGAAAATATTTTCTTTAAAAAATTTTTATTAAATTTCAATAAGAAATAATATGTAAACAAAAGGAATTAGAGAATCATAGAATCATAGTGAAAGAATGGTTCAGAAAAAAGCCAAAATTATGAGTGCAAAAAACCAAGAAAAAACAGAGTAACTTCTCACTTTCAGATACAGGTACAAAATTAGCCTCTTACTCTTTTTCTATAAGATTAATATACACAATATGTCACTGTGGCCTCATACTCTGATTAGAAACACACAAAATTTCTATAATTATAAATAGTTCCCAATAGTATAAACGATCATCAAGTTGCAAAGTTAAAGTTTCATGCCTTTCCATTTCAAGCAAAAAGTCCAAAGTGGTCTCCAAGTAGAAACAAAGCTAGACAAAGTCTTTTCTTTGGTTAAAATAATCAGTTTCACCATCCACTCTATGAATTTGTTAGTACTTCCATCTCTGTGTTATCCTCAACTTACAAACACCATTGGGACCAGAATTTCTGTGGCTAAGTAAGGTGATTGTTAAGTGAATCACACTTGATTTTACAATCTTTTTTTTTTTTGCCATGGTTGTTAACTGAATCACTGCAATTGTTAAATGAATCTCATGATCATTAAGCAACTCTGGCTTCCCCCACTATCTTTGCTTCTCAGAAGCTGGCTGCAAAGGTTGCAAATGGCAAACACATGACCTGGGTTCTGCAACCATCATAGGTACATATCAATTGCCAGGTGCCTGAATTTTAATCACATGATTGTGGGGATGTTGCAGTGATCGCAAGTGTGACAACTGAGTGTAGATCGCTAACTTTGAACAGTCACTCAATGAATGGTAGTAGATTGAGGACTACATATACTTCCTGAATAAACTTGATGGAAGTTCCTTAAGATATTTTTCTGGACAACTGAAGATAGCAATAGCAATAGCACTTAGACTTCACAGTGCTTTACAACCCTCTAAGCAGTTTTCAGAATCAGCATATTGCCGCCCCAAAAAACTGGGTCCTCATTTTACCAACCTCAGAAGGATGGAAGGCTGAGTCAACCTTGAGCCGGTGAGATTCAAAGTGGCAATTGCAAGCGGCCGTCAGAAATAGCCTGCAGTTCTGCATTCTAACCACTGCGCCACCGCGGCTCTTACAATATGAGTAGGGAATGAATAGCTCTGGCCTTTGAGCCAAAGCTGTACTTATGGTGCCAAACACAAAACACTAGGCTTGCAGTGCCTGACTTTTTTCTTCTTTTCCTTCTTTTGCTTTATTGTAGCTAAAATATACCAAGGAGGAATTGGACTACAAAGTTCATAGAGGTCAAGAAAAAATGTACCAAATGTGGAAGGAATGGTACAAAGGTCAACCTAAGCAGGATCAGAGCAGTGAAGCAAATCAGGCAGAGGTGGGTATCTCAACATAAGAATGTTTCATCTTTTGAAGATACAAAAAAATAGGGAATGGCAGTTCCTCAGTGAAGATTATGCCTTGACAATAGTTTGTGGCTAGCCATCCTGGGTAAGCCTAGCCAGTTATGATTTATTTAGTAATTATTATTCATTATTAAATGGACTAAATCTCTACTCCCAGTGACTGATCCAGATTGGATCCTGCAACATTATTAAACAAACTATTCTGTTTTCCCCAAAATAAGACATCCCTTGATAATAAGCCCAACTGAGTTTTTGAGCGCATGGCAATAAAGCCATGTGCTTATTTCAGGGTTCAAAAAAATATAAGACAGGGTCTTATTTTCGGGGAAACACGGAATGTATTTATGCAAAAATTATACCCAGCAACAGACTAAAAGTTTTGGTGTGTTTCTCAGGATATATGAAAAAGCTCAAATGAAGAGCTGGTTCAGAGATCTTTACAGAATATACACAAAATTGTGTGAGGAAGAAAAGAGGGGGGACATTTGAATTCTGCCACCTGGCATGTACTGTATGGCTGAAATCAGGAGAACAGCAATAAACAACTGTGTCTCCATGCATAAACCAGAATATTCAGTTGCCCTCTGTCTGTCTGTCTGTCTGTCTCTCTCTCTCTCCACCCACTCCCTCCCTTCAGATAATCTCATAGATGAACATCTATGATGTTCAATTAAGAGATCTTTTTGTTTGTTTGTTTCATAACAGATGGAATCTCGTGCTCTAGCCACATCTTACAATGTTGCACAGAAGATGCAGGAGGTATGCCAGAATGTCTTAACTAACATGCAGAGCCTTCCTCAACATCTTCAACAAAAAATCCAACAGGCTCAGTGTGATTTAAAAGAGCTGCAAACGGTCCTCTCTACTGCCACAACTTTCCAGGATCTTCCCAGTGGCTTCCTGAAAGAGACCCCAGAAAAAATTAACAAGGCCAGGAAGGCTCTGTTTGAAGTCATGGAATATATAGCTAAATACACCTGTCTGCCATGGGTAGAAGGACCCTATTGTCCTGTTGAATATTCAGCAGAGGAAGCCATAAAACACAATAACATATATTAGTTCTTTACTATTAATGATCCATGAAACAGAATAACATTAATTCTTTACTATTAATAATATTGAGAACTGGTGTCTTCAACAAAGGCATTCCTTGGACAAGATTTAGGTGGCAAGGGTCTTAGAGAAGGAGAGAAATTAATAAATGGATTGACCTGTTTAAAGTAATTATTAACCACTTTCATAATGTGCATGATTCTTTTAATGTATTTTATGTTGACTACTAGTCAAATACTCAATTGTATAATTTAAGAATTTTAATTGCTATAGAAATCTAAGGTTTTAATAAGTGAGAGGCATTTTTTACATTTTGTTTACACAAATAAAATTGCAATTAAACAGCTGTGATGTGGTGGCAATGTAGCATGTCATAAGTGGCAGTTTGAAGTAGCGGGTTCTAGCATTTGATCAGGTCCCAAACCATTTGAGGCCATTGTTACACGACAGGAATTGATAACTTCTCAGATCATGCCAAGCCTTAATATAGCTTGGTTGATTCAGGCTTAAATAACATAGGTGAAGCTATCTATTATAATTCAGTAACTAAAGTGCATGAGTTAATATGTTGTATGAATCCAACTGGTCTACATTTCACGTTCATTTTGATTTTTGGCAGCTGGCCTTAGTAATAGCAGATTGGTTACTTTCTTACAATTCCCTGGCACAAGATTTTTGGATGGCCTTTCCCCACCCCCCACCCCCCAATGGTTTTATCAAAGTCGTCCACTTTGTGAGTCCATTAAACAACTTTGTATTCAATTCTTGAAGGTTGCAATTTATTAAGAAATTCCATTTAAGACTTAAGTTATGTTCTTTGATTCATGCATGCAATTTCAGAAGAAGCCTCTCAAAAGGATCAGTTTCATTGCATGTATGCAGATCGATCAAAAACTCAACTGCCCAAAAATGAATAAGAATTCATTTTTTTATAAAGGTTTACTAAGGTCAGTCTGGAGTCAATCTTTATAAAGGTTCACTGATGTCAGGCAATAAAGGGATGCAGTGGCTCAGTGGCTAAGATGCTGAGCTTGTCAATCGAAAGGTCGGCAGTTCAGCGGTTTGAACCCCTAGTGCTGCATAACAGGGTGAGCTCCCGTTACTTGTCCCAGCTTCTGCCAACCTAGCAGTTCGAAAGCATGTAAAAAATGCAAGTAGAAAAATAGGGACCACCTTTGGTGGGAAGGTAACAGCGTTCCGTGCGCCTTTGGTGTTTAGTCATGCTGGCCATATGACCATGGAGACTTCTTCAGACTCTGCTGGCTCTTCAGCTATGAAACTGAGATGAGTACTGCCCCATAGAGTCGGGAATGACTAGCACGTATGTGGGAAGGGAACCTTTACCTTTACCTAATAAAAATAAAATTTTGGAAAGGACCAAACAGAAGGAGAGAAAAGAGTTGGGTTCTTGCTCAAATCTTACGTCAAAATAGTGCAGGTGATAGGGGTTTTTGTAAAAGACATGGGGGAGGAGGATTTGGAGGTGGTTTTCAGGGACAAGGAGGAAATGTAGGTTTAAGAGGCCAAAAAGAGCAATTAAGAGAAAATCAGAGAGTGGAACTACAACAGAATCATTGTGGCCGCTGCATTGAGGAGAGATATGATTAATAAATTACAGACAACCATTAACTTTTGACTCGGGGACTCAAACCATGAAAATTAATAAAAAGAGCATAGAAGACAATTCTCCTTTTAATGCCAAGTGAATCACAATCTAGCAGCAAAGAAACAAGGGAAATTAGAGATGCAGTAATGTCCTGAGTGTGGGCTACCGGACTATCTGGTAGGGCAAAATATGTTAAGCCAATAATAGTCCAATTAAACAATAATATTTTAATTACTTGCCTCAAACAATATTCCATTAAATTGGGGGCAAGAAAAGGCCTGCTGTCAATCTTCAGAATGGGCTAATGGATCTTGAAAAAAAATCTGGTTACAATAGCTCAGGAAGCCCAATTTTCTTGGCCTCAGGCTCTCCCCATTGCCAAGGCTGCGCTGTACACCAAAAAGAGAGAGTCCCTTTGAAATTCTCTATCTAGGCCACATCCAGGAATTCAGGCCTCTTGCAACCACAATATCATGAAATAGGGGAGGGAATGCTTAAAGTCTATTTAGTACAGCTGTTTGCTGCTTTATCTTCCCTTTCTGTCTACCTACAATTACACCAGCCAGCTGGATTAGACTATCCAGTACATACTTCCATTCACTTGGTTATACTTGGGATTCAGGTTGAAAAATTAGAATATGGATTGCTTAACATTTCGGTAGCCTGAGAAGTTTACATCAATATGACTGCAGATGCCCTTGGTTGATTATGAAAGTAATTGCAGTATTTTAGGAGGCTCTTCAAAACCAAATGGCTTTGGATTTCCTATTGGACAATCAAAATGGTGTATGTGCCTTGCTATATTCCACCTATTCTATTTATATTGATCAGGGAAGTCAGATTCTTTACAGATGTCCACACTATCTTGCAATTGTCCAACTTTCATAACATAACTCAAATAAACACTTCCATGCCCTTTTATAATCTTTGCACTACTTCCTGGCTGCCTAATTTGGGATAGTTAAAAAACATTTTTAATATGTATCTTATGTATTATAATCGGAACAATTGCTTGTTGCTGTATTAATTGTTTACCCCCATTTCTTCAATTGTGTAAAACTTTAATACCCAAATCATCAAAACAAACTTACAATGCTAAATTCCTAAGGACCTACACCTCAGCTCATGACTAAGTATATACAGCCTATGGAAGGTGGTGCTGAATTAACTTAAAAATAGGTTGTTTTGCACTGGAGGCCTGGTGTATAGAATGATGGCTGTGTTGACTGTTGCTGGGCAGAAAAGGGACGATGGGAAGAAATTATGAAATTAAGTATCAAGTTTTTAAAGTTCTATAGAATGCTGGTGTATCAACTTGTGAGCACGCTCCTTGTAAAGAAAGAACTTGGGTGCATACTATTTATTACTGCAGCAATAATAAGTTTGAATTGGATTTCTCTTGTCCTGCATGTATTTTGGAGCACCTCACACCGGATTCTGGAACCTTCTTTTCAACGGTTTTTTCAGCTAACAGGATATTTCAATGGTTGTAAGTGCAAGTATTGATCATGTCATTTTTTTCAGAGCTGTTGCAACACTGATTACAAAATGAATGGTTATAAGTCGAGGACTACCTATATACTCTATGAAGCTAGGAAGCTGAAAGGCTGTTGAATCACATTCAAAAAAATCTTGATAACTGAGGTGACATTTGGGTAATTTACTGGTTTATTTGTCTGGGTAACACCAGAATTGAAAATCACACAAAAAAATATAGGTGCAAGTAGAGATAGTCCTCAACTTACGACCACAATTGAGTCTGTTACTGGGACAGTTAAGTGAATGTTGCCCTTTTTATGACTATTCTTGACACAGTTGTTAAGTGAATCACAGTTGTTAAGTTAGTAACACAGTTGTCAAATGACATTGACTTTGCTTGGCAGAAGGTCGCAAAAGATGATCACATGACTCCAGGACACTGCAATCGTCATAAATATGAGTCATTTGCCAAGCGTCTGAATTTTGATCATATGGTTATGGAGATGCTGCAACAGTCATAAGTGTGAAAAACAATAAGTCACTTTTTTCAGTGTTGCTGAAATTCAAATGGTCACTAAATGTACTGTTGTACATTGAGGACCGTCTCTACTGATTTTAAAAAAGAAAAACAAAGAGTAAAAAATAGACATAAAAGTTTTATTTATAAGTACATGCACACTCACCTGCATAGAAACAAAGAACAGAGACAAAATGTCATTACATTACGTGAGGATAGCTGAGTTAATTTAGTAAATGTAGTATCTCAGTAATATCAGTAATAAGGAATTGGTCTCATGGGTTGCAGAGACTCCTGCTGGTCTTGGTGATATTTTTCAACAACACCCTGTTTTGTTTGTCCTTATGAATATGACTGGATGGACGGACAAACAGACAGACATGCAACTTTCCACTTCCATTTGGATTTTAAATAAAAGATTTAATCCCAAATTCTGTTCACTGAATAAATCGGTGCCTACATCATCTATTTAATTCACTTAACCATAAACTTTTAAGACAGTCATGGTTTTAAATGATTGCTTTTTTTACAACTGAGCTCTTTACACAGTAGAGATTGTCTTGCTTTGGTTATGAAAAGAGTTCTACCAAACCTGTCCTCCTATTTGCTTTGCTTCTATGTCTCATATTGCCTTTGAAGTCATAAAGACAAGGTCAATAAAAGAGTGTGTATACAATGGTATACATATATATATGTAAATATTTGTTTGCTTTTATTTCTTAGAAATGGTATGACATCTAACAATGAAGTTCAATGTAGACTGAAAGAAAAAAGCACACTGAAAAAAATAAATAGAACACAATTTGTACCATCCTATTAAGATATTTTAATAAACATTTGTGACCAGGCAGATGCTCTAAGGATAGAGTGCAGTATTTTTGTGTTATTTCCATGTAGATTTTGGAAGAAACTTGTAGTCCGAATGCAATAACTGAAATAATTTTCAATTTGATATATTCTTTCTGCACTCATTTTTGTTTTGTTTCCCAACTTGTTTTTTTAGTATCAATTTTAGATTTGAAGTCCATTCTTTGTAAAATACCAAATATATGGGTGGAGATAGAGTGACATAAGTAGAGTTGACAGATGTTACAGAATAGAATAGGCTTGTAAAGAGAGCCATTGTGTTGTAATGCTTAAAGAGGAGGAGAAGGAGAAGGATGTGCCATCAAGTCATTTTTGACTCCTAGTAACCACACGGATAGATCTTCTCCAAAACTATCTATTCCCTAAGCTGTTCTTTTAAATTTTCCAAAGATCTGTTCATCACCATTGTAACTGGTAACACCATTGTAAACAGCACAAGCATAACAACCATTGTAACACCATCTTGTTGCTGGTTGTCCTATTCTTTGCCTTCCTTCCATCTTCCCCAGCCTTTTCCAGAGAGCTGGGTCTTCGCATAATGTGTCCTAAGTAGAATAATTTGAGTCTAGCCATTTATACCTCGAGTGAGAACTTGGGTTGATTGGTCTGATGTTCCATCAGTTTGTTTTCTTGGCTGTTCATGGTATTCTCAGGTCCGGATTAGGTGACCCAGTTATATTTTCAGTCATATTCTTTTTCTGCCACCCAAAATGTCAGACTCTGTGACCAGCTGAAGAACATAGTCCTCATCACATTGATGAACAAGGGCATAACAAATAATTTGGCCTTGCAATGGTGGAACAAATGCTTAAGAAAACAGATTGGTGAAATATGACATAGATTTCCTTCTTTAAAGAGCTTCTCGGTAAAGGCAGCTTGACTTGTAGCCTTCTACAGTGGCTTCTGCAGAGGAACTGTATGGATGCAGAAGCCCATCCTGGTTTTTCCAAATGTCAGAGAGCAATACCCGAGGGCCTGCAAAACAGCAGAATGAATGAGGGGCAGGAATGCTATTCAGCAGGTTCTGACAGGTTCTGGAGAACCAGTAGCGGAAATTTTGAGTAGTTTGGAGAGCTCTCTACATGGGGCTCCCCTTGAGGCGCACCCGGAGGCTCCAGCTGGTCCAGAATGCGGCCGCGCGGGTGGTTATGGGAGCGACGGGGCGCTCCCATGTGACCCCCCTCCTGCGCGAGCTGCACTGGCTCCCAGTGGTCTTCCGGGTGCGCTTCAAGATTTTGGTTACCACCTTTAGAGCGCTCCATGGCTTAGGACCGGGGTATCTAAGAGACCGCCTTCTGCCACCAGTAGCTTCTCACCGACCAGTATGCTCTCATAGAGAGGGCCTCCTCAGGGTGCCGTCGGCCAAACAATGTCAACTGGCAGCCCCCAGTGGGAGAGCCTTCTCTGTGGGGGCACCCGCCATCTGGAATGAGCTCCCCCCGGAGATAGGGAGGATCCCGGACCTGCGCGCTTTCCGCCGTGCCATCAAAACATTTCTTTTCCAGCAGGCCGACCTGGCCTAACCTCTCTTTTAAACTTTTTAAAAATTTTAAAATTTCTAAATTTTAAATTTTGTCTTATGAATTTGGGGGTTTTAAATTTCGTTCTCTGAGCCAATTATTTAATTGTATTTTAATGGTTTTTTAACATTTGTATTATATGTATTTTATTTGGCTGTTCACCGCCCTGAGTCCTTCAGGAATAGGGTGGTATACAAATTTAATAAATAAAATAAATAAAATAAAATAAACTGACAAATACCACCTCTGGCTGTCCCCAGAATGGGGTGGGAATAAAGATTTTGCAATATCCTTCCCCCAAGAGTGGGGAGGGAATGGGGATTTTGCAGTATCCTTCCCCTGGAGTGGGGTGGGAATGCAGATTTTGCAGTATCCTTCCCCTGCCATGCCCACCAAGTCATACCCACCAAGCCACGCCACGCCCACCAAGCCACACCATGCCCACCAACTAATCAAAGAGAGAAGCAACCTAGAAATAAGGAGAAATTTCCTAACAGTGAGAACAAGTAACCACTGGAACAGCTGCCTTCAGAAGTTATGGGTGCTTCATCACTGGAGGTTTTTAAGATGAGACCGGACAGCCACTTGTCTGGAATGGTATAGCCCCTATTCTATAGGGTCTCCTGCTTGAACAGGGGGTTGTAATAGAAGACCTCCAAGGTCTCTTCCAACTCTGTTATTCTGTTAAGGAGAACAGACTTGCTCACTAGAGAATCATTAAAACTGCCCAGAATATCATCGGACTCCAGCTACCAGCCCTGGATGACATCTTCGAATCTCGCTGTTTGAGAAAGTTGCATAACATTCTCAGAGACTCTTCCCATCCTCCTTACAATATTTTTGGACTGTTGCCTTCTGGCAGAAGATACAGAACAATTAAAACTCGGATCACACATTTTCTGAACAGTTTTTATCCCAGAGCTATAATTGCACTCAACAATGAACTAAAGGGCCACCATCAGTGAGCTGTTGGACAGCATTACTTGGTCTGTTGTGTGGATGTTTGGGTGGTTTAGGGTTGGAGAATTGTGGTGGGTGGGAGTGTGTTTGAGGATTGTTATGTGTATTGGACCTGGTCTTTGGGTGTTAAGTGAATTTCGTTGTATGGGTATACTGTGTATACACTTAATATTAAGTTATTTATTTATTTAATTAATTAATTTAGATTTCATGCTGGTTTTCAGCATTTGAGGCAGCAGAAATTAAGATGGTCAAAGGTCAGCTTCAAATTGATATGTTTGAGATGGGCAGGGGGAGGGGAGAAATAGTAAAATGGTGCCTTGTGGAATTCTCCCCAATCTCCATTCAGATGGAAGGGAGTAAAATACAAATCACTAGTTGCATATAATAAGTAGTACCAATAATTGCCCAGGTTTTATGTCACTCATTTTTTTATTTAGTGAATGACCCATGTTTTAACTTTCTACTACTGTCTTTTGGATGTATATTGTCCATGTACATTAAATTGAGGTAGAAAGAGTGGAACTGTTGCCAATGTCATGCTGGACAAAATTCAACTTGTTTTAGTGAGGTGTTTGCTATGAGCAACCAATATTCTTTTGCTTTGTTCAGTCTGTCCCATAGTGTTTCACCCAACAATCAAGTTGAGTTGTGCTGAGCTTTGTTTTTTTGTTGCTGTTGTTTCTTGTTCTGGAATTCCAGAATGTTTGGGTATTTTTGGAACGATGTGTTAAATTAAAACTGCATGACATGAACGTAGAAAAACCAATGTGGAGCTTTCCGAAGTCTGGCAAGAGTTTGGACATATAAAGTCCCATGTGAGTATTAGAGCTGACCCAATTCATGCACTATTCAAAGCTATGCCAGGAAAAAAAAAATACCTTGCAAATTGACATATGTTTCTTTTGAGTTCCAGAATTCTCTAATCTCAATTATAAAAGAAACACATTGTGCTTGCAGGAATGGTGAGCTTGCTCATTAGTTCTGCAAACCAGGGAGAGGGATAGTGTATTATAGCTGGCAAGACAAAAATTAGAAGGATAAATAACATGTTTTGCCTAAACTATGAATGAAGATTTCATTGATTTTTCATGAAATGATGAAGCAGCAAATGATGAAACAACAATGAAAGATGTGAACATTGCCTTCTGGCGAATAGAAAGCAGAAATGGGAAGAAAAGAACTTTGAAAAATACACAGCTTCACGTTCTTGAGTACAGATAGTCCTCAATTTACAACTGCTCTTTCAGTGACCATTTGAATTTATGACAGACCTCTCCTACTAGCACTGATGATGTTAGCTAGTTTGGGTAATGAAACAACTGCAAGAAAACAAGCAAGCTCATTTCAACCCTGAGCTACAAATATTCTCCTTTATTTACTTAATTTCTGTAAAAAGAATTCCCATAGCAAACAATGGTTTGCTGTAACTACAGCTGCACACACTTAATAACTGCCACAAAAAAACATTGTAAAATCAGATGCAGTCCTGATGACCTGCTTTATGACCATCACAACTTACAATCAAAATTGCAGCTCAATGTCATAAGTTGTGTACTATCTGCAACCAGTTAACACACCCAATGCCCAGTCTATTTCTGGTAAACCCTACTCTCTGGGATTTTTTTTACTCGCAGTAAGCAACAGCATCTACATCTGACCACCCTATACAGGTAGACCTCAACTTACAACCATAATTGAGCCCAAAAGTTAGTAACATAGTTATTAAGTGAAACTGGCTTCCCCATTGACTTTGGTTGTCAGAGAGTTGCAAACGGTGATCACATGACCCCAGGTCACTGCAATCGTCATAAATATGAGCCAGTTGCCAAGCGGCTGAATTTTGATCACCATGAGGATGCTGCAAGAGTTGTGTGAAAAATGGTCATAAGTACTTTTTTTTGGTGCCATTGTAACTTCAAACGGTCACTAAATGATCTGTTGTAAGTCGAGGACTACTTGTGTAAAGGTATTTACAGTATACAAATAGAACATAATAATTCAATACAGTAAATCATTACTGTATCCAGGTTCCACAGCTAGAGGTTACAATCAGGTTTTTCCTCTGTATTTTTCTACTGTATTTCCTCCTTTCACTTTCAATTCCTTTAATTTAGCTGTAGTTTCTATTCCCTGAGTAGCTGAATTTTCTGTGCTGCCACTGCATTTACCAGCTAAGAAACATTGACATTTCTTCAACATAGCCAGGAAGGAACAGGGGTGACCCTCCAAGGTAAGTTATACAGGATGTGGGTGGGGAAAAATAAATAAAGAACGAAAAATAAATGTTTCCAATAGCTGGAAAATATCAGCCTGGTTAAGACTTTTCAAATAAAGAGCACTTTGAGACTGTTTTGTCTGAAGTGTAAGCACTTTGCATATTCTGTGACTCTGGGAATTCTAGCAAAATTATTGTAGGTGAATAATTGTTATTAATCCAGCACAGTTTAGATATACGTGTACTGAACAAATACTTTTAACGATTAATCCATTTAATTGAGCAATGGCAGGATGATTTGTTATAATTGAATCCACTCTTGCAGTCACATGCTAGACTAAGCGAGAACTGTTTTGAAGTGGCATTGTTGTGCTAGGGGCTTTCTTTCCTTTTCCTTCCTTCCCTCCCTCTTTTTTTTATCCCATATTTATTATGTTTCATAAATAACTCAAGGCAGTGAATACACCTAATATTCCTTCCTCCTCCTATTTCTCCCAAAACAGTTTGGGGAGAAAACTGTGAGGGAAAAATCAACCTTGGGCTGATCGCGAGTGGCCCAAGGTCACCCAGCCAGCTTTCATGCCTAAGATTTGACTAGAATTAACAGTATCTTGGCTTCTAGGCCAGCACCTTCACTTAACCATTATTTTAATACATTCAAGTTTTATGTTTTCACATGGTTTTTGTTAACAATATTGTAAATTGCTCTGAGAGTTTGGTAAAGGTTGGTGTAAAAATTAAAAACAAATGAACACATAATTCTCATGGCAGCTGGTTTGGTGTAGTGGGTGAAAAGCATCAGGCTACAAACTGGGAGACCAACATTCTTGTTCTACTTTGGCACAAAGCCACCAGGGTGATTGGCCAGTCATTTTTTCTCTCAGCCCCAGGAATGTTGGCTCAGCCCAATACTGGGTTGACTCACTTGGTGTGAAGAGCCAACAAAACACCCAGAAATAGTGGAAACCAAAAATCCCTTTTTATTCTGAAAAAGGTACACTTAGAGCAAATGCCACAAATCAAGCATACCAATTTACAAGTTGGCAGCATATTAATACAGCTTCAGGCAAAGAAATTACACAACTTTAGTTCTTATTAGTTAATTACCAGGCAGATTTCAAGTATCTTTTTATGGGAGTGCATTTCATTAAGCTGTCCGCCTCTGGGCATGATTTTTATTATGCTAAAGATCAACTTTCTGATCCCAGCACTCTCTAGCTCCTTTTGTTTATGTCAGGGATCCCCAAACCCTGGCTGTGGGCCAGCACCATTCCTTGGCCTACCAGGAACCGGGCCATACAAGTGAGCAAATCCCCATCTGCGCACGGAAAGAAGCCAGGCAGTGTAGAAAACCACACCCCCTGATCCACAAAAAAACTGCACTCCACAGAACCAGTCCCTGGCACCCAAAAAGTTGGAAGCCACTGGTTTACATGAGTTCAGCTATAGATAGCTCTTGATTTACAACTAGTCTCTTAATGACTGGTCCAAGTACTGACAGACCTACTGGGGGTGGGGGTGGGAGTTACAATCCAGATTTGGAATTCTGATGGGCAACCTCCCTGGTCATGTGACCACACTTCAGGTGCTTGGCAGCTGGGCTGCATTCATGGCCATTTGCAGTGTCCTTCAGTCACATGATCATGTTTTATGATAGTTTTGCTGAAAACACCATTTACTTCCTGTTTTTAGCAAAACCGCACCCATAGAGAACCATTGGTTTGTTTAACTATCGTGATGTTCACTTAACATCCGTGGATTCTTTTACTGCTGCAAAAAAGATAATAAAATTGGGTCAGTCATGTGACTGATCCAGTTTACGATCATCACAAGTTACGACCGTGATAGGCAGGCTCCTTTATGGATGTAGCTCAAAGTCTATTTTTACTTGCATAATGGAGTGGCAAACTTTTCAAAATGGCTTTTAACTATTTCACCCAGAGAGCAACAATGAGAAATCATTTCTGAAAATTGCTGTCAGGAAAACTGAGGGAACAGACTAATTCAAAGGTACACACAAAATTCAACTCATAAATCTGGCTAAAGCACTTTTGTTATAAATAGTCCTCGACTTTACAACCACAATTGAGCTCAAAATTTCTGTTGCTAAGCAAATCAGTTGTAAACTGTAAAGTGATCAGTTGCCCCATTTAATGTTAATGTTGTACCAGGACCAGTTGTATATCACTGTTTTCAGTCCCATTGTAACTTTGAACAGTTACTAAAGTAATGGCTATAAGTTGAGGACTATCTGTATGCTCAATGCTTCTTTCATTGCTTTAGAAATGTAGGGTTTCCTTTACTTTGGATATTTCAATATCAAACACCTATGGACCTTTTGTGACAGGAATTAGGGCAGGGTTTCTCAACTCTGGCGACTTGAAGATGCTGGGGAATTCTGGGATTTGAAGTCTAAAATATCTGAAAGTTGTAAAGGCTGAGAAACACTGATCTAGAGATTCAAATTATAGTCCAAACACAGAATTTATTCAGGTAAATATATATAGTGCATCAAGGAGAGAGAGATAAAATTTCAATTAAAACTAAGATTCAAACTACTGTCCAAGGTGTAGGAGTGTCCTTAGTGTTGGTGACAGTTAATATTGCCATGTGGTAGCATCAGTCTTTACAACTTCACACATAAGCGTATAGGGCAGTGTTGGTGAACCTTTAAGGCACTGAGTGCCGAAACAGGAGCGTGCGTGCACGGGGGAGCACTAGAAACCAGAAGAGCAGCTCCCTGGCACACACACGCGGGAACGCCGGAAACCGGAAGAGCAGTTCCCTGGCATGCATGTGTGCGCTGGGAAGCTGAGCTTCCGGTTTGTGGTGTGTATATGCGCGCCAGTCACCTGGTCTTCTGGTTTCTGACGTGCATGTGCATGCAAAGGCCAGCTGGCCGGCGTGCGTGTGCATGCCAGAAACCGGAGGTTCAGCTTCCCAGCGCATGCATGCATGCCAGGGAGCTGTTCTTCTGGTTTCCGGTGCTCCCACGTGGAACCCAAAATAACAACGGGCAACGGCTGGCGTGCCCAGAGAGGTGGCTCTGCGTGCCACTTTTGCCACACATGCCATAGGTTCACCATCACGGGTATAGGGCAAACTCACTAGAAGTGAACTATGAACTTTATCACATTTGTTAAAAGAAGAAACCACAGGAAGGTTTGTAGTGTTTTCAGCCATTAACTCTGTCCTTTATTGAGCTTGAATTATGACACTTTCTGAAGCTCAGTGGAACAAAACCTGCATCCATTTTTTAAAAAATGAATGTTGTGTGAAGGTATTAAAAGTTTCAAAAATACAAATTTATATTTTCACCTATATGGTGTTTTTTTTTTTTAAAAAAAAACAGTTCTTAGCTAAACGTGGTTGACTTTTTGACAGATCGGTGTCTTGCACCAACCAACGTAAATCAGTATGATAGTCTATGATTTAATATAGTTAATAGTATATTTTAGTATATTTAGTATAGCAAAACATCATTTGGCCTATTGTATGAACAGATCCAGTAGTTAAATAGAGAGCTAGAGCCTTCTTTTTAACAGTGGGGGAAAAAGCATCTCACACCCGATCAAAGTCCTCACAAATCATATTCCACGTGCTTTATTAGTGTCCAGAAATTAACTTGGAACTCAAAACGAAGTAAACACTCATAAGCAGAAAAGCACCGCCAAATGAAAGCACTCCCAATTTAAGCAGGGTGTAAGGAATACTCCTGATTGGGGAAGATCAGCCTTAGTTACAGCTAATCAGCTACAAACCGCCTACTAAGAAGGCCCTAATCCTATTGGCGGCCTTCACGTGTTGGAGGTCGAGGGCGTGGTTCGATCGGCCGAGCCAGGGCTAGTGCGCAGGCGCGGACGTTTTATACGCTGCCTCTCTTTCTCTCTCTCTGTGTGCCTTCAACATTCGGTTCTTTATTTATTTATTTATTTTTTTTGCCGAGCGGGGTGGCGTCGTCGTCATTTCGAAGCTGAGGGAGAAGTTGGGGGAGGAGGAGGAGGAGGAGGAAGTGGAGGGTCCTGCGGTCCGCCCGGCACAGGAGCCTGCCGCTGAGAAGCGGGGAAGTGGCCTTAGAGTGGTCCGGCCGGGCGTTCAGGCCACGGGAAGCCAAAGCGCCGAGGGAGAGGGGGATTGCGAGGGGGAGCCGCCCTCTCCGCGCCGAATTGGGACCATTCGGGGTAGTCCTAGGAACTGGGTGAGCCGAGCCGCAGCTCCTTTGCCTTCATTAGCTCAGGGAACGGCCGTTTTCTGCAGGCTGCGGCGGCGGGTGGAGTGTATGTGTGTGTACAGCTTTCCACCACCACCACCCTTTTTTTCCCCTCTCTTTTAAATGAAAAATCGCTGCGACGGTGTGTAGTATTTGCCCGGCTAACCCCGGGTAAATAATGAATCTCCCCCCCGCGGATTCCCGTGGGACCAGAAGGGCGTTCGTGCGTGGCTCCCTTATTAGGAGGAGTCCCCGAGACTTAAAATACCCGACGGTTTTTGGGTTATACTTTATAGATCCGTGTTGGAAAATAATGATTAGCGTCAATACTCTCTTAAGACACTTTCGTGATCCGTTTCTCATCTCTGCCGTTTCCATTTAATTGCAATCGTTGCTGTCCTTGTACTGTGGGGGAAAGGCGGGAGGGAGAGATGAAACATGTTCATTGCTGCTGCGAGGGATCACTTTTAGCATTACTTTTATTTTTCGTCCCCTTCTTTCTCGCTCCCTTTATGCCATCCCAAGTTTGTTTGTTTTTTAAACTTTCAACCTGTGTCTTGTTCCAGCTTCATTGCTTTGATTTTTATTTTTATTTTTTTTTTTGCAAAGAATGATGCATGGAGCTTATTTTTTATTCATACTTCCAAGCGGGTGTTAATAAACTGATGGCACAAAGATGTGTAACATAAATGTGAAATGAAATCTGTTAAGAAAAAGCCTAATGAGTGTGCTATAGGGATGACTGACAATCCTTGGATAGTTTTTGCCACTGGCTTGTGTCAGTGTTTATTAACTTGTCTGATAAGCAAGACCACAGGCCATACTGAGACTTGATGAATGGTTTTATGTTGTCAAGTTTGTATTAGGAAATCAATAGTTTGTATCAATAGTCTTGCAGATGGTTTTTTTTTTTTCTGGTGGTTGAGCTTTTAGTTTGGATTCATCTTGCAAATTCATTTAGAATTACTACCTTTTATATAGCCGACGATATTAACAATATCTTGAAGACTCATTATTAAGTGACATGTAGTAATAATTCCTTGTTTGTTATCCCCTATTGCCATTGGGTAGAAAGAGCTTCTGGATTATGAGTTTTCATTCCTTTCTCCTTGCAACTCAGAGTCAAATTAACTAAAAGCATTTGCTTGTTTTTTAAAGCAGTTTGTCCAGTCTTAACCTTCGATTAATGAATCAAGGTACTTAGGAAATTGGAATTTCCCCCTAAAATTTGAAGTTAACTACAGGATTAGATTGTAGTTAATCTAATCCTGTAGTTGAACTACTGGATTTGGGCATGAGTCAGCATTTCATATGTATTTGATCTGAATGTGTCAAATAAACAATGGAAGTTACCTCATATTTAGTATTTGAACAACATTTAGGTGTGCCAAACTCTTCTAATGTGGACATGGGGAAGTTATTTTTGAGGATATTCTATATGTAAAAATAACAGTAAAGAAAACATGTTGTCTTTTTGACATGCACAAAAATGAGGTTGGTACTACCAATATATAGGAAGGTTGGCTGGAGAAATGTACTGAAAGCTGATAGCATTTGGTAGAATGTAGAAGCACTTTTTTCTGCTTTTCAATTGATTATCAAGTAACATACCTGCTAAATCTCTAATGGGTATTATGCATTTTCTTACAATGTTCCCAAGTCAAAAGTTTTTTAAAAAATAAATGGACTATTCCAATGATTGTTTATTCTCCGGCTATTTTGGTTGCTGAAGGGATTCATTTATTTCTTATATTTTGTGTACTCCATTCTGAGAGGTTAGAATAATGCAATGAAAACGGCTCATATTGCCCATACAAAACTTCAGGGAAGAACTCTGGACTTCCTGTGATAGGAACTCATTTTAGAAGAGTGCCATAGTTTAGATACTCCTTTATGGTGTATGCATATGAATGCAGTTTTATTAAAAAGGGAAATTTGACTAGGAAAAAAAAAAGTTTATACCACCTGTATAGTTTAGGAGATTAAAGATTTGATTTATGATTCTCCTCCAACAAGATAAACAATACCTATTGACTATTTAAGGAAGACATTTTTGTATCATACTTCAAAAAATATAAATTTTATTTTCTATATATTTTTCTAAGGGGGTAAATGTTTCTAAGCATGGATATTCTGTGTTTTAGGAAAACTATTATTGCTTTCACTTGTTACATTTGTTTTTTTTTCCTTCAGAAGCTGATATATGCAAGATTCTTTTCAACAGTCCTGCACAATATTTTTATTCTCAGGTGCTTTGTCATTACAAAATAATTAACCCATCTTCCTGTGTGATGGGATACTTAGTTCTAAATTCTGAATATACTACCATTGAATTTCTTAAATATTAATGCTTCAAACTCACAACGCTTGCCAATTTTCCATGTAAAATTCAAGTATATTTCTATTGCAGGTAAAGATGCAGGAAGCAGATCTAGTAGCAAAAATGCTTCGAGCTGTTCTCCAGTCTCATAAAACTGGAGTGCCCTTTTCCTATTTGCAAGGGGAATATAAATCTTTAACTGGAGATTGGATTCCTTATAAGCAGCTGGGACATGCTACGTTAGAGGGATATCTGAAGAGCATTCCTGGAGTTGTTAGAATTGAAATTAGCAGAAGTGGTGAGGTGAGATATCCTTTCTTTATAATTAAGCTATATGTAAATGTGCAATAATTCTAAACATTCCACAAATGGAAACTTGCTAGAGCTATATTATGATTATTTTAACACAAAGCAAAGCCCATATCCAGGTATTTGTACATACTTACCACTTTAATGACTGTCCTTGAATAGTTCACATGGTGGGATAACAGTGCTGTAGTCTTTATCTTAATTATTTGTAATACATATACAAAGATCCATTTAAATCTATTGAGCACTGCCCCCAAAACTTGAGAAAATGTACATGCTTTAAAGGTAATTAATAATAACATATTAAACTTGCATGCTGCCTGACTCTCAGTGGCTCTGGTTGTTCCCAAGAATCAAATTACAATAAAATTAATAAAACATTAAAGATGGCAAGTGCACTCTCCCTTGCCACAGGCTGGGCGAAGAGCCAGGTCTCATGGTTCTTCTAAACAACAGCAGAGTGTAGGCCATCCAGATATTGGATAGAACCTCTTCCTGCTACAGAGAAGGTGTGCTCCCATAGTGGGAGCTATGGGAGCACACCTTCAAAGGCACCCAGGACCATACCAACTCTGTGGAATCAAATTGGCTGGGCAGATTATTGTGGGAGACAATCCCTCAAGTAACCAGGCGCTGTGCTTGATGGGGCTTTATAGACAGCAACCAATATCTTGAATGCCACCCAGAAAAAATTGAGCAACCACTGTAGCTCGCGAACCAGAAATGTTACATAGGCATTCTGAGGCATGCCTATTGCTGCTCACACCATCACATTGTGGATATGTTAAAACCTCCTTTGCTATTAAAAGAGAACCCCATGTAGAGCACATTACAGGGATGAAGCCACAAGTTGACTAGGACATAATTGACTGAAGAACTGATCTAGGAAAAGGGTGCAAAAGGTGCAGCAGATGAAATTATGCAAAGTCTTTCCTATTCGCACCTGCTCTTCTAGCAGGAGTTGTGAGGCCGGGAAGAGCCCAGCTTGGGTACTAACTTCAGAGAGGGGAAGTGTTACCCAATCCAAAGTAGCCAATGAATTTCATGCCAGCTGTTTGATTTCATCGCCAATCTTTCCCTCTCTCTATGTGGCATCCAGCAGCTCTTGCAGCCTCAGAAACTTTGTCTCCAGGGCTTCATGATAGATTAAAAAGTTAGTACTATACTGGGTTTTGGGAATCAGCCAAATCCACAAAAAGTACCCGTACAGGAACAAAAAGACAACATGCACACCAATCTCTCCAATGTAACCCATCTGATTGCCATTTTAAAAAAAAGCACCAATAGCTTGTTTGATCTTGTTTGATCTATAGGCTGAGCACAATGTTTCTAAATGGCACTAGGGAGCATATAACGTAGTACCTAAGAGTGTCCCATATGTTCTGCTTTGGAAACTAACATTACCATAATCTGTAGAGTTGTGGCAGATGTGTAGGTATAAGCTAAGCTTGATTTTTAGCCAATTTAACTAATGCAAAGAGAATTTGAAATGGCTTCATAAAGTATACAAAAAGTATCTCCCATAATTAGGAATATATAAAGTTATTAATACATAATCCATCTGTTTCTTTCCACCCAACATAGGTAACTTGCCATGCTGTTGTTTGCCAGGAGACTGCAAGAATTGCTAAGCTTGTAGCCTGCCAGAGAACTTCCAAAAAAAAATCAAAACGGCAAGTGAATTGCCAGATGAGGCTGAAAAATACAACCCCCCTCGCCTCAATAGGTAAGCTTGTCAGTTGCAAAACACCATGCTAGAGCACACTGAATGAATCAGCTACTTGCTAATCATGGCAGAGCTTTTCTAGTGTGGCATTTCTGCTGATTGCAGTGAACTGTACTTACGCTTGGACAGTTCACGCGCCCCTCACAGCTGCATGGTAAAGTTGCTAATGTTTGGAAAGAAAAGGACGATCTATGCTTATAGTGCCATAATCTATTTTGTAATTCAGCCTCTAATTTCATAATCCCATGATTGTGAGATTTATAAGTTCATAATTCATTAAGTTGATACAAAAGTGCATTCTTCAGTATTTGGTTATTTTCTAAAATATAGATTTCTTAAACTACTAGGTATATTTCTTTCAAAATGACTATCCTATAAGCTCATGGATTGCATGCACTCCTGCCCTGTCCAGGATTTTTTGTGTGTGCTAAACCTCTGTGACAAATTGGTATTTTTCAAAACAGCAAACTTTACCTTTTCCAAAGCAAATTAAAGATTATATTGGATGTTTATTTCTGTGGGACACACACACACAAGGGTCACAGTGCTTCAACTTTGCTCACTCAGTGATATCATTGTGTTACTTGGACTTGCCCTTTGTAGCCTGTTGAATACACACACACACTCTTTCTCTCTCTCTCTCTCTCCCCCCCTCTCTCTGTCTCTATCTCTGTGTGTATGTGTGTGTGTGAGAGAGAGAGATCTTACCCAAGCTGGAAGAAGCCTGATACAATCTAGTAACATTAACATTAACTATACATTTAGATATCAGTTGTTTATGTAACGTACTTATCAGATTCAGGTAAAGACATAACTTCTACAGAAATACTTCTTAGTCATAGGTAATTAGAAAATAAGGCTTAGGATGTTGTGTCTATTTTGTTGTATTTTAGGCAAACCAAAGGACACTCTGAGAAAACCTGGGTTCATGAGTTTTTCAGAAGAGGCTACGAGGGGTACAGTCCCACTGCTGAGAGGCAAGGGAAGCCATACAGTTGTGAATCCTAGTATGAACCTTGCATCATATCCTTTATCCCCTGAATTTAGGACGGCTATACCAAATGAAGTTTTAATACAAGGACATGTGACCATGGTGAACAGGTTAGAAAACTTGTCAATGGTTGTTGAAATGATATTTTAGAACTTTGGGTATACTTAAGATGAAATTGCTATTTAATGGTATAAGCAGGTATTCCAAATATAAACTACAACAATAAGTGAAAGCATTATAGGAATTATAGACCAATAGCATCCCTTGTTTTCCACTGGAGAGGAGAAAGTCAAAAAACAATGAGTTCAGACATGCTTCATCCATCATTGGACAAAAATTAAAAATAGTAAAGTAAAAAAATGAGGACCCAGATTGTGGGGGCAATAAGCTGACTTTGTATAAATATACAAAAGTATGAAGGCTATTGCTTAACGCATTGTAAGCCACCCTGAGTCTCCGGAGAAGGGCGGCATATAAATTAAAGCAAAAAAACAAAAACAAATGTAAAAATAATAATTAAAAGTAATTAAATTGATTAAAAGAAAACAAAAAATAAATCCAAAGGAAAGATTAGATGGACCATTAGGTGTTTTTCTGTCATCAGTTTTCTATGTTTCTTAATGGGGAAATACTTGAAAAATGCTAGCTAAAGGAGGAAGAGGAAGATCTGTATAATGCAAGAACCTAGGGAAGAGAAATTGTATAATCAGACTTTTTCTGATTTTTTATTTGAGATAAATTGTCATGTGGAGAATTGCTTCACAGTATTTTCTTTGATAATGATTAGTGAAATACTTTTTAAAATGTTACAGTAAACACTACACTGGCATAAATAAATCTTTAAATCAGTTGTCTACACAGGTAACAATCTTGAGCCCAAGTAATCAAGTATATTCTTTCTGATGGCAATGTTTTAGTGTAATGCATGAATTGCCCCACTTTCCACTTTGTTCATATATCTCCATCAGAGAAAATAAATGAACGAATGTTAATATTAGACATACGTAGTCAAGAAATAAATATGGAAAAAGCAAAGGAACTTCCTAATTTATACAGGCCTTTAGTTTTCAGTGATCTGATTTAGTGTTTCCTATAATCTGAAAGGTGAGTCAGATTGGTGCAGTGGTTAAGGCACTGCACTAGAAATGAGAAGATTGTTCTAGCCCTGCCTTAAGCATGAAGGCAGCTGGGGGACCTAGGGCCAGTCTCTCTCTCTCGCTTTGAAAAACATTGCCAAGAAAACTGCAGGGACTTGTTCAGGCAGTGGCCAAGAATTAAGATTCTCTTAAAAGCACATCTATACATACACATACACAATCTGAAAGGCCCATAGAGAAATAAGATTGAGTTATGCTAGCAAAATAGATAACTGATTAAGATAAAGTGATAACCTGCAGTCAACATTTCTTCATGTTTATTCATAAGCAAGTATTACTTGTTACAATTATTTAAATATAGATTTGTTTTACTATTAATGTTAATTTCAAATTTAACGATGTTGATTAGATACATTTACAGGACTATTTCTAGAGCCACTGAAGTGAAGGCATTAATAGTGAATAGTGCAGCCTTAAGTTCTAACCACATATATGTTAAAGTAAATTGAGGTTTGTCACAATATTTACATATTTGCTTTTAAATTACTATTTTTCATTCTAAGTGTAGAGAGCTGTTCAACAGACTTTTGTTTATAAACTATATTTCTAAACCATATAATCTGTATTTGCCTTCATAAAATTTAAACTATATATCTCTAAACTAGAAACAAAAAATTTGGGGATTCTTTCTACAATATTAGGAGAAACTTAATATGTTAGGTATGCGTAGCTGTACTGAAGGTAAAACTCTACCAATTTCCTTTAGTTGTTATACTGCTTGAATAATCTGTATTGAAGAAGAAAAAATAATTTCCATAAATCTAAAATAGTACTGTAATAGTCCATTTTTAAAGTTAGACAAAACTGAACTGTTATGTCCCATTTTGTAATTCTGTGCAGATTCAATTATAAGAAAAAGAGATTAGCTTTATGGTAGATATTTAGCAATCTAGTAGTAGTCTCCCCTTCCCCCTTTCAGTCTAAAAAATAAAAATTGACAAGCTCAGCTGCTGTGCCATCACTTCTCCATGTATTGTTTGCTGCTGTTGTAAATCATCAAATGATGATACAGATAGACCAGCAAGGACTGTTGTTATGACTGGATTTTTCAGACTAGTTCATATTGCCTTATTAATTCTCCTATTACGCTGTTAGGAAAAATGGTGCTTTCAAACTAATATATTAGTACTATTGTCAGTCCTTTTTAGTTGAGAATGTCAGCTTTTTGAGGTGGGCCAGATCAAGAAACAAACACCATAATAATTATAAGAACGTTAGTTTATTGTTATAGGGTACAGTAGTAGAATTTTAAAAGCCTCCAGGTTTATCTCAGATCACTGTACATCATATATTAAAATCAAGGATACTTGATTTTTTTGTCATGCTTCCTTCTATTTCTGAACTCTGTAATCTCTTGTTCGAGTTCCTTCTTAACAACAGAGTTCTTCCTCCTTTAAAGTCTCTGTCATAACTTCTCCAAGTAGCTCTTAATTCCTTTACAAAGGAGTTACTTTAGGTGAAGAGTGTATCTCCCAAATTCATTGTGATTTAGACATGAATAGAAATAGAAATAGCACTTACATACAGCTTCACAGTGCTTTACAGCCCACTCTAAATGTTTACAGAGTCAACATATTGCCCCCAACAATCTGGGTCCTCATTTTACAGAAGGATGGAAGGCTGAGTCAACCTTGAGCCAGTCAGGATCAAACTCCTGAAGTGAACAGTGAGTTAGCCTGCAATACTGCATTCTAACCACTGCGCCACCACAGCTGTTTTTAATACAGAAGAAGACGAATTATGTAAGAAAACATGGAACACCATGTTTCAAATACAAAATATTCTGTATACCTCTGTTAAAACATATACTCTGCTTTCCATACTAGGTTAGTCTGTTATTTCCCCTTTTTCCCATAACTCTGGACAGTTAGCAACTATAAATCTAGATATTCTCTTTCCCATCTTGCCTGAAATGACTCTGGGAAATAGGCTTCTAATAGGGAAAAGAAATCTAGCATTGGGAAGCAGCTTATAATGAAATGCTTTGCTGTGCAACAAACTTAAAAGAACAAGATATGTTGATTCATGAAAACTTCTGAAGAAGTTCAGAACTCTCCATCAAGTTCTATATTGAGCAAAACAGGAAAGTGAGAATTGAGTAGAAGAAGAAAAAAGTTGATGCCCAAAGGCCAAATATTGTCACAGCTTTAGGATGGTATGCACAAGAGAACAGACGATTTAAGTTGATTATGAAATATCTTTATTGGGTCCTGGGAAGGAAAAAAAAACAGTTTTGGGGGATATTGGGACCATCTGAAATTTAACACAAAATCGATACATTTTTGATTGAACCTAATAAATATTACCCAGTTGCAGATTTGCATTGAATTGAAGTATTTTCTGCTAAGTGCTTTGTAAATTCTAAACCAAGAAGTGTAGGGCAATGGAAATAGCAATACAGTAGAACCCCTGGTCACGAACGCTTCTGACCATGACCAAATCGGGTCTGACCAAATAATTTACTTTTTTCCCTCCCCCATGGCCGATTTCCCCTTTTGCGCCATTTTTTTTGTAAATGCCAAATTTCCAAGATTAGGTTTGGGTCATGACCAAATTGGTTTGCGACCAAAGTCATGGAACAAATGATGGTCATGACCAGAGGTTCTACTGTAATTAGTTTTCTGAATAATTTTTATCCCAGAGCTCTAATTGCACTCAACAATGAACTAAAGGGCCACCATCAGTGAGCTGTTGGACAGTATTACTTGGTCTGTTGTGTGGATGTTTGGGTGGTTTAGCGGTGGGGAATTGTGGTGGGTGGGAGTGTGTTTGGGGATTGTTATGTGTGTTGGACCTGGTCTTTGGGTGTTAATTGAATTTCGTTGTATGGGTATACTGTGTATACACGTACAATAATAATAAAATTATTATTATTTATCAAATTAGTTACCCCATTTATGAAAATATGAAATCCTGTGGTTATATGAATGAGACTTACATTATGTGGTATATTTTTAAAAAATGTTAGCCCTTATATTTTCAGAAAGGGGATCGTTCAATATTAACTGCTTTCTGTAATATTCCAGAAGATTGAGAGACTGAATAGTGGCTCATGATTCCTCAAACACTGCCCAACCATGATAGACCTGATATTTTAACTATTGTTTACCAGTAATATATAAATTGGCTCATGTTTTTTACGGTTGCAGTGGGTAACTTTCCTGTAGTCATGTGATCACCTTTTGCAATCTTCTGACAAGCAAGGTCAATGGGGAAGCCAGATTCATTTTACAACTGTGTTACTAACTTAACAATTGCAGTGATTCAATTAACAGCTGTGGCAAGAAAGTTCATAAAATGACTTAACAGCTGTATAATATTCTGCCAATGGCCACAATCTCCCCCCCACTTTCCAGTTGTTGTTTTTTTTTTTTCTAATTTACTAGAGGTTGGAGTTGCCGGGTTTTTAGGATAGCTCTGTTTCTGCAAAGATAAGCAACAGAGTTTTCTTGGCTTATTTTCTGAGTGCGTTGTTTAGTCACTGAACCATGCAAAGGTAAGGAGATTCATAAAAATCTTTTCCTGGAAATCCAAAGAACTGCCATGTTCTCTGATGATGGAAGCCAGTGAGGTCTGCATAGATAGAGAAATCTGGTTGTTGGTCTTGCAGAAAAGGGCCTTCTGAAAACAGATCGGCGGAAATTTTAACTTCCTTCGTGAGCAGTGGCATTGAGATTCTGTACCTATGAATGCATGGTGTGGCTAAAAGATGTTGCAAGGGAACAAAAGCTGCATTAAAAAATAGAAGCACAGAAAACAATCTGCTTTCATAATTTATGCTGAATTCTTCATTTTGGTTTCCTGTTGCTGAGCCTGATACCTAACTTTTAATTTATTTTGCCCAGCTTGTTTAGGTATATTCATTTGCTTATATGTTTATTTAAGCACCAATTTATGTGGATTTCCTATCGAAAAGAGTTTACTTTCAATTGTTCAGCATAACTTGCATGGAATAAAATAGTTCCATTTTATGTAGTAACATAAAAGCCACAGCACCTGAAAACAAGAATGCAGGTATAGAGTCTATATGGTACATTGATTGTTCAGCTGCAGTTTTTTAAAAAATGAAAATCTGAGTCTTTGTTTTTTAGGCCTGAGAGAAGACTTGTGGTTCCGCCAAGGTTTCAAAAAGAGCTTCAAGTTTATTTGACAAGAAATGTGCCTTTGGACATCAACGGTATGTTATTAGAGGTCTGCATGTAGTTCTCATTCGTGCTTTATTTAGTTAACTTGATATGTCGAAAATAAGGTATCCGCTGATGGGCAAGTTCTCTTAAGACTACAGTTCTGAGTTAGATGGGCAAACAAACGGTTATACATTATTCTGAGCCATGGCTCAGTATCCTAAAGCAAAGGAATTCTGTATTATGACCTGTAGTCTTATAAATTTTATAAAAAAATAAAATTAAGCCCTTTTATCTATGAGTACAGATGAGAGTGTGTTAATGTATCACAATCTAAACTGTGACCTTGTCTAAATTTTCACCTGTCTTGCAGGTGAAAATAAAGTGGTTGCATTCAGTTAGGCATTCCCTCTTCATTGTTCTATGATCAATTTGGAATTTGTGTTTGCATTGATTGGTAGTATTTATACATTCACCTACTTTCTGTTACTGTTACACATTTAGAATAATGAGCTTAACTTCAAAACAGAATTGTAGGAGAAGCATACCTGAAGTAATTCAGCAGCGTCAACACATTCATTCCTCTTAGCACCTAAAAAAAGAACTTGTGTGATGGCAGGGAAGACACAACTATTATGACAGTTGACTGTGTATTAATGGATTTATATGTAAACATCAACAGACAACTTTGCTTTAAAGTTTTCAATATAATGGTGCTTTGTGGGAGTATCTTAACAGGTGAAAGAAAATTCATTATTTGTACTTATTTGAATATTTACGTAAGTTTTTAATTTTTTTAAAGTTGCAGTTATTGAGTTTAAAGATTTCTGAATCATCCCCCCTCACAAAGAAAATCTAATTATTACAATACTTGTGTGATGGTTTAATTGTGGCTTATTAAATAAAACACACTAAAACACACATTTATACTATTAATAGTTTTGATTATTGTTACTTTCAATCTAAATTTATTCAAGAACATGTATTTGCTTTTGCAGAAAATGTAAAAGAACCAAGACAATTAGTGCAACCAGTGCCCCCTCGCAACTCAAATACTGATATAAATGAGATTCAGAAAAGAATAAAGGACATCATAAATCGATTCAAAAATGGAATATGGTTATCGAAGATACCACACTTGTACAAAGAGGCATATGATGAAGACTTTAATACAACTTTGCTGGCACAATTTGAATACTGGCCACATGTTTGTGTGGTAGGTGCTAACTTTATCACAGAAGATAAAATTATTTGTAGACTTAATTCTGATTTGAATGTATGTTTAAATTTTTCAAATAAATTTTTTTAAGATGGTTTACTTGGAAATCAGAATTTAAAATCAGCTTGTAAAAATCTATTAGGATTATCAAAGTGTTGAAGCTTATCTATAGGAATATTTAGAATTCCATTCTGAATAAAATTGTTGTGGAAAACTTCCTGATGAATTTATAGCAGGTAATCTCATGTTTTAGAATCCTAGAAGTATCACTGTACAGTATCTTAGCAAAACCATCAGTTGAACTTCTGTATCTGATGTGCTTCTGTATATGCCTCTCATCTGAGCTCAGCAGAGTTCTTAATTCTCAAATTATGAAGATTTTTTAAAATTCTGTCGAACGACATGACTACTCAGGTAAAATCTTTGTATGTTCGCTCCGAGGTAAACCAGATGATTCAATAGAAATTCTTTGAAATGGATTTAGAGAGAATTGCCACCTTAAATATAGTCATTTAATATCTGTTACTTAATGTAATAAGTTACATTATTTTCCTGTATTAACAGTCTACTGACTATACTGTAACTTGAAGATTGCATTCTCACATGCATAGTCCACTGAGACTTTTCCCAATTTATTTTAAACCTAAATTTATTTCCAAATGTTTGTTTACACGATTAACCCATTTTTAAAATGCCCATTAAAAATCAGTGATACCTAGGTCTGATTCCCATTGCCTGATGCTCCCAGATGTGTTGTCTTTTGATTTCCCAAATTCCTAGACAGAATGGCATTTGGGCACATCAGTTGGTAACTATGAGAGTTGTCTAGTACCTTTAGGGACCATGGTTGTAATAAATTGCCATAGCTATATGAAAAATGGGAGATTCAGCCAATCAAAAGTAAGTGATTTGGATTGGAAAGTTTTACCTGAACATAAGCAAAAGAGATAAGTATTTCTTCCAAAATCTGGACAGTCTTTCTCACAAGTTTATATATTAGCCTTATATGCTGCTCCAAGACTTAGCATGTTAGACCTCTAAACAATAGTAGGTTGAAAAGAAATACACAACAATATCAAAATTATTTAGTTATTGGGGAAAGCATAATGGGTATAAAATGTTACCCTTCAGGAGGGGAACAGATATGTCCCCACATACACCAAAATGGTGTTGAGGTAACTAAAATTACAATAATTTTGTACTGTTCTACAAAGAGCATGCCTATTGGATAGCTAGAGGAATACTGTTCCAGAGAAGGGGACAGCAACTTAGAAGGCCCAGCAACTATGGGTTATCTGCAGATGGCATTCCAGGTGGTTGGGACCTGGAGGGAGGAGATTTCTCTTCCAGTTCTGAAAAGTTAGCGGAGAACTCTGGGAGAAGATGGTTTTGCAAATATCTAGGTCTTGAGTGAACTTACATAGTGTTGAGCTTGAATATTTCACTCAATGTGATTTTTTAATACAGCTGCTGCTTCTCTTCTTTCAAAGGCAGAGAAGGTATCTTCCGGTGGCCAAAGAGATACAATTCTCTACCCTCCTGGGAAAATGCATCACCCAGGAAAGGGCTTTTCAAGCCAAGAAAGAAAGCCTCCGCCTCCTTTACTGAAACAGAGTGTGGAAACTAAAACTGCTACCATCCACGGAGACTTCAAGCAAAATATCGCAGCCATCTTGACAAAATATTCCAGTGGTCTTTGGGCTAATGCACTCCCAAAAGTATATGAAGACACATACAAAGCAGCCTTGCCTCAGAATCTTTTGGACAACCTTGACTTGCTTTCAGATGTATGTATGGTCAGTTACATTTCCGAAAAACCAAAAAAGGCAATTCTCTATGCAAAGCCAAAAGAGCACCCAGGGAACGACCTGAATGTTATCGCTAAAAACTCCACATGCGAAGGCGTACAGAAACCAGCTGAGCACCAGTCTACTAAAGCAAAGCAGGACTCCCAAGGGGATGATTTTGAACCCATTACTATACCTCCTTTAATTATCCCAGAAGAAATATCTCCATCTGTGTTGGTAGTGGACCTATATTCTACAAATGATGTTGTTGTTAGGTACGTTTATAAGCCTCTCTTTGTCATTTCTCTGGTGCATGGAGTTGTTTAAAATCACAGGTAAGAATGGGGGAGGGAATCTCAATTAGAACACTTCTAATGGGCATATTCTCTTAAGACTTCAAAGAGATTTAACTGCATACTAGGACTAGACATGTTTTTTAAAAAATTGAAAAAAGCACTTCAGACCTTACATGAAAGCTGAATTTCTTTCCTATTAGATAAAGCAGCCTCTATTAACACAAACTTTTAAGACTAACATTAAAAAAATGCCATTGTAATTCAGTTCACTACAGCAGCAGCATATTTTTTCAAGTTCAGATGGAAACCTGAAAAAATAACATGAAATCTAAAACATTTGTATATTATTTTTGAAATACATCAAACCTTTATTACTGTCATGAGGTCAGGTTTTTGAAGCATACTCAACCTTACTGGATACAGTCCATAAAGTTTTAACTACACAATTTTTCCCCAGAATAATCATGTTAAAATCAATTCTAAATTGATTCAACAGTACAATAAATCTGAAATGGGAATAAAATTGGAACTGAATTTGTGTTGAATAAAACCCAATGAATGTTAAAGCCCCTGTTTTGCATTTCAGTGTGAAAGAAAGAGGGAGAGAACAATATTCTGAGACTGACTCAGTAAGAAATAGACATAAATTTAGGAGACTTATTCTGTAAAATCATGATTTCTTGCTAGATTTTTTTGTCTACAACTATTTTTATTAAACTACTGTACTGTTTCAAACTGGTATAATTTCAAACTGTATTTTGTATTGTATGATGTGTGCATATTGCTTATGTGTATATATATCTTAGTATGATAATATGCTAATATATTCTTCTAGTTTATTTCTAATAATTGGTATACTACTAATATGTGAATATATTAATATAGTTTTGACCTAGATTTGACTCAGTTAAATGAAAAGGGCAATTTAATTAAAATGCACTGCTGGTGCACTTTAGATCAGTTGAAGCTTCCGAGTGGTCTTCAAGGGCAGCCCCATATAAGAGCACATTACAGTAATCAAGTTCTGAGATGACCATTTGAAAGGCCTCTCAATTTAGGAAGGGATTCAGTTGGTAGCATACCTATTTAAGGCCTTTTTGGCCATAATTACCACTGAGTTTTGAGTCCAAGCTGACTCTTAGTTTTTGCACCACTCTTGAATGGGGAAGAACTGTTGTTTTCAAAGTTTCGACAGATACAAATGGCCCAAATGTTCCACAGATACTCGCTGTTGATAAGATGAAGTTGAAACCAATTGATTGTTAAATTAGGTAACCTGACAAGACAGTAAAACAAGAATTTTTGAACGTTAGATAAAAGTATTCCCTTTACATGCTAGTTTATTGCTTTTTACAACTGATGAACATTCTGGATGATGCTGTGCTACATGTATGGCTTTATTAGGGAAGGTAGATCATAAAGACATTCTCATATCAGAAACATACCCCTCAACAAATTGTGGGATCTTCTAATGGCTAAGAACATAAAAACAGAGTTAAACTCTGATTATCCTGAATTACTACCATTTAGGTGATCACTCGGAGTATATATTTCAGTCAGGCATATTCAGAACAACATAAACTTGAAATTCCTTGTAAACATGTATTTATAGCATTCAAGGATTTCAAACAATGTATTCATTATATAAAATATTGTATAGATTTCATTGGAAGTGATTTAGTAACAATAGCCATCTTTCTTCCTGATATGCGAATCTGTTCAGTTTTATATAATTTTACAATTATCCTGCTGCATTTAATTTATTAACATTTCTATAATCTTATTCCAGTGGTCCAATAGAAACTGTTCAAAGCAGATAATAAAATATATAAAGAGAAACATACTTACAGATTCAGCAGTAGTATATATTTTACCCTATTTCCCCCAAAATAAGACTTAAGGCTTTTGAGCGCATGGCAATAAGGCCAAGTGCTTATTTCAGGGTTCAAAAAAAATATAAGACAGGGTCTTATTTTCGGGGAAACGCTGTACTATACAGTAGATAAATTGAAATGTTATTTCATTTGATCATCATAAATCCCCAAATCTGAAAATAATTATATATTGGTCCATAGATTATATAAATAACCCAATTGTTTTAAATGTGGCATTTTAAAAACTGAAACCAAAGCGAAACAAACAAAAAAACCCTAAGCTTTGTCACCAGGCTGCCACAATTTCAGCAAAGAATCAAAGTGCAATAGATTGAATGCTTCCTCTATGTCTATGGGTTCATCTGTCAGCAGTTCTTGTTGCCTATCCTGTCAAACTCCCTTTGTTTTCCTCTTTGGAAATGTACTCATGATTTACTCCTTTTATAACTCTGATTCAATTATACCTCACTCTCCAAGCCATGCATATAATTCATCTTTGGGTTCTGTGCTATTTTGATGCTGCTTTTTTCTTCTTCATTGGTAATAAACTGCCTTTATCCACAAATAGCTAACTGTACATCTGATGCTATAAATCTTTCTTCCGTTGCTAAGATTATTTTTTACTTCCCTTATCATTATAGCAAGCATCAGTGTAGTAAACTGCATTTGGTGAAATGGGTGACTATTTAAATTTGATTAATACACACATATATACAAACGAGGTCTTCACTTCAAGTAACATCTAAATATGAATTCCAGTTGGATGCATTTAAACTGTAGCATCTTGTATTGGATTCTCTCATTCCGAAAAAGTATATGTAAGAAAATGAAGGTATTGTTTGGTTAAAATATATTTTGGAATCAGACTGTTTTAATTTAAAAATCAATGCATTTAAGAACTCATATAATAAAAAACATAGTAAACACATTCCAAAGTTCAGTTACATTAACTTAAGAATACAGGTAGTCCTCAACATATAAGCTCAATTGGGACTAGAATTTCTGTTGATAAGCAAAGCAGTTAAGTGAGTTACACCAAATTTTATGACAGTTTTTGCCATGGTTGTTAAGTGAATCACTGTAGTTAAGTGAATCACACAGTCATTCAACAAATCCAGCTTCCCCCATCGACTTAGCTTGTTTGGAAGCTGGCTGAGAAGGTTACAAATGGTAATTACAAGACCCTGGGACCCTGCAATCATTGTAAATATGTCAAACATGTAAATTTTGATCATGTGACTTGTGAAGAAGCTGTGACAGTCATAAGTCACCTTCAGTGCCAGTGTAAAACCTTGGTCATTAAATGAATGGTTGTAAGTCAAAGACTACCTGTATTAACACTTCAACTGCTCCGATTGTAGTTACTGATTTATACTAAGTCGTGTCCAACTAAAATCCATAGGTATGTGGGCGCAAACTATTCTGGTGCCCAGGAATCCATGGAAGAAGAGATGAAAGATTGGTACAGTCGGAATGCCTCAGTTTTGCAAATCCAGTCTCCTAAAGTTGGACAAGTTGTTGCTGCACTTGCAGAAGAAGATGCTTGGCTGAGAGCACAGATTATTTCAACAGAGGGCAATAGAATAAAGGCAAGTGCAAAAAGTGTCTGTACTGAAAATTATATAAACAATAGATGCTGGTCCCAAATTCCATTCTAATCAGTTCTTTTATTATTATAGCCCCCATCGGTATTTCTGACTATATGATTAAAAATATCCAATCAAAGAATTTGGTAAAATTCTTTTAAGGCAACCAGAGAATTAAGCCAGCCATAGGTATAGCAATAGAAATGCCTTGCTGCTAAAAACTCTGCTTCTGAAATAGAACTGAGATTTCGTCTTTTACTACTTATTATACCAGTATCTCACCTGTGGGGAAATTGTAATTCTTGGGATGTGGGTTGTTTATTCATTATACTTATATGCAGCCTTGCATTCAGAATCTGAAGGTGGTATTTGTGTTACTCTCTCCTCTCTTTTTGCCCCACATCATGTGGGCTAAGTTGGTCTGAGAACGTGATTGGCCCATAGTCCTCCAGTGTGTTTACATGATTGGAACTCTTCAGTTCTAGTCCATTACCTTCACCTCTACATCACAGTGGCTCTCTTTAAAGTTCCCATCAGCCCCTGCCATCGTGGCCACTACATATTGAGAACTGCACTTAGCAGTTTTCCTAAGATGCCAACAAATACTAATCAGTCCCTTTCTCCAGATTGGAGATGGGGGCAAACATATAGGAAAACACAAGTAAAATAAATTTAGATTTCCCTGTTCTCTGTGTGGTCTTGGAAGAGAAAGGGATCAGGAATAAGGAAGAAAGGGAAACAAGTCAATCCCTATTGTACTTAAAATCTCTTAAAAATAGAATATTTTAAAACTTTCTTGTAAACAGAAATAATCCTCTATATGAATAACTTGGTTACAGATCTTATGACTTAATATTTCCAGTGGTATGGATTGCTCTCAGCATAGTGTCAAAACATATTTAAGAATTAGTACACTTCAAAAAAAAAATATCCCTGAATATTCCAATTTTCTGGAAGGGAAAGAAGGCTATAGAAACTGCAAGACAAAAGAAACCCGCTCTCATAAAAATTTGAGGCCTTTTATTTAATAGTTTCTCATGGTTGTAAAGCAGTTGGGTTGTTATTAGCATGCTTGCTGCTTTAATAGCCAGTTGGTGTGCTGGTTGAGGATAATGGGAGTTGTAGCCACATTTGAAAGGCAAATCCCAGGGAAAGTGCAAAGAACTGTATTGTGACTAATTAAGATTCCTGATTATCTCTTACTTTGTTGTGTTTCTAGGTATGCTACGTTGATTATGGTTTTAATGAAATCATTGAAAATTCCAGAGTGTACAAATTAGCCAAGCAGTTCTATAGATTGCCATTCCAGGCTTCCAAATGTAAACTAGCTGGTAAGATGTGCCTTTTTCTTTCTATAGGTACAAATGCTGTTTGCATAGCATCCTATTAACAAATGGGAGAAAGAGATTATAGACTATATTAATCTAGCAGGCTTGGAAGATAGTATCTGGCAAGGCCGTTTTGTACTCTTAGAGTTGACACAATGAGTAGGCTGACCTTATGACTAGTTTTCTCTGAAATCAATGTGAGATCAAGGCTGACCTCTTTTTATGATTATATTTATTTTAAAAAACTACAATAAAAACATTCATCTGGGCTAAAAAGGTTTGTATTTGATAATGCATTTAAAACCTTCCAGAATTTCATTCCACCTTAGTAGGCAATCTTGCCAGCACATTCATTTTGCACATAAGAAAATAGCAGAGCCATTGTTTCTAGCTGACATGAGTTAGAATTTAACTTTGATACTTTCATGATATTGGTGACACTCTATAGTATGAATATTTCATAGTATTTGAATTGGTAACAATTTGCTGTCCATTTGCTGATCCCTTTTGGTTAGAAAAATAGTTGAATAATGTTTGCAAGCAATAGTAACATTAAATTACAATCCGAGAATGAAATAAAATTCATTTGATGATCCTTAAAACAGTTCAACTTTATAGAAATCCCACTGATGTTTGATAAATATAAAGATTTGTATACACTGTGGTAGAATTCCCCATAAAGAAAATCTGGTTTCTTTAACTATGTTGTATTCTGAGTTCCACATAGTAGTTTTTATGGTTCTTTCGCCATTCAAAGAGGAAATAAAAATTTCAGAAGTTTTAGAAGCCTATGATTTACTCACCTTTCTAGTTTTTTTAGATTTCAGCAGGTATTGATCTTGCCTTTACAACACCGGGAGCTCCAAGCTTTCTTAATATGTATAGCACTTCCCTTTAAAAATAAAGAAAGCACAATAAGTTGCCAGAAGGAAAAATAGAGAGGTGGAATTCTTTTCAATGTTGTAATACAATCCTTATGCTAAGCATTGACAGTCCTAAAACCACTTTGAAACACAAAAGCTCTAGTTTGTAATGCTTATTATATATATATATATATTGATTATCTTACCATAGGTTTAGAGGCCTTTGATGATGATCCAATCTTGGTAAAAATGGTAGAGTCTCAAACTTGTGGGAAGATATTTGCTGTTGAAATACTAGAAAAAAGTGACATTCCCCGTATTATTCTATATGATACATCAGGAGATGATGATATCAACATTAATGCCACTTGTCTGAAGGTACTGCAGGATAAATCACTTAAGCTTCATCTTCAGGTACTGTCTTCACCCCTTTATAATATTTTAATAAAACAAGTTTTTAATTTGTAGAGGAATTCAACATCTTAAGTACTTTTCATTGTAGGTAGATGCAGTGTATACAGATGTCCGGGTAACCAATGTTTGCTCAGACGGAACTTTATATTGTCAAGTGCCATCGAAGGGCCTGACCAGACTCTTTGAAATTTTGCAGAAACTGGAAAACTATTTCCACCACAGGGTAAGTCTATCTTTAACATTGACTTCTGTCTTAAAAGATTTCCAGGGCAGTTGCTAGTAATTCCTTTATAAACAAGTAAAGAATTTCAAAGCTATTGGTCACTCATTTTTGCAGACTAGTGTAGGGTAGGTTTTTTTTTTTTTTTAAAGCAATTAAATATACTTATCTAGCTGTAGTAGGTTTGCAATGCTAAAAATAAATGCCCCATGCTGAAGGAAGCCTGTATATTTATTCAACATAGAAATCCCTTGCTCTTTGAATATTGTGAGACTGGCTGCTGAATGTTTTTGTATTACATCCAACATTCATTTTGCATGGTTAATAATGGTGATTGCTCCAGGCTTATTGGCAATGCTTTCATCTTTTGGTGCTCTGGAATGGGAATAAGATAATTAATTACAAGGAAATATTACGGGTGTGAGCAATTTATTTAAGCAGCATGAATTCATCCTACATTTCATGGTAACCACTATCATCATATAATATAATTTCAAATCTATTCCAGCAGGCAACAGGATATTCTATATCATTACCTTTTTGTGGCATGATCTGCTTGCTTAACTATAAAGGAAAATGGGCTAGAGTGGAGGTAAGTTATATAATATTGGCAAAGCATATCAGAAAAACGTTTTCTAAAAATTGGAGGTTTTATGCTCTAATATCTTCTAAGTGGGTTGCTTAACTGAGTATTGGCTTAAGAATAAGTGGTGTTTCCTTACTTGCCTATAAGTTAAATTATATAGAGTAGAATAGAGTTGGGAACGACTAGCACATATGTGCGAGGGCAACCTTTACCTTTTAGAGCAGAGTAGAGTAGAGTAGAATCTTTATTGTCACTTTAAATGTACACTAATCAGCATACATTAAAATGAAATTTCATTGCATTCAGTTTTCAAAAGATAACCATTACACGTATATCTACATGCACACACACACATATGACACAAAGAAACATCACAGTTTAGTTTGGGTGTATACATATACATATACATGGCGAAAAAAAGAATCCTGTGAGTTTACCAGAGTGATGGCATAAGGAACAAAGCTGTTACAGAATCTAGTCCTGTAGTCCTACAGTCCTGCTAGAAATACTTTGAAACTTCCTCCCAGAGTTGAACAACAGAAACAAACTGTGAGCTCTAAGCTTACAGTGTTTATGAGCAGTATTGTGAATAACAGGAAGCAAGCGTCCTATAATCTTCTTGGCTGCCCTTACCACTCTCTGTATGGACCTTCTGTCTGAGGCACTGCTACCATGAAACCAAACAGTGATGCAGTTTGTTAAAATGCTCTCAATCGTATAAAAAGTGGCAAGGACAGAAGGAGAAAGATGTGCTGTCCTCATCCAACGCAGGAAATGCAAATGCTAGTTTGTATGCTTCACTCTCTATGAAGAGATCAAGTCAGATTGCTAGTTATTTGCATTCCCAGATACTAAATACTATTGACCACCTCCACAGCTGCAGCCTTGATAACAAAGTGGAGTATGACTATGCTAGCTCTTTCTAAAATCAACAATGATCTCCTTTGTTTTGTTAACTACTTCGTTCTTCTGAGCCAATTTGAGGTGGAACCAAATTCTGACATCATTGTGAAATGGAACATTGCTCCTTTTCTTGTACCAATAAAGAAACAAATGAATAAAAGTTAGTCTCAGCAGTGAAATAGTAAAAGAAAATTCCTATATTTTGCTTGGGAAGCAATATGGCAAACATGCTTCTAAACTACAGCTTCCGACCACAGTTAAAAAAGACCTGCATAATTTGGCATCTTAATTAGGAATTATGTGAGTTGCAGTTCAACATGTCTAAATGCCACTGAGTTCCAAAATCTAATCTAGGACAATTGTTTGAGTCTTGGAAATGAACATTTAGGAAAGTGAAGGAGCAGCACACTGCCCTACAATTCAGATTGCTGTAGATATAGGTGGGTCGATAGCTAACAGTTAATGGTTGGCAAGTTCTTCACTGTCTGATGGCTTAAATGACAGTTCTGGCCATAAGCATTATTAGTGATTTATCAAGCTTAGAATGCAACTTATTTTTCTATATGTTAAATGGTCTGCTATTTTGATATTACTCCCACCCCGCCTCAGATAGTAAGTGTACACAGTAGCCGGACTCTTGATGTTCGATTTATGGATACCGGAACAGTGGCATCTGTAAAAGTGTTGGAGCTGAGAGAGATTCCCTCAATATTCCTGCGAGAAATCATTGCAATGCCACCTCAGGTACGAAAATCTCTCTTTACTAATTCTCAAGAGACCCAACGATCTCAAGAGGCAATTGGACTTTCTTGTTTTTCTTTGAAGATGTTTTGTTTCTCATCCAAGAAGCTTCTTCAGCACTGACTGGATGGTGGGGAATGGAAGGATTTATACTCCTTGCAGACAGATGGTCATTTGCATTCTTTTAGAGCTGAGGTGGCGCAGTGGTTAGAATGTAGTACTTGCAGCTAATTCTGCTGACTGCCAGCTGCCAGCAGTTTGGCAGTTCAAGTCTCACCAGCTCAAGGTTGACTCAGCCTTCCATCCTTCTGAAATTTATAAAATAATACCCAGATGTTGGGGGCAATATGCTGACTCTGTAAACTGCTTAGAGAGGGCTGGAAAGCACCGTGAAGCAGTATATAAGTCTGTGCTATGGCTATTGCTATTTAGAAAGTTGTTGAGGCCACTTGGGGGTTTGTCTGTGTCTTCAGGGTCATCTGAGTAATGCAAATGAGCCTTCTTGGAACATAGTCCATTCTAAGCTGATGATAAGTGAAATGTCTTCAAAGAAAAACAAGAAAGTCCAGTTGGCTCTTGAAAAAACACCTTTGAGACAACCATGACCTGGATGATTGAGAATCTCCATAAACATTCCTCAAGAGAGTTTCAAGCAGCTTACTAAGAATGAATCTTGCTGTCATGTGCAACTTTAATGCTATTGCAACTTTATATTATTTAGGCAATAAAATGCTGCTTAGCTGATCTTCCGCTTAATATTGGCATGTGGACCCCAGATGCTGTACTTTGGCTGAGAGATACCGTATTGAACTGTCCTGACTGCAGCATGAAGGTAATATATTGTTGTTGTTAGTTATGAAGTCATGTCGGACCCATCGCGACCCCATGGACAACTTTCCTCCAGGCCTTCCTGTCCTCTACCATCCCCTGGAGACCATTTAAACTCATACCGACTGCTTCAGTGACTCCATCCAGCCACCTCATTCTCTGCCGTCCCATTCTTCTTTTGCCCTCAATCATTCCTTCTTATTAAGTGGCCAAAGTATTTCAGTTTCATCTTCAGGATCTGGCCTTCTAAAGAACAGTCACGGTTGATCTCCTCTAGGACTGACCGGTTTGATCGTCTTGCAGTCCAAGGGACTTGTAGGAATCTTCTCCAGCACCATAGTTCAAAGGCCTCAATTCTTTGACGCTCAGCCTTCCTTTTGGTCCAACTTCGACAGCCATACATTGCAACTGGGAAAACCATAGCTTTGACTATACACACTTTTATTGGCAGGGTGATGTCTCTGCTTTTTAGTATGCTATCTAGATTTGCCATAGCTTTCCTCCCCAGGAGCAACCATCTTTTAATTTCTTGGTTGGAGTCCCCATGTGCGGTGATCTTGGAGCCCAGAAAAATAAAATCTGTCACTACCTCCATTTCTTCCCCATCTATTTGCCAGGAATTGAGAGGGCCGGATGCCATGATCTTAGTTTTCTTAATGTTGAGTTTCAAGCCAACTTTTGCACTCCTCCTTCACCTGCATCAGAAGGCTGTTTAGTTCCTCTTCACTTTCTACCATTAGAGTGGTATCATTTGCATATCTGAGGTTGTTGATATTTCTTCCGGCAATCTTAATTCCAGTTTGTGATTCATCTAGCCCCGCCTTTCTCATGATGTGCTCTGCATATAAGTTAAATAGGCAGGGTGACAGTATACAGCCTTGCCGAACTCCTTTCTCAATTTTGAACCAATCAGTGGTTCTGTGTCCAGTTCTCACTGTTGTTTCTTGACCCGCATATAGGTTTTTCAAGAGACAAATAAGATGGTCTGGTACTCCCATCTCTTTCAGAACTTGCCACAATTTGTTGTGATCCACACAATCAAAGGCTTTAGCATAGTCAATGAAGCAGGAGTAGATGTTTTTCTGGAACTCCATAGCTTTCTCCATGATCCAGCATATGTTGGCAATTTGATCTCTAGTTCCTCTGCCTCTTTGAAATCCTGCCTGCACTTCTGATAGTTCTCGGTCCACATACTGCTGGAGCCTAGCTTGTAGGATTTTGAGCATAACTTTGCTAGCATGTGAAATGAGTGCAATGGTGCAGTAGTTTGAGCATTCTTTGGCATTGCCCTTCTTTGGAACTGGAATATAAACTGACCTTTTCCAATCCTGTGGCCATTGTTGAGTTTTCCAAATTTGCTGGCATATTGAGTGTAGCACTTTTAAGATTTTGAATAGCTCAGCTGGAATACTGTCACCTCAACTAGCTTTGTTGTTGCTCAGACTTTCTAAGGCCCATTTGACTTCTCATTCCAGGATGCCTGGCTTGAGGTCAGTGTCACCCCATTGTGGTTATCAGTGATGTTAAGCTCCTTCTTGTATAGTTGTTCTGTGTAATTTTGCCACCTCTTCTTAATTTCTTCTGCCTCTGTTAGGTCCCTGCCATTTTGGTCCTTTATCATGCCCAGCTTTGCATGAAACGTTCCCTTCATATCTCCAATTTTCTTGAAGAGATGTCTGGTCCTCCCTATTCTGTTGTTTTCTTCTATTTCTTTGCGCTGTTAATTTAAGAAAGCATTCTTATCTCTTCTAGCTATTCTCTGGAATTCTGCATTTAATTGGGTGTATCTTTCTCTTTCTTCCTTGCCATTCACTTCCCTTCTTTCCTCAGCTATTTGTAAGGCTTCATCAGACAGGCATTTTCTTGCATTTCTTTTTTTTTTTTTGAGATGATTTTAGTTGCTACCTCTCGTACAATGTTGCGAACTTCCATCCATAGTTCTTCAGGCATTCTATCAGATCTAATTCCTTAAATCTATTTGTCACCTCTACTGTATATTCATCAGGGATATGATTTAGTTCATACCTGAATGGTCTAATGATTTTCCCTACTTTCTTCATTTTAAGCCTAAATTTTGCCACGAGAAGCTCATGATCTGAGCCACAGTCAGTTCCTGGTCTTGTTTTTACTGACTATATAGAGCTGCTCCATATTTGGTTGCAGAGCACATAGTCAATTTGATTTCTGTGTTGGCCGTCTGGTGATGTCCATGTGTAGAAACATCTCTTGGGTTGTTCTAAAAGAGTGTTTGCTATGACCCTTGTATTCTCTTGGCAAAATTCTACCAGCCTGTGCCCTGCTTCATTTTGTACTCCAAGACCAAACTTGCCTGTTATTCCGGTTATTTTTTGACTTCCTACTTTAGCATTCCAATCCCCCATGATTATAAGGACATTTTTTGGTGTTAATTCTATAAGGTGCTGTAGGGCTTCATAGAACTGGTCAGCTTCAGCCTCTTCAGCACCAGTGATTGGGGCATAGACTTGGACTACTGTGATGTTGAATGGTTTGCCTTTGATTCGAATTGAGATCATTCCGTCATTTTGGGGATTGTATCCCAGTACTGCTTTTCCTATTTTATTGACTATGATGGTTACTCCATTTCTTCTAAGGTGTTCTTGTCCGCAGTAGTATACGTGATGTTCATCTGAATTACATTCACCCATTCCTGTCCATTTTAGTTCGCTGATTCCTAAAATGTCGATGTTCAATCTTTTTATTTGCTGTCCATTTTCGCATCAGGCTGCTCTGGTTGGCTTACAACAGTAAAACAGAAAAAAAAGATAAAAAAGTAAACATAATTGCAAAGCAATGAAACAATAAAAATAAAACAATAAAAATACAATAATTGAATGCTTTTTAATGTAATAAGTATTTTAAGTAGAATTTTATTTTGGTATATACTTTTGTGTTTTATTATCACATTTTAATTATCTAAAGATGTTAATATAATATTTTAATCTACTAGACTCTCATTCAGTAGTATAGCTTTGTACTTACTTAACAGTTAAGCATTTTTGCAATTACTGCTGCCTTACATTAGTTAATAAGATCTGGTACTCCAGTTTATGCTTGTATTTTTTAATCTTTCCTTCTGGTTCACCTCTCCTTTGTGCAAATTGCTCACCTAATTTTTATCCCATTTATCTTTTCCCTGTAATCTTAGTGCTGATTTGTACCTACATCTCTTCATTAACCGTAAAAAAAGATGTGATTTGTCAATCTTTCGCAGTATTGTGTGCTGCAAAATAACTAATATAGCATGTCATTCAAGAGGGAGGAATTGCATTTCTATTGTTTCTGTTTGTCCTCAGGTTTTAAAATTATTCAGTGCATTTCTTCTTAGTGAAGCAAATGGGAGGAATTTAATATATGTACTTTCGGGATATTCCAGTTTAAAAAGGGGTGGGTGTCATTGTAGTTTTGGCTTTTATCTATTAAATAAAGCCTCTCTAGATACATTTAAGAATCCAGAATATTGATACTTTCTCTGATATAATTTACAGTCTGTAAAATCTTCCATAGAGACTGGCAAGAGACATTAGTACTTAAATACCCTCTTGCATATTGTATCAGTACTACCAAACAAAATCACCAGAAGGATTATGGGCAATATATTTATCTTAATGTAAGTAACCTTGTGATTTGGTATAACAATACCATACTATTCTGTCAAGTGCAAACTATCAGAACAGTTCCGAGAATGGGTCAAATGGGTTTCTTTATTGCTGATCACCAGTTTACAAGAATCTCCCTTTGGAAATGGGAGATATAGACTAAGAGACTGACCTCAAACCAGGGGTGAAATGCTCCCGGTTCAGACAGGCTCGGGTGAGTAGGTAGCAATGCGGTGGGCAGTTCGGAAAACTGGTAGCAAAAATCCCTGCCCCCGCCCCCCATGCCCAGCTGAGCCGCGTGATCGTCAGAGGCTTATTTTCTTTTAAATGCCTCTGACGAGCCAAGCTCTGACAATCCCAGCTGAGTTGCCTGATCGGCAGATGGTTTTTTAAAAACCCTCTGATGATCAGGCAACTCAGCTGGGATCGTCAGAGCCTTTTGAAAGCATTTTTTTACATGGTTTTACATGTAAAAAATGGTTTTAAAACCATTTTTTAAATGGTTTATGCCCACCCAGTCACATTACCCCCCCCCCCACCAAGCCACGCCCACAGAACCGGTAGTAACAAATTTTAGATTTCACCACTGCCTCAAACATTAACCTCCTTGAATGCACTCTAATCAGGATGCCTTTTAACCCCACCTCCCCTTGGGGCCTCCTCCTTTGGCCAATGGTTCTACCATAATTTCTTAACAGAATAACAGAATTGGAAGGGACCTCAAAGGTTTTCTAGTCCAACCCCCTGCTCAATAATTTGTCTCAGCCAAATTATTTAATTCGTTTTTATTCTATTTTAAATTTTTGTATTTATGTGTTTTATTCTGCGGCTGTTCACCGCCCTGAGTCCTTCGGGAGTAAGGCGGTATATAAATCCAATAAAAACAAACAAACAAAAACAGGAAACACTATACCATTTCAGACAAATGTTTGTCCAATCTCGTCTTTAAAATCTCCAGTATTGGAGCACCGACAACTTCTAGAGGCAAGTTGTTTTCACTGGTTAATTGTTCAAACTGTCAGGAAATTTCTCTTTAGTTCTAGGTTGCTTCTCTTCTTGATTGGTTTCCACCCATTGTTGCTTGACTTGCCTTCAGGTGCTAGAAAATAGGTTGACCCCTTCTTCTTTGTGGCAGCCCCTTAGATATTGGAACACAGCTATCATATCACCCCTAGTCCTTCTTGAATTAGTGACTTGGTTTATATGTTTGCTTGGTATTATCTTAATCACTTGTCTTGTTAACATAATGCTGGTACAAAGTTTTCTGAATTAAAGCTCTCTATGTTATTGTTCTGATCAAGACATAATTTTTCATAATTACAATATTCTCTCTCTCTCAATAAGGTGGTTAAACTGGATAACCAAATTGCGCACATCTATCTGTTTACACCAAATAATTTTCCAGACCCAGATCGCAGTATAAATAGGCAGATCACCAGTGCTGACTTGTGGAAGCATCAGAAGGATGTTTTTCTGAGTGTCTCTCTCAGTAATCTCCCTGGAAGAAGGGAAACAGATTCACCAATGCCGTCAAGTTTAGGGCCCAAGCAGAGCTCCACAGATACAGTTCCTCATATTCTGGAATCCCGCAAGATGGAAATCACCGCGAAAATGCCACCAATGCTGCCACTTGTCCAATCCCAGGAACAGATGGATGTTTTTGTTGCGCTGGCATGCCACCCGGGTTACTTTATCCTCCAGTCCTGGCAAGAGATGCACAAGTTAGAAATGCTGATGGAAGAGATGCTTCTGTATTATAACACAGCAGAAGATGGAGCTGTTGCTGTTGAAAAAAACAAAATCTATGCAGCTAAAGTGAAAAACAAGTAAGCAACTTTTATAAGTACCCCTTCCTGTATTTGGGAATTGTATTCTGTCAAAACAGTTTGAAATGAGGCTAATTTAGTCTCCAATCTACTTATTTCAGTGGGACTGAAATTTGACATAACTAGATTCAGTTTTCATGTTCTCAAAGTTTAGAGAAATTTGAAATCAAAGATTATCTATTCCAATACTTTTTCAGCATCTTCCAAATGGGAGACAATCTCTTTTCCCCTGCTGATTGCTAAGAAATATTTACTGTAGTATCAAATATATTTCCCTTAAATTGGAGATACAATTTAATTCACAAGATTAGATATAATCTTCTGACATTACAGTAGTTTTCTTCCTGTGTGCTTTGTGCTTTATTAAGCCTTCTGGTTTCTTGTTTTTTTAAGATTCCATAAATTTTTTAGGAAAGAAAGGGGAATAAATATATATACACAAAGAGCTGTGTATCTTTTGTGCAAATAGTTTGAGATACCCATAAAGAATAGACATTCCTGAAATGGGAGATGATGATGATTTGCTTTTGTTTTTTTATAAGTGATCTTTTATCTTTCACTCTTAAGTAAGAAAAGGGGAGCAAGGTTTTTCTTTTCTTTTTTCTTTTTTGCCAAATGGTCCAGGTCAGCAGCTCGGAGTTGGGGAGTTACAGAGGAGTTTTTGATACTTTAATACCTAAGAATTGTATTTTCAGAGGCATCAAGTCTACCCCTTACTTTCTATGAATCTATTTATTCCATTTTAGGTGAGTAGAGTCCTATCCTCTTTTTTTTTTTGCTTGTTTGTTTCTTAGATGGCACAGAGTGTTAATAAAAGGATTGTTGGCAAATGGACTGGTGACAGTGTATGAGCTGGACTATGGTAAACATGAGCTGATTGGCATCCAAAATATAAGACCTCTTGTGGATATGTTTAGAGAGCTGCCATTTCAGGCCATAACAGCCCAACTTGCAGGTATGTTGTTCTGATATATTAAAATAGTGACCGCAAAAGTGAGAACATTGAACAAGACAGACAGACATACACATTTGAGGCCAATGAATTTCATGATCTGACCATTTGCCAAAAAAAATAATAATCTTGATCATTGTGTCCTGCTCCTATAAACAATGTTCTAAACCATTTTTCCATTTTCCTGAAAATAATTTTCAGTGGAGTCTGCCAGATCTTGCTTTCATTGAAATGACAAAAGCAACATTGCAGTAACACCTTGCAAGCTCAACCCTTTTCATGTGTATGTGACATTATGACTCTCATAAGGTTCATCATTCTGACTCATGCACACACATACATGCGTGCATACACACACATATGTACATAGACCCTCCCTCACAAGATATATTGCTGTTCTTAAGTACTTTACATAGTTAACAATGGGCATCTTAATATTGCATTATAATACTGATCTAAAATATATAGTACAGTATCTCATTATTGATTAATATTATTTCTCCAGTTTCTTGACCAAATCAATTAACCATAATTGCACACAAGTCAGAATAAAAGTTATAGTATTATGCAGGAAAGCCAGTTTTCTGGCAAGGATGTATTTTCCTTCATGCTCCAAATTAAGAACTTCAAAATCATTTAATGAGCATACAGGTTAAAATATTTTTAAAACTTACTGTGATGCTTTATGATTTTGTTTAATTTTCTTTTTTGCTGCTTTCCCCTAGGAATAGAATGGCAGCAGTGGTCAGAGGAAGCTTCAATAGTCTTCCGAAACCATGTGGAGCAGAAACCTCTAGTGGCCCAGGTGGAAAAAATTATTGAAGGGACTAATCTATGGGATCGCAAAGCAATTGTATATTTGGTGGACACATCACAATCAGAGAAAGATATATGGATTCATGACATTATGAATCAATTGTAATGGAGGTTGCAAAGGTGATTTAAAACTTTAAAATACTAATAACTTTAGCAAAATATAAAACAATATAAATATTAAAAGAACTCACTTAAATCAGTTTGCTTCTGAATGATTTTTTAACTGTTCAGTATATGTGTCTGTCTGTCTGTCTATCTATCTATCTATCTATCTATCTATCTTCTTAGAACACTTTCTTTTTGCTTCAAATTAGAAATTGTTTGAAGTCGGCCTGCTAGTTAGAAATAGACATTTCCCAACCTTTAAATAAGTTAAACTTTTATTTAGCTCATGCAATTTGGTTAGATTGCATTGATTATTAATCATAATCCATTGTATCTTCTGTTTGTAGATTTTCCTACAGGTGTATCTTGAATTTATCACTAAACCTAGGCATGCCACAACTATACTTGACTGCTAATCTAATTATGGGCATGTCAATGCATCATGTTTTCTTGCACTATATATTATTTAAATGCAGACCAAAAGCATTTGTATGTATATAAGTGTGTGCATAGCAGCATGTATAGTATATATATCTATAACTTTCATTACTGTTGCATGTGATAGTTCTATTCTTAACAATACCATTTACCCATACAATACACACACACAGGTTTCTGCATGACAAACTGATTTCTGTAATATCTGTTAGTACTCATATGCTAATTAAAGCTGAATCCTGTATCATAACTGCATCATACGAAGAGTTCAATAGGGCTAGGAACAGAATTCATTTGCTAAATTGAACATGAGCCCTTGCTTTGAGATCCAATGGGATATATATATAAACCCTTTTAACATGTTTTTTTTAAACAATTTGTGCCTTTAACCCATCAAACAAAATGAAGTTCTTGCAACTATTATTGGGTTTGTATACTGGGCTACTGAAACCTCTATGCTAGCCAGTACTAGCCCATTCTAGGTACAGGTGCATATTTATTTTTAATATTTTTGTATTATCCTTTCATTGCAATTCCAAAATCTTTTTAAAATAATGTTCTACAATTATGAGACTGTAAAGCACACAAACCTGTGAGATCCTTTTTTTAAGGTGAAAATTCATCCTGTTTTGGAGTATGTTAACACAAGGGTAGGATGACATTAGCTTTCAAGTAATGCTCAAACACTGTTTTGAGACGGTTCCTAATAGGGAGATACTTTTCTTTTTACAAGGCTCTTATTAAAATCATTGGGTGAGTATCTGAGGTTAGATTACTGTATGATGGAATTTTGCTTCAAAGTATCAAGGCAAGTCCAGTCAGTCTGATACAGCAATTAAGGCATCAGGCTACAAATCAGGAGACTGTGAGTTCTAGTCTTATCTTGGCCCAAAGTGAGCTGGGTGACCTTGGGCCAGTCCGTCTCTCACAAGCCTAGGAAGCAGTCAAATGGCAGGACTTTCCTGAGCAGTCAGCAGGAATTTTTTAAAAAATGATTCAAAGGCACACACAGCTGTAGAAACTATATTAAAATTTAATCTTAGGCAATCTTAATTTCCTCACTAATGATTTATGGTGCTTTCTAGTATCATCCAACCATTGAACATAAAACTGTCACCTGGGCAGTCTTTACAATAGATGTGCAGCACCATAACATGCCATTCCCCACTGCTGACCAACTTTTGCATGACTTAAGTAGAAAATTATAACATTAAATATGCTGCTTCTAACCTGCTGCAAGATAACGGTTGATAAAGCCTAACAGATTTTGCACACTTCAAGGTTACATTTAGTTGGTCTCAGAATAAGGAAAAAAAATACTTCACCACTGTTCACTATGCACAATTTAAACTAATCTGGTTCAAATTAAGGCGTTGTGGAGACATGACAAGGGGAAAAAAGTTCCACATATTTATATGTCAGTGGAGGAAGGCCCCAGTTGAAAAAGAAAGCCGTATTTTTACTCCCAGTAGAGAAAAGTATGCAAAATAATGTGGCTTAAGCACCATGAATAATTGATTTTATTTCAAAAAGCCCACGAACAGCTAAGGAATCCTAGCACTTTTTAAAATGCCCGCCCTTTTACTGTCAACAGCTTGCACAGATTACAATCTTGAGAACATAGGATCTGGGCACATAATGCGCCGATGGGAAGCGCATGTTTTTAAATGAGCGGCGCTGGACGAAATACGGTAAAGTTATTTCATTCCTGGTCGGCCAGGACCCCAGTCTATTTACGGCCACGCAGGGGCCGCTTGGCACAGTATATTTTGGCCGCCCGTTCTGGAACCGCTCTTCTAATCACAGCGACTCTTGGCTGCCGCCTCTCCTCCGCACGGACGCTTAGAGCGACGGCAATGAAGAGCCCCCTCAGCCAAGACTCCAGCGCAGCTCCAGCCGAAGCTTGGGGGTGGGGCGGGCGGGAGGGGGGGGGGGTCGGCCTTCAGTTCGTCGTCCTCAGCCCTATGAGTGACAGTAGCGCTGGGAGGGGGAGGGAATTCCCCCCGTCTGCTTTCTGCGTAACGTTAAGAGCTCCTCTACAGGGGACGCGTCTCGCAACCGGCGGCGTGCGCCCTCTTCCACAAAGCCCATCGCCTGCAGCCGCAACAGGTATAGATATATAACCGGTCGAGCGGGCAGGGTTGAGGGTACCCAAGCTTTGGTGCCCCTTGAATTGGGACCCCACTTCTCAGTCTCTCAAGGAGCCCCGGCGTGAGCCGCTCAAGCCATATGTGGCCAAAGCGTTCCTCTGCCACCAAAAGGGGACCGGCGTAGGCGCGGCGCCTATAAATAGCCGCTGCTTCTGCTCTCGCTGCTGTTTGGGTTTGTGGGTTTTTTTTTTTTTTTTTGCTGGGGTGGAACTGGGAAGGACAGAGCTGGGGGGGGCATGGCAAAAAGGAGAACCTTTGGGAGTTTCTAGTTCCCCCTGACATAGCGGCAAGTTTCTATTCTCACAGGTCGCCCCGGGGCAAAATGGAAGCAGTCGCCTCGTAGCCCTAGCGGAGAGGGTGGGCGCCCATGGAGCAGGGGTGAAATCTAAAATTTTTCCCTATCGGTTCTGTGGGCGTGGCTTGGTGGGCATGGCAGGAGAAGGATACTGTAAAATCTCCATTCCCTCCCCACTCCAGGGGAAGGATACTGTAAAATCTCCATTCCCTCCCCACTTGGGGGGGGGAAGGATATTGCAAAATCTCCATTCCCACCCCACTCTGGGGCCAGCCAGAGGTGGTATTTGCCGGCTCTCCAAACTACTCAAACTTTCGGCTACCGGTTCTCCAGAACATGTCAGAACTTGCAGGATTTCACCTCTGCCATGGAGGTGGCTGAGCCTGGAAAAGTGGCTGTTAAGTTGTTGCCTCCATGGTCAGACTTTGGAGCCTGGAAATAAAACTGGTGAAATGTCCTTCCCCCCCACCCAAAAAAAAAGAGTTAAGTAATGGTGGAGGAGGGAGGAGGAGAGAAAGCTTTGCTTGTAAAGTTCAGGGCACCTGCTGTTTAAAAGGATTGCCAAGCATCTGAATTTTGATAATCTGACCAATGAGGATGCTGCAATGGTCATAAGTGTGAAAAACAGTCATAAATCACTTGTCAGTGCCATTGTAACTTCGAACGACCTAAGTGACCTAAGTTAACTGTTGTAAGTCGAGGACTACGTGTATATTTTACCCACATATAGAATGGACACTGACTTGATTACTTTAGGCTAGTCATTTCATTTTACCATAATTTATGTGCAGTTAGTCCTTGACTCATAAGACAATTGAGCCCAAAATTTCTATTGCTAAGTGAGACAGGTGTTAAGTGAGTTTTGCCCCATTTTACAGCCTTGTCAAAATTGTTAAATGAATCACTACGGATGTTTAGTAACATGATTGTTAAGTGGCTTTCCCACTGACTTTGCTGTTCAGAAAGTCACAAAATGGGATCACATGACCCCAAGATATTGCAACTATCATAAATATGACCCAGTTGCCAAGCACTCAAATTTTGATCACATGATTGTGAGGATGCTGCAACGGTCGTTAAGTGTGAAAAATGGTCATAAGTCACTCTTTTTGGTGCCTTTGTAAATTTGAACGATCACTAAATGAATAGTTGTAAGTCGAGGATTACCTGTATGTCAGAATGTGGGTGGGTGGGATTTGAAGGTATAAGTAACCTGTTGCTGACGGGGGAATTCTGCATATAGAGGTCTCCCCAAATTTGAAAAACACTGTTATATACCATATTGAGCTGTTTGGAGGAAAGGCAGGATATGAATTATAACTACAGAAATCAATAATAGCAACTATGAATACTTTGAAAAACAAACTCAGAACTTCTGGTATATCCCAGATAATTGTTCTACCCCAGCTACGGACCCCAAAAAACGCAGCACACACAAAGACCATTCAAACCTTGGTTTACTAAATAAATCAGACTTTTACAACAACGGCTGTTAATTAACTGCATTAACAGCTGCCAAGAATTCAAAGAATAATAACTGAAAGCTTACTGTGGTTGGCAGAATGCCCAGAAGCAATTTGCAGGAAGCTGATAAGATAAACAAGACAAGACATGAAGGTATGTGAACGAAGTTGTTCCCTGCAAATTGCTTCAGTCAGCATTCCTCCTTAAATAGGCTAAGGGAGTGGCCAATTAGCCCCAAGCCTTACTCTCGAGGAGACCTCCTCCTGAGGAACCACTGCCTTTTGGCAGCTCTGTGCGCCCGTGCATTGAGAAGAGGCTCCTCCTCATCGTCCTCTTCACTTAAGGGAGCTTCAGGAGGTTCTGAAGGCCCTGGCTGAATCCCTGCCTCTGGCACCACATCTTCTCCAGCCTCCTCATTGTCCAACTCGAGTGCCAGCTGCACAGGCTGCTGGCGCAGCACCACACCAGCCTCCTCACTGTTTGAATCAGCTACTAGCTGCACAGGCCGCATACGGGCCACAACAATACATAGTACACAAAGTTTCAGTGACAGTTTCTTATCAGCTGCTTTCAACTAAAATTAGGGCTAAAAATGTTAAGGAATTACGCCCTGTGAGTTACCCGGGTGGAGAACACATTTGGACCTCCAAATGTTATCTTGACTTTCCTTATTGAGTCTGCTTTGAAGAATAAGATAATGATTGTGCATATCCATGTTATAAATGAGCAAGAGAAAGTATTGTTTGATGAAAGGCATTCCTTTTCATTCTTTACCCAGGACTATAATGTTGTTTTTGGCAAAATTAAAGGTAGCTTTCCTCTTTGCCCTGTTCTATTTTACATAATACAGTAACTGACAATCCAAGAAACTGAGTCATAAAATGTGACTTGTGGGTGGGTTGCCATGCTGCAAGACGGAATGTTGCATGAGGAAACCTGCTGGCAAGCTTAAGTAATCAGCTTTATAAGACCTGTTCTTGCACATTTACAGCAACTTTGGTTCCCTGTTATGTTTTTTTAGCTCCGGCTTCATTGGTGAAAAGTAGCATTTTTTTTTTTACAATAGATTAGATTGTCGCTCAAATATAGGGTCAGAATAAAACGATGCTTCTAGCAAATGTTCAGTATACATGACTAAACATATTGTTATAAGTAAGCCTGTAAGTAAGAGCTAGGGAAATACTCATCTATTGAAGTGTTATGTATCAGGCTGCTGTTAACAACACAGGAATAGGTTTTCTTTTTTAAGGTAATTATCTATGGGATACAGCTTGGGCCTTAAAATAAAGGCAGGAGAACTCTAAATCTTTTGTGAATTTAGGATGATACACATCGTATTGTATTTCAACTACCATTTGAAGGAGGTATTCTCTGGGCAGAAGAGGAAGAGGAATATTTTCAATAATTACATCATTGGAGAACACTAATCAAGTTTAAGATGTGTTGACTCCAACTCCACAGTTGGCTGGGGAATATTGAGATTGAGGAAACTGATACAGATAGTCCTTGATTTACAAGAGTTCATTTAGTGACTGTTCAAAGTTACAACGGCACTGAAAAAAGTGACTTATGAACATTTTGCACACTTATGACCATTGCAGCATTCCCACGGTCACATGATTTACACTTGGATGCTTGACAACTGACTCATATTTATGACGGCTGCAGTATCCTGAAGTCATGTGATCATCTTTTGCAAACTTCTGACAAGCAAAGTCAATGGGAAAGCCAGATTCACTTAACAACCGTGTTACTGCAGTGATTCACTAAATAAATATGGCAAGAAAAGTTGTAAAATGGGGCGAAACGCACTTAACAAATTTCTCAGCAACGTAAATTCTGGGCTCAATTGTGGTCATAAGTTGAGGACTACCTGTATAGTCCAATTCCATCACCAAGAGCCCCTCTCTAAGGGAGATGGGTAGATAAAGTAATATGAAATATAAACAAATAAATTCCCTTTTCAGTGCAGGAGTCTTGCAACCATAGCATCCCTGACTGATGGTTAGCTTTCCACCACTTGAATACTGCCAGCAAAGAAGGGCACATCAGCCGGTCCCCACTTGATTATTAATAAAGATTAAACAATTTAAGATTTATAATCTTAAATCTTTCTAATTACAGTTCTCATATGTTCTACTTGAAATATTTGGCTGTATTTGATTAGATGGGACAGGCAGTTTTGTTCTTCTTCGGTTTGTTTGTATAAGCACGGTATCTGTAGGAGTTTGCTGGTTTTGTCTTTTTGTCCTTGTTCTCTCCTGGGCTCTTCAATTTCTTTCTTCTTTTTTTGGGTTGGGCAAACCCTTCAAGCCCATCTTTAGTCATAATTGCCAAAAAGTGTTGCAGAACTTCCTGTACAATATAGTATCAGGTAAAAAATACATGAGATCTACAGCGGAATTTCAATTGTGTGCAAAGTGCGTGCGCGAAGCAAAGCAGTGGTAACACCGGTTAGAACCCACCACTGAAGCAGGTGTCCAATTGGTGCAGGTCAGTGAGCTTGGGTCTCTGATTGGTTCTTTATGACCAATCCTCATCAGTACTTTTTGGAATGCTGATTCCTCATTGGTTCTTTTTTTTTTTGTATTGGATTCTGGTTTTCTCTATCTCTATGCTGCCATCTAGTGGTTATGATCAACCTGATTTCTATATTATGATAATTCTACCATCATGCAACATAAGTTTTAATAATTTTTAATTTTTTAATCATCCAGGTCCTATATTTTGGGAAGAAGAAGAGACTTAAAAACCAGAAAACATCAAAAACGCCAATTCTCCAAAATGTCATATAGACAAGGTTTAGAGAAATACCGAGATCTAGATGAAGATCAGATCCTTGGAGCACTGACAGAAGACGAAATTAAGATGCTAGAAGATGAGCTACTGGAACTCGATCCAGATGTAAGTGCTTTAAAGAATAGTTTTTTTAAAAGCAGCATTTGGGGGTTTTGTAGTGACTTTTAATAATGATTAAATATAACTTCCAGTTTTGAGCAGCAGATAGTGGAAGCAAATAATAAATCAAAGAAATACAGATAGTAATGATGTGTATACTACAGATAGTCCTTGGTTAACAACCACTCATTCAGCAACCATGCACTGAAGAGAGTGGTGCTTATGATCAGTCCTTGGACTTCCAGCTACCCCAGCACCCACCTGGATGGTGTGATAACCATCCAGGTATTTAGAAATCAACTGACGCTTATGATGGTTGCAGCATCCTGAGGTCATGTGATTGCAATTTGTGACCCTACCTGCTGGCATAAGCAAAACTGACAGGGAAGGTCGCAAGTCACTCCTGTAAGTTGCTCCCACTCTGATTGCTTTTTCTCCTTTTTCTCCTGAAGACTCCTGCTATGGAATACAAGATCTTGGGGAATCTCATTTTCCATAGTGCAGGCAGACATCTGGAGCATTCCGCTTCACCCTCACTCTATACTCACACCAAGCTGCAGCATCCCTCTGCCCAGCTGCACTAATGCAGCCACTTGCATGCCTTCCCATACTCCACATGCCAGCCATGCCCATGCCACAGTAGAACATTATTGTAGAACAAAGAGAGGTGAATCTAATTCAGCATGAGTTAGAGCCAATACAGTATTAAGGACTACCACATGGCAGGAAGTATGGTAAAGCATTGTTCTTTTTCTGCCCTTATTGCATTTGCAGATAGCCATCTGTTGGCCCTGTTTCAAGTGGTCCTATTCCTTCTGGGGAAGTGTCGTTGGAGACTCATTTATAAGACCGCTGTAAGGAATATGCTAGGCAGCTAATGGATAAAGTCACTCAGATTCATTCCAAGCTGGGCCAACCTTGATGCAGGTCCATGGAATTTACTGAAGTTTATTTTTGTTTGATTATCTGGGCTGAATTTAATCCTACTGGTCAGTGCTGTGAGCTTGGCCATCTCTGTATTAGAACCTGGTCAGCCAAGGCTTCTCAAAGGATGTGTGGTTGGGTCTGGGAAGCGAGAGAGTTTAAACAATGATGGTCTGTTTCTTCCTGAAGTTATCATCAGTAGACCCAATGCTGCAGCTTCAGAGAGTCCTGGAGAAAGCAGGTTATCTATTCCCCTTTTAGTCAGGTTTCAGGCCCATATATGGAACCAAAAGAACATTGAGTGCCCTTGGGGATGACCATTGAAGGGAGGGGGATGGGGGTAATGTACCTATTCTTATTTTAGTGATATTGAAAGCCATCTGTTCGTGGCTTTCACTGGTCATGATGTCCATCTGGACTGGTTCCAAAGGTTAGGAATTAGGGGTACAATTTTGTACTGGTTTTCTTCCACTTTCTAAGTTGCAGTCACTGTTGATGAGGGAGCGAGGGGTTCAGCCCATGTCTTATTTTGTGTGGGTATCCCCAGGGCTCACCAATCTCTCCACTCTCCTTAACATCTAGATGAAACCACTGTTGAAGTCATTCAATGACACAGAGTGAGGTGCCATCAATATGCTCAGCACCGCCCTGAGTCCACTTGGAGAAGGGTGGGATATAAATAAATAAATAAATAAATAAATAAATAAACAAACAAACAAACAAATAAATAAATAAATAAATAAATAAATAAATAAATAAATATCTCCAGATCAACCAAGTGATGTGGTAGTTCTTTTTTGATGTCGGGAGACTCTGGGGGAAGAATAGGCTTATTCTCAACCCTAACAAGACTGAGGATTTTAAGGTCTCCTGAACTGAATGATTTCCAATCTTTAATTCTGGATGGGAGAAGTTGTACTTCCCCAAACACAAACAGTGAGGAGTCTTCCTAAATTCACAGCTGCTGTTTTGAGAATTAGGTAGCAATGGAGGCCAGGAAGGCTTATTTACAACTTTGTGTTGTGTGCCAATTATGCCCCTTCCTGGGTCATCTGATACTGTCCATGATCACTCATGCTTAGTCATCTCTTGAGCAGATTAGTATGTTCTTCATGGGGCTTCAAGGCGCCACATACGTTATTTAAATTAATACATGGGATTTTTCTGGAAGAACATCCGGAAGTTGCAATTGATCCATAATATAGTGGTACAAGCTATTATGGATGTGTATAAGTTGCACTGGCTCCAAATATACCTCTGGCTGTAATTCCAATAATTCATTGGAAAATGCCAAACTGCTATGTGTTTTATTTTTTATATTGTGTATTTTACGTATTTTATTTAATCTACTTTCTTGTTTGTATGTCTGCCTTCAAGTCAGTGTTGACTCATGGTGACTGCCTGGACTTGCCCCTGCAGTTTTGTTGGCAAGGTTTTTCAGAAGTAATTTGTCATTGATTCCTTCCTATGGCAGAGAGAGAGGAACTGATCCAAGGTCACCCAGTTGGCTTCATGCTTAAGGCAGGACTAGAATTTCCAGTTTCCCAGTTATACCCTGACGCCTTAACCACTACACCAAAATGGCTCTAGTATTGTAAACTACCAAGAATCACATAAAAATGAGGTGAGCATCTATATAAATGAATAAATTCAAGGCGCTGGTGGTTTCCTATAAAGACCTTCATGGCATGGGCCTAGGTGTCAGCCTCATGAGGTACAGTTGTTAGCTTTGCAGGGTAGTTCAGACAGAAGTACCACCTCTATCTTTATTATAAGGTTACATTAACAAAATCTTACAAGACTGAGAGTGCTTCTTCCATTCCTCACTTTTACTTACCTGATAACTAGGTAAGTTCCTTCAGAGATGCTTTCACCACTATCCTCCTTTGGACTCAAATTTCGTTTGTCAAACTGCTATTTAGGCTGCACCTCTTCCTTCCGTCTCCCAAGGTCATTTCCACACACCAATCAATTCCACAGGAACTATAGAATTATTCTTTGTTGGGGTAGGCTATAATAACAGAATCTTGCAAGTCTGATTGCTTTTTCTCTCCTTTCCCTAAAAGTCATCAGTCACGGAGGGCCAGCCTGAGTTTCTGTAGGAGAGAAAGAGAGACTGGCAGAGCCAGAAGGAGGAGTCAAGTGAGGCATCAGTTTTAAGTTGCTATGTAGTCACGAGAGGACAAACTATTAGTCTGAGAATCTTCCTGTGCGTAGGCTTGAGCAATACATCAGTAATTTGGAACTTTCAGATGTGAACCTGGTTGTCTGCATCTAGCAGTTTCTTCTTAATAGTATCTTTGTTCCCAGGACTTAAGGAATGTTTTTGTTCTTGGACAAAAATTTTTTTTAACCATTTCTGAATATTTGCTTCAAGGCCACCTTCCTGTCTCTCTATGCTGGTTTATCTGAGAGGCTTTCTGTTTCCAATGGGCTCCAGCTGGCCCATCAGGTTTGGCAGAAGGGGCATGGTCTTGGTCCCATTGATTATTAGAGAATGTTCTCTTGACAGGATCCAGGAAATGTGCCTTGTCTATTATAGCCCTACCCTTTGGATCACCATACACTTGAGATTAGTTTGGCCCTGACTCTGCTGGAGTTTTGGGAAGCTCTCAAGCCTTGGCTGCTTTCCCAGGGATGGAGGATGGGAGGTTAGTTGAACCCATGGATTGATTATTTGATTGGTTTCTTCTCTTGTCTTTAATACTATTTGGTTTGGGTTCCTTAATTTTTATTATTGTTATTGTTCTCTATAGGTATTTTAAACATTGTTAATTTAGTGATCAATTGAACAAACTTTTCTTCACATATTTTACAATTTTGTGAGTGCTACTCCAATTCAATAGCTAGACACTGCTAGCATGTAGGGGTTCAGTGGGATTTCATTAAAAAAGGTAGGGAGATGGATGATGATCATGGAGCTTGAATGTTTTTTCTCCTTTCTCCAAAATATAGAATGCAATATTACCTGCAGGAATGAGACAGAAAGATCAGACCAAGAAAACACCCACAGGCCCTTTTAATAGAGATGTTCTTCTGGCACATTTGGAGAAGCAGGCAAATGACACTAAAGACCGAGACGATCTGATTCCCTTCACAGGAGAGAAAAGAGGTAGGAGATTAACTAGCACAATTCTGCAGGTGCCATGAACCATCTAGAGTACAGTTTGTACTGTGCTTCTCATACTGATCAACTTAAAGATATTCTTAAGTACATCCCAAAATCAGAATGGGACAACTCGCCCTGGCCAACTTGCTGTAGCAAACTCACTGTTGCCAATTCGCCATGGTCAACTCACCACAGCCAACTTGTCACGGGACAATTCAACAATTTTATTTATTTAAAATAATTAAACATTATTTTAATTTTTGTCATTCACATTTCATTTTGTCCCTCCTTATGCATCCTTTTTTTAATGATTCTTTCCGCCATCTCTTCAATATTATGTAATTTTTGTCCCTCAGCAAGTTGGCTGTGGTGAATTGTCTTCTGGTGAGTTGGCCCCTATGCGTTTGCTGTGGTGAGTTGTCCTAGACCCTCAAAACCCACTCCCATAGCAGTTTAAATTATATTTTATGTTCGTATTGTCTTTTACTTTAAAATAAAATCTACTTCAAGGAATAGAGTAGTGATTGTATGGCTAATACCCCTAAAAGCAAGCCCTTCTTCTATAACTTTGGCCTTCCGTTCCTCTACCCTCATGAGAAAAGGAGCAGTTGCTTTAGTGTGAGCCTAAATTTAGTCTTGCTCCACCAACAAGCTGTACCGCCTGGTCCTTGTCCTTTATTTCGTGCCATTTCATAGGAAGCAGGAACAAAAATAGCTCCAGTGTCACATTCCACGCCTGGAGCAGCACTTTTCTCCCCCATCCCCCACCCTCATTTGACTGCCCTGTTTTATAAAAAAAGGAACCCTTTCTTTATGTTTGTTCTATCTTATGTCTTGCTTTCTTGCTTTCCATTCCAACCCCCCCCCCCCACAAACCAGACGTTGTCCTTTTTTCCAAGAAAAAAGTTGGCAAAAGAAATTCAAAAATATTCTAATTTTGTCCCTTCATAATCTTTATTTTCCCTTTGGAGTAAAGGTGGCATTTTCACCACTGCATACACACATTTCTTTTGTTCTGAAATTTTTTCTTTAAAAAAAATTAAAGATCCATTGCCTAACTACCAACACTAACTTCTCACTAATTTTGCAACTTATTGAGCTAGCTTTTTTTGTGTGTTTCCTACAGTACCTGACTGGCCCTCTCTGGGCACCAAAGGTAGACATGGTTTGGTTGGCTAATACTGCACGGAATCCCAAGACTAGAGTAGAAAGTGAAAAAAATATCCAGAAAAAGCAACTGCAAACCCTTCTTATTTTGTTGCTAAGAGAGCTACATGGACATGTATTCATCAGCAGTCAAGCACTACTCAAAATAAATTTTGGGCATTTCCGTAGCAGTAACTTAAAGCACCTTTGGAGTCTCATTCATTAATCACTGAAGTGACATAAAGCCTCTCTTTGTTACTATTATTTGGGCACAAAATGGTTGAATTGGTCTTGAAATTGCTGTAAGTGGCAAGTGGAAAATGTCTTTTAGCTTTACCTTAAGTAAAACAAATAGAGCTTTATTTTTAAAAGTGTGTGTGAAAATATAAGGAAGGAATTTGGTTTCCTGTTCAAAGGGCCAAGCTTGAATGAGCACATCCCGCAGTGAATGAGAATTTGGAGAAAGGCCTGGGATATCACTCAAGGTGCCAGGCTCCCGAAGGCATCCTCTGACTCTGTGCCATTGCTATTTTAAAATGAATACTAGTCACAGTTAGGCAGCCTTAGAAGTAGGATGCTATAAAAAATGATTTTGCATTAACATAAACTGATGTGGAATTACATAAAATCCAGCCTCTACTACTTTAAGTGTGAGGTTAGCAATCATACTGTGAATCTTGAAACCTGATACAAATAACACACACACACAGTAAGGCCTTTATTTAGTATCCTATGACTGAGTGTTGTAGCTATGATTTATGATGATTGTATTTTAAGATTATGATGATCACTTGTTGCTTGTATGTACATTCAGAGCTTATGCACCAGAGACAAATACCAAGTGTATGTCCAATCACACTTGGCCAATAAAGAATTCTATTCTATTCTATTTTCCTATGAGTTATTGGTAGATAGAGAGGATGATTTTAACTGGGAAGGGGAGAGTTTACTTCCCCTTTTCATACAACAGAGTTTCATTGCCAATGCCTCTGCCCCTTTCTTTTAGTCTTGAAAAGTTAGGAACTATGAAAGAACCACCTTAGGTAGGAGAGTAAAATGTATTTATTTGTTTGCTTATTTGTTTACAGTATATCCCTCCTTTATTCTTTTTACAAATAATTCAAAGTGGTGAACATATTCAACACACCTTTTTCTTCCTATTATTCCCACAACCACCACCCTGGGAGGTGGGTTGGGCTGAGACAGAGACTGATCCGCCCAAAGTCACCCAGCTGGCTTTCATGAGGCATGAAAGGCATGAGTCCATGAGGCAGGACTAGAACTCACAGTCTCCCAGTTTCTAGCCTGGTGCTTTAACCATTAGACTAAAATGGATTTTAGTCTAATGTTTGCTGGATTGGAATGAATCTGTTACTAGCTTGCATATTGCTTGCTGGATTGGAATGAATCTGTTACTACTTCATGTATTTCTAGGAAAAATCTGGGTCCCCAAGCAGAAAGCTATTGATCCAGTTTTGGAAAGTGTAACTCTGGAACCAGAACTGGAGGAAGCCCTGGCAAACGCTTCCGATGCTGAACTCTGCGACATTGCTGGTAAGATGCAAGAGTGAATGTGTTATTTTGTTGTTGTTGTTGTTATTACAATTATCGTTATTCTAAAAGGCTTTGAGTTCTCGGCATTAGGACAAATATTCTACAGTGGGACAGCAGAATAAGCAGCTGAAGGCTTGAACTCATTACTAAATTTGCAAGATACAAATATTTGACTTACCCCTTTGTCCGCAGTACAATAAAATAAAGGCAAAACAAGCTGCTTATTTCCTTCCTTCTTCTTTCAACTTTTCCTACCCCTCTGCACACAAGGTTTTGCTAGGCTTGCCAAGATAGTCCTTTGAAAAAGGCTTGGAAAGCAATTGAGGGTTGGTCAGCCAAGCCCACTTCACAAAAAGAAAAGAAAATATAGTGGTTTCTTATTTCCCCCTCCAACCAAGGGTTCATTGTCTGCTGTAAAACTGCATAAGCCATTTGTAATCTGGATAGCCTGGCTGGGAAAGAGCTTGGAAACATTGCCTGGTAAAGCAATGTTTCTCAACTATGCCAACTTTAACATACTGTATGTGGACTTCAACTCCCAGAATTCCCCAGCCAGCACCAGTGAGAAACACTGGTGTGAGGTAAGTATTATTTCTGAAGATTGGCTGGTTTTCTTAAAGCTGATATTTGGATGGGAAGAAAAGTATGATCCATTTAATGCCTTCCCATCTTGCCAGCATAGTAAATTAATTTCACAGGAAGTGTAAAGTCAGACAAGGATTTGAAAAGCTGTGAAGAAAGTTAATAAAGCAGGAAATCATTGAACTTTCTCTAAGAAGGAAAGAAAAAGAGAGACAACTGTGGATTATTTTACTGGGGGAAACCTATAGACTTTTTCAAATATAAAAAATACGGACAGAATTTTTATATGAGTAAAGCATACTGAAGCTTCCTCCTTGGTGAAGCAAATTTGGTGTTAAAATACAATAAATCCTTATTTAGTGGGCTTGGTATTCAGTGGAAATTTTTGTCATATTTTGACTTCACCTTGACTCTGTCGATTAAATTGACAGCTTCAAGATATAACATGATGCTTATTTCATCAGTTACATAGTTACAGTATATAAGTGAGATAAATCAAAGCAAATGATGGAAATTTGGATTTAATGGACAACCCTTTTCCCTGAATGGTCCAGTCAATCCAAATGTCTACATTTTGATGCTCTGTAATCCATGGTGCCTAAAAGGATCATCTCTTCTCTTCCTCTCTATGATGTCACAATTCAGGTTCATGTGGAGAAAGAAGTATAAGAAACCAACATGTATCTCATTGTTAGATTCATTTTCTGCCTTTTCTTCTGTGACTCACTCAGAGCCATCTTTTTCACCATTCCATCTTGTCTGAGCTTGGCTTTATTCTCGAGAGGTGTGATTTAACCCTCATTTCTGATTTTACTAAAATCCCCCTCCCTTTATTCACCTCAAGTTCCCTGAAGCAACCCCATTCCTGCCTTAACTATGTCTGTTTCTTCCAGCCTGCTGCCTCTTCCTCTCACATTTCCATGACATCATCCATCTCAGCAGAAGTTGCAGAAGGACTGTAAGAGAGCCATGCTGGTGACCTCATAGTCCTGCTTTATGAATGCAAGACTGCATTAGGCCTGCTGCACTCCCTGCTATCCAAAACTATTTTGCTGCTTTATCATTTTATTCTTTTTGCACAAACTGGATTGTGAATTGGAATTCCCACCAAAGGCTTGCTCATTGGTTTCTACTTTTCCTTCATCACATGCAGACTGGCAAAGTGGAAATTCTCACTCCCTATGCGCTCATGAATAAAGATCTGCTAAGAATCCAACTTGCGTTAAAATGGCAAATGGGTTTGCAGTTAATGAATGCACCCCAAGCTTATGCCAAAATGGGATATTTACTAATGAGTAGTTCTGCATATCTAAAAGAGCAATAACTGATTGTTCTATCCAAACACAGTATAGATTTTTCCCTGCCCTTTCCAAAAACAAATACATGTGCAATACTCCAGGAGTTCCAAGAGCTGCTTATGCTTATTTACATACAAATACATCTACATACCATATTTGTAGTGGCAATTTGGTGCACTGCTCATCCATAATATTTAGTGCATGACCCTGGCCTTACTCTGTCATCCAATAAGTTTCTGGTAGGCCTGAGTAATTCTGTTATCTCTTTGAATTGAATGTATGAGCCATGGTGGGCGCAGTGGTTAGAGTGCAGTACTGCAGGCTACTCCTGCTGATTATCGGCTGCCTGCAATTTGGCAGTTAAAATCTCACGAGGCTCAAGGTTGACTCAGCCTTCCATCCTTCAAAGGTGGGTAAAATGAGGACCCAAATTGTTGGGAGCAATATGCTGACTCTGTAAAGCGGTATATAAGTCTAAGTGTATTTGCTGTTTATTCCTATGGCTGCTTCTGGTGCCGAGATAACAGAATGAGGTATCTAACAAAGCAAACTATTAGTAAAATCTCTGCATGAGTCACTGCATTGAGACTTTGCTTTGTTTTAATGAAATAAATGCAGTAACTTAATGATTGCAGTTAAGTTCCCCAGTGCAGTTTAATTCTTCTTAGACCTGGTACCTTCTAAAGTAAATTTTTTAAAGATGTGAAGATTGAGTAGATTTTCAGTTTTATTCTGAAGAGATGCATCAATTGTTTGGGATAAACTACCGTATCTCATAGCAAATCCTGTGTATGTAACATTTTAAGGGACTAGATTACAATATATGCTGTATATGCAGGTAGTCCTTGACTTACAACCATCTGTTTAGTGACTGTTTGAAGTTACAATGGCATTTTAAAAAGTGACCTGTGATTGTTTTTCACATTTACAACCATTGCAACATACCTGCGATCATGTGTTCGAAATTTGGATGCTTAGCAACTGGCATGTATTTATGATGGTTGAAGTGTCCTGGGGTTATATTTTGTGATCTTCTAACAAGCAAAGTCAATGGGGAAGCCAGATTCACGTAACAATTTTAACAGAACTTTTGGGTTCAATTGTGGTCATAATTCAAGGACTACCTGTATTACAACTTTGCTTGGACGACTACAATATACTGTAATAATTTGCATAAGTATATTCAGCAGAAATCTGAATTTACCAGTTCTACACAACTGGTAGAAAACTTCCACAGCCCTCATTAGCACACAAAGCAGAAGGGAAAATATGGCATCAAGTCCATTGTAAGATGTGCTGTAATGGATTCTATCCCCCTTCTGGGATATTACAAGAGACCAATTCGGCTTAGTAATGTTTCTTTAAGAAACTTTAATTGGGAAGCCATAGACTAGAAACAAAAAAAAATTTTTTTGGTAATTATTTTGATATTTTAAAATATATATCTGATTACATTTTTTAAAAAATTATACAAGGTTTTTTTTTAAAAAAAGATGCATTTCAGCATAATAGATAGATAGACAGACAGACAGATCCTTTGCAACTGAACACCTGACTGAGCTTTCTGCTGCTTGTTAAAGAACTTCTGGAGCATGATCAAAGCTAGTGTTTATAAACACTAAATAAAGCAAATTAAATACAGAAAGATATATTTTATATAAAGAGAAGACAATTTGGAAATGCTATTTTTCAACAAGAACACAGCTTATTCGATCATCTGCGCCCTAACGAGTCCTTTTTGGGACTCCAGTCTTAGTCATTCAACCGATGATTGAATATTTTGTTAAGGATTTACAAAAATTGAAGGTGGCAGGCAGTGATTTAGAAAAGAGCTACTTCATTTTCATTCAAATGCAACTCTGGAATGCCTGCTCTAAGATGGTGCTGATGCAATATGTACAGTATATACAAATAACTGGCTAAAATATGTATTTATCACTTATGGTACTGCAGAACTTACTATATTCCTAACAAAAAGTTGCCATCAAATGTACAACTGTCCAGAATGTTGCATGTTTCCTAAACTAGGAATGGATGTAGCTTTATAAGATATTTGTGTGTGTGTTATTGAAAGCATGTCAGAATAAAATGCTAGCTGTGAACTAACCCTGTGATCAAATAAGCTTTTATTGATTCTGAGACCAACAAGACAACTTAGTGTGTGTGTATATTCTATTCAGTCATGTCTGATTCTTGGACACTGCCAGGTCAAATCCCAGCAATTTTCTTGGCAAGGTTTTCAAGAAGTGGTTTGGCATTGCTTCCTAAGGCTGAGAGAAGGCAACTCACTTTATTAAGCCCTTGCAGATTTTGGGAGTAGCTCAGATTCTATTCATACTGGAATTAGAGGACAGATGTGACTCAGGCTTTGTTAAATGGTAATGCATTACTGCAAAGAGCTCACTTGGTAAGATATACTATAGCAATTTACCAATTAGTGAAGAGAACTGTATTTATCCCAGTCCTGTTTCCCATAATGGGTTGATGCAGTGAAATTCTCTTAGATTTAATGGGATATGCAATGGGATAATCACATCAGTTAGGAATCCACTGGTAATGGATGATTAATTATCCAATGTAGCATGTTGTTGCTTATGTAAAAAACAACAACCAAAAAAACCCTCTAATTAGCCAAAGCATTATGAAGAAATAAGGAATCACATCCTGTTTGAACATACAAGTTGTGCTGAGCTTCAATGGATCTTCTCAATATTCCCTTTCAAAATAAATATCACTATTATTTCACATTTTTTCTAGGTTACTGAGTGTCTTGGCCAGATCACTTTCCCAGGAATGACAAATCCATAAATTTATTTAACTTTGTTTTCTTTGATTTTTTTCCCCCTTCTCTCATGTAGCTATTCTTGGCATGCATACGTTGATGAGTAACCAACAATATTATGAAGCACGAGGGAGTACAACTATAGTCAACAAAGAAGGATTGGACAGTAAGTAAGGTTTACAACACTACAATAATCTAACAAAGGGAGTCAAAAGCAGCAGTGTTATAATTATAGTTAATAAAACAGTATAGATTCAGATTAAATCCAGATTCAAGAGAGGAAAGCAGATTCAGAATATGTGAGAATGCTTGTGTCATATTCTGTGAAGGCACATAAATTCAAAAGGTATGATGTATGTTTCCACACTACTCAGAATCACTTTTTCCCCTTCAAATCCAGATAATTGCCCAATACCTATATTTGATTTCCCCCCCCCATATAATTCTGTGTCCCTACATTTAATGAAAAGAGCAGAAGATAGTAAAAACGAAGGAATAAGCATGAGTTGCAAGTGGCTCCAAATATCACAGAGTCCTTTTGAAGATCAGTCTAAAAATTAGCTTGCTGTTTGGGAGGACTTTTCTCCTGTTGAATTTAAACTTTCTGTAATATTAAATAGGACTGCTTTTCTCCCAACCTTGTCTCCATACTTTTTTTCCCTTTCTCTTGCCTTCTCTTATTAAGCATCTCCAAAATCCAGTGCTTTCATCAAAATTACAAAAACAGTGTGGTGGTGTTGTTTGCAAGGCAAATTTTGCCCCTTTCTGTACATTTGTGAAATCACAACATAGCGCTTTTGTGGACCATACCTTTTAATCACTGAATCTTCCTTTTCCTTCTCAGAAAACTTTCCTCTTGCTCCAGTTCTATTCTGGTTATTTCTTTTTCTCTCTTTGGTGTGTGTTTCTATTGGAAGGAGGAAGGAGAAAGTGTCTGTATGTGTTTGTGAGAATGATTTGCATTTCTGAACAAGAGATAGAATAGTTGATATCTGTAGATAGTGTTAATTAAATCTGTGAATACAGCATCTTATTTTACAAGCAATTATTTTAATTGCTTAGTAGTTCTTAATTCAGTTTTAACACCTTTCTTGCAGAGTTCCTGCTCTGTTTTTGAAGTTCTAGCAAGTATCTATACACAGAGAGGAAAAGATTCAAGTAGGTCAGTGGTTTATTGTCAGGACAGTAATAATCTCCAAATTTGGTTTCAATTGGAGTAAGCAAACCTAGTTTGATAAAATGGAGAAGCTGGGTTTTGGATTTGCTGCATATAGGTTTTCTTCTCCTTGGGTTTTCTTTCAGAGAATCATCTTTAATTTTTAGGTAAAGATGCTAATGGTACTTTTGTAATATGCATCCATAATGTGAATCCATATCTCCATCTTTAGGGTCATATGCCCTGGGAAAAGTCATTTCTTTGAAATAATCTCCAGGGAATGTTACTGATTAATACTTTATGTTTAGAATTGATTATAGAGACATATGTTCTCTACAGAGCAGATCACTTGAGAATGTTGGAATTATTGATACTGTAGAAATGTTAAATTTATTTGTACTGGAGTTTCAGAAAAATACACATTTCAGAATTGATCAAAGAAATACTTTTTCTAAATACTTAGTGCTTATATATAATATGTACAATATAAGTGCTTATATAATATGAAAAATTTTCCCCTATTTTTTGGTGAGGGGTAGTCTTTTTCATGACATACAATTTGTCATTTTTCACTGAGGAAGCAAATACACTGTCAATGTCTACAATGAATGTAGATTTCACTTTAAAAAGAAAACAGTTATGATGAAGTACAGAAAAAAAGCTTTCCTTCCTGGCATGCAGTTTATGCACCCAAAAAATTTCCAAGCATGAATTTCAGAAAACAAGACATTCAAATGTATTTTCCCCCTTTTCTTTGGTCTCTAAACTGAAAAAAAAAATCTTAAAAACACATTCCAAACAAAACCTATAAATCTTACTATTCTCTCAGTACAGCTGCTAAGAGACATAAGACATTATTATTGTATACATTTATTTATAAACTTATTTAAATTCCAATTTTTCAACATGGGTTGAAAAGACATCTGTCTGTTCTGTGCCTCTGTAAGAGGCATATGAAAGCATTTTTAAAGAAAATAGAATTAAAAAGCAGCTTAATTATTAAACTACCAAAGCTGAGTCTGTTCCATGTCTTTGTATTCAACTTTGTAGATGTTTTTGTCACCACTTGGCCAATAAGAATTTAAAACTGTATCAGTGGTTGGTTGGTACTGAACTTATTTTAATTTATTTTCATAAGAATCCAGCATCAGAAAATAAAATTCTTCCATTTATACACCGAGTGAAATAAATGCTATTACAAATGTTGTAAGCTTTAGGAGATCAGGGTTGAAGCTTACAAGATGAGTAAGAGTGAAGCTACTACTCTTTCTTCATTGTATCACTAATGACTGGTCAGAAGCAAATGGACATGGATCTTTATCTCTTTCACTCATGTAGGTATAATTAAGCCCACCCAGTATAAACCAGTTCCTGATGAGCCAAATTCAACCAATGTAGAAGAAACTTTGGAACGAGTAAAAAACAATGATCCAGAACTTCAGGAAATTAATCTCAATAATATTAAGGTATGATTTCCTTTCTACCTGGGTTTGCTTTAAGTAGTCAGAAGGGGTAAAATTTGTACTATGGTCTACTAAATTACTCTGCCAAAAATTCATAAAATCAGGTGTGACTCATTTATTGACTGCCTTGCTTAGCAACAGAAATTCGGGTTCCAATTGTAGTTGTAAGTCAAGGACTGTCTGTACAGAAATACACTCTTTGGGGTTTCTTCACAATAAAGAGGCTCCTATTGACTTCTTCCAAGATTTTTTAAAGATGTTGCAGGCTACCCTTAAATGGTCTCCCATTCAAGTATTTACCAAATTGGACTTGCATGCCTTTTTTCAAACTCATCTAAGGTTTGCTATATGCTGCCATTTGCATTCCCCTCTCCATGACCCAAGAAGCGTCTAGAGAATAAAGGCAATGACTTTTCCCTCCATTACTTGAATTGACTTGTTGAAAAGGTATCTTTTTCACACCAGAACTACAATTGAATCATGAAGTAGAAGTTAAACTGAGATGGTAGTTCTAAAACAATATACATCATTCTTTCCATCAAAAAGCAGTCAATCATTTCAGAGAAAATATAGTTGGCATTATTGTGACAGATGCTTTCCCTGTCTATCTCTCTGATATTTAACATATGAAACAAAGCTGATGCTGCAAAAAAAAACCAAGTTATATACACATGTTTTGTTCCAGGCACATTTTGGACTATAATTCTAAATCAAGGAAGAATCTAAAGTATGGCAGAAGGACCAAAAGAACATACTACTTTCCAAGTGCAGTTGCTTGATTTTCTTTGCAATATGTTTTACCACTGCTTTATTCTACCTGTTTTAAAATGAAGTTGAGATTCCTATCTTCTGCTCCCACTCTTCACTATCCAGGCAAGATGGGTGGTGTATAAGTTAAATAAATAAAATGATTCCAACTGGGTTTATTTTTTGCTTAAAAACTCAGCAGGGGAAAGGTAGGATAATAGCACAGAACTGACATGTTTGAAATGATTTAAACGGTGTCACTGGATTTAGGAGATCCATGATTCCTTTGAATTTATGGTTGTGTCCCATACACAAAAACAGCTCATATCACCCTTGTCTGATGTTTCTGTTTTAAAGGATATCCCTGTACCTATTTTGAAAGCCTATGCTGAAGCTCTGAAGACTAACACCTATGTGAAAAAGTTCAGCATAGTAGGAACAAGAAGTAATGACCCTGTTGCTTTTGTAAGTGTCAGATGACGTGCACCTAATCTTCTCAGAAAAGCTTTTATTGGGATTAATTTGCCTCCTTTAATGACATCCTATTTGGTTGAAATCCAAGTCTGATATAAGAACACTGCCTTTTTCCAAGTGAGTTAGGAAGAGGGTGATCAAGATGGGGAGGAGACTGGAAACCAATTCCTGTAAAAATACCGGGTACATTCAGTCTGGAAATGAGATGATTGAAAGATGTGATAGTAGTCTTCAGAAGTAGGGTTGTCATATAGAGGAGGAAGTGAACTGGTTTTCTGCTGTGCTAAAAACTAGGACGAGAAACAATGGATGGAAACTATAGAGAAGGACATTCTGATTAGTCATTGGGATTTATTTATTTTAAGGAATTTCCAGGTAATAAGAGTAATTCCAGGTAAAAATAAACCATTGGAATAGGTTGCCTCATGAGGTAGCATATTTTTCTTCACTGGAGATCTTCAAACAGAGGCTGAGTAGCCCCCTGCTTTAACAGTTCCTGCATGAGCAAGAAATTGGGACTATATGGCTCTTTCACACAGTTCTTTGAACTATGCTATTTCTTATTCAATGGTTCTGGTTTTCTTCTAATGAATCATACTTGTTATAAACTATTGGTTTGAGTTATGACAGACATGGTTGACAGAAGCAGAAGAAATTGGGGCAATAGGTAAAGAAGTTAGGGGACTGTGCATTAAGCTTCCAAGCTGTCAACCTTCAAGGAACTCATTCTATAAATTCTACAGTGGAAAGATCCACTGAAAGACTGCAGGTTCTTAAAAGAATATGAATCCCTAGAGCTAAAATACGCCCCTTTTAAGAAGGTAACTTATGCTCCTGAGGGTTGTCATATGTTCAGTCTTAAACTGATTTTAGGTTCCTTGGTAGCAGAGCTGTTCTCTTTACAAAGAACTCTCTATGGCTGAATTCTCAGGTTAATCATTAATCAAATTTGATGACTTCTATTGTTATGAATGAAGGTAAATATTTGTGTCCCAGGATAATGGGACACAAATTGGATTATTCTTCCAATAATTGGATTATTCTTCCAAGCTTTTTGGCTCGTGCAGGAGCCCATCATCAGGGAATATTTCTGGAGAGAGAGAGGTTCCCCGATGCTGATGAACTCCAGCACAAACCCAAGCACAAGCTTGGAAGATTAAAGCTTTGTTCCCAGTGATCGGCTTGGATTGGATCCTGCAACTTCTATTGTTATCCTCCTATCACTAAAAGCTTATTTCTATTTTCACATATAAAATAATCTTGTTAATTTGTTCATTCTTAGATTTATATCCTGCCTTTGCTTTGTACAACTTCCTTGGGCAGTTGGTTGGCAGCTGAGTTGAACTAGCCAAGAGTCTAATTTAGAAGGGCACCACTAATGTTGCTCATAATAACAACCCTGTGATGTGTCAAAGCTTCCTTGTGGGTTTCTCAATCACCCAAAAGATAAGATAGAAAACTCTGGTTTGAGTCAGCATTGTAGTTAACTTGTGACAAAAAAGGCATTCTTGTATTAATGGTGCTGTCACTGAACCTTTGCTTAAAGTTATTAGCAACAGTAATAATATATGAGTATTTTGCTTTTCTCTTTGTCTTCTCTTCATTGGAAGGCGTTGGCAGAAATGATAAAAGAAAACTGCGTATTGAAGAGTTTAAATGTGGAATCAAATTTTATTACTGGATCTGGAATCCTGGCCCTGATAAAAGCACTGCAGAACAACACAACACTAATTGAACTCAAAATTGACAACCAGGTAACCTCTGTAGAATAAGATCAGCTTCCACCAGATTTTATAGTCCAAGCAATAACCTCCTCTTCCATTTTGATTCTGGGCTTTGTATTACAACACTGAGATAGGAGGACACTTGAGGATATCAGGGGGAACAGCCATTGAGCATTACATATGCTTGACATTTATATTCAGCTTAAAGATGGAATAGATCTGTCCAGATCAGTATTTCTTAATCTTGGCAATCTGAGGCTGTGTGAACCTCAACTCCCAGAATTCCCCAGCCAGTATACTAGCTGAGGAGTTCTGGGAGTTGAAGTTCTCACAGCCTCAAGCTGCAAAGGTTGAGAAACACTTGTCTGGACTGTAGACAAGGATGATGGATGCTTCCAGGTGGATATAATGCTCTAGAAATGCTGTGTGTGCTTTCACTCTTTGATATCCTCAATCAAAGGCTTCTTGTTGTATGGAGGGAGGGTCATATCTGGCATAAAATTTCTTTTATTCTATCACGTGACTCCTTAAATTTTTGAATGCTAGAGCAATATATTATTAGAGCACTGGTTCTAGAGAATTTTAGGGAGAGTCTAGGATTCCTTTAGGGTCTAACTTCTCTGGCTCTTAATTTCTCCCAGACAAACCTGGGACTCCAAGATTACAAATAACCTTATTAGTCTTTCTTTATAGTTTCAGTAGGTTATCATTCCTCCCATTGCAGTCACAGGCAGCCCTTCCTCCTATTGTATCTTCCCCTTTTCTAGCATAATAAACAGAGGGACATTCTGCTCTCTTCTGATGAACTTTCTCCTTTGTACTGCCTCATCACGTAGGCATAAACCTGCAAGATAAGCAACTAAAATTCAAAAGTGCTTCTATGCTATTTTTTTCTATTCTTTTTTAAGTGCCAGCTTTTGGGCAACAAGGTAGAAATGGAGATCGCCAGTATGTTAGAAAAAAACACCTCTCTCTTGAGGTTTGGTTATAACTTCACTCAACAGGGACCCAGACTTCGGGCATCCAATGCTATGATGAACAACAATGACCTAGGTGAGATTTATTTTTTTCATAGAAGTATGGGTTCTTGGGGTGGACGTGACCATACTACTTGATCTGTTAATCCAAGAGATGGCATGGTTATGTATTAGCTTTCTTTAACTGGTCACGTCTGGTTGAAAATTCTGGGAGTTGTAGTCCAGCTAAAGAATTAAAGATCATCAGGTTGGGAAAGATGTTGTTTATTGGCTCCCTAGTGGGCAGAAGAGATTGCTTTCTTGTTATCTTTTTGTAGTTGCGTCAATTTTCCTTCATTCGATATTTATGGGGGTGGGGGGAGTGCTGGATTCATAAGTGGGTAGGGTTTTTCTGGGGAGTGGAGGGTGAATGTTGCTTGAGATCATATTTTTCAAAGGAATATCACAAATTGGCATCTTAAAAGGAAGGAGACCAAGATTCTACCTAGAAATATAAAAAAACAAGCAAGCAAACAAATCAATAAATTCAAGAAATGGAAATATGTGGAAAGATAGATTATTATTTCTGAGGTTTTTTAAATGAAAAAGTATCAGACTTTTAAAATGTGGTCTCTTTCCCTTAATTCCCTGGCTGCTATTCCTGCAGTATTCAAAGTGTGAGTTTGGGATTGATTTTGTTTAGTTTTTTTGATGGTGCCAAACTTTTCAGGAAAAAAACAGCATATACCAAGTGGGATGTAATTACTGGTAGATGAACTTGCCTTCAGATGATTCAAGTCATTGGTCTGGACCAATATTACCTTCTAACTTAACTTGCAGTATTTCTTCATGGACTTGGAGATCCTTTTATAGAAACAATTTGCATTCAGTCAGGAACAGTTTGCATGTAAAGCGTGTAGCATATATATAGAATATACAGATAGATTACAAACTCTCCAGCTCACAAACAGTGGAAAATCTTGACCTCTTGTGGAATTACAAAATAGCTTAAGCGTTTCACTAGTGCTCATGGAAGATCAAACCTATTAACAAAGGACCTGCTCTGCAAAATATGTTGTGCCTGTATTATACTGCATTCATGGAAATATAAAGATGCTATATGCTCTCTGAGCTTGGTTGTTTGCTGTCAGACATTTCATTACTGATATTACCTAGTTAGGTAATGAGACATGTGCAATCAAACAGCCATGCTCAGAGAATATCAAGGATTTCACAATATATGAAGCTTCTGTCATTGATTGGATGAGCATAGCAAGGAAGAGCCCTATTACATGGGGAGCAATCTATCACAATTATTTATTAATCCAGATTTTGTTAGTAGAAACAGATGTCAATTGGCTGGGGAATGGTCTCAGTTGACCTCCTTGGTGCAAAAGCTCTACAGAAAATATCTGACTTAGTTCTTATTTGCAGCTTGTATACATCGAAGTGACGGTGCCTGACATAACACCTCAGCCCTGGAACTGGAAGATGTATAAGTATTTCCCTGCAATCTTGTCTTGGCAATTTCTTTACTCTCCTTCCCTGATTGGGAACTAGTAGTGCTTCTCTGCTATTCCATTTGGTTCTGACTGTCCCCTTGCACTTCTGTTCATGGATTTCTCTAGGATGTCCTTTGATTCTTCAGAAATAGCTGCCTTATTGGAACGAAAATATCTCCTATCTTCATGGTTGAATGACTGTGACTCACTCTTTCATTCTGTCCTTGCTCTTCCTTTGCCTTCTGCTTACTTATGTGATTGACTTTTGCAATTGAATATCATGTGATTTCAGCTGGGAACAAGTTTCTTTAAAAACAACCTTCCTCAATGTAGAGTCTACACTGTAGACAGTCCCAAAGGTTTTCAGCCCAAGTACAGAACATGCAGCTAGCCAACCAGAATTAGGCCAAATGAGGTTAGATGGTATTCTCCAGATATCATACCCTCTTTTAAAGCTCATTTCTACATTAGGGTTGCCTTTATTGTAATGCCAGCAATTCAATCTGATAAAAACAGGGCAGCACTTATTTTTGTCAGGAAAAAAACCACCTGGTGTGTCAGTTTTATGAAGAGCTACTTCAACAGCTGGCATTTAACTTGATTTTTCCAACAAAGTGAAGATTTTTAAAATGTTTATTCCCATGTACAATGTCTGGATCTTCCACAATGAAAAAAAAAATTCAAACTGTTGATCGTTTCAACCCTAAACTTGTCTTTTGCACCATTTTCATTCAGTTGTAACTCTTCTAACTACAGTTGCTTTTCCCCAAAGAATCATAAGTGGGAAACTGCAACCAGAGTTACTTAATCAAGAATCCAATTGGAACTAATTTCTGCAGAAATTTGGATGGGGAGAGAAGGGAGTAAAACAAACATTGTGGAGTCCGGTTTTCTTCTTAGTCTGATTGCAATGGACAGTTACATATTCTAGGCCAGGGTTTTTCAAACTGGGTTCTGCAAGGACTTAAAACTGACTTTTGTGGAACTAATGGGATTTTTAAAAAACCTCTGCAAGCAACAAAGGAGAAAAAGAAAAGTTTGAATACAGTTGACCATCTGCTCCCACCTTAACAATGCTCTTCAGGGGCATCAGTAGCAACACTGTCAATAGGGAAGGGCTTGTCAGTTGACATGCAGATCAGGGATTCTGTTTTTTTTTTTTCCTGAACAGGTTCTGCAGCCTGAAAATTAGAAAACACCTGCTCTAGACAGAGGGTGTGGTCTTGTGCATATTTGCTTTTTAGTTTGGTTAAAGTAAGAATTTTAAAATAAGAATTACACAGTAAGGGCACAAAATGAGCCCTGGCAATTAATTCAGCCTAGTGTTTTCAGACATTTGATTTCTTTCTTTAAATATCCAACATTGAATTGCTGAGGCTTGTTCAAAGATGATTAGAGGTTTTAGTATTCTAATTGTTACACCCAGGGTTACTTGTCCTTGTCTCCGATGGTCTTGTAATTCAAGAATTTAGAGTATTTATGGACCTCCCCATTTCTATACATAAGAAATGGGTCCTGACCTCAACTGTTGTTTTTTTTCCTCAGTGAGAAAAAGACGACTTGCAGACCTGACTGGACCTATCCTTCCCAAGTGTCGAACTGGCGTGTAGTTTTGGTTGTGGAGATGTGTCCGTAAGCTTGCACTGGTTTATGATGGCTTACGGAAGCAAGGCAACTGTGCGATGATTTTATGCAGCTTGTTTTTCGTACGACACCCTTGCACATGAAAATTTTAAATTAAATAATTATTATGGGCAAAGGTCTTCATTATCGATTTATAGAATATAACATTTTTATTTTTAAACAGTAATCCAAAGTTTTAGCCTGTCAACCAATCTTGAATTCTGGTGAAAGATATCATGGCTCGGGAACAGCTTGAAATTATAGTTAGATCACAGCCTAGTTTTTGTATGAATTTGTGTGTGTGTGTGTGTGTGCGTGCTCTGATATGCATGAGTAGTTAGTAACAATAAAAATATGCAATACTACTCTGTAAATGTAGCAGAAATGTTAAAAAAATACTTTATTTTCATTTTGAAAGAATTAGAAAGATTCTGCTAATCTGACATTTTTATCATCCCAATATACATAATCACTTTAAAGACTTGAGAATTGCTATCAGCCAGCAACATCCAGAACCCTAAATTGCAACTGAGCATTAGAATCATCTATTATACTTAAAGCAGCTCACAGCCCTCCAGCACAAAAATATGTAAGGCCACTGTTTCCCTAAGCCAGGCTTTCTCAACCTTGGCAATTTTAAGATGCTGGCTGGGGAATTCTGGGAGTTGAAATCCACCAGTCTGAAAGCTGCCAAGGTTGAGAAACACTGTCCCAAGCAATAGTCACAAGAAAGGCAGCTGCTGAATGGGATGTTGGTTATTTCTAATTTTCCTGAAGAAGTGAAGTTAAAATAATAGATTAAATCTGATAAATCACATAAGAGTGTGCCAGGCCTCTTTCTGCTTGCGAAGTGAATGTTTTATTTTTATATTATGTTTCTGTTTCGCTATCTCATAGCGACAGTCTCCCTGATCTAACATACTTTTGCAAAAAGCTGCATGGGATATAACGCTTGAAAGCTTTATTTGAGGTTCTGGATTCATTCCAGTCCATTTGCTCTGCCAGAGCAGAGTAATTAGTACCTATGCAAGATTGGCCAATCTCCCTACACTGTTGATAAGGATATATCTTCTCACTGCACAATTCTTCTGTATTTCCTTGATGAAGGGCGACCTTACATTCTGCAGACAGTGGCTGAAAGTTGAAGCCATATAAATATGATTTTGCCTCTCTTGCCAAAAGAGGGTACCATTTGCTTTTATGTCTCCCACTTGACAGTGTCATATTCTGCCCTCCCCAAATGGAGATGAGAATTCCACAGCTAAAGGGACATGGGGAATTTCCATTGGTGCTCATAGTATCGTTAGAACCTTTAATGATTCAGAGTGGCGAGCATCCAGGAACAGGCATAGCTTTAATCTTTGGACTCAATGTTCATCTGAAGAAAGATTGGAGGATTTAAAACAGCAAAAAGGATGTTATTATTATTAAATTATTATTATTATTATTATTATTATTATTATTATTATTATTATTATTATTATATCTCTGTGCAATTTAAGGCGGTATACATAAAGCTTCCTCCTTTTTACAGATAGGAGATATTTTAGATATTCAACATGCCCTTTAAATTCTGAAACATCTCTTCCCTAAAACTGAGGCAAGTTTGACTTCTTTACAGGAATTAAGAAGCAAAAAGAGCACCTGTACTTCTGTCCCTAACACTCCTGAAAATGGATCAAAAGGTTGAACCCCTCTTACTCTAATTATACAATATTAAGAACCCTAATTCCTATGGCCCAAAGTGTAATCCTCAGGATGAAAAAGCTTGTCTAACTCTGCAATACAGCCCAATTCACAGTCAACAGATGACATCCCATTAGTTCTGTTACTGCTAGACGGCAACATTCATAACTGGCACAGAATTCTATGCAACTTGTTAAAATTAATGGCAAATGCATTATAGCCTTCCCTGTTGAGTTGAGATCCATTTTTCTATTTTTTTTTCATTGTTCGCAAATTAGGTCATCCTAAAGCATCACATGTTAGAACCTCAAGTTGTCTTGGTGAAAGACTCTAAATATGGTTGAATCTTTCTCCTCCATGCAATTTCTTCTGAGAGGAATCCAATCACACACTGAAACTTTGACTGCAGCTGGAACTGAAGAGCTGCTTAACTGTCCCCCAATTAACTCCCTCAAATCCCATTAAAACACATCTCAGAACAGGCATCTCATGCAATCATGAGGGAGTATAACTTCAGGAGTTGTCAAATGCATTCCACCGGTACCCGCTGCCGGGTCCCTGTACATTCACATTCCTCTTTGAAGGTTTGTCCTGAAGGTGCCAGTGTAAGACCTTTCTCTTGGCAGAGAGGACAACAGGCTGTAAGCCCTTTTTGTTGGCATTGCTGACATGTCAGGACAAGTTGACGGCAGAGCTGGGTAGAGCAAAGACGATACTGGTCCCAGAGTGTCCCACAGTAACGGCAAGCTGGAGGGGATGAAAGCAAGTTTAGATTGGTTAGGGGAGCAGTTGTTTATGATTGCTGCTGACCCTATTTTTCCGATGATTTTAGGCAGAGTATGATTGGGTTCACACAGCTACCAATTACTATCCATGGTTTATTCAGTAAGACACAATGAATTGGAATTAGTTGGGACAGCTAAGTCATAAATTGTCCTTTATGAGCACAGTGGTTGGGATCACACAGCACATTTAGCCTAAACCAAACATTCTGTATTAGTTATTATGTACTGCATTTAGGCCCCATAATTATTCTGCAAGCTCATGCTAGTCATGAGTGGCTCCTCCTTTTATAGTAAGCCCTTAATTTAATAGACTATTCAGAAGGAGGGGACATCTGTTAAATCAAAATGTCCGTTAAACCTGAATATAGGTCATCTGTATCAGTATACATTTGTGTAGTTACATAATTTTTAAAAACAGCTTAAATGGTTTAGCAAATTAACCTTAAATGGGGTTGAAGAACAAGTAAAAAAATGTCCATTGTATCTGAAGTCCATTAAACTCAGTATATTAAACTGAAGTTTACTATATTCCTACAATCACAAATTTGTAATACAAATTAGTTGAAAAAGTATGGCTTGCCTTCCATCTTCCAATGACGGAAGGGCAGATATTTGAACTTGAATTTCTCTGGTCCAAACTCAACATCTTAAAACACTTGGGGGAAGAGCAGTGTGCTACTTATGTGGTACAGTATGTTCATTCTGGGTTTTAATTGTGACTGACCAAACCATAGTTAGTTGAAATGTATGCCAGGATAAAGGATTTGGGCAGCGAGTCAGTCTCTCATTTAAAAAAAAACCCTTAAGTATAAAAGAAAAAACCCTTGGTCGTTCCAAATAATTTCCCCCAACTAAATGAACTGGACTACAGCCTCTCATTAGGCGCAGCCATCTTGCTGTTCATACAAAGGGCAGCTAATTGAAGGAGGCTGAGCAGGACGGAGCCCTCCTACAGTAGTTTCCAACCTACTGGCTTACAGGATGCATATAGCAAAAGTGCTGCTCAGACCGGAAAGAACATACTTTACCTGAAATGACATCACTGTTTGAGGAAATGGCATAACGTTCATCAAAAACAAAAAGCTTTCCTCTGTAGAACCCATCAGGAAATTCTTCTAGGTACTTGTGGATGCCACCTTTGAGATGATACACTTCTGTGCATATACCCTGGTCAAAAGCAACACCACACCCAATAATAGTTTTAGAAATTCTGAAAAGCCAACAAAAGGTTCTACAATCTACAACTAGTTTGGTTATCAGAACACACGGACTATATCACTTTGCTGCATTTTGTTATGAAAGATTTATTTCATGAGAGGATGTAAGCCAAGCAAGATGTGAATTTTCTACGTTTTTTTTCTTTTTCAACAAAGACTGAGTAGCATTGGATTCTATATCAATTAACAGCAGACGCCAATCTGTTCCATATCCTAAAAACTAATCTCTAGAATCACGCTAGGCCATTCCCTATGAGCTCAGAGGCCTAGCTCTAGAGAGGTGGTTCCAGTGGTGGGTTGCCCCCGGTTCGGACCAGTTTGCAAGAACTGGTAGTAAAATCAGTGGGAGGCTTCGCCCACTGACCCGGACGTCATCATAAATGATCTGCGCATGTGCAGAAGAGCGTGTGTGCACGCGTGCACACTTTGCTTGCGTGCATAGGCACAATATGAACCGGTAGTAAAGGTAAGTAGAACCCACCCGAGTGGGTTCCCAACCTTTTTTTGATCATGCCCCAGCTAAGCATCTCTAACACCACCACCACCACCACCACCCCCGGTGACATATAATTCTTACTATTCAAAAAGTGAACTCCTACTCACTCGGAGGAAGCCTAAAAGGCCATTAACTTGGGTTAAACAAGATTCCAATTGCCCCCATTAAAAATCAAGTTGCACATTGGGAACCACTGCTCTAGAGCAATGCTGCTCTAGAGCAACTTTATGATGTGTAGATTTCAATTTATAGAATTGCCAGGAAAGCCAGTCTGACGGAGTGATTAAGGTACCAGGCTAGAAATTGGAACAGCATTAATTATAGTCCTATCTTAGGTACAAAGGCAACCGGGTGATTTTGGGACCAGTCCCTCTCTCTCAGACCTAGGAAAAAGGCAAATCACTAACCACTTCCAACATTTTGCCAAGAAAACAGCAGGGACTTGTCTCCAGGAGTCGAGACTGAACTTGAAAGCTAAAAAGGACAATACTGCTCTGTCAGTGGGAGTAATGTATATTTGTGACCTCACAAAACATAGCAATTTAGTTACATCTGAATTTGTTTTGAAGAACTTGTTTTTTCAGATTGACCCAGGGGAGTGATAATAAAATACTAAGAATGACCAAGGTGACAAAACTGCCAGAACAGCCTGGCTATTAATTACAAAGATCTCTGAATCAAGCTCCCTCCCTCCCTCCCCTCCTATCTAAAGAGAAAGGGAAGACTGGGATGCACAAGATCTCCATGACACAAAACTCTCCCATTTCTATTCTTAAACATCCTCTCCCCACTCCCCAAAGCATAAATAAGGGCCCAAAACATTTCAGCCCCATTACATCGTTGGAAAGCCTGCCAACAAGTAGGAAGCTGAATTGTCCCCCATCAAAAACTCGCCTCTCCTCTTGAGCAGAAAAATTCTCAGTCACTAAATTAGTTAAGAACCCAATTAATGAGCTAGAATGTCTTCTAGGTCACCCAACTGTAATGAAGGTCAGCTCTGTATTACATCAAAGGCTGGGTGATGCTAAATGATACTATCTTTTACATAAGATTCTGAGATCTGGTTTGGCTGTTTGCTCCTCCGTAGAATGGCCATATGGAGAATAAATTTTGCAGCAAGGGTAAGATTTGGTCCATCTGTTTTTCCTGCACTGAACAAAGGTGTCTGTTTAATGCATAGTTGGGTTCACAAAATTATTAAAGGATAACTTTGATCTTTATCTAAACTGCAATGATTCATCCATTACAGGTCGTGAAAGAGCAGGTGCTCTCTTCCAGCTCTTTTTGAACAGTAATTAGTTTAAATACTTCAAGTCATTTTGTGCAAGTTAATTTGTGGTTATCTAGAGTCTGACTTTGTTCAGCATTACGTAACTGCCAGAAGATTGGACCTATTAGATCTGCCAGGGAAACTATGAATGCCTTGTGCAAATCCTGCTGTGTTCCACCCCTGTCCAATTCCAAGTCAAGTCCGCTCCCCTGAGGTGACTCACCTTAGACCTGAGGTAGGCTGAGCCCCGCTCACAGCGGATTCCTCCCGTACAGTACATCAGGATGCGCTTGTCCCTGAAAAGGTCCAAATTCTCATCTATGTAGATGGGGAAGTAGCTGAACTTCCTAATGTTGGGAGCCAGACAGCCTTGGAAATGCCCCTGCAATTAAAAAAAAAAACATTACTTAACCTGTGATATTAAAAGATAAAATCAGGAACAAATGCAAATATTATGGTGCCACGTCTCATTGTTGGATTTTTTCAGAACATAGAAAGAATGAGTTGGAAGGATATTACAGGCCATCTAGACCAGGCTCCTCAGTGCATCCCTGACAAGCAGCCATCCAGGCCCTGATTGAAAAGCTCCACATAGTGAAGGACTGGCCCGCAGTGCTGCCAGCAAAAACAGAGCTTGCGAGGGCTGCATGTGTTGTGGTCCACCAGCAGCCTGCGGAGCTTGACAGCGGAGTCAGACAGTGAGGAGGCTGGGGAGGAAAATGGGCCTGTCCTGGAGTCTGGGGAAGGCCCGGACAAGGGATCTGCGTCGGAGGCAGAGATGGGGCCAGGGCCATCTGGGAGTGATGCACGGACTCCGGTGCCTCCAGAGTCGGACAGCAGAGAGGCAGAGGAACAGGAGGAGCCTGTTCCTAGTGCGCGCATGCGCAGAGCTGCCAAAAGGCATGAACAGTTAAAACAAAAGGGACGACTTGGGAGTAAGGCCTGGAGATGATTGGCCCCTCCCATAAGGCTTAAAAGAGGAGCAAAGGCACATGGGCACTTTGCAGGAAAGCAACATTGTTAATTCTGTTCCCAGTCGTCATCTCTGCTTGATTCTAGAATCCGTGTGGCTTTGCCAAGTATCTCCAAGTAGGAGATAAAGGTTAGTGATTATCCTGAAGGACTTTTTGCAACTAATTGGGACTCAGATGTGAATGAACATAATTCACAGCTGTTGCAATAAAAGAGGTTTTTGGGACTACTCGTGTGTTTTAATGACTCAGGAAGCCTAGGTCACAACAGGATGCGGCCCTCCTGAGCTCTGTCTTTGCTGGCAGAGGGTTGCAGGAGGCACTCACATCCAAAAACGGAGCTTGCAAGGGTCACGGGCGGCACTCCCGAGCTCCGTTTCCCCTGGCAGAGGGTTGCAGGAGGCTATGGCAGCTGATAACAGCTCGGGCGCCCGTTTTCGCTGGCAGAGCGTTCGGGTCACCACAGGCACCCTGACACGAGTGACATCAAGCTGGCCATGCCCAACCCGGCCCTCCAAGGTCAAACACAACCCTGATGCGGTCCTCAATTAAATCAAGTTTGACACCCGATTTAGAATATTTACACTGTATAGCTGCTCATCTTGAGTACATAATTCATAATTAATTACAACAGAGTGCAGGTGAGCTGGACTGAATAAAGTCCCAGCCCTGCCTGTAGGCTGAAGACTGATATTTTGATAGTTCTTCTAGTGCTGAGGTCCCAAAGGTGCTTTTTCAAGAGGCAACTGGACTTTCTAGTTTTTCTTTGAAGACTTTCGCTTCTCATCCAAGAAGCTTTTTCGGCTCTGACTGGATGGTGGGGAATGGAAAGATTTATACTCCTTGCAGACAGCTGGTCATTTGCATTCTTTTAGTGCATTGCATCGTTAAGGTCACCTGAAGGTTTATCTGTGTCATCAGGCTCACTTGAGTGGTGCTAATTTCCAGTGCTAATTGCTGACCACACACTTTTCCTTATCTCACCATGCAGATCAGGACCGCTTCTGCAGTGTTCATGCTGAAGAAGTGACTGTAGTATCTTTCAGCATCTTGATAGCTCTCCTCCAAGCCCAGAACTGCCCCAAATCTCTTCCAAAGTGTAACTCCTGAACCAGGCATAGTATTCAATTGATGTGTGCCATCCAGTTGGTAGTGACCACATAACCCGATCGCATTGCGGGCCGTATCGGGATGTTTTTTGCCTTTGCGGAGTGGGCATTGCCTGCGTGGGCCATATCCGGCCCACCAGTCACCAGTGTGACAGGCCTGACATAGGCAGACTTTCTCTAGGCCTGACATAGGCAGACTGTCCCCATTCCAGTCTGCCAGTAGTGCATCTATTGCTGTTGTAATCAAGTCCATTCTCCTTGCTAATGTTCATCCTCTTTCCTTCCATCTTTCCTAACATTACAGATTTCTCAATAGTATTCTAACTGTGGTTTAACCAATGAAGAGTTCAATACAGCACTCACCTATCATGTCTGCACGTAATACTATCATTAATGTAGTTCAAGTTTACGCCGGTCTTTTTAATTGCTATTTAACACTGAGGGTCTACTGGTATTCCCATATGCACAGGGGTGAAATCCAGCAGAATTGGAGAACCGGTAGCAGAAATTTTGAGTAGTTCAGAGAACTGGCAAATACCACCTCTGGTTGGCCCCAGAGTGGGGTGGGAATGGAGATTTTGCAATATCTTTCCCCTGCCACGCCCACCAAGTCACGCCCACAGAACCGGTAGGGAAAAAATTTGGATTTCACCCCTGCATATGCAGCTCATATACACTGCCTCTCACCTGGTCTCCCCAATTTTGTATTAATGAATTCACTTTTTCCTACCAGATGCAGGATCTCTTACTTTTATCACTACTGCTGCATATGACTCAGTGTTCAGACCTCTGAAGGGAATTTTGTTTTGCCTTGTAAAGAGTTAGACAATCTTTCTAACTTGGTGTCATCTACAAAGCTGATAACTATATCTTGTCTTCCACCTTCAAGATTATGTAAAAATCCCATTTTTAAAAGACAGGTTATACATCTCAAAGTTTAAACAAAAGGGAGGTGTCAGGTCTGCCATTTTCAGCTGCTTTGCTTTAATTTAATTTAATTTAATTAATTAAATTTATATGCCGCCCCTCTCCGAAGACTCAGGGTGGCTCACAATACATTTAAAAAAATCATTATAAAAAGACATTGAAAAATTAAAAAACATTAAAAACATTAAAAACTCATTCACGCCATTCATGGACAGATCTCGCCAGATCACAAGAGCGAGATCAACGGCCCCAGGCCTGCCGGAAAAGCCAGGTCTTCACCGCTTTTCGGAAGGCCATTAGGGTGGGGATGGTCCGGACCTCAGGAGGTAACTGGTTCCAGAGAGCTGGGGCAGCCACAGAGAAGGCCCTCCCCTGCAGGCCCGCCAGCTGACATTGTTTAGCTGTTTAGCTGGAGGAGACCAACTCTGTGGGAACTTACCGGTCACTGGGAGCTATGCAGCAGAAGGCGGTCTCGAAGATAACCTGGCCATGAGCCATGTAGGGCTTTAAAGGTAAACAACACCTTGAATTGTGACCAGAGACCAATAGGGAGCCAGTGCAGCTCGCATCCTGCCATAAACAGATGGGGGAGGAAAGGAATTTGGGGGAACTTGGGCTGGAGAGAAGACAAATGAAAGAGGGGAAGGAGACAAGCTGACAGGAAACAGGCTTGTCAGACCAGAATAAAGCAGCCTCCAAAGACACCTGGTCTGAGAATGGAATGTGAAATTACTTTGAGGAGTGCCCAGCTTCAAAGCAATTCCCCAAACATCAAACGCTATTGGACACTGTTGAACTGATCAAGGGGGGAGGGGGAGGGATAGGGGAAAATTGTAACCTTTTGCAAGGGAATACTCAGATCTAGCCTTACTTTCGCTGCCATCACTTAACTTTAGTAAAAGAACCCATCACTTCAACCAAATGAAGTCGAGGTTTTTTCATTCCTAAGAATCTAAGTTGGGGCAGGTCTGACAGGAGGAGAAACAGGGAACAGGCAATGTACTACTAAATTGGTGTTTAAAAGCCTCTTAACATGGACGTGTATCCTATTATGTATTCATACAATCTCAAATGTGTAAATCCAAAGGAGGAAACAACAACACCACATCCAAATTAAGGCTACCTACTATTTTACTTTCATAGAAGTTCCTGCAGTCCAGCAAAATTGTATCCATTTGGGCATTATGACCCTGAGAAAGGTATTTCTCTACTTCTGCATGAAACTCCTTTGGAGCCAAACGGATTCCTACCAAGAATTAAAAGACATTAAGAAGGTAAGTCATTGCAGCGAGCCAAGCTTGCATATTTAACACACACACCCCTCCTCAGCAAATCCTAGTTTATTCCAAAAAGTTTTTTTTAAAATAATTGTATAGTAGACTTCAGACATGAGTTTAAGCCTGCTCTGCAGCTGCTGTTTTTTGTTCCTTGAGATTACTGCCGCCCATTTGATTCTTGTAAAGCACAATTGGCCTCGTTTCAAAAGAGATAAGTTTGGGTTTCCAGCAAAAACATTCTGAGTTCCCCATGTCAGCTCACTGGCTGGGAGGAATGAGGATGGAAAATAAAAGGGGGCAGGAAGAAGAGAGAGACAATACAGTGGCCACACCTACTTTATACTTTTATTCCATCTTTCACAGCATGTTTGTTTCCACATGAAATTACAGGTACAGTAGTCCTCGACTTAATGACCACAATTGAACCCAAAATTTCTGTTGCTAAGAGACACCGTTGTTAAGTGAGCTTTGCCCCATTTTATGACCTTTCTTACCACAATTGTTAAGTGAATCACTGCAGATGTTAAGTTACACGGTTGTAAAGTGAATCTGGCTTCCCCATTGATTTTGCTTGTCAGAGGGTTACAAAAGGTGATCACATGATCCCAGGACACTGCAACCGTCATAAATATGAGTCAGTTGCCAAGCATCTGAATTGTGATCATATGACCATGGGGACGCTACAATGATCATTAACTGTGAAAATTGGTTATAAGTCACTTTTTTCTGTACCGCTGAATTTCAAACGGTCACTAAACAAACTGTTATAAGTCGAGGACTACCTGTACTCTGGGAGAATTCAACCCTTGACATAAAAAAAAAAAACCCTGATCACATATGACCAGTTCCATACCAGTTTCTTTGTAAGAGACTTTTTTTGGGTGAATTCCCATAGGCACTATTTCTTCAAACACACCAATTCGAAGATCTGGGAAACAGTGGGCTCCTCCTGCACTGGTCTGAGGAATCAAGGGAAGGAAACCAAAAAGCAATTGCAAGAAACTTTACTTGCCATGTCGGTTTAAAAGTCAATAATCTTCCCTGCCCCGTCATCCCCTCCCCTCTCATCTGCCCTAATCCCCTGGAAATCAAAGGTGAGAAAATCAGTGTTTATGAAGTCTACCTCCAACTTAATTTAGTCAAAAAGATTTAGAAGCAACCCTCTTCAATAAAGTTTGACAAGGTTTGATTTTCTAAATAATTTACTCGTCCTGTTTGAGAGTGAAGACACTCAAACTGAAGACATTTATAGGAGCTTTCCTGAAGAGCACAATTTCCTCGGAGACCTAGCACAGTCCATTAAGCTGTCAAGTAACTTTCCTACCTTGATAAGCTAAGTTTGCATTCATTCCAGATGAAACTATCTAAGCACAATTTGGCTGGCTCCTCCCTTTTTGCCAAGGTAGGGTGTGGAGCAGTGGTGGGTTGCTCCTGGTTCTTGCGAACCAGTAGTAATGGCAGCGGGAGGCTCCGCCCATCCGCCTGGACATCATCATGGACTATCTGCGCATGCACAGAAGCTTCCCATTGCGAACCAGTAGTAAAGGTAAGTGGAACCCATCCCTGGTGTGGAATGGGTGAAACCAACAGGAGCACACTTGAGAATGATCCAACAGAACACCAACAAACAAAACTAAACTTTAGATTCTTATTTCTTACATAGCCCTTATCCATGCAGGAGAAGATGGGAGATACTCTCTGTTTTTTTCTTGAAGGTGAAGAATATTTCTTTACCCAGGAAAAGGAAGAGGGAGATCATTGCCCTCCTCCTTTTCATGTCTGCAGAGAAACATCACACAAGATGAAATAAATCATACATGGAGCCAAAGGCCTTTCTCCATTATTCCATAAGTACTCCTCAATGGTAAGAACATATGTGGTCAGAGAGCAGTAGTTCCCTTCTCCATAACTCCACTTGCTGACAATTGCCTCTTAGCATATATAGTAATATATTCAGCCCTTGGACTTGATATAGTTCCCAACTCAAATCTATATAACCAATACATCAACCAAGAAGCACTTCTGCTGAGTTGCCAATCATCCCATCGGTGGGGTAGAGAACTCAAATATGGGCCTGAAATTATTGAAGAAAGCAGGTAGGATTTCTTTTGACATCGCCATAGGACTTGGGAGAACCATACATTCATACAGCATAAAAATTTTCCCAAAGCAAAAATTTTGGGGAAGAAAAAAAGGGTCAAAAAGGGTCACAAGGCAGTCAGATTCCTTTGCCAATCTCTCACCTTGAAATCTTCCTTTGTCAAAATGCCTTTGAAGAGGGGGTGAGATAGCATTGCATCCACATATAGGTTAGTAGATGTCCTGCTCCCACCTACAGTTCCATTAATTCCTTCTGAAGCAATTCGTACCTAGAAGCCAAGCAGGAAGAGTCATTACAAAATATGCAACCAAGAGTCATGGTGGCGCAGTGGTTAGAGTGCAGTACTACAGGCTACTTCTGCTGACTGCCGGCTGCCTGGAATTTGGCAGTTCGAACCTCACCAGGCTCAAGGTTGACTCAGCCTTCCATCTTCCAAGGTCAGTAAAATGAGGACTCAGATTGTTGGGGGCAATATGGTGATTCTGTAAACAGCTTAGAGAGGGCTGTAAAAGCACTGTGAAGCGGTCAGGTGGCCCCTGACCTTCGCTCTTTCCGCCGCGGCCTTAAAATATGGCTATTCCGCCTGGCCGGCTTGGACTGAAGGGGTTTTAGAGGGGATTTTAATAGTTTTTATAGTTTTATTGGGTATTTTTTTTTTTAAAATGAACTTTACGCGTTTTATTGTTGTGAGCCGCCCTGAGTCCTTTCGGAGATAGGGCAGCATATAAATTCAAATAATAAATAAATAAATAATAAATATATAAGTCTAAGTGCTATTGCTATTGCTATCTACAGATATTCTTCGACTTACAACAGTTCATTTAGTTACAACAGCACTGAAAAAAATGACTTAAGACCATTTTTCATACTTACCACCTTTGCAACATCCCCATGGTCACGTGATCAAAATTTAAATACTTGGCAACTGATTCATATTTATGACGGTTGCAGTGTCCTGGGGTAATGTGATCCCCTTTTGTGACCGTCTGACAAATAAAGTCAATGGGAAAGCCAGATTCACTTAACAACTGTGATACAATTTAGCAACTGCAATGATTCACTTAACAGCTGTTGTAAAACTCACTTAACAAATGTTTCACTTAGGAACATAAATGCTGGGCTCAATTGTGGTCGTATCTCAAGAACTACCTGTATATTCAGAAGAGATCCTAACAGAATTCACTAGGACTTTCCCTCAAGAAAGTATGTACAACATTTCAATTATGTACAGCCTACAATTTGTTCTTGTTTAACTGCATCTAAATTTAATCCAAACCAAAGGCAACATCAAAAAAAGGAGAGGCTTATCATATTCTTAAGAACTATCTTGGGATTGTCTAATGAAACCTGTCTGTATCTGTGTTAGAGACGCTAGTTGCTATTTGCTTCTGAGCTTGATTTGTAGGAAACACTTTAAAAAACCCACAAAAACCCTCTTTTCTCATCCACTGTGATAAACTTGTTTTGAGGCAGCAAAATAATCCCCAAGAGTCAGGGCACGTCTGAAAGTGCCCAACAAACATCTCTACTTCACCCTGAAAATGAAACAATATTTTTTAAAGTTGCAAAAATCCTGCAAAATTTTGACAGCTGCTGAAATCCTGCAAGATCTTGCAGGAAATGCATGCGTTCCCTTGACATTTTGATTATTTATTGGTTTGTTTAGACAAATCCAGGGCCAGAAAAGACTGTGAACCTGTTTCCTACATAATGTCTGGATGTGAACAAGAGATGAATCAGCATGTCCAAAATTGCTGTCAGGGATGATTCTAGATAGGTATTTAGAACATTTGCCAGACTGTCTATCATAATGATGATGATTTGTTGGAACTATACCTGGTTTCCCCCCTCCCAAATAATGGTGTTTAATATAACTAACATTGTTAATATATACCGGTAGTCCTCAACCTACGACCACAATTGAGCCCAAAATTTCCACTGCTAAGCTAAACCGTTCTAAACTGAATTTTGCCTCATTTTATGACCTTTCATGCTACAGTTATTAAGTGAGTCACTGCAGTTGCTAAATTAATAAGACGGTTGTTAGGTGAATCTTGCTTCCCTGTTGACTTTGTCAGAAAATCACAAAAGGGGATCACATGACCCTGGGACTCTGCAACTGTCATAAATACATGCCAGTTGCCAAGTGTCCAAATTTTGATCATGTGATCACGGAGATGCTGCAACGGTCGTAAGTATGAAAAATGGTCATAAGTCACTTTCTGAATGGTCACTAAATGAATAGTTGTAAATCGAGGACTACCTGCATAGGAAAAAATAGAAACATGTGAACTAAAATCTCAGTTAAAACTCAGATTATAGAAGAGTTAATGTATTTTTCGGACTGTAAGATGTACTTCTTTGTCTCCCAAAAGGGGGTGAAAATGTCTGTGCGTCTTATCCACCGAACATTTCTGAAGCCCCGCCCACCCGCCGGCTGTTTTTTGGCCTCTGTTTTGGGGGCTTTTTCTGGCCTTTTTCAGGCCCGTTTTCAGGGCTTTTTTCAACCCGTTTTAAGGCTTTTTTCAGCCTGTTTTGGGGGCTTTTTTCGGCCCATTTTTTGGGAAAAAGCGGGCTGAAAAAAGCCTTGAAAATGGGCCGAAAAAGGGTGGAAAAGGGCCAAAAAAAGGGAGGCCCGAACTTTTTTTTGTTGTTTTCCTCTTCTAAATTTAGGTGCCTCTTACAGTCAGGTGCATCTTATAGTCTGAAAAATACGGTATTTCAAAGAGGGAACAGTGTTGAATCACTTACCTTTCCAGTTAGATGCAGATGCTGACATAAAGCCTTCTGCCACACACAAAGTCCCACAGGATCTGCCACCTCGCAGTAGCAATAGTATAGCAAAACTTCCCCAACTTCACTGAAAAGAGGGGAAGGAAGATGTTTTTAAGAAGAACCTAGACAGTCACTTATCTGAAATAGTATAGTTTCTCGTGCTTGAGCAGGGGGGTGGACTAGAAGACAACCAAGGTTCCTTCCAGGTCATTCATTCTAAGTCATTCTAAGAGTTAGTGTCAAAAGCCTACAAGCCCCTTAACAGCTTGGTGCTAGATTCTTGCCTTGTGTCTACTTTTGATTTTGTGTCTCGCCTCTTGATTGCAGGTCATAAGCATTGCTTCTTCTTTTTTTTTTTTTTACTTTGCTTGGGTAGCATTTTGTTCTGCAAAACTGTATTTGCATGCATGAAAGCATATCCGCACACCTCCCTTTGAACCACACCTGACTCTTCTTCTCATACCTGCTCTTAGATTTTTGCAGCAAGTCACAAACATTAATTACAAGCATTACGATTTCAGACACAGAGAACTTGAAGGGGAAAAAAAAGAATACAGGTAGTCCTCAACTTACAACAGTTCATTTATTGATGGTTCAAAGTTACAACGGCACTGAAAAAAGTGACTTATGACCGTTGTTCAAATTTATGACTGTTGCAGCATTACGTGATTGAAATTCAGGCACTTGGCAATTGGTTCATATTTATGGCAGTTGCAGTGTCCTGGGGTCATGTGATCATCTTTTGCGACCTTCTGACAAGCAAAGTCAATGGGGAAGCCAGATTCACTTAACAACTGTGTTACTAACTTAACAACTGCTGTGATTCACTTAACATCTGTGGTAAGAATGGTAGTAAGGTGTGGCAAAATTCACTTAACATCTTTCTCACTTAGCAACAGAAATTTTGGGCTCAATTGTGGTTGTATGTCAAGGACTATTGGAGTCACTCCGGGAGTGATAGTTTAGTGGGAATGATGGATTGAGTTGTTGTCGCCTCCCAAGTTTTTAAAAAGAGAAGAAAATTGTGCAGCTCACCCTTCAGGTCAAACCATCTTGTTGGTCCTCACTTTCCCAGAGCCCCTCCTCTACCCGACTTTGTCTCTGAGATATTGATAAAGACCTTGCAATGGATGGTAACCTGAGTACACCAGGAAGACCTTAAGAAGAGCCTATTCCTGCCCTGCTTCCATTCCCCCGTCTCCATTTCTCCTTCCTTAAATGAGGAAGCTGAAGTTCATAAAACACTTAACAGGCTTTAGATGTCCAACCCTTAATTAACTACCAAATGTTAATTGTTCAGTTTTGTAACCACTTATCAAACTCAGTTCAAGAAACCATCTCTAATCCTTTATAGTCACCCATTACGTTTTAAGAAATAGTTTCCTTAAGGAACGTGAAGGAGTATAAATGGGACGTGTTAAAATCTAGCCATGACAACTAAACTAACTGGAGGGCAAGGGCATTTGAACAGGAGATCAACCAAAGTCCTTTGGTGGCAGTGATAAATTCCCAAGAACATGGAATTGATGCTCTTCAATCATAGGCAGAAGATCATCAATCTCTCGGTGATCAGAGGTTTCCTAGATGACAGATGAGTGATAATCATCAGCAGAGCAGAAGATCGTCAATCATTAGGAAGTGGGGTGAGTGATGACAGAAAAAAGTGAACAGATTCAGACTGGCTCAAGATAAAGATAATTATTTCTTACCTTTTCATTTCATTAGTATCAATGTGGCTTATATCTGGGAGCTTGTAAATCACTTCTTGGTTTCTGTCTGGAGTCTTGTTGGGCTTAGATGTTTCATTCACGGAAGTAGGGTTAATTCTGATGCCGGCCATCTGCTTTAAGATCACAGATGCTTGCTGCCCAACGTCACTTGAATGTTGAGAAGCCACATGTCTATGAATGCCAGTCAGATCTTTGAAAGTCTGTTGGCAGCATTTCCAGGAAACTTCCCTTTGGCAAGCAGGCATGTCCACTTCCAGTTCCTTGGCTTTCACAAAGAGAGCAAACGCCTGCAAACAACAGCAAAGGAGGCAGAGAGAAGTTTAAGAGCAAATATAAGGGCAGTGCCTGTGAATCATCTACAGCAGGGGTGTCAAACTCGCGGCCCGTGGACCAGATGCGTCATGCGCTGGCCATGCCCATCCCCGGTTTAGCAAAGGGGGGAGTTGCGATATGTCACGTCGTCGTGACACCCCTGATTTACAGTAAGGTCTGAGACTCAAAAACTATGCGACAGCCAGCAGAATGCTGACTAAGCAAATATAGATTACAAGCCTTTGTGTTGCATTGCTTCACAAATGCTTATAGTTTTGAAGTTGTCTAATTAACTTAATTAGTGTTAGATCCACATATGACGTCACTAGCAAAACCAGATAAACACATTTGGTTGGGGAAAAAAGGCAAAGAACCCAATTTGCAATTGACTAAGCAAGTTGATTTCCTTCTGTGCAGGCAAGAGGCTTGTATTTATTTAAAAGGCAGAACTCCCTTTTTATGACCCTGTAGTCCCTATTCGGGGTAGATTCGAAAGGCTCTATTGTTTAAAAGGCAACCCATTCAATTATTGCCTATACAAGGCATTCATATATACAACACAATCCAAATCTTGCAAACTGCAAAACTTCTTTGGACTGGAATCAGGTTAAAAGGGGAAGATGGTGAGTTAGTGATCATCTCTAATGAATCCCTCTCCCTCTCCAGTTATTTCTTTCAAATTGGACTACTCTAAAAGGTATAGAACAGTGATGGCAAACCTATGGCATATGTGCCAGAAGTGGCACGTAGAGCCCTCTCTGTGGGCATGCGCACCATCGTCAGCTGCTCTTCTGGGTTCCGTTGTGCGCATGTGCACCGGCCAGCTGCTCTCTTCCAGGTTCCAGTGCACACGCACTCGTTTCAGCCCTCATTGCCGAAAAGGTTAACCATCACTGGTGTAGAACATGCTCCTCTTCCTGATTCCCCCAGCAAAGACTTTTTTTGCAATCAGCCTTCAACAATATATGTGGATCATTTGGTCTCGATATGAACACATCTTTCTGAATAGGCACAATGAGTTGACAGGATACAGTATGCATTTCTTTTAAAGTTTAATGTATGATTTAGTATATGGAGCCAGGAGGCAAAGCTTCATTTGCCACAGCCTTACCAGCTTCAACCTTTTCAAACCTGGAAAGAAATAATATTGAATGTTGCTCCAGAAAAGTAATCACTTACACTCCGCGATCTGATACCTTTTTCAGACAGCAAATGGGAAAAATATAGAAAGGATGAATCAGGATCCCAGGACGAGAGGAAACAGATAGGGTGACAGATGGATAATCAAAGGGTGACAGATAGTAACTGGAGAAACCAGACAAAGTCATAGAGCCTCGGGAAGAAGTAGAGGGAGATGATGGATTGATGAAAGCCAACTTGGTGTAGTGGTGAAGGTGATGGCTTAGAAACCAAGAGACTGAGTTCTACTCCTTGCCTTAAGGCATGAAAGTCAACTGGGTGACCTTGCGCCTGTCACTCAGCGAAACCCACTTCTGTTGTGTGGGGAAAATAGGAGGAAGAAGAGGTATTAAGTATGTTTGTAAACTTGAGTTGACGATAGATAGATAGATAGATAGATAGATAGATAGATAGATAGATAAACAGACACAGATAGAGATGATCTATTAATTTTAAAGAATGGGCAAAGAGAAGAAGTAAATGAGGGTCAGAAACAGCATGGTGAAGAGGATGGAAGTTCACACTATCATCTGAAATACAGTAATCAGAAAAACATTTTATCATACAATGTTATTGTGATACCAATTCTCTTGTAAATTCTGGTCATGAACTTCTCTCCAAATACCATCCTGCTGTAGTGTAACCAAGAAACAGAAATCTATGATACTGTACTACCTGTCTCCATTCCTGTGGTGTTTTTTTTTAACCCACATCGCAAACAGGAATCTTTAATCCTGGCTATAAAAGGAGGATTGCAGTGAAGGTAGAGGACAGGACATCCCCCGTTTTCACATGCAAGCTCCCCCTTGCCACTTCTTCCTGCGGCTTTGCAGTCAAGACAACCTCCAGTTTGCCAGATACAGCCTGGTTACTCAAGATTTACAAGTAATTGGATTCAGATTACTAGAGCAGAAACTGGAATGTATCTGAAATAATTTGGCACATCAGTCGTAACACTAAATTCAGAATGACCATTTATGATGGGAGTACAAGTGGATGCAGAAAACTCAGCCTCACAACCATTTTTTCATTGGTAATAGACACTGATGAACAATCAGCAAAAAGCCAAGTACCTTCTTCTTTGCAGATGTGTATTTCTTTTTGGCACTGCAGTCTACTTTGGTCTTGAGATGGCTTCTGGATTGGAAAGGAAGGTGCTCTTTCAACTCAAGGTCTGCAGAGGTTAAGATGCAAACTCCCACTGCATCGTCTCCATCAGGCAATGGCAAAGAGATCATTTCTATGTCACAGCAGCCAGGCATACGTTTTTCTCAGTGTCCTAAGGAAGAGCGTTCCAAAATAGGGGTTTATTAACAGGCATGCAAGGAAAACAAAACAAAACAAGGTAATAACAGACCTGTATGAGCATTTCCACATCAGGTCTTAAAACTGGAACTGGGATCAGCTTCAGAGCTGCCTGATTGCAGATCAATAGAATTTATCTACAGGTAGTCCTTGACTTGCAACAATGCATTTAGAGAATAGAAAATACTATTATATTAATATTTAATTCAGAAGCAAGTTGATACACTGTTTCCTCAGCTATGATAACTTATATTATTCTTCATCGAACATCTTATGCAGTCAAGTGCTGTATTTTTGCTCCTTCGTGTGCTGGATAAATGTAATTTCTGATGGTAAACATTTTAAGAATATTGCCAGTCGCTAGTCTGATTCACATCATTTGCTGAGCCACACTGAAGTTGGCTGAATCTGAGTTTATGCAACTTATTAAGCAATAAAGAGGGTTTTTTCTTAATACCATATACAATCCCAGCCATCCACTCAGAATGTTGGTTTTCCTACTCCAATATGGTGGCCAATAGACATTTTGCATGACAATGCAAAACTATAGATAGTCCTTGATTTAACGACCAGAATTGAGTCCAAAATTTCTGTTACTAAATGAGACAGTTGTTAAGTGAGGTTTGCCCCATTTTATGACCTTTCTTGCCACAGTTGTTAAGTGAATCACTGCAGTTGTTAAGTTGTAACACAGCTGGTAAGTGAATTTGGCTTCCCTATTGACTTTGCTTGTCAGAAGGTTGCAACTGTCCGGTGTTATCACTGGGGTGGGGGAGTGATTTTAGTATATTAATTTATTATATGAATCTTCTTTTATTAGTTTTATTGTTTTTATATGGGGTTTTATATTCTGTAAAATCTCTACATCAGATGCAACTTTTGAAAAGGGGCTATTGAAAAGGGGATGTTTCTCAATCACTTTAAAACGTGTGGACTTTTCCTCCCAGAAATCCCCAGGCAACATCCTGGGAATTGAAGTTCACACCTCTTTAAAGTTGCCCGGATTGAAAAGCACTGTGTTACCTGGGTTTAGAGATCCGTTTTAGGCGACACGCGTACACGACTTTTGCCGGTCGACCGAGCAATAAAGTTAACCGGGAGGGCACATATTCCGAATTAGATTCGTAGCTAACGAATCCTTGATTTAGAGGGGAAGAAGGAAAAAACAAAAGGGGAGGCGCGGGGTACAAGTTTTGGACTTTCTCCCAACTGCAAGCTATTGACTTGTGTCCCGTTCAATTCAGTAGGAGCCATTAAGAACCAAACCAGAGCAATCGTCTTCTGGGTTGCGCTTCTTCGTCTCCTTGGCATGCAACCCCGCTAGATTCCTGCCTCAGTTTCTTCTTCCCGTTCCAGTTGCCCCCCCCCTCCCTTTTTTTTTCTTTTTTACCTCGAGACGCGCGATCGGTGCGCAGACCCTCCCTGTCCCGTTCAGTCGCTCCTTCCTGGCTTCCTTGAGCGGCTGCTGAATTGGCTGTCTCTCCCTTCGAAGCGAGAGCATGGCTGGCGGCTGGCTCCCTTAAGCCTTTACTCCGCCTCCTCCTGGAAACACTTCGCTTGAGGGACTGCCTGCAATTCTCAGCCTTTTTAGACAGGACTGGAAGGAAACCGATGAAATAGTTTGGGCGTCACAAGCATGGAGGTACTTGTGATACTGGGAATGGAACCCAGTAAGAATGACAATCCGACACTTCCTCAGCCTGACTAGCTTAACAAGAAGATCACAGAGGAAGATACATTTTGCAGTCCGCTGAAACTTCTTTTCTTTTCTTTTCTTTTCTTTTCTTTTCTTTTCTTTTCTTTTCTTTTCTTTTCTTTTCTTTCTCCTTCCTTCCTTCCTTCCTTCCTTCCTTCCTTCCTTCCTTCCTTCCTTCCTTCCCATCTCCCTTTAGCTAGAGTACAGCAGTGCTTTCCAAATGTTAATAGATGAAGCTTTCTTTTTTATTTTCACTTAAAACTAGAATTATGTTGCCTTCTTTTTACATTTTCCTCAAGAATTTCTAAGACATGTTTTAAAAGCCCACCCATAGAAGACTCCTCTTTGTGTCTCTGCCTGAGTAACTATTCTGGAGTAGTACTTGGGACTGTCCCAAAGAAATATTTCATACAGCCAGTCCCTTTGAGTGGATAATCTTCCCCTTTGAGCACAGCTAGTATTAAGATTTTAGAGAACAAAAATATATAAGCATTTTAATTTTAAAGTTTTGATTAGGAGGCATGAAATACAAATCATACTTATTCTTGGACCAGGATGCCTTGCTCATGCTCACTCAGTCACTTCTTGATTGAACTAATGCAACAAACTCTACTCTGCCCTTGAAGATTATTGGGAAGCTTTGGTTCATCCAGAGTGCAGCAGAGCAAGTATAGTGCATGTTGGTTTGTCCATGTAACAGCACTGTGCACTTGTTTCCAGTAGGCTTCCAGGTGCAATTTGTTGTGGCCTGCCAGCAGCCAGCAGAGCTGGCAGCAGATTCGGATCGTCAGGAGGTTGGGGAGGAATATGGGCCAGTCCTGGAGTCTGATGAGGGCTTTGCATCGGAGGCAGAGAGGGGGCCAGGGCCGGATGCCAGTTATCAGCTCCCTTCAGAGTCAGACATCAGTGAGGCAGATGAACAGCTGGAGCCTGTTCCCAGTGTGCGCATCCGCAGAAATGCCAGACAAAGGGAACAGCTAAAGAACAAGGGTCGGCTTGGGAGTAAGGCCACAGGTGGACGATGAATGGCCCCTCTCAGAGGGAATAAAAAAGGAGTGAAAGGGGAGTGGAGTTTGCAGGAGACAATTAGTTCACTTACTTTGTGACTCTCTGAGACTCTTTGCCAAGTTTTGAAGATATCGGCCTGGCAGCTCTCCAAGCCAGATAAGGTCTGTGACGATAAATTCTCCCTTGAAAGACTTTGCTGAAAGTGAATGAGAGGAATTCACTGTTTGTTTAATAAAAGGGGTTTTGTCAGGACCAGGATTCTGCTTTGTGCTTTTTGGGGAAGCCTAGGTCAGAACACAATTCAAGGTGCCAGTTGTCACCCTTTAGGTCTCCACAGGGCTGGGATCCCTCACGGGATGATTTTCTACCAAGTGCAGCTATACCTCCCACATGCCCCCATAGGGAGGGCTTGCTTCAGGTCCCGTCTTTTTACATTTTCTCATCTTATGGAGACTAGGAAGGGACTTTTTCTTGGCTGCCCCCAATTTCTGGAAAGATGTTCAAACCTGCATCCCCTTAGCCAGAAGCCTACTGGGAGCCAATGCTATCCATGCAACGATGGGTTTTACACGGATGTACAAAGTGTGCCCGCTACTGCCATGCTGCTTCTACCTTTTGGACTAAATGTAGCTTCTAACTTTTCTTCAAGGAAGTCCCATGTAGAGTTCATTGAAATGGTTCAATTGGGAGATGACTAAGGCGTGAGTGACTGAGCAGTACCCCCTATCTAGGAAAGGGTGCAACTGGAGCACATGATGTACAAAGGCCCACCTGCCTTTGAGCACCTGTTCTTTGATCAGGCCCCAATAAATCCAGAGAATTCCAGATTCCACACCAGCTGTGACTAGGGAAGTGTCACCCTGGCCATAATTAAAGATCTCAGATCACCAGATACAGGTACTTTAAAATCCACAGCACTCAGTCTTGTCAGATTGAACAAAAGCCACATCGTCCTATTCAGCTTCAGACAGCTTTCAGGCACTGGGGAAGCATTTCCATAGCATCATCTGGTTGGCCCAGGTCAGAGATATACTGTATAGCTGAATATCACCAACATACTGATGGTATGTATATATATTTAACAACACTAACTGTTCTCTCAGGACAAAGAAATCCATAATTATCTGAGTATATTCTTCAGGAAAACTCCATGAACATGTCCGTGTAGTCCAAGAAGTTGAGCTGAATGTTTAGGAGTCATTACCTTCCACTCTTGTTTAATTTAGCTTGCTGTGGTCTAAGGTGTTTGTGTGACATTAGGAAGCCAAATGTTATTGGGATAGCATATTAATATGCACAGAGAAAATATAAGACACAATCTTTCTGGCTAGTAATAAGTCTCCCACAGAGCTACAATATATTTATTTATTTATTTATTTATTTATTTATTTATTTATTTATTTATTTATTAAATTTTTATACCGCTCCCTCTCCCGAAGGACTCGGGGCGGTGAACAGCCAGAATTAAAAACACACAATACAAATATTAAAATACATCTCAGTAGATGTAGATAAGATTCGAAATATTCAGGACTATGCTTCTTTTAATATCCTTCATAGTGCATTTGTATTTGTATTCATATGTGAGCCTTAGCGCTCCTCCAGCAATGAGGATTAAATAATCAATGAAGACCTCTAGAATAAAATACCTAAGGTAAGTTATATTTGTGTATTCATTCACATTTCTATACAGCCCGTCTCATCTAAGTGACAAAGATACACTCAGAGACACAAGAAAAACATTTATCATGCTCCCATGAAAGACAACATTATTCAAAAGGCACATTTGCTGAAAGAAACAAATTGGGTAGGAAATAAAATGGTATTATATCAGGATATCAGCCAAGCTACTTTGTCAAAAAGAATGTTCAAACCTCACATCGAGCAACTGACTAAACAAGGAATAAGTTAATTGGAGGGGGGGTGGCAGTGTTCAATTTATTTGAGCCTCAAGGAAAGAAAATAATGTCTACTCTTCAAGAAATAATCACAATTTTGGATGATCTGCAAAACTACCTATACTGTAACACAAAAAATTACCTTTGAACTCCTAAAAGAGAGATACTGTGGCTGTAATAAGGAGATGGGAAAGGTAGCAGAAACAATTAGGGCTATGAATCCTGTAAGTTCCCTAAATATATAGGGGGAGGCAGAAAAACAAAAAGAACTCAGTGGTTAAGAGACAAATAAAATGTTCAGAAAGCTTTAATTTCTCAGCCCTAGGAAGAAGGCAATGGCAAAGCACTTCTAAATAACCTTGCCAAGGAAACTGCTGGAACTTGCATGGCGGTCTCAGAGAATTGGACAAGATTGAACAGAGAAAGGGGGGAAATTGCATAGAGCTTGTAACCACAACAAGTTTAATGTATAAGTTCCGTTCTCAGAAAACTCAAATAGCAGGCGAAAGAAACTGTAGCATACAAATGGAGGAGGAATATGTTAAGGTGGCAGCATTCTTTGGGTTGGCATGTAATCCCAGCATTTGTATCAAATGACTCTTCAAACAAGCATGCTCAGGATTACAACCATAATGTTCTTCATTTTGACCTATTAATGCTAAACCACCATTTCCCAAATAAGCTACAATAGCATGTGTTTATCCAACAAACTTAAAGCATAGATTGCATGGTATAAAGCACGGACATTCCACTCCACTGACACATAGTTAAGAGATAAAACGTATTGTTGGAAGAAATGTCCGTCTGGGTTGAGCTCCAAGTGGGGAGAAAGACACTGGAAACATGGAGACTGCTTGAAAAGATGGTTTAATGGTGGACAGGATCACATGGTTTTGAGGTCCTGGGCAAAAAGGCACATGGGTGAGAGAGAGAGATATTTATACCCTCTGTTGGGCTTTGAATTTGAGCTTGTATTCTGACTTTGAGCTTGTCAGAACTCCCATGGGTCCATGCAGGGGTAACTTTGTAGGTTGTCTTTTGAGTCTCAGGCTTGGTTGAGCCTTTGTTGGGTGATGTAATCTCCCCAGGTGCCATGTTGCTAGATGGGTAGAAGGCTAATCCTATCTTTGTTGAATCTTGGGTGAGGACATTTGCTTATGAATAGACCTAGCTATCTCTTTATCTCTTAAGTGCTGACATCTGCTGTGGGCTATTGAGAGTGTGGGGGCTATTAAGGGTGAGTCTGCTTCTGTCTAAAAACAAGTTTCTCCATTTCTCATCCATGGAGGTATATTCTGTCTTTTTAGATTTCCTAGAATATTTCATTCTTCTAGGAGAGGGGTGGGTGCTAACTTCCTACAATATTCAAAACACGTAAGATCAAAAAATTATTTTTATTTTATTCAGAAAGCTAAAATATATATGATTTTGTTGTTTGTCCTTTCTAATGCACATTTTTAATGTTTTGTCTGTTTTGGGTTTTTTTTTCTTTTTAATGGTTTTTGGAAAAAAATATGAAGTAATGCAACCTGTAATTCAGTATCTCAATCATGCCCACAACTGTCTCTGTATTTTTAACTACAAAGAAGATATTTAAGACTTATATTCTGCCCTTTCTCAAAACCAGATTTTCACTGTAGGAATATATATCGAGTCATAAAAGATCACGAGGTTCTCTATGGCAAAATTAACGAAACAACCTTACAGAATTTAATTATTGCCCCATAATAAGGAACATCAGAGCGATATATTGGAGATTGACTCTTAATTTATTTCACTTTGTATAGCCATCCCCACATCCTCTCTTTTAACCACTAAAACATCAGAAGCCTACATTATCAGGGAAGTTTTCTTTTTCCCCCCTAAAGAAGCACAACAAAGATGCATTGCATACTACGGGAGAGAAAGAGGACGAGGGGTGTGTGTGTTTTGTTTGTTTGCCCCAAAGGTGCTTTTTCAAGAGGCAACTGGACTTCCTCGTTTTTGTTTTTCCTTGAAGACGTTTCACTTCTCATCTTGGATGAGAACGTCTTCAAGGAAAAACAAAAGTCCAGTTGCCTCTTGAAAAAGCACCTTTGGGACAACCGTGACCCGGGTGACCGAGAATCTCCATAGACATTTGTTTGTTTGCGTTTCTCAGGAAGTCTCCCAAATGGTAGACCGTCCCTTAGCCTTGACCTGCCCCGGAACAACTTCCTTCATATTTCGTCCCAGTCTAGAACTCCTCGCTGGTTCCCCCGCTAGACGCCACCGGAAGAACCTGCCGGCGGGCCGGAAGCAACCAAGAGCGGAGAGCAGCGGAGCTCCGCGCTCAGTGGTTCGCTCGCTCCCTCGCTGTCTTTCTCGTGGGGGCGTTTGCGCGGCGACGGCGACTTCCGGCGAACGCTCCCGAGTGTCGGTTGCTGCTCTCATCCTTTCCGTCCCGTCTCCACTCAGAGCGCCCTAAGGTCGTCCGCCGAGCCGGAGGGAGAGTCGAGCCATGTCGCGCAGGCGGCACAGGGACGAGAATGACGGTGAGCGGGAGGGAAGGGAAGCGGAGGGCGAAATCTCTGCGCGGCCGATTCTTTTCATTGAGCCCGCGCCGTTGCTGCTCCGGGACACCTGGGCGCTCTCCAGAGGCGCTTCTGGGGAGGAAGCGCGGTAAATCATGGTGGCATCCCCATCGCCCCCGTCCAGGCCCTTTGAAAGAGTCAGAAAGCAGCCGGGCCAGTTGATCATCTGTGCTTGGATCGGCAAAGTCGGAGGGTGGGTGGGTGGGTGGGTGGGGGGTGGGAACACGCTCTGCTCGCTGTGTCTGAGCTCTGAAGTAGAGATGCCAGCGCTCTTCAGTCGGGAGTTTTCAGTGCCTGCAAGATTTCGCCATGGCCAAAAAACTTGTGTTCTGTTTAGGCTCCTTATGTGGGTTACATTACCAGATAGTCCTCGACTTAACGACCAGAATTGCGTCTGAAATTTCTGTTGCTAAATGAGACACGTGTTAAGTGAGTTTCCCCCCCCCCACCCCATATTACAACTTTTCTTGCCACATTTGTTAAGCGAATCGCTGTAGTTGTTAAATTAGTAACGTGGCTGTTAAGTGAATCTGGCTTTCCCCCTTGACTGTGCCTGGCAGAAGGTCGCAAAAGGGGGATTGCGTGACGTTGGGACACTGCATCCGTCACAAATATGAGCCAGTTGCCAAGCATCTGGATTTTGATCGCGTGACCGTGGGGGATGCTGCAAAGGTTGTAAGTGTGAAAAATGGTCATAAGTCACTTTTTGCAGTACTGTTGTAACTTCGAACAGTCACTAAAAGAACTGTTGTAAATTGAAGACTATCTGTACTGAAGATTATTTTCACCCAGGGTTCTATTTTTATACAGTTTAAAAAATAGTCAGATTAGGCCTTTGACAATATTTGTATCCAGACTAATTCTGTAACATCAGAAACAAAGATGAATGCCAGAATAAAACTAGGTGGCAGCATCCTGAGTGGATATGGAAGACTTTTCTCTGAATGGCTTAGAGGCCTTCTTTACTTCTGCAATCTGAAACTTCTATCTTACAACATCCCAGTTTCAGTTTTCTGGAATGTTTATATGTGCAAATAGATGTCCATTGCAGGTTTCCATATGAGATTAGGAACAAAAACAATTATGGTTAGTCACATAGTCAGAGAGATGCTTAGACTGGTTTTGCCATTTTTATCCTCTTACCGAGTCTTCCCAAGGACCTGTTTATTTAATAATATTAAAGGTATCATTGCAGGATATAAACTATTTCATGTAAAACTGCTTTTTGTAGTTGATTGATGGTGATTTTGTCAATATTGATGGTTTTCAGGTGGTGCTTCAGATATTTTAAAATTGCATCCAAGGTTCCTATTGTTGGTACCAGCTTTGTTTTCTTTTGCCACACTCACTCTACTTCTATTTGCAGGTCTTAATTTTTTATATGTTTTCTCAGTTTCTCCAGGTATTGCAACGTCCACTACCCAGACTTTTTTTTGTCTTATCAACAGTTGTTAAATCTGGGATGCTGTATGGCAGTTATGGTTGGTCGCACAGTCAGCCAGATGTTTAGATTGGTTGCTATTATTACACAACTTTTGAGCCTGGGATTAGTAATGTGATAGTCTGGGAAAAATAGAACTGGAGAGAAAAATTGCTTAAGAGAAATAAAAAATTTATTGCACAATTTTCTGATCAACTATATATAAATTTCTCTCCCAATTGATATTCCCCTTTGGTGGATGTACACAATTGTACAAATAAGTATGTTAGTATCACACTCTTTCTAGGTTTGAGAATCAAAAGATATGCCTTTAGCATATGGCATTCAGAGGCCATATTTCATACAGTGGGTTCTTCCCGGCACTTGGGCCATGATTTCTCATACACTTGATTTTCTGGCATTAATTATGAAGAGCAGAACAGATACTTCCATTTCTGAGCACATTTTATAAATGTTAATAAACTTAACATTTATTCCCAAGTGAGTACAGCCAGAATTTCTTGTTTGCCCTTTTTGCAACTGTGTGTTAGTGCTTTGTGTTACCTGTGTTCAGTTGTTAGCATTCCCTTCTCCCACACACGCACATACAACCTGATATGGAAATGAATTGCAGGACTTTTTTGTTTTGTTCAGTTCTCTCTGGGTAGCTCTGGTGGGTGGCATAGCTGATTTTTCAAAACAAATGAGCTGAGCAAAAGAGTTTGATTTCCCATTCCATTTTATGGTGGAGATCCAGGGAGGCCGTTGTGTACTTGCAAATAATTGCAAAAATGGTTGGCAAAATCACAAGTTTGGTCACGTCTTCTCCCACTTAATCAACCATATAAAGGCAGCAGATTCTATAATCAGAGCAGACTTTTATATAGATACCTTTAGGTCATCTCATGGACAAATTAATACTAAGTTCAACTTTATTTGGCCAAACGTAAGGTACCTCCTTTTGTAGAGAGGAAATGCCTAATATATATCATGTAGCTAGATATTCATAGTATATAACGTGGGCATATTACTGATCGTAGAGCCAGACAGTAAATTATTGCAACTTTTTCAACCAATGGAGATGTTGCCAAAATGAAGGAAAATATATTTGTTGCTTTCTGAGAAATTTAAACTACAGCCCTTGTGCCAACAAGCTTTTTCCTCTATTTATTCTGTTTAACCAAGAGACAGAAATATAAGGAGTTTATAAATCTCTGCATAAAAGTGTTATTTCCCTTTTATAACAGCAGAGAAATGATTTTAACAATCAGTTTAACAAATGCAAATTTTACGATTTTTGGAGGAATAGTGACAACCAATACAATGTTAATGCTAAATCATTCTTTGACAAATTTCATTTGCTTGGAGGCAGAGTTGAATATAAGTGAGCTTTCCCAGTACCCAACCTACTGTAGAATTTCCTTCTGGAAAGATATCCCAAAATGCTTTATTAGCCTTAGTAAAGACAAAATCATTTTCTGGGCTGTGCTGCTCAAGATTTCTGCAAATGTAGGGCATTTATAATCAGTAATTTCTTATTTATTCAAAATTATATATGGCTGTAAGAAAGCTGTTGTGTTTCTTTTATTCTTTTTAAATCATAAAATAACATTTTATAACAACATATTAAACTATTAATATTAGAGCCAATTTCATATAGTGGTTAAGGCATCAGGTTAGAAACTGGAAGACTATGAATTGCACAGTACAGGTAATCCCCGAGTTACACCAGTTCACTTAGCGACCATTCGAAGTTATGATCTAGAGCCTCCCAAGTACTTATGACCCAGTCCTGAAGTTACAAATATTATAGCACCACAGCCATCGTTCACACTTACAAATGACAGCAGAGGCGCTGCGACATTTCCCCTGCCTATTCCCCCCAGCCAGGTCTCCACAGCCATTGGGCCTGTGGAGACTCACTTACCTTGCAACGATCTAGCGAGCCGTCAGTTCCTTTGCTTGCTTCTGGGCATTTGCAGACAACAGAGGCCTAAATATCATGCTACTGATCTCACATGATCTTGCACTACAGTAATTTAGGCCTCTGTTCTCTGCGAACTGAGGCCTGTATCAGATCTGGCTGAAGAGCACTTGCAAGCCGACAAGACTTTGGGGCAGCGAAATCGCCTTGCTTCAAGCCTCCCATCACCTTGCAAACGCCTTTCACACTGTTCCAGTCTTGTCGTGAAGAGCATTTACAAGCCAATGGGAGGCTTGAAGCAAGGCGATTTCGCTGTCCCAAAATCTTGTCGGCTTGCAAGCGCTCTTCGTGCCGAGACTGCAAGCAGACAAACAAACCGCGGGAGAGAGACTGGAGAGAAGACAGATCTTCACAAAGTAAGTCACCTGGCGCGGCAGGATGGTAGGGGGAGCAATTGTGGGGACCCCAGGGGAGGGAGCATGAGATATCTCCGTGGGTTGGGGGAGGCCTTGGGTGGTCTGAAGTGGGTGGCCTGTTCTGTCCCTAGGCCCCTATGGCCTTCTCCATCCTGAGATACCTCATATGCACTTAACTAGCGCATTCAATTAGCAAATGTGTGGGCGAAAGGGAGTGATTGCAGTCAAGTTATGCGATTCACTCCTACGAATCCTTGGGTTACGAATGTAATTGGCAGGCTCCATTACATTCATAATTCGAGGACTATCTGTAGTCCTGCCTTAGGTATAAAATCAGCTGGGTGAGCTTGGGACAGTCACTTTCTCTCTGCCCTAAGAAGGAAACAATGGCAAATCATTCTGAAAAAAAAAATCTTACCAAGAAAACTGCAGGGATTAGTCTAGGCAATCTCTGAGAATCCTACACGATTGGATGGAAGAAAAAACAATTGGCACTGTTAGACTAGATGAAATATGGATAGCATTCTTGTGATCTACATGGGCTTCCTCAGACGTTACACCGATATAGCGTGGAAGACTAAGGGATCTTGGCAGCTAATGTTTTCATTTCCAAGTGACTAGATTGATTAAAATTGTACATGCCCTACTTAGCTACTGGACCTTGAAAAATCATGTGAAGGTTTGCAATATTCCCTGATGCTTTCTTGTAAATAGAGAACTTTAAAATGTGTTATATAGGTTTAGATATTCTTCCATTTTCATCTTAGCTTGATTGGGTTTGAGCTCCTTTTCTCCTACCTGGCATTAAACCAAATGATGAGTAGATGTGAATGGTTCCTTAGTTTGTATTTGCTTGCTTAATTCTCCCCCTCACTGAAATCCCCTTTTTCTTTGGAGTGTGTTAGTTTATATGGCTGGCACAAAACGTGTAGCTTTTTATTTTGGCTTTACATTTAAAAAAAAATTACTTGGGAGTCCTTTTGGGCTTTTGGGAATCCTTTCCTGTGTATTATTCCTTTTGTAAAATGTGACTTTTTTATTTTCCCAGTCTGGGATTTGATTCTCCCTTCAAAAATACAGAATACATAGAATTAGAAGGGGACATCATGGTGGGCACCCTTTTACCTTCTGCCATTGCATTTATAATAATAATAATAATAATAATAATAATAATAATAATAATAATAATAATACTTGTACTACTTCTTCAGTTGAAAGGATTCTGTGCACCATATAGGTCAGTTAAAAAAAAATAAAGGAACAAGTGGTTTTTGTTTTCAGCTAGTGTTGTAAAAAAAGATAAAAAGATGGAAGAGGAGGAAAAAACAGATTTCTGTTATTATTAATTAACAAATTATTCTAGTCAGATTCCAAATAAAAATAATTTAAAAGGGCAAAACTGTGGAACTGAACTTTGAATAAAAAAAAAATCTTTTTTTCTAGGTAAACAATGGGATCATTGCAATGTACCATCATATAATATGTCATTGTACTGGAATAAATTTTGGAAACATGTATAAGTGCAGCCTGTTTGAATCTTACTACTGTACTATAATTGAGACAGCATCTCACACCTTATTGGCACTTCATTTTTGCTCCTGAAACAGTGTTTCTGTTTTGTCTCACTGAAATAGAACAACCATACAAGAAAAGGAAAGTATCTATTGCAGAACGATTGGAATCTCTAATATGCAAAGTGGGAGAAAAGGTATGAAAGACTAGCACATATTTTTGTGGTTTCTTTGAGAATAATGCAAATATTGAAGTTTTGGATGGATGGATGATGTTCTGTTTCAGCAGTCAATTCCACTCTACTTGATAGTTCAGTTTTCTAATTAATAGTAAGAAAATATTACAATGATAACTCAATACTCAGCATTAATTGGTTCCGGGAGGTTTGATGAGTACCAAAAACAATGAGTACCAAACAAATTTTTCCCATAAGGAATAATGTAGTGAGTCACAAGGCAGCCGACATCGACAAGTTCTTGTTTGTCATTGAGTACCAAACAAATGAAGAGTACTGGGACAAATTTTTCATATCAAAATGTGTTGAGTACCAAATTTGATGAGTTTCAAAGCAGTTGAGTACCAAGGTATCACTGTATGTGCCTGCTAAGTTGATCAGCTGTTCCTGGTGGACTGATTAGAGTTTTTCAGTATTTTTATATTAGAAACTCTCAACCATATAGATATCTATTACTCTGTGCCCTTGTTGGACTGCAGTCCTGTCAATGCTCACTGTATCTGAATTTCTGTTAATAATGCACGTTATCCATGTAAAATCTCAATAATTATACAGTTTTGCTTCAGTAGAGGAAAAAATAGTGACTTAAAATAGCCCATAAAAAGGAAAAGAAACAGAATATGACGAGCATTGTCCCAGAATGTACTAGTGAGAGTAAGAAAATGAAAATAGTGTCTAAATACTGTGCATTTTCACTAGACAAAAAATGAAATATAAGGTAATATTAGCAAGGCAAATAAATCCCAATATGCTATTTTATTTAGTGCAATTAAAGTTTTTAATTTATTGAAGTATTTATTGAAACTGCTGTGAGATCATTTTCCTGAAACACAATGAACTCATTCCTTAAATGAATAACATTAAACTACAAGACCAAATTAAAAGTGTGTAAATGAAATTACAGTTATGAAATTTCATTTCCACATTTTTGCTACACAGAGGATTTGCTGCTGTTTTTGAAATATGTAAAAATAATGTATAAGGTTACAGTTGTTTGAATATTAGATATTCAATTCCATGGCACTGCACCTATTATTTATCATCACTGTTGTTAAAATCTGTGCTAATTGTATTAATATCTTTACATTCCCTTGATAAAGGAATTTAATTTTAATGTACAGAATTTAACAAGTTACACTTGTATCATTATTAACCATGAATAAGGGTAACTTGAGTTCATCAAAGTTTGCTGATCAGCTTATTATATACCTACTAAAAGGAATCTTTATTTCTCATCATTCAGAGCCAGCACCTCTATGGGGCAGCCTTCAGAAATATTAAAGATGAAGCCATTTTCCATAAGAGCAAAGGGCACCTAACTTTTTGGGTCTGCCCAACCTCAGAGCACCTCTTAACTATCAGCATTGGAACTAGGAAAGAAATGCACACATTTGCCTATATTAGCAAATTTGTATTTATTCACTGGTCAAATGGCATATTCGCTAAGGGATATATCAAGTTGAAGGGATATGCTTCCTTTTCTTTAACTCTCTCCTTGAAAGAAGCTTCTCCAACTGAGGCAATAGCTTCACAAATGTAAAGTGATGGGCTGATCCCCAGGGGTCATGCAGACCCACTTCATAAGTTCAGAGCCTTTCCAATATTATGTTTTAATGAGATTCTACTTCATTTTTTTTAAAAAAAGAAGCCTCCCAAGAACTTGATGCATTCCTTTTGCTAAGAAAACCTTCATCTCTTTATTGCTTAGCGCATTGTAAGCCGCCCTGAGTCTCCGGAGAAGGGCGGCATATAAATCAAATTTAAAAAAAAATGTGGGAGAAGGAGAATTCCAAAACCTTCTGGTGACATGGCAGAATCACTACCCTACTCCCTGAAGTCCATGGAGGGAAAGGAAATCTTGATGTAATAATAATGATTTTTTAAATATTTTATTCCCTTTCAGAGTCTTTTCTCTTTGGAAAGTAGAATAGAAGGCTTGGCTGGAGTTTTGGAGGCAGATATACCAAACTACAAAAGCAAAATACTGAAACTCCTTTGCACAGTGTATGTATGCAAAACATTTATGGATCTAGGTGATAATATACTACTTACAGCAAAGGTTTTTAAATAACTATTTTTGAAAAGGGTCACCTTTCCGAAACATTTATTGTATATATTGTATGCCTGCATATTTTATCCTGTTTAAAGAATTTTTGAAACTTGGAAGCAATATGGGATAATTAGGAAGGAGAGCAGAGAGGAGCAGAAGTGTCAGAACAGTTTCCTATTGCTGATCGTTCAGGCTCAGTAACAGCAATATAATTCTCTTAATTGTTTTCTACAGCAATACGTTGTGACGCGATTTGCAAGTTTACTCTGGAATTTTCATGAGAGTTTAAAGAAAGGATTTCATTTTTGTCTGATTTGTTGCTCATTACATCTTCTCCTTTCAACTAATGACCTCTTTGCAAGGAACATATTGCCTTCTCAGTCTGAAACTAAATTAAATTTGGGATTGGGGGACAACATCAACACAATGGAGGACTATGCATAATTACATACAATTGAGTTTGATTTCCCAGTTGGAATTGCAGTATTAACATTGGATGAAAACTGAATTGGCTCTAGCAGTATCTTTATTTTTAATGTGGTATGCTGCTTCTTCTCAAAAGGTATGCATCCCAAATAGCTTGAATTAACTATAAATAGGAGTAATGAGATCACAGCTTTGATCAGAGTTATTATTTGATGCTACTTTCTCTCTCTTTTATGAAAAAAACATCAGTGCACGTCTATTACCACAGAAGATGACTATTTACACAACTCTCGTTGGCTTGCTGAATGCCAGAAACTACAATTTTGGTGGAGAGTTTGTAGAAGCGATGATACGTCAACTGAAAGAATGTTTGAAAGCCAATCTGTACAATGAAGCTGTCTATTTAGTAAGTTGTTTTCATACCTTAGAGCACGGGTGTCAAACTTGATTGTGTCACGTGATGTATCATGACATTTTTTGCCTTTGCAGAGCTGAGGTGGGCGTGGCCTGTGCGTGACACACCCGGCCCATGGGCCACCTGTTTGACAACCCTGCCTTAGAGACTTTGCAGGTTATCTTTGACATATCCACAGTTGAGACTTGAATTTCACTTGTCACATTCTCAAGTGAATCATTTGCTGTGATGATTGATTAAGACATTAAAAGAATCATCACATGGCTGAATCTGACTTTATGGTCATTTTTACCATAGCTAAATCACATGCTCATTAAGCAAATTATTGAATCCAATGGTTAATTGAATCCAGATTTCCCAATTAATATTGCTTGACGGAAACTGGCTGGTAAGGTTACAACTCACGATCACATGACTGCAAGATGTTGCAGCTGGTCAAAAATGTGAGCTGGTTGTCAAATGCTCCAATTGCAATTTTATGTGACCATGTGAATGGTATGACAGTTGTCAGCGTGAGGATAAGAGAAATATTGATTTTTCCAAGGCCATCGTAACTTAAAACCACCGTTAAACAATTAGAACCTATACCTATGTTTAAATTGGTTTTCAGTGAATTTGAAGAGCTCAAATTATAAGAGCTCACTTTATAAGCTATAAAGATAAAAAATGTAATTCTGTGTGATCATATAATACTGTACACCCATCCAAACCTTTTCACTGGCTTATTTCTTCTGACTTTGTCATAGCAGCTCTGTAATGTGAACCTTGCCAGTTTTTGCGATCACCTGATCTAAATTTCTGGTATTTTGATAATAAACCAGGTTTAAGTGTCTATTCAGTTGGATATTGGTCCTGGGATTCCCGTTACCCCAGTAAAAGATGCTGAAGCAGATACAGCCTAGGCTTCTGCAGGGATCTTGCCTGGCCTTATGAGATCTCTTGCTGATCCATGCTTTGGGGAAGCACATGATGTTGAAATGGCTGAATGCTCTCTTTCTGCAGGTGCGCTTTCTTTCTGATCTTGTGAATTGTCATGTAATAGCTGCACCCTCAATGGTAGCCATGTTTGAAAATTTCGTTAATGTGACACAGGAGGAAGATGTACCTCAGGTAAACAACAATACATTTGCTTCATAGACAGAGACATTATTTGCTGAAATTTGTTACTGTGATTGTTTTACTTTTTTACAATGTGTCCCAAAACTGCTTTTTTCCCCCCGGTTTTATTTTTCCTTGAAGACATTTTGCTTTTCATCCAAGAAGCTTCTTCAGTCAGAAATGAGTTGTTTTGGGGGGAAGGGGAAAAAAAAGCACCTTTGGGGCAACCATGACCTGGATGACTGAGACATTTTTTAAAAAGTAGTTGTACATGTGGTAAGCCTCTCCTCAACTTGTATTGCAACAAAAGCCTAAATTGTAAACTGTAACATTTGACCATGTGCCCTCTGGTGCCATTGTCACCGTCTTCTGTGACCTTCAGGGGCAACTTAAGTACAACAAAATAAAAATGGTACGTGCCCATGATTTAGACGGGCACGGGATCCTTAACATTATATCCTATCTCAATTTGAAGTCTGCAGTTCAAAAGATTTCCAATGTAGCTTTTCAAACATTTCTAAAATCTAGATTTGTAGAAAACCTTTTAATCATATCTATTGGGTTGATGCCTGATAGATGTTTGCCTGGACCGGCTTGATTTCATTTACTCCAGAGAGTAAGTGTACATCTTAAATTCAATGAGAAGCAACATGTGAAATAGCTCCTTGAAAATGCTTATGTAAATATTAAAGCATCAGCATGACATAAGAAAAATTTGGGGTTTTTTCCCCCCTATATTTTTTTCATTACTTTGTGTAGATTCAGTGTGTATTCTCCCGTGCACCTTTGTGCGGGATGTTTTAGAATTATCAAAATCAACCATTCATGTGCAGAGACTTGTAAACATATGAACCTGGGCCCTTCAAGCTTTGTACCTGAATCATCATAACATAGAGTTAGAGTTGTGGAATCATAAATCGTGCTTCCTGTAAGTCTTTTTTTTTTTTTATTTTATTGTAAAAGTTTTACAATTACATTTTCACCCCGTTTTCACCCCCCTAACCCACCCCAAGCTCCCCAACCCGTCCTCCCTAACCCCCCCTAACCCTCCCCTCCCCCCCGGACTTCCATAGAGTGTACCCCATCATTATCCCCTTTATATAAAAAAAAACCTTGAACTTTAAACCCCCCCCAACCCCCATATCATTTTTCATCTTCACATAGTTCAAATATTTCTATCTTAATGTAATATAATACTATCAATAAAAAGTCTTGACTTGATTTTCCTTTAATGACAAGAACCAGAAATATTTTCTGATTGTGTTTTGCCCGTATTTTTACTAACAGGTGCGATGTGACTGGTACGTGTATGCGTTTCTGTCATCCTTACCTTGGGTGGGGAAGGAGCTCTATGAGAAGAAGGATACTGAAATGGAGCAGATCTTGTCCACTGTTGAAACCTATCTGAAGTAAGAAAATGAGAGAAAATGTAACTTTGCATCATTATGCCTTAATAGAGCATGAACACAGAACTTGTAGACTTCATAAATTTGCAGGGAATGCTATTTCTTGACTGTTAAATCTAGAGGTAATAAATAACTTCAGGCTTTTCGGTGGAAACCAAGTTAGTTTTGTTTCTTTTTCAAACAAAAGCACCAGGGTGGATTTGATTTAAATCAAGTCGATTTAAATCATGATTTAAATCACTAGTAAAAAGCCTTGATTTAAATCAACTTGATTTAAATCATAATTTTTAAAGAGCAACTGTCATATCTGTCCCACAGCAGCTCCTCCTCTGACTTGCTGTTGACTCAACAGTCTTAATATTGCCGAATATACAGCCTCATGCTACATAATTAAGCTCCATTTCATGCTGAATAAGCTAAATTATGAATGTATCTTAAATAGAAAACTGTCTTTAGATAGATTTTTACTCCAAAAGCATTTTATTAAAATAAATTTAATAAAAATAAAAAAAATCCGATTTAAATTAAAAAAATGATTTAAAAAAAAATCATTGATTTTTATCCACCCTGAAAAGCACATTAAAAATGATTCTGCATTCTTAGTATAGAGAAAGATGCTCAAGAAGAATAATGATAAAGTCCCCAAATTTGTGAAAAACATGCTCTCTGCAGAAAACATAATTGTTTTCCATTGTACCTGAAGCCAGAACTAAAATCAAGGTGTGCGAATTCCTGGAAAGCAGTAAGCAGGTGTTGCCGCTTAAAAAGGGATGTGAAGTGATCACAGGGCTGACATAAGAATTTTTGTATGTCTTGGGCTCTGATTTTACAAGCATCTTTCTACATGGTAGCTAAACCAACTCTCCCAAAAACCTACATTAGTTAGGAATCAGGTCATTGAAAATGCATACAGATTGCCTTTGATATATGACTGAACATTTAGCTACTTTTCATTATTACGACGGGCCTCTCTGGAGGAACCCACAACCCAGTTCCAGAGTTATGATCCCCACTCCCATGGTCATATGACTGCATGTTGGGCATCCGGCAACTAGTTCGCATTTATGGCCATTTGCAGTGTCCCATATTCATATGACCACAGTTTTGCTGAAAACTAGCATCTACTTTTAATGTCCACCACAAAAGAGGTCATAATATCGGATCAGTCGCATAGCTAATTCAAATTACAACTGTCACAATTTAGGACCATGATGGGTAGGCTGCATTACTGCATAGGTCAAAGAGTATCTATACACACTTTTACAGCCAAATGCTTTTCCCAATGCCTACTCTCAATTGAGTCGTACTATCTGGTTTTTTCAGAGTCTGTCTGAGTTGAAGTGCAACCAATTATCAGTAATCCTTAAAACGATTGTGTTCTTTTCTGGCAGACGGCGTCAGAAAACTCATGTGCCCATGCTACAAGTTTGGTCTGCTGATAAACCACATCCCCAAGAAGAGGTGAGTATGATTAGGGGCTTTGAATTCCTGTACTCATGTCCATCTGAAGAAACATTAGAGCAAATGCGTAATGCATGAGGTTGACACTAGTCTTCCCAATGGGTTTCCCTGCTTTTTCTTTATTCCGAATTTCCCACCCTGAAATGGTTCCTAAGAAAATTGGGTAGGGTGATTTCCTATAGCACGGAAATCAGTCTGAGGTTGGGAACGTCCTTGAATTCCGAATATGAAAATGTCTGACGGATGTCTGTTGCCTTCCAGTACTTAGATTGCCTTTGGGCTCAGATTCAGAAAATGAAGAAGGACCACTGGCAAGAGAGGCACATCCCGAGGCCCTACCTGGCTTTCGACAGCGTGCTTTGTGAAGCGCTGCAGCACAACCTGCCTCCTTTTATAGCCCCACCCCACACAGCTGATTCCGTTTACCCGATGCCAAGAGTCACCTTCCGGATGTTTGACTACACTGATGATCCTGAAGTAAGTCAGTGTTGTGGGGCAACATCCTTGTAGTGCATTGTCTGTTGGGAAGTGAAATGTTTTCGTCTTTTGGTGGGATCCACATAATATGTGCCTTTGCCTTCTGACCTTTCGGTTTGGCTTGTTACTGAGCCTGAAAATAGTTGTGAATTTGCTTCACATTCTTTAGCAGCGTTGATGTGGTTAAGGGTTTGCTTTGTCTTTCTAATTGCTCCCTTTACTCCACATATCACTGGTTTTTGAGGTTCTGCCCATTTTATTAGAGCAGAAAAGGCTGCTTCTAAATGAAAATACTAGGTATCCTTGTGCTTACAAAAGTAGTTTCCAGCTCACTGGCTTCTCTTACCAAATAATTTTATTGCATTTTAAAAAGCATGCACATTAAAAACAACATATACAATCAAACAACATAAAACAAACAAAAGAAACAATAAAGAATAAAAGGAGAATAGGGATAGAAGTGTGAAAAAGTATAAAGAAAACAGGTCTCCAAACTTGGCAACATTAAGACTTGTGGACTTCAGCTCCCAGAATTCCTCAGCCAGCCATGCTGAAGTTGAAGTCCACAAGTTTGGAGAGCCCTGATATAAAACAATATAACACCATCTGGTTTTTCCACTTTTTACCCATATATCCCAACAAAAAAGTTTCTGATCTAAATTGTATACTAATTTTCAAATGTTTTTGAATTATATTACTGTTTCTCTTCAGTATTGTCTTAACTTTTTACAAGTCCACCACAGGTGATAAAAGGTTCCTATTTGAGTGTTACATTTCCAGCAACTATTTGGGTATCATTTATACATTTTAGTCAATTTATCTGGGCATAAATACCATCTATACATCCTGTCCTCTCCTTCCCTTCCTGTCCTTCCTTTAAAACCAGAATAGGGTAACTGAACTTTCTGTATGCTGAAAAGTACATTAGAAAGGTTACATCACCACAAACTACTTTATTAAAACCGTTGGGAAAATGTTATAATGCCAATATGTCATCACACATCATGCCTTTTGGGATGAAGATGGATTTTTGGGCTGTGTCAATAAATTAACCTCTGTTGTTTCTTTTGTCAGGGACCAGTTATGCCTGGGAGCCACTCTGTTGAAAGATTTGTGATTGAAGAAAACCTCCACTGCATCATCAGATCATTTTGGAAAGAGAGAAAGACATGGTAGGGCTCTTTGCTTCCATGTATATTTAATTTAGCCTCCCCATTGGATGCCCTCCTTGTGTAAATCATTGTCCACATTTTCAATCAGATTGGATACAGTGCCAAAAGTGTTATAATTCAAAATATTTTGCAATACGCTAAAAGTATTTTCGCACAAATCAGTTACAGTTTTGTCCAAGCAGGGTTGTTTGTAGGAAGTCTGCATTCATAACTGGCTGTGTTGCACTGTTGTCAGGAAGGGAGGGAGAGAGGGAGGGAGAGAGATGGAAATTAAATGGGTTCAATTGAACTGGATCAGTCATTACATATAAAAATTGAATATTTTTGGAGGAGAACAGTCTAGAAAAGTGATATTGACCTGTTTTCCCTACATTGAGAAGCGTTCTTTAAAACTTTGTGTGCTTTAAAATGCAGATTTACATTATGTTTGTTAACTGTGAATAGCAATTTTGAAGGAGCTCCTTCCCTGGTTATTAATGGCATCTGGAGCTGTCATATCTGTTCCGATATCAGTCTATCCAAAGAGGGACTGACATTGCATGGTGACAGAACCTTTGGCAACTATTTCTAAGACTTCCTGCACGAAAAGAGGTTCTTTGAAGCAATGGATCCCGGCACATAGCACAAAAAATTATGTTTTTGCTCCCTGCTTGCCTTTTTTATTCTAAATTATACACCTATCTTTTTCTGTAGTGCTGCCCAATTAACAAGCTATCCAGGAAACAACAAGATCCCTCTGAATTACCACATTGTTGAGGTAAATGCTATATTTATCAGGTCACTTTTTCTTACTGAGTGCCAATGATCTTCCTCTCTGCTAATTGATTTGATTTGATTTCGATTTTATTATATTTTTATGCCGCCCTTCTCCCGAAGGACTCAGGGCAGTGAACAGCCATAATAAAACAATATACAAGGCAAATTTAAAAACCATATTAAAATAATTCAAGAACAGGAAAGCAAGGAGGAAACAGATAGTAAAAGTCAAGAAGAAGAACCAATAGAAACAAATCAAGAAAAAGAAACAAGACAGAGGCAAGAAAAAGAGAGAGAACAGAGAGAAGGTGCAAAAGCTAAGGCACGGATGGAAACAAGAAACACAAAAAGACAGATACGATAGGCAATGGATGAACAGATCAAACTCTTTTCGGTAAACATTAATGGCTTAAATGCCCCAAAGAAAAGGAATCAAATTTTCACAAAATTACGAAAATTAGAAGCAGATGTGATATGTCTGCAAGAGGTACACATTCAAAAAGATTATCAAAAAATCCTAGAAAACCCCAAATTAGGAAAACTATATTCATCTCTGGCCCAAAAAAAGAAAAAAGGAGTAGTGATTTACGTAAAAGAAAAAATACAATCTAAACTAGTTTATACCGATGAGCAAGGTAGAGTGGTGATGGTTGAACTAGAAATAGGAAAGAGGAAAATGTTAATTGTAGTGATTTATGCACCTAACCAAAAACTACAGGTTTTTTTTAAAGATCTACATATAAAACTAGCAGAATTAGAATATGACGATATTTGTGTAATAGGGGATTATAATGCAATAGTAAATGCAAAGAAGGACTACAAAACGGGGGGGAAAAAACAAAAGAAAAAAGAAATACTTCCAAAAGAATTCTTTACTATGGCTGAAGAACTAAACTTGGCAGACTATGGAGGGAAACACATGAAGAAGAGGCCCAATACACCTTTTACTCCCATCCGCATAACTCCTGGTCAAGACTGGACATGGCATGGATGACCCCAAATATCAAAATAGAAGTAGAAAAAATTGAGATAGGCACAAACCAATGGGCAGACCACAATCCACTATTCATAAACTGGAAAGGGGAAAGAAGACGTAAGAGATGGACAATGAACCAAAGATTATGTAAAGAAAAAGAATTTAATTCAATGTTAGAAAAGGAAGTAAAAATATTTTTTCAGATAAATAAAATAGAGGAAACCTCTTTACAAAACACATGGGATACTTTAAAAGCATATATAAGGGGCCTAGTAATAGCATATACGAGGAAAAAGAATAAAGAGAAGAAAAAGCAATTAGATAATTTAGAGAAAGACCTAAAACAAATAGAACAAAAACTCCAGGAAAAGCCCCAGAACAAAACAATAAGAGAAGAATGGGAAATGATTAAGCATAAATTGAATTTGATAAATCAAATAGAACTAGCCCAAAAAATAAAAATGGCGAAACAAAATTATTTCAAACACGCAAATAAAACGGGCAGATGGCTAGCCTATAAACTGAAAAAAGAACAGAAAAAAAGAATGATATACCAATTGAAAGACGATAAAGGAGAAATTCAGCATAGTAAAGAGGCCAAAAAAGAAATTATTAAGAAATTTTATGCGAATTTATATAATCAGGGGAAAATAGAGGAAGACAAGATAAAACAGTACATAGGGAAATCAGGAATGCCAAAAATCACAGAAGAACAAAGAATAACTCTCAACAGGCCAATAACCAAATTAGAATTAGATGAAGTACTGAAAAAGCAAAAAAACAATAAAACACCGGGACCCGACGTGCTACCAGTAGAAATATACAAAACAATGCAAGAAGTATTGGGAGAGAATATGTTGCGATTATATAATGAAGCTATGGAGAAAGCCAAAATACCAAATTCATGGACAGAAGCCATAATAACAATCATTCCAAAAGAAGATACACATCTCCAGTTAATACAAAACTATAGACCTATTTCATTATTGAATGCCGATTACAAAATATTTGCAGCAATCTTGGCTGAAAGGATTAAATCAGTATTAAATACATATATACACCCAGACCAAAATGGATTTCTGCCGGGACGCCAAATAAAGAACAACATGAGAATAGTACTTAATGGTCTAGAATATTATGAATCACACCCGGAGAAGCAGGCAGCGTTGGTTTTTCTTGATGCCCAAAAGGCGTTCGATAATCAAAATTGGAAATTTATGATTGAACAACTACTAAATATGCAAATTGGGGAAAAATTTGGGAAAATTATAGCAGAAATCTATACCAAACAATCAGCAAGGATAATTATGAATGATGACATAACAGACAAATTTAATATAACAAAAGGAGTCAGACAAGGCTGTCCACTTTCCCCCTTACTATATATTCTATCATTGGAAATCCTGTTGAAAAAAATTAGAGAAGATCAAGGAATTGAAGGTTTAAGGATCAATAGAGAAGAATACAAAGCTCAAGCCTTTGCTGATGACCTAGTGTTTTTGACAGAAAATCCTATGGAATCTATACCTAATTTGTTCCAAAAAATAGAAGAATTTGGAGAAGTGGCCGGACTAAAAATCAATAAAAGTAAATCGAAGCTAATTGTAAAAAACCTTACGGAAATCCAAACAAAAGAATTGACAGATAATATACAGATCCAAACAACAACAAAAAATAAAATATCTAGGAATCTGGTTATCTACAAGAACATCAGCAATTAAAGAAAACAATTATGATAAATTACTAGAACAAAGAAAGAAAGACTTAGAAAAATGGGAAAATTTACACATTTCATTCCTAGGAAGAATTTTGGCCATCAAAATGACTATATTACCTAAATTTTTATATTTGTTTCAGGTCACCCCAATTAAAATAGATAAACCATTTTTTTGGAAAGCTGAATAAAATAACATCTAAATTTATATGGCAAGGGAAAAGGCCACAAATAAAATTTAAGCTGCTTCAGGATACAAAAGATACAGGAGGAGCTGCACTCCCTGACTGGGAGGTATATTACCAAGCAGCAGTACTATCGTGGGTCAAAGATTGGATAGAATTAAAGGATTCTAGAATTTTAACAATTGAGGGACACGAACTCCAAACTAGCTGGCACTCCTTTATGTGGGATGAGAAATACAAAACATATTCATATTTTAAAAGACACACAATAAGAAACTCATTATTACAAATTTGGCTTAAAATTAAAAAACAACATTATATGAAGATACCAAATTGGCTAGCACCGGCAGAATCAATTAGGCACCCAAATTTAACAGATAAGACAAAAATAATTAGATATAAAGATATAATTGACTATCAAGGCAAATTAAAGACAAAACAACAATTGGAGACAGATTTACACAGAGAAATAGACTGGTGGACTTATACTCAAATACAATCCAAATACAGAGAACATATAAAAACATACGAAATTTATAATCAAAAACAAGAAATAGATAAAATTATATTAGATTCAGAAAATAAATTAATTAGTAGAATTTATAAATTTCTTCTACGCTATAAATTGGAAGAAGAGACAATCAAAGAAACGATGATTAAGTGGGCTCAAAACATCAAACACCCAATATCTTTGGAAAAATGGGAAAAGTTCTGGCAGGTAAACCTAAATTTAACAAAAGCAACGGCGTACAAGGAAAGTCAACTGAAAATGTTTTATCGGTGGCATATGTCTCCAACCAGATTGGCAAAAATACAACCTAAAAATAGCCCGATTTGTTGGAAGTGCAAAAAGGCACAAGGGACTTTCTATCATTTATGGTGGACGTGCCTGGCAGCAAAGAAATTTTGGTCTAACATCAAAAAATGGTTGGAACAAATAACAAAAACACAGATTGAAAAAGAACCAGAAACATTTCTATTTGGAATCTTTAACAAATCATATCCTAAGGATATCAAATATCTCACAATTCATATATTAACTGCTGCAAGAATAACTTACGCAAAAAATTGGAAGCAAGAAAAAATACCAAGTGAAACAGAAGTAATAGGGAAAATTTTAGAATGCGCTGAAATGGATAGGTTAACCAAAGAATTACAAGAAAGAGAAAAATCAGACTATTATAAAATATGGAATAATTGGTATAATTGGTTAAAAATCAGAAATATACAAAAAATATAGGGGAAATATTACCGATTTAAATATATATATATAATAAAAAAAGTAGAATTGTAGAATGTCACTCTGAAAAAATGCTTAAAAAGAAATTACACTCTTTTTGTGTATATGTTGTATAAATGTTTGTTGTGTATATGTTACGTATGTCTTTTTTAATATTTATATTCAATAAAAACTACTTTTAATAAAATAATTCAATTTTTGGCCGAATTTAAAATTCCCATTCTACAACCCTTATAAAACCATGTTAAAAGCCCATATTTAAAACCCGATTAAAATTATTGTCCCATCAGACCGGCTTGCTGGAATAACAGGGTCTTCAGTGCATGATGGACGGCATGGAGGTTGGGGATCCTTCGTATATCCGGGGACAATTCGTTCCATAGGGCAGGATAGTAGTTCCTCATCTCAGAATGGAGCTTGAAATGACCTATTTTGAGTTCAAACCTTTTCTGGTTCACCTAGAAAGCCCCCTGTGGAATTGGAATGGGACATTTTAACATTGACAATGAAATATTCTGTGCACTTTTATTGTTGCAAGTGTGCTTCATCATATTGCGTTCATATTTTCCCCAGGTAATTTTTGCTGAGTTGTTTCAGCTTCCTGTTCCGCCTCACACTGAAATCATGTACACAACGCTTTTTATTGAACTCTGTAAACTTCAGCCCGGATCTTTACCTCAAGTTGTATCCTTTCCCCCAAAAAGTCTCTCGTAACAGTTGATACCATTTGATAACAAAAGGAATGGTCTGTTTTCAATCATACTGCAATTAAACATTATAACATAAACAATTTAAACCTTAATTCAAAAATGACAGCTTGCACAAGCTACGGAAATGCTGTACATGCGCTTAGATACAATGAATACTATCTGCATAGATCGGTGAGTAAAGACATTCTCATCTAAATTTTCTGAGGATTTAGTGACTTGGGTTTCTTTAGCACAACAAAATCTGATAGCTATAAAATGCCCCTGCTTTTACAGGCTTTCATATTTTAGGTCACTCCACTCATTGAATTAGTATTGCAATAATTGATTTCTTTTATTACGTTCTTCTGAAACTTTCTTATATGGCCCAAAGATCTTTTTCAAAAGGCAACTGGACTTTCTTTTTCATTGAAGACGTTTCACTTCTCATCCAAGAATCTTCTTCAGTTCTGACTTACAGTATATGGCATTCATAATCAATTAGTTAGACCTCACTGCAAAGTTAGATTGCTAATAAAAATAGGACAGTCATATTAAAATCTAGAAGATAAGTACTCAATTATTATTGGATGTAATGCTAATTGTTTGAAAATGATTCAAAAAAAGTACTTTAGAACAGCGGCCCTGTTTTTGGGCACCAAGGACCGGTTCTGTGGAGAGATATTTTTCCATGGATCAGAGGGGGCATGGTTTCCTGTGCTGCCTGATGCGGCTTCACTTGTTTGTGCGGCCCAGTTTCTGACATCCCAAGGCCCAATACTGGTCCACAGACTAAGGGTTGGGGATCCTGCTTTAGAATATGCTGGAACTGCAGCACTATCAAGGCATTAGCAAATCATGCAGATGCCTCTGAGATAATTCTTCAAATGATTATATTACTGAAAATGTTTGGAAATTGTCTATCCTTTGGTTTTTAAGAATCTACTCAGACTTGTCCACCAATTATTTTACATATTTTAATATAATGCCAATAATAGCACTGCAAAATGAAAAGATTTTGATATAAGATATATAAGAAATTTACAGAATTTTTTTTCTCCCATCAAGGTTTATTAATTGGTTTTCACACCATCTTAGTAATTTTGAGTTCCGTTGGAGCTGGGAAGATTGGTAAGTGTTTGATTCCACGTATATATGGAATGTGTTTTTAAGTATTCCGCAGTGCTTATGTAGCAGCACATTGTCAGTCTCTAAAGCACTTGTACCATACTTATACCAGTTGCTGATTTTCTCCCTTGTGATAATGAGTGTTACATCACCATTCACACTAAAACTTCTTTTATTCCTGGAAGAAAGAGCCAACTTGGCTTGTATTATTAAAAAAATAGGTGGCTGTGCTGGATGGCATGGACTTAGCTGTGCTAACCTCATTGCTATGCAGCATCAAGCCAGGCTCTGAAATTGAGCCTTTCTTTGATCCATAGGGATATTATGAAAGTCAGTCTTCAGGAAGCCATGAGGTTTTTTTTCCTGGGCGCTATTTAGTAAGATAGACTACATCTTGATATCTAATTCTGCTGCTCAGCTTTCTCTTTGAGCTGCCAGAAATGCTCTCAGGTATGGAGTTGGAAAAGCCCAGAGGTCCACCACTTTCAACTATTTATAGATGTTCATGGTCTAGGAACCTCATGTTTAAATTGCTCTGATATGTTCTATTGCACTTGTCTGGTTGCCACCATTGATCTAAATATAGCTGACAGATTGCTATATGGGACATCTGACCATGCTCCTTAGTGCCATTTAGCTTCTGTGACAGACTTTGGTTATGACCTCCAAGGCCTTTAGCAATTTGAGATCCTAATACCTGTACAATTGTCTCCACTGACAAAACAAAGCAAATCTTTATTACAGACATAAACCAGGATAGGAAGAGTGGAATACAAACAATAATTTTAAAAGCTAAAAATTATAAAATAAGCTTAATACACGTTTTAAATATACACACTCAGTACATACATACATACATACATACATCTAAAAACCCTATTAAAAGGGATAAAAACATTAAGTAAGTATATATTAAAAAGCATAACCTCAACTGTTGTAGAATGAAGTAACCTCTATGTGGTTGTTCACCGGGATCATCAGGGAGATCCTACTACATGTACTGAGGGCTGCAAAATGCCATCTGGCAATGTTCATAGTGTCCTTCAGTGTATTGCTGTCTCTGCTCCAGAATGTCATATTTTGGATGAGTTTGAAATTCAGTTTTTTACCCTGGTCTGGTTTATATAAATGTATTTTCTTCCCTGATCTTTAAACAACAGTTTGATTTAGTATATTGTTTGATTTCAGTATATTATTTTTACATATTTTATTACAGTTTGTATTGTAAATTGTTGTGCAATATTTTGGCACATAGTAAACAGACGGATGGATGGATGGATGGATGGATGGATGGATGGATGGATGGTTGGTTGGTTGGATGGTTGGATGGTTGGATGAATTGATGGACAAATAGATATTTTTCTATTTTGATAGGGTGGCAGACAGGAATACTGTTACCCCAAGTGGCGGAAAACCCTACAGAATAGTTTCACTGCAAAAATATATTTTCTGATCCTTTAAATAATTGAAGATAGTTTTTTCAAAGTAGTTAATGTGGATTATAAATCAAACTCCAGTCCTGCATATCCTTAGTATATTAGAAATTTTGATGCTATAAAAATTTAGAAAACTATCTTATGAACATGAAAGTATCTATGTGCCATATAGTCTTATAAGTCTTTCCTTTTCTGGTTACTGTCTTTTTTTTAATATGTAGGTCAGATTCAGTTTCTGAGGATCTTGACAGACCGAGGCCTAAGTTTGTAAGAGAAGTACTGGAAAAATGCATGAGGTGAGTGAGAGATAGCAGCATTTGTATACCTATGTATTCAGCATGCTATTTCCATCAGTAAGTAGTGTTATGCAAGTGCCGAAAAGGAGTAAAATAGAATAAGCAAAGAAATTAAAAACATGGAGGAATAAAAAGAAGAGGAAAGGTTCCTGAATTATAGTTTACTGAAAACATGCCTGTTTAAAGTTAGTTTCTAGGCACCATCATTGGTTCTAAGAGTTTGGAAAAAATGATTCATTTGAGGACTAACTTAATTAGCAAGAAAATAAAATTGAAATTGCAGAAGACTAAATGATCTTAAGATTGTTCAATAATTTCCAGCATTTTAGAGGTTTGGATTAGATAGAGGGTTGCACTTCCAGTTAATCAAGTTAATAGCAAGACAATAGCAGGAAGATTTCCCCCCCCCCAAACTTTTTCTAGCACCCTTATTTGAGCACCCACGTATATAAAATGTATTTTGCTCTTAATTGAAATATCTTACCCCTTTAACTGCTAGAAATTCTCTTCCACTTCTGAGAGTTGTCTTTCCCTTTTTAAGCAGAGAGATTGGCAACAAGCTTTCTTCAAACAAAGAAAGGGAAAGAAAGTAGCATTAAAATCTTCAAGGAAACTTATCATTTCCCTGTTTCTGACAAATTATAGTTCAGGCACAGTCCTAGTTCTGTGAGGAACTTTTTCTGTGCATTCAGGATCAGGATGTAGATATTAGCTTTGGGGTGCTTTACTAGTGCATGTATGTATGCCAAATTATGAATGATTGTTTGGGTTATATCTGTAGTATAATCATAATCATGTGACATAATTGCGGCAAGGACATCTTCTTATCAACCTTCTGCAAAATCTTTTTTTTTTCAGGCTTTCCTACCATCAGCGAATAATAGATATCGTTCCTGCTAGTTTTTCCGTTCTCACTCCTGCAAATCCAACATGTATTTATAAATATGGAGACGAAAGTAACAGTATGTAGTATATGATATTTATATAATTTACACTTTACAAAAAAGACTTGAACTGTGACAAGGAACATTTGTTATTGTTGGAGGCAAATGGTATTTTGTCTTATTAAAACAGGTGGGGGATGGGGAAGGCAATAGGTAACTCCATCTAAAGAAAGTTGCTGTAGCCATGGGCAGGTATGAGATTGTGTCAACCAAGGACCATCCAAAGCCCAGTGGTCATGATGACATAAGGGGACATTGCTTAAAGGGGTAGCTTCTCTTCTGAACAACATATAAAACCCTCTAGTATTTTTATTTTTTAAATTTTTATAAGAGCCAAGGTGGCACAGTTTTTAGAATGCAATACTGTAGGCTACTTCTGCTGACTGCCGACTGCCAGCAGTTCGAATCTCACCGGCTCAAGGTTGACTCAGCCTTCCATCCTTCCGAGGTCGGTAAAATGAGGACCCAGATTGTTGGGGGCAATATGCTGACTCTGTAAACCGCTTAGAGAAGGCTGTAAAGCACTGTGAAGCAGCATATAAGTCTAAGTGCTATTGCTGTTGTTCAATCTCACATATGGTCCTAATGATTTCTCTGGTTGATTTCCATAATGGTTGATTTCCAAGAAAATTTAACGTGCTTTTACAATGTAAACTTGGAAAAGCTCACTTGTAAAAAAAATGCCCAGTTTTCAAAGATGGTAACTTTGCTTTTTCTATCTTCGGGTGTAGAATCTCTTCCTGGATATAACGTTGCACTCTGTTTAAGCATTGCCATTAAAAACAAAGCAAGTAATGATGAAATCTTCACCATTCTGAAGGATGTGCCCAATCTTAATCAGGAAGAAGACGATGGTAAGCCGCCTGATATTTTCTGTGTGCCATTGCTAATTTCCATTTATAGAAACATTGCAAAACCTCAGGAAAGTTAGTTAGATTTTAGTTAAATCTTGTTGTAGTCTGCCAGCAGCCTGCGGAGCTGGCAGCAGAGTTGGACAGCGATGAGGCTGAGGAAGAACATGGGCCAGTCCTGGAAGCTGGGGAAGGCATGGGTGAGGGCTCTGCATCGGAGGCAGAGATGGGGCCAGGGCCATTGGGGAGTGATGCGGAGACTTCAGAGCCTCCAGAGGCTGACAGTAGAGAGGCAGAGGAACAGGAGGAGCCTATTCCTAGTGCACGTATGAGAAGAAGGCAGGAGCAGCTAAACCAGAGAGGATGACTCGGCAGTAGGGCCAAGAGATGATTGGCTCCTCCCATAAGGCTTAAAAGACCAGCAACGCCTCTTGGCCTCTTTGCCGGAAACCTGTTTGGCTGTATTTCTTTCTTGTCAGCATCTTCTGTTCCTGAACTGTTGCCAAGAAAAGCTTTTGGCAGTTTGCCTAATTATCCCAAGGTCAGAGATAAACTGAAGAATGGTGTTTTGAGGACTTTGCTTTCATTTAATTTGGAATACGCTGAGAATGAGTTAATTCTCAGATGTTTTAATAAAATCTGTTTGTTTTTTGGAACTGTTTTGCATTTAATATTAACTACGTGGGCCTGGGTCACAACAAATCTAGGAAATGGCTCCTGTTCTTATTTTCATACAGCAATTTGTAGTAGCTCAGTAGAATTGTATTTACCTGGGACTGTTGATATCCAGCACCACTCCATACATACAAACAAGCAAATGTACTTTTGCATTTATGTTTTTTTTAAACTGAATGACACTATAGATTCGGCATGGAAAAAGGGAGAAGTTGCAATTCAGATAGGAGGAAGAAAATGGCCACAATTTGGAGTTTCGGTTCAGTTTTATCATCTACCTTAGTATATGTTTGAAATTCATTCATTGATATATACGATTTAATTTGTCTTAATGAAATTGTAAAAAAAGGCCTATTATGAAATTTCCTCACCAATTTTTTTTAATTTTTTTTTATTGAAAAAGTTTTTCAAATACAGATTTTTCTCCCTTTTCTCCCCCCTCTTCCCTAACCCCCCCTCCCCCTCCCCTCCCCCTGTGGCTTCTCCAGAATAAAACCCAAATTAATAACAGATTATATAATACTTTACCATCCTTTTTACTCCACCCCCCATATGCTGACCCTTTCTTTCTAACAATATTATTATATTCCCCTTATACTATACATTTCAAAGCAACATTCAACTATAAAATTATATAATAAATCCTAATTTGGCAATTTCAACTCATAATCTATCCATTTCCTCCTCCCCCATACATATATCTCTTAATTCAAATCTTTTACATATATTAATATAACATAACATCCCTTTTCACTTTCCTGCAGGTCTGCCACACATAATATTTTCAATATCTTTGTTCTTCTGCCCACACCACTAAAAAATATTTCCATATATAGATAAAATCCTCAAATGACTTTAAGCTTGTAATCCATATGGTATCTTCTGTAATGTCTTTCAGATGGATTGTTAATTCCATCACCCATGTTAGGGTAACATCAAATTCTAGTTCCAACAGTATGTTCAGTATCTTCAATTACCATCTGCCCCATTTGCACTTATGTTTTTTTTAAACTGAATGACACTATAGAATCGGCATGGGAAAAGGGAGAAGTTGCAATTTGTCTTAATGAAATTGTAAAAAAAGGCCTATTATGAAATTTCCTCACCAATTTTTTTTTTAAAGAAAACTAAAAATAATCAGTCCTTCTCAGCCTTTGGTGAATGCCCACATTGCTTATAGGTATTCAGATGTATTTGTAACTTTGTTTTCCAGATGAAGGCTTCTCATTCAATCCTTTAAAAATAGAGGTTTTTGTCCAGACACTATTGCATTTAGCCTCAAAGTCATTCAGTCACTCTTTCAGCGCTCTGGGAAAGTAAGTACTTATCATTAAGTACATTAAATTGTCAGTGTGCTCATTTTGCTGCCATTTTATTTTTATTTGTCTTGTAACTTTATGAAACAAAAAGGATAGAAGCAAGTGTATTCTGTCCTGTTCTTTATTTTTTATTCTTTTAAGAATTAGCTATCTTACCTACTTTTCTTTACCCTACTGTTTCAAATGGATTATTTCCTGGATAGTCTCTGATCCCTGGGACCTTTATGTCTGTCTATCCGGATGAGTCTTACATTCAGCAGCTTTCTCCCACCCTACAGCATAGACAAAAAGTTCATCAGTTCTTCATCACCTCTTTGTGATCTGTGGCAGAACGTTGCCCCTGTATATATTTAAGCCCAAGATACAAGCTAATAAGAATGGCCAAAGAAGGTCTGCAGGAGGAGGGAAGTAAAAAAGCTTGCTTGTCCAGAAGAACCCGCTTTCTGCATTAGACTGTAGAGTGGTGGGTAGAGCTTGGGAACAAGCAAAATTAAAAACAACCTCTCTGAAGAAAAAGCTGATGACTGGGTCCCATTATATATATAACGAGAGAATGTCAGCCCCATGATGTAAACCAAGACAAGAAATCAACTCAACCAGAAGACTAAACTACTTTTGGCAATAGATTGGCAATAAGATTGGAAGTCTGGCTGTGCTTTATGCCGTCTGCCTCTTATGGTCCTGTGACTGAGGGAGGTGTCTGTCTGAGACATTTTTGCATACTGTAGTCAATTGAGAGAATAATCTTGAGGGAGAGCTGCAGCCAGGTCAGTGGTCAGATAAGAAAAATCTCAGCCCAAAGCAGGAATGAAATTTGAGAAAGCATCTCAGACTTGACCCCCCCTGGTTCTCTTTAGGAAATGGCAGGGAGGTAAGATTCTATTACTGTAACTCTGTGACAAAAGTAGTATTAGCATTCATTTCCTTGGTGTTCAAGTCTCATCTACTTTAAAGGGTTGGCACATGCCTTCTGCTATGACTTGGATTTAAGTCATGGTTTTCTCTCATTGCTTTGGCAACAAATTTCTCTTACCTATGGGGGTATGTATGTGTGTTTAATGTTGGCATTGATTTTGGGGAAGAGATGGGTTCTATAATTCACTTGCTGAGTATTCACAGGGTACTGTAATGTAAAGCCAAGGTAGCAGGAAGAACTGCTGTGTTACAGAGTAGCTCTTTGTCAACATGGCAATACTGCTAGTCTCTCAAACTAGAAATCCAGAGTTCAGAATGATTTTGGGAGACTAGACCATTCCACTTCTCTTTCACTCTCCCCTCCCAATCAGTTTTGCCATTTTGATCTCAGTTGAATCACAGGGGTCCATAAGAATTTATCTGTAAGAATGAGCGACATGTTCTATTCCTTAACGTCCTTGGATTATGTCCTTTCTTTTTTTTATAAGATTTCGAGAAGCCCTCAGAACTTTGGCTGAAAGTGATGAAGGGAAGCTTCACGTTCTTAGAGTGATGTATGAAGTATGGAAGAATCATCCTCAGGTAAGAATGAACATTTTTATGCCTGCCTGCCTGGGGCGTTATGATAAAAGGCTCTTTTAACATACATAATTATGGTCTGCACAGCTTAGGCACTGAATCTTTAGAGAGGCTGTGCTTTGAGGGATCCTGTGTAGTTCCAGTTAACTGAGATTTCAGTCTGTATGTTTATGTTGAAAATTGTGCCCAGATGGCAACACACATTACTGATGAACTGAGCAAAGTTTCTGCATTTGCACAGATGATTGCTGTACTGGTGGATAAGATGATTCGAACACAGATTGTGGATTGTGCTGCAGTGGCAAACTGGATTTTTTCTCCAGAGCTATCTCATGATTTTACAAGGTAAATACATGTAAACCAAACATTTTTTTTAAAAAAATCTCCAGATTATGCTTCAAATATTTTTCATAGACATGTGAGTCATCTTGATAAGGGAAATTTTGCTTAAGTTAAAAATATTTCCTGAAAGCAAGCAACCTTTTGTATATCTGATTGAAAATTTGCATGCTTTTATTTAACAGTCCTAGAGAATTCTGATACTGAAATTTCTTCTCAGAGGAAAGAGATGGAGAGAAAGTTGCACCATTGTCCTTGTGATCTCATCCATTTCACTCATTGTCTGAGAAACGCTTAGATATACAAGTGTGTATGATGCCTTTTTACTGACAAAAATCAGTGTTTTCTCCGAATATGAGAGAGTTCTTTGCTTCTTTTATTATTAGATTTTATATTTGGGAGATCTTACACTCTACCATTCGTAAGATGAACAAGCATGTGATGATGATCCAAAAGGAGCTAGAAGAAGCCAAAGAAAGATTAGCCAAGCAACAGAAAAGAGTAGGTCACTTTTTTTCTGTGCCTGTATGAAGGAATAAGACTTAAAAGTTATTTCATCAACTATAAAAACATAAGATTTGTTTTGTTTTGCTTTGCTGAGCTAGGCAGAGATGGGCAGCAGGATGGAAAGACGGAGATGGTCATCCTTCTGTTGGGCCTATGGCTTAGGCATTCTTGCCTTTGGATACTATTAATTACTGGATAACTTTAATTTTTTGAATCCCCATGATGTGGGCAAGTTGCTTGATAAAATGTGATCAGCTGCCCTATTTGATTGAATATGAATGATTTATATCATCAGTTTTACCTCATAGACTTGCAATATTTTTGAACAATAATAAACATAATCTAAAACAATAGCTGAGACACCAAACCAATCTAGAACAAATGTGACTTTGTTTGCCAGTTCAGCATACAGCAGAAAACTGTGGTGCGTGCTTTCAAGCTATTTTTTGACAATATCTGCAACAATGCCTTTTCCCCCCATCTTGATTATTTATAAAACATCTTAAAATCATTTAAATTTAAACTCTTTCCCTCCAGCGTGATGATTCTCGAAGGAATGAGAGGGAAAATTGGCCCATTGAAGAACAGATCGAACGCTTGCAAGAAAAAGTTGAATCAGCTCAAAGTGAACAAAAAAACCTTTTCCTTGTAATATTCCAGGTAAAAGCAGACATATTGATGGACCAGTGAAAAAGGCAGACTTAGATTTATTTAGCATATAGCATTGGCATATCAAAGCCAAAACTCTACAATGTTAATACAGAGTAGTAGTTTGGCTGCCTAAGATTGCTAGTTTGTTCAGTTCACACTTGCGGGCTATCCAGGGTGCACCACAGGGAGCAAACTATTTCTATAAACAGAGTAGCTAACAGTGTTCTGCAGGAATGGCCTTTTTTTCTGCTGGTTTTCACTTTGCATTTGGACCGAGCCAGCGCCAGATGATTTCTTGCTTCCTCCCACCAGAGTGGTACCTATTTATCTACTAGCATTTGTATGCTTTTGAATTGCTAGGTTGACAGGAGCTGAGGCAAGTGACAGGAGCTCACTCTGTCATGCAGTGCCAGGGCTTGAAATACTGGCCCCTTGCAATTTTAGAATCTTAACGTGACTTCAAAAGTCTGGAACAAGTGTTTCAGATTCATAAATTAATCTAAATTAAAATTTTGTACATTTGAGTTCTGGAAATAGTAACTGGTACCACTGTTACTAATGTTGATGTTCTGAATTAAATTATATCCTACTTAATTCAGAGAGGCTGTTTTCTATAAGTTTTCTAACCCCTGCTCAGAAAAAAAGTTATCTTGTCTACGAATCTAATGCCAACAATTTCACTGTTTTTATTCCTTCCAGCGTTTTATTATGATCCTAACAGAGCATCTAGTACGATGTGAAACAGGAGGGATTGATGTAATTACACCTTGGTACAAGAACTGTATAGAGAGGCTGCAGCAAATCTTCCTACAGGTAAGTTTTATAGATGTCAGAATTCATGTGGTTATTGAAAGTGAGATTATCCTGATACAGCCTATCTCGGTGTGTACCATATTCAGATACAAGAACCAAAAAAGAAGACAAACCAATAAATACCTTCCTGAGATCTATTAAATATTTTTCAGAGGGTAATTATGTATCCATCTGGGTTTGCATAATTTGCATGTTGTGTCTGTTGCTAATTAAGTCACAGCACTTCCTAGATTGATAATGGGTACCTAAGATTTTTCCTTTCTTAAAACCTTAATGATCTAAGCAGTCATGATTTCTGCTATTGAATTTTGGGCACAAATATGACTGCTGTTGTCTCTAAAGCCTTTAATTCTCAGGACTGCCTTTTATTAAATATGCCTCCCAATCCTTGGTCTTTCATTGAAGATTCTAAGTAAGCAATTAAATAATAAGAATAAGATTCAAGTCCTCTTATCTAAAATTAGATACATGGTCAATAGAGAGCGGTGCTGGCACTGGTTCTGGAAAGTCCTTTCAAAAAAGCTTGCCTGAGATCAAAGTTAAGATTTTTTGATTTATTTGTAAAGGTTGTAACTGGAGACAAACTGTTGGAATTAAAAGTTTATGAATCTTATGATTTCTGTTTATTTTATACAGTACTTTTATTGATTTGATTGCTTTAATTGTCCAGTGCTCTGGAAATTGCACACTAATAGTTATAAGGGAAATAATAATTGACAATGACCATTAAACCTTTCATATCTGTGAAAATCAGTTGGCATGATGAAAACCACCTGCTCCTAATTTCATAATTAAGATTGTCCACCCACTAGCAGTTCAAATCCTGGTGCTGTTTTCAGTTTTGTTGACTTGAGTTGCACATAATGTATAGTGTACTTGTAGCTATTATAGATATCAAAGAGGTGAAAAATATAAATAAGAGATTATATTTTTTTAGACATATAATATTTAATGTGCTACATCATTTACAAGCTTAACCGAAATGCTTTTTTGTGTCTATAGCATCATCAGATCATCCAACAGTACATGGTGACCTTGGAGAACCTTCTATTTACAGCAGAATTGGATCATCACATACTGGCTGTATTTCAGCAGTTCTGTGCACTCCAGGCCTGAGTAACTTTTTTTTTTTTTTGTATAGGACTTAATTTCGTCTTGTTAAGTTTAAGATGGAATCTTTGATAAGAAAGGAAAAAATCTTTTAATCTGAAAATACATTACTGTGCTGTCCTAGATAAACTACGCAGTGCTTGAATGGGATGACTTGGGGCAGTAGGGGCCTTATGCTAGTTATGATTGCTGGGTGATTGGGATGGAATAATGCGTGGATTTCTAATTTTGAAATGGTTTGAATGTTGACCCTGCCATAGCATCTGCTTTGTTCCCTCCTATTGTTTGTATAAAAATAAAAAAAAAATAGATAATAAACATAATTGGCTCTTCTCTTGCTTTTTGCATATGAAGGAATTCTATCATAATGTAAAAGAAATGTCAATATATATGAATTCAGATTAACTTTTCCTAATATTCCATATGCTATAAAAATGTTTAAATGTTTAAATGATTAGATTTATAAAGCAGTCTAGATGACCAAAGGGGACATAACAACACTTCACTGGTGCTGTCTTTTTTGAGATTTATCAAATATATCCACCATTCTACCTGGAATTGAACATATAATTCTGCTCATTCTATATTTTAGTTGAATTAAGCAATTAAGGTTATTAAAAACAATCCAGACAAACAGCTGAAGTGGAGAAGGGGTTTCCTAATATAAAGAGGTTGGTGGCTCCAGCTAAACCTATCAATCCATAGGAGATCAGTTTGTGAGAAAAGCAGTTTTGACCACGAGAAGCCTAATTCAAGATTGTCTGAATACAGAGGAAGTACACTGGTCTGCCAAGTTTTGATTTATCAGCTTAGACATTGTTTGTACCTTAGTGCTTACTCAGGTATTTTACAAGTTCAGTCATTAAATGAAGGTTGGCTTTGTTAATATTTTTGTCAGCTTCTTAATTTGAGAATAAAATATCACCCAGAGCTCCTCAAGGGTCTGTTCTCAACATTGGAGAATATCTGTAGTTTGGGATAAAATTGCTGGAGCCTTGATGCTCTGTGATCTTGCTTTTCTTTTTGCAAATGTTTCATTTCCAAGCTAGGTGATATGATATGAATGTTCCCTGCCGAAGAATTGTACCTCTAAGGAGAATTGGGCAGAAAGACTTCCAGCATCATAATAGCTTAAGCTGTATAGCCCTAAGTCCTGGTTTCCAGAGTTTTGATGGTTCTGGACTTCAGTTGCTGCTACTGAATGCCTGGTTGACCTGTAATAAAGTTACCTCATTAACATTCTGATTGTGTATGACGGGCTGACCTGGCTTGCATCACTGAGGCCCGATTGGGCAATGAAAGGAAAACTCCTGTCTCAGAAATGTGCCTTCCTGAGTTTCAAGTGCGGCATCAATCATGATTCCAGGACAGCAGCAAGAGGATGCTGGCATTGTTTGTCTCTAGTGGCTTCTAGGGCCCCTGTCCTGACATCACTTGGATGTGAAAACCTTTTTGTGAGGTTGGGCTGTTGGAATCAATGAGAACTGCTGCTCACTCACCTCCCTGCAGTATAAAAGCATCCCTGTCTGGGCTCCTGAACTCTCTGGTTGAAGTTTTCCAGCCTTTATAGTTCTGGGTGACTCCTGTCATCTGGGCCTAAGGTCTGAGGCATAGGGTTTCATGGCCACCATGGCAGCCACACCTAGTCCAACTCATTCACAGCCTAACCCATGGGGGATGGATTCACATAGCAGATCTGTTTGCCTCCTGTTCACTCCTTTTGGCCCTAAAGTTTTCCACAGCAGCCTCTCACAGGGAGACATGGCCAATTAGATCAGCCCACCCAAGGTGCATCATGGAACCAATGCAGTTTCATGTAATTTAGCAGATGCTTTCATTGCTGCTTTCAGTGAGGAGGCAAACTGCACCCCTGCAGACTTTCTGTGCAGACAGATCTTGTAGAGTCCCATGGTTTACTGAGTGGCTCTAAAAAATGAATAGACGAGAGATGTCTATAGAGTGCTGCTTGGGGAAGACAAAGAATGAAGTCAATCAAGCATTGATAAAAGAGCTTTTGTTAGGATGTATTTTGGGTTGATAAGGAGGGAAACATTTGCAAATGTTTCATCACCAAGCCAGGTAATATAATAAAAATATTCCCTTCCAAAGACTTGTACCTCAAGAAGAATTGGGCAGAAAGACTTCTAGCACCATAATCAGTTAAACAGTATACCACTTTATACCAGGACCTAGTTTCTGGAGATTTGATGATTCTGGACTCTGGTTGCTGCTGCTTAATGCCAAGCCGACCTATAATAAAGCTCATCCACATTCTGATTATGGATACAAGCACCTTCATTAGGATGTACCTTGTTTTGATAAGGGCAGCAAAGCATACTTACTTTTCCACTCTTATTAAATCAGGAGATAGTCCTAATGGCCCTGTTTCACCTGATCAGATCCCTCCTGGGTAAGGAGGTCCTGAGGAGCTAGTTCTTGTAGGGTTACTTTGAGGAATATTCTCAGTGTTTGTCAGTTGAAATTACTTGGCTTCTCTCAAAGATGGACTCTGGTTAGGCAGATCTTTGCAAGTGATCAAGACACATTTGAGTTCTGTCATCGGAGGAATTTTCGGTTGATCCCGAAGAAGTGGACCGACAAAGTCCTTGTGGCTGTGGACTCTTGGCCACCTGCATTCTGGATCTGTCAACTTTAAAGCAGGGTGCATCCCCTTTTCAAGAAGCCATTCTTGGACCCAACAGTCATTCCTAGCATATCTTCAGAGCATCAGCCCTCCCAGTCGCATTCTCCATGGCATGCGCAAGGTTCAGACTGAAATTTTGGAGCTTACAGGTTTGTGGCTCTATTGAAGCAACATTATATCCTACAATATATATGTGGATTGCTTGAAAATTGGAAGGTGTTTTTGTAACCTACAAGCAACTGCAGGTACATATGGAAAGCTTTCAAGTATGTATGCA